>NC_044288.2:14709743-15334743 GCF_004027225.2 Strigops habroptila
GCTGGATCTCAATGTATACTATATCTGACGTATCTTGGACTCTTTAATTTTCCCAGTAACTGAGTTCACAGCTTATTGTGTTGATGCTCAGTGGAAATTTTTCCCCAAGTGATGACACTGATACCAGTTTTCTCCCATCCTAGTGTCCATGCTTTGTTTTTTGCTGGGGTGAAATGAGCCCTCAGTCTTCCATTAGGTATGTTCTGTCTCACTCTGGTTTTGGTGAGAATTAATTGGTCTTTGGGATTTTGCCTCTACTGTTCATATGTGTGTTAGTGCCTATAGTCTGTACCAGAGAATTAGGCACCCAGCCCACAGTGAACTTCAGAGTGAGCTGGATCACAATTGAAAATGCAGCCTGAGAGTTGCCTACACTGACTTGTTTGACTGGAACCAGAATCCTTTATTATTTCATTTTCTCTCTGTTTTTTCCCCAGGTTTTAGTGGTGTCTCTTGTAGCATAATCTACCTTTCAGAAGCATCAGCTTTATTTTTTGTATTGGAGGTGGTAGGGAGTAAGCACAGAAACCAGTGGAATATTTGTTCTGTTTGGGATGGAAATTCATAGTCTCAAAAATTTGACCTATAAGCTGTATTTGACCTATCTCTATGCTTTAGTATGAAGACTTGTTTCTTTATTTGAATTGATTTATAATTGGTCTATTGGGATGGCTGTGCTTGTTGATTAATAACCAAAAAACCAAAACAGTGTATTTTCTTCTCAAGGTAATGCTCATCATTTTTTAGGTTTACATTTAAAGCTCCTTCCTGAGAGTGAGCAAAATGGGCAGAGGTTAAAATAAAGTGTATTGCTCTGCTTGAACTTCAGCAGAAGGTGCAGCAATAGGAATGTCACTATTCCACCTCAGGTGGGGATTTGTAAGTCCAACTCTGTTAACATTAATAGGAGTTAAGCAAGCAAATCCTCTGCCCATAGATGGGGAAAATAGACCTATTAATTGAAACTGCTGCTCAGCAATTCAGATGGTTATTTTCAGCCTTTCCTAGCAAGCATGTGAGCATTTCTGTATTCATGAATACATTTTAATACTACTGGGGTATGTTGGTGCTCTGGCTGTGACTCCTGTTTGGGCTGAAGAGCTAAATATAGTTGGGGTTGTCCTATGTCATATAAGCTTTATGAGGAGGTACCATATTGCTTATCCTATGTTGCTGTATCAAAGGAGCTTCTGACTTTTTGTGAGTGGTGAACTTACTGAAGCTTCACAATGCTAATGTGAATGTTGGACTTCACTCCAAAATAACTCTTCTGCCCCTGTCCTGAAGCCCCCCCCCAAAGTATTTAATGGCTGGTAAGGACTTCTCGAGGCTGATCTGTTGCTTGAAGAAAGGCACAGAAAGTGGTGAAGTTACAGTTCTGTATAATGCCAGTGTCAAATTGTCTAGCATACTGGTCATTCCTTTACATATAGCAGTGATTTGTCAGGGATTATTGCTTAATTAATACTTAATTAACTTAGATCAAGCATAACTTCTAAATTATTAAAGAGGATTAAGACTAAGAATAGTGATGGCTCAGGTGTTCTTTGACTGCAAAGCCAACAGCTAATGTGATTTGTAATTGTGAACTGAGCTTGTCTCATAGAAATCAATTTTTGTCTCTCTTTCTCTGTTATACTGTACATTTTGGCAGTTTTTTTCCTTTGAGATCTTTCTTCATTAAATAATGTATACCATTAAAACTTGAATAGTTTGTATAGCTCAGTTAATAGTTGATTCATGGGTGAGGTAAATATGTACAGGAAGTATATGCAAGGCACGGTTATAAAGTCAGGATATGAACTTAAGGAAAAATGTTCTTCCATTCTGAGGTCTACATTTGAAAGCTTCTGCATTAAACCTTCCTGCCCCTCCCCAATCCAGATAAAAAGCATTTCGTGTTTAAAAAACATTAAAAATCATATGATGTGGGAGAGGAAGCTTTTTCTGAGTAATTCCCTTCACTGTCTGCATTTCAGTGATAAAACTTCTACTCAGTGCTAGGTTGCGAGTCCCTAGGAGTCGCCAATAAATCATTTCACTTAAAGATGTGCTTTACTGCTTAAGAGCCTCACTAAGCCTGAATTCTGTAACCATATTAAAACACATTATCTGTTTCTGGGAAGAACAGTGGCAACGAAATGTGTTGCTAGGTCTTCTCTTCGGAGCTAGGTTTTGCTGTGAGGAACTGGCTACAGAGGAAGGAAAGGAGGTGCAATTGCACAGGGTATTTGCATTCTTAATATGCTTTTTCTTATTAAACAAGACAAGTAAAATATGTTATTTGAAGTATTAGGATATTATCATATATTACCTACCTAATGCTGCAAATTAAAGTGATGCTGCTGTTGTAATCTGTTTTGAAGAAGCTGTGTTTTGGAAATATGGGTCATTAAAATCCCAGAAAGCAATCTCAGAACCCAGACAAATGTTTCAACTCACTTGGGTTCCTTGGATTTTATTAACACTAGGTATTACATATCCTTTCAGGAGAAAATAATTTTTGTCTTGGAATCTGTGATGATCAAATCACGAACTTCATGGTTCTTGTCTAATTATGCTCATGTGTATCAGTTTCAAATGAGTCCCTCTTTAAATAGCTTCCATGTAAGACTGAAGCCAAACAGCAGTAGGTTTGGAGAAGTATCTGGCACAGTATCCCGTATACTGTCTTTTGTGCAAAAAATCCTTCCTTGTTGCCTGCAGGCTAGGCATTGCCATATCATATCGTTTTACATTTGAACATATTTATGCAGCCATGTCTGGGTAATAAGACAGGGTGGTGAAGAAATGAGTGTATATCTCCTCTCAAAGAAGCCTTGGAATGTGAGTGGATAGAAGAGGCAGAAAGTGTATTGGGGGAAAGAAAACGCAATGCAAAGTAGTTTTGGAATTTACACCGATACCATAAAACCTGAAAAAAGAAATCCTTTTTTGTGCTTTATGCTTGGTCCTTAGGTGGTGTCTCTCTTTGAATAGGCATCTGGCTGAATGGCCATCGCCTGGGTGTGCAGTGCAGCATCATGTGTGCAGATAGGGGTCTTACTGTGCCATCAGGAGTGAGCCACTAGCATAGGGCCAATATTAAAAGCCTCAGTGATATGGATGGTTTAAATGGATTTCCTGCCTGGAGAAGTCTGAGAAAAGAGTGCAGCAGGCTATTTATTTTGTCTTCAAGCCATACTTGTTTCCTATATAGAAGCGTATTTCATAATCTTCAGCTGAAACATGAAGTAAAACTACACCTACAGTTGGTTCAAAATAAATGGGTTATCATTATCATCATTAAACTTAGGCTGAGTGGTCAACACTTTTAGGAAGTAAAGTTTCCTTAAAAAAACCCTCTCCTTGAATATGTTGAAGATTCAGAGTAAGGGCAGTAAAATCCTTAGCATGTCTGTACATAGTGCCAAATCAAGTAGACTAGACCATTCCTTCTTTTCTGTGCCAGTGAACTTTTATCTCTGTTGCTATAAATTAAACTAGTCATTCTCATCTTATCCTTGGTGCACACAGAGACCAGCTATTGTTCTTCCTCATTTTAATCACTGTACATGTTTGATGGTGTCTCTTGCATGCTTTCCGCGTCTTCTCTTTTTTACATGGCTTGTTTGGTTATTTGTTTCATTTAACATGAATGTTTCATTTAATGTGTTGGTGCACTTGGAGTGCTTTCTGCTGTGCTTTCCCTCATCTGACTGTGTCTGTTTAATGAGCAGTATATAAAACTGAACACTGTTTGCCATCCAAAGGAGACAAAAATGTTTTGACATGAAACGTGGCTTAGATGCCTGCTACGCAATGTCTGTGGTTGTAGCGCTTCAAAAATGTGATCCTAAGCACTGTTAAACATTTGACTTGTAGTAGACCAAAGGCACAATATTGCATATCCTATAGCTGGGAAAAGGTATACAGAAACCTAAATATCAGGTAGGAAGTGAGTATGTCTTTTAAATCCAAGCATCCCTGTCTTCTAAGCAGTACAGAACAGAAAATACAGGGAATTATGCTGTTGGGTTCATGATTGCTGGTTGAGCCAGAACATGGCTTTCCAAAACACATCTTTCTGCTTAAAGCCATGCAATGAACATCTCCAAAAAGAGCATTTAAAAAAGGAGAGGGACCACGCTTGTGGTACTTATTCTGTGCTTGTCTGTACTCTTTGGGGTGTCTCAGGACAACTGGCAGTGTGTTAGCAACTAGACTGATCATAAGTTGAGGAGAAATGAGCATTTTTGAGCCAAGATAGCAGAACTACAAGTATGTTTCCTTTTGGAAGGATTGTAATGCCAACTGGCAGCACAGACTTGGCTAGGCTAAGGGTCTGGTGCGGCTGCAGTAAAACATAAGGATACTGAATATAGCAAAGGAGCAACAGGAATTATCACTGGTATTGTTGCTGGGGAGTGCAGATGCAGGCTGGCATTTTATCAGCATAATCTTAGTTTGAACTTCATGAATAAAATTTAATATAGGGAACTTGGAATAGCTGGTGCTGGATTTATATCCAGAGAGCAGGTACATTTAATTTCAGTAAGTACATAGCACTCCTCCTCCTCGTTTGTGTAATTTGAATATTAACTGTTTAGTATCCGTCAGGTTCTGATCTTTTGGAAAATTTCCCTGGCATAAATTATATGGTATGATATTTTCCTCCTCTGTATCATTCTCCACAAATGAAAACATGGATTCATTTTCAAACTACTGTTTGAATGCTTCAAGTGGAAACATTCCTCATTACAGTTCTTCAAATTACAAGAAAATGTTTTTGCTGTGCCATTCGTGAGTCTAGACAATTATTAGCAGCAAACTGAGAGAACAAATCAACCGTTCAGTTATGTTACCACGTCCAAACCCAGCATGAGTAGGTGTGAGAAATCAAAGTGGCAAAGGGAAATACGGCAGAAATGAGAGATGATGTTGAGAAGTCTGAAATGGTGAAAACCATTTGACCCAAGTTCTTGACCGTTGTTTTGATTTTTTTCCTTTTATTTTTTTTTTCTTAGTTAAAGCTCCATTTGCATTGATATTTAACTCGTGTAGAAGCTGTATTTGGCATTAGAGCAGTCAGCCACTAAAGCAACTCCCCTTCTACCCTTCCAACCTTATTTGCTTCTTAACTATAATTTCCTTTTATTTTTTTTCTCTAATGCTTACTGCTTCCAAAAGCTTATTCATCTGGATTGATATAATCCAAGTCATAAGTTTTTCCTGTAGTATATAATACAATTTTAGGGATTTGGTGCTGATCTAAATCCCCCCCAGCTGAGAAAATTTGCCATTTATTTTAGAGAGTTTTCTTCAATCTGTTAAACCCCAGCACAAATTTGGATGTGTTCGAGCATGTTCCGTTTCTTTATTTTTGCAGGATTAGTGTTTTTCAGTAATAATCCTTTTGTTGTTGGATGAACTGAGGAAGCCCAGCGGGAAGCAGGACTGAGGTCCGTATGCCTGGACAGCCTTTGTGCCAAGATCTTGTGGCTACAGATGTGCTTGCTCTGGCATTGGCTCAGTGGGAAAGTCTGTGAGGCTGGACTAGTGACTTCAAATGTCAGTGTTGCTTACCGGGTTGTATTTCCTTTAATTTTGCAATAGGCTTCAAACATCTTGGTTTAATTAACAAGCAACCGAGTAAGAGAAAGGAATAATCCCTGTCTGATCAATCACATCCACTTCCTGGAGTAATGAAGCTAAGTAGTCTGGTGATAAAACCAGGAGACTGTACAGAGGATCTGCTGTGCAATGGACAGCAAATAGAGCCATGATGCTTAGCTTGGGCCACATTCTATGCTTCAAATTACCTTTTTAATGACTGAACTGAAAGTCTCTGAGTTATGATATCCCTACACCAAATACTCCTGTAGTTTGCTTCTCTAGTTTCTGGTGCAAATAGTAGAAAGCCATGATTTATTTCTATTTATTTATTTAAAGAAGACTGGACGTGTCAGATTGGCAGCATTTGTTTTATTTCTTTATCAAAGAATGGAGTCATACTGTTAGATTTTTATTCTTACGTCATCTTAGTAATATACACTTGATTATGGCTAATGTGGATCTGCACAGTGAGAAGTAAAGAGGGGATGGTGGCATGCTTTCAATGTGCTGTGTTGTCCAGGTGAATACCCTTGGGCATGCCAAGACCTACTGCCGATGGGGAACTTGACATCTACCACATTAAGAAGGTGTTTCTGTGCAGAGCACTGGCAGGCTGGCTGAGGGATGTGGGTCTATAATTAACTGGAAGGCACTCCAGTCATGATGCATGTGTCAAAGGCTGAAAGCTTGACTCCAAGCTGCTGCTTAAATCTGTTTCCAAATTCACGATGATTCTGTGAAGCTCTAAATCCCACCAATTTCTCTGGGTGTATTCTTCGGCAAAATTTTGAGCGAGCTTCCTCTGTGAGTCAGGGGAGCTGAGCAGATTGCATGAGGATGAGACACCTGGCTGGATCTCCTCCAGAGCAGAGAGGACTTGAATCCTGGCAAAGTTTCCCTCAAGTTCACTGAGAAGAGTTTTAAATGCTCAGTGAGTTTGCTGCAGCTCTGGCCCATCATTAAAAAGCATGGTCAGAAATAGGAGGAATCTGCTGGTGGACTGGAATCCCAAACAGAAGGCACAGTCCTAAAGAAAGGAGAACTGCACACCCTGAACGCAGAGTGGAAATCTTTAGGAGAGATAATCAGCTTTTGTCTGTTAGCCATTGTCAGCCCAGAGGGGAACAATTTTTGCAGTGCACCTCCACTTCAGCCAGTAAGTATCCGTGCATGGATTTAATTGTAGTTCAGTTGATGAGAACATCAGATAACTCAAGAGCATGTAGATATAGCTCACACATTTCAGGTGAAGAGAGCAGGTTTTGTAAAATCTCCACATAGCTTTTCCTACATGACAATGTAAAAATATTTTTAGACTCTTAAAGGCTTCACAGTCCTCTTCATATGTGAGAAATTTTCTTTAAGCAGACCATTTTCCTAATGATGGCTACTCTACAGTGCTTTGCTTTCAGTTCCAAAACACATAGGGCTCAAAAAACCCCACATTTTAACTGTTTTTCGTACGTTTTCAATTGATTGTTGGTACCTTTGAACATTCTGGAAAAATACTTTCTCTACAGTGCAGGATGGGGAACAGAAGAAAAATACTTAATAATGAAACATCCTTGTGAACCCAGTAACAGTACATGGTGGCTTTTTTCGACCTCTTCTAACCCACATCCTATGCTTTTATCTTTCTTTTAGATTCCTCTCTTTTCTTCAGTAAAGGTCATCACAGGAAGAGCTTTGGAGGAAATCTGTTTTGTAATGTAGGTCTTCAAGCGAGGGGCTGGGAGGGAAGTAGTGTGGGATGTGTACCATACTGGAGGACCAGCTCTGATTTTTATAACAAGTTTGCAGTCCTTTTTAATCCTGTGAATTCCTGGG
Source organism: Strigops habroptila (assembly GCF_004027225.2). Taxonomy (NCBI): domain Eukaryota; kingdom Metazoa; phylum Chordata; class Aves; order Psittaciformes; family Psittacidae; genus Strigops; species Strigops habroptila. Next base: position 14,717,166 of record NC_044288.2, read on the forward strand.
TTTCAGAAGTTGGACATCATTCTTGTATTTAATGGCTCAGCCTAGGAGAGGTTAGAAATTTTGCACTTGAAGATCATTGCTGGTTATTCTTATAAGGTCCATGGTGGAACTTTTTTTTTCCCCAATGCAGTTACTGCTCTTTCTGTTATGCCAGCATCCACGACCAATATATTTGCTCGCTTGTGCTAAGTCTTCTCCTGGTGTGCACTGAGAGATGCTCACTCCTTTTATAAAGTACATGGGAGGAGTTGTGGAGGCCTTGCCCAAAGCTGGTTGTTGGCAAGCCAAACTCACTTCATTTAGAGAATTCACTGTGGGAACACACTGAAAAGTATCATGGCCAAATAGCAAAGTGCCTTTAATGAGAGAGGTTATTTATTTACTGTGAGATGTGTTGTGTGCCCAGCTGTCCTTCAGCTAGTCAGCTCCACTGACAATATATTGTGTTCTGTGCTTGCGGAGAGTGCAATTGCAGCATCTTCTGGTGTCCCAGCCACTGGTCAGGGAGGACTATGTTCAGCAGCCTGCTGCAGAGAGGGAGGGAGATCTGGGGCAGGTGTAGGTTCCCATGTAGATCCCAGCTCGAGGGGATCCCTCCCGCACCCCGCATTCCGCCAAGGTCTTTTTGTTGCCACACTTTCATTCCCTGCCTTTTGGCACGCTTAAATCAAATTAAAGGTAAGAGCAGAGTTCCAGCAGATTTCTTAATTTAGGTCCGGTCCTTCATCATTTAAAGTCTAAAATGCCCTGTAGGAAATTAATGCTTTATGTAGACCAACTGCACTCCCATTTGTTACACAGATGATAATAAACCTTGAGATTAGTGAAGGTTTCTTTCTGAATTAAAATATCACTTTGGGGAAAAGCTGCCTGTCTGCACTTCCTTGTGCATAGTCAGTGTCTCTTCCAGCTTGGATTTTTGCCAGAGCTCTGGCTCAGGGCTTTCTCCTGACCCTTACAGGTTCTTATTCATGTTGCTTGGGTTGTGCTTGGAGAAACTGTGGAGCGCCCTTTGGGGAGAGTTGGGGATTAGTAAATTGTAGTACAGAGTCCTGCAAAGGTTCAGTTTATCAGGACAGTATTGAGAAATGGAATAATGCTTGGATTGTGGATGTGCTTTCAAATGTGGCTGTGGTAACGTGTGCTAAGAATTCTCTCTTCTCTGGTTATTATAGATACTGAGCACAATTTTCAAACTTGGATCAGTTCAGTCTAGTCTTTCCTTGGATAAGTATCCAGCCTCTAAAAGAGTAATAATAAAAACCCCCAAACAAACCCCACACCCTCTTCCCTCTTGTGGTGTTTGACTTGTAAACTGGCCTCACACCTCAGCCTCTTCCCTCGATCTTTTCCCTGGAGTGATTCTGCAGTTTTGAAGCTACAAGGATGTTGAATGGTTTTTTCCTTCTACAAGAGGTATACCAGTCCCCAGATACACAGCCTGTGAATAATGCATGAGGAGTTTATTTGCTTGCTCATGGGAGAAATCCTCACTCCCCTTTTAACATTGGTCTTGCCCTTTCTCTTGCATGTGAACTTTTTTCCTCTGTCTTTTCTGAGCATATGAGCAGGACATGAATTCACTTGCCTTTGCCGGTCAGGAGGATTTTTCAAGCTCAGTGTTTCGCTTGCTTCTGAGTATGGCTTGATACCTATTTTCTCAAACTGTTGTCAAGTGTTCGAACACTGTGGTGGTGTTGAGCAGCATGAGGCGAGCAGGAGTCCCCCTGTGGCAGTCCCCATTGGGGAATGGCAGTGATTGAAGACCATCTAACCAGTGAACACTGTTCAGAGGGCCATGGCTACAGGCACTACTCCCCTGAGGATCACAGATCTGCTACCTGTTTCTTTTTGGCCTGGTGATCAATGCATGTTGCAGGCACTGGTATGCCTCTGAAAATCAGGTTGGCATGCTGGGAGATCCACCTGAGTTCCAGCATGTGAAACCTATCCCTTTTTATTTAGGTGCATATGAAGAGACACTGTGACTTTAGAGCTGAATGAGTTGGAGAAGCTCATTTTTAGTATGTGCAGAATTAATTTGATTGATCATATTTCACACCAGTCAGGAAAGAGAGAGGTATTCAGGCTGAGAAAGCAAGAACGCATTCCAAGCTTTTTTCTCTTCTATATTCTCCGAATATGATGAATTTTTTTTTCCCCTCAGCTGTCATAGTCTTCTAATGAATGCTTTTCCTCCATTACATTTTTAAAAATGAGATTCTCTCTGTAACACAATCCACAGTTTAAAAATAACTTCTGTGACGTGCTTTAATGGTGGCAATTTCAAAGCTTATGGAGATGGTGCAGGACGAAGCTTCTAATCTAATAATGAAATGTGTACAGCAACACGGAAAAGAGAGGAGTAGCTGGGATCAGCTTATTTTTCCTTTCTTGTCTCTTGCTTCTTCAGCTATTTCTGGTATCTTCCCCTTTTAATTGCAGGGCAGAGCTGAGGAATGCAGAATTGTAGTTGTCACAAAAACTAGAAGAAAAGGTCTGTTTCCATAATCTTATAGCTGCTTCTGTTGCAGAAGCCTGCTGAAAATCACTGCATCCTCATTTCAGAAGTGAAAGTATAGTCTGCTTCATCTCTAACTGCTGTCAAACGTTTAAGCTTTCCTTTTCCCAGCACTTACTCAGAACAAATTTTCAGTTCAGCTAGGAATGTTATTACTAGCTGATGAACAAGCCTGAATACTGAACATGGCAAACGATTGACATTTTTAAAGTTAATCATAGGAACTTTTCATCCAGAAGATGCTGAGGCTGTTCTGGATGCTGATATACCATCTGACACTGGCCGTGAAGAGCACTGTGCAATGTCAGTTCAAGATGAGTGGTTATAAAACAGCGAAAAAGAAATATGATTCCTATGACACTAAGTCATCATTTGAGTCGGGCAGACTTTCCTGACTGGGAGACTGCTAACAAAAGACACATTCTTGCTAATACCTACATGCTCAAAATGCTGTAGTTTGAAGAACTCCTCTTGCACAAAGTTTAAAATACCACATCAGTAGGAAACTGTCCAACTAATTAAACAGATTGCATCAGCTGTTTGTTTTGGTTTTATTCGTATTGTGACAGTATATTTCTGGAGAAAGAAACAAGATTGAGAACAGCTTTAGCAAAGAGGGTGGGGATTCGGATACAATATATAATTTTGGGGATGGAGATGAAAGATCTGCAAAAAAAGCCATTGCTGGGTTTAGAAATGCAATTCATTCAAGGGGATTTGGGCTCCTAAACCCCTTTGTTTCTTTCGAAATGCTGTGCTTTGATTTGTGAAGCCTCGCTCAGTGCCTACACTGAAGGCACTGCTGTGGTTAAAGCCATTCTGTGCTCTGCTAACCACAGCACTGAGAGCTGGCTCCTGATGCTGTTTTCTTGACTCAGATCTAGCACTTTACTCTTTGAATAATTGAACAGCGTTCAGTGCGTCTACTGGAGATGTTGAATTTTGCCAAGCTCCCATCATCAGGCAGAAGTCAAGTGGGGAAGTCCAGAGTGCTTTCGTTCATCCTCACTGGGACAACCCAGTACTAGGAAGCAGCAAGCAAGATTTTTCTTCCTGAAAGCAGAATTTATGTTGGCTTTCTAACTGTGACTTAGTGTGATTTCCTTTAGCTGGGTTGCTGTTGCTTTGCAGGCTACCCCAACTCTCCTATCTTTGTTCCTTTTGACTTTGAAATTCTCTTTTGTTCTTGAAGAGCTTCCTACAAATATAGGATGTTTTCTGGTGGGTGATATGATTTAGTGGAGAGCCTTGTCAGCTCTCACCATGCTGGTAGAAGATGCTGCCTTAGGGGGCTCTGGGCTTAAGTGTTGTTTACACACACTTCAGATCTACTGATCCTGCAGATAGAAGTGGGAAGAGTAATTGAAAGGGTTATACTGTGCTTAACGATGTCTTTTTTTAGCAGGCACTGAAAGGAACTGTTTCTCTGATATGGGTATTGCTGGAAGACAAATTGTTACAGATCGCGGTACTTTCTAAGGTAGCTATATTCCCCCTAATTCCCTTTTTGGTGAAAACTGCCCTATTATAAAAAACAACTTTATTAGCAACCCTTTTCCAGTATTGCAGAATTGCTTTATCTGTATTTAACCTTCATCTGCCGAGATGCTTGAAGAATATTTTGCTGTAGTGTCTGGAGTGGCGATAAGGCGGGAGGCTTTTTGGTGATGTTCCCGATGGCTTTTAAAGTTTCACACAGCCTTGCTTGATGTGAGGGCTAAGGGTCCTTGCAGAAGCTAATATGTTATCCACAGTCCCATTTTTCATATCTAGCTAGTGCTCCCCTTGGATTAGCAGAAGTTACTCTCTGAGTTATGCCATCTCCGTGAGAACTTCTGTCTCTTCTTTATCCTTGCTGTTCTTCCATAGAAAGAGTTGTCTTTAGGTGGACTCTTGCTTGTGTTTCCCAGTGTATATAGGATGCTCTTCAGACGAACATACAAGCATGGGAAAAATATTAATGTTCATGTGGGTTGAAAGTATTTCTCTCAACGAAACAGTGGGCTTTAAATCTATTAATAAACAACCTCATATTGAAACAAATGCTCAGTTACACCTCTGTTACAAAGGATACATTGGCTTTTTTGGGGGTTTGGTTCCTATGTGAACTCTGTTTGAGACAATCTAATTGAATTTGTAACAGGATTGTGAAGACTTTCAGTAGTTAATTACATCATTTCTGGGGGCCAGCAACTTTGAGGTTGTTAATGTTTTCAATAGTATTTATGAGCTCAAATACTTAAAGGAGCTCAAGTAGAAATCCCATAAACCCCCAGTGGAAAAGAAACCAACAACCCTTCCCTGAAAAATTCCAAACCAAACAAAAAAACCCAAGCCCAGACCCACAAACTGTTGCCTTTTGCTTATAGAGAACATTCCCTTTTTTTTTTTTTTTACTTCTAGAAATGTCTTAAGAACTTATTTGTATGTAAAATCAATCATCTGAGGAATGTTCCCTCATTGTCACTTGGATAAATAAATGAAATTCCAGACATCAGGGTAACAAATCTAAAAGATTAATAGATATTTCTGGATTTTAAGCTTTATAATCCAACATTTGTTGGTTGTTTGGTACTTTTATCTGGCCATACTGAGCATCTTTATTCAACATCTTCTGTGAGATTCTCCTGGGCTGTGTGGGATTTGCTGAGCGCTTTCAGTAATAGCGACTACTTTATTTCTGCCCTGGTATTCTGGGAGATTTGTTCAAGGGCACATCTTCCAGGAATTTTATACAAGAGGCAACAAAAGAAACACTTATCTTAACAGAGCCACAACTTCACTGTCAACTATAAAAGAAAAGCCAACAGATTCCAACTTAGATTAAAAGTCAGCTGCAAATAGAGGCAAATATTCCCGTAGGCACAGGGCATCTCTCTGAAGAGAAAATGCAAATGGCTGAAAGAGAGTTCAGAGTGATTACTTTGTATTTCACAAGCACTGTGGTTTCATATGCCCCAGGTCAGCTCTTGTGAGATTTACAGAAAAGATTTCTGGAAGACCTATGGCAACTTTCCACATGCCATCTTCAAAATCCTCCCGTTTTCTTTGCAGGCAGATTCACTCTTGCGAAGGGCTCCTTTGGGGGAATGGATAACAGATGCCAGTATAGCCCCTCATGCAGCATGACAGCACAGAGTAAATATTGAAGAAAAAGAAAAGCAAGGTTTTGGCTCTTTTTTTTTTTTTTTCCTCCCAGCTCAGAGCTGTCACATTAGCTCTTCCAGTTGTGAAGGCATCCTTGACAGGACATCCCATCTTCATAATGCCAAACATCATCTTGACCATAGCTTACATAAGTAGGCAGAGGGTAATAATCAGTTCAGACTCCATCAGGAGGCCATCAGCTAGATTAACAATTGACCTTTCAGGAAAAGTTATACAATTAGAGGCAAACTAAATAAAGTAGCAGACAAGGTAGAGCGGAATTGTAAAGCAGCATATTTGCATCAGAGAAGAGCGAGAGGATGCTGGGACTGAGGTTCTGTCCATCTTCAGGCAGAGAAAATATGCATCCACAATCTACTTTTTTGGGGGGGGGGGTCACCACATCTGCCTTCTCAGAAGAGTGTGACAGAATTAATGACCGACCTCCTTCAGTTTTACTGATAAATCCTTAGGGCAATGGAGAAACTGGTCACACAGATGATACCATTAAAATCCCTGTATTAATTGGCTTAATTTGACAAAATAGTTTATGTCCCTGCTTTATATCCAAGGCAGCCTAGAAGTTCACAGAATTTCACTGAAATTGGTATTTAGTTTTGTGTCTTCTATTTGCTTGTCATTTCTTGCTTGGGCTATAGAGAATGAGGATAGATTTAAGTGGGGTGAGCATAAGGAGGTAAAAATGAGGGAAGCCATAAGGTGGGAGGGACCAGTTTAAAGTCTCTGAGATTTGGTGTAATGTAGAAAGACAAAATGGCCTGGCCTGAGCAGGTGGCATTGATTTCTTCCAAAGAACTGTTGTGGTCCTGGGTTGGAAAGAGGGAAGGCAGGAGAAGCAAACAGCCAGCAGAGTCATACTGACAGGCAAGAGCGATTCCACCTGCAGGACTTAGTGAGCAGAAAAGTAATTGTTTAACCTAGTAGTGAGCAGCGCTGGAGAAGAAAAGCTCTTTGCAATAAGACTTAGAGCAAACTGTCTGCAAAGATGCCATTAAAGTCTCTCTGGTCTTCAATCCCAAGTTTGAGGAAAGAAGAAGGGGATAGTTTGAAGCAGTTGTCTGATGCCTTTAAGGATTTAAATTCAAAGGGGGGAGGGGGGACAAAGAGAGAGGTTCACAAATTCTATTCATGACATTTTATCTCAAAATGTCAAGTGCTAAAGCTCTGGAAACACTGCTTACATGGTGGATGTGGTACTGCATAATTGAAGCCACTGGAGAGTTAAGGAAATCTGTACTTTCTGGCCTTTATTTATTTAAAAATAAAAACTTTGTCAACACTGTATGTACTGCTGAGTACATATGGCACTAAATCTCAGTGCAAAGTGCTGAGATTTCAGGGACTGAGTAAAGATGCTCCCTGTGGCACTATTCCCTCTCATCTCAGAGGCTGACCTTTGACAGCCTTTGCTCTTACTTCTCATGCATTCTGCCCTTTCCTGAATTCCTGATGCAATTTTTTTTTTTTAAACCAGGGAATATAAGTGTTTAGTTGGTACAAATAAAAGATGGTGAAGATGCTTATCTCTACCACTGAGGAAATGTGCATCACTAAGTGTTGAAATGTTTAGATGTTTATACCAATAAGCCTGGAAGGGTCCTAGCTCAGCAAGCTTTGCATTCATCCTTGTGTTGTTTTCAGGTGAGTTTTGGGGTTGGACAAATAGTCAACCACAGGCTGGCTTCATTCTTCATGCTGTACATCTCTACCCAAGAGCAGCAGCATCAGTGTGTCAGGCTGACCACTGCTGACATTTATATTGCTTTTCCCATGCTGTTAACAGATGTAGCAGGAGGAAACATGTTCCTGCATGACAGTCACAGTTGTGATGGTGACACAAACACCTTTGGGAGTCATTCCTGTGGGTGAAGGAGTTTCCTATGGGAGCCAGAGTTTTCATACTCATTATTTTCTCCCCTTTATGTCTGTGACATCACAATGCAGTGCCATCATCAATATAATTTATGTAGATGAAGATGCCCGAAAGTTCCTCTGTGAAGGTAACTCATTTTTTATGAGTGATCCCTCTGTACGTGCTTATGGCCAGTATTTGTCTCCTCATTTTGAACTCTGACCCAGAGACAAGTGAGTCTTTTGCTTCCACAGCTCTTTGGGACCCCATAGAAATTGCCCACATTTCTATGGGATTGCATCTGAGAGAGTCCGGTCTGGAAATTGTTTCTGGAGGCTCCCCACTCACCCGCCTTTCCCCAAGACTTAACTGACCCCTGCACCACTGTTACAGAGGAACTGCCCTTCAGAAGTGTCACTGGGTTATCTGCAGGAATATTATTCAGAAGAAACAAACATGTGGGACATGCTTTCCTAGTATTGGAGGAAAGCCTATTTGTGTCTACTACATTAGGAAGATTGTTGGAGAACAGTTCATCCATGTGTAAAGTTGCCCCTATAATTCTGCCAAGGCTGAGGGAGATCTGTTGGCAACAGTGCCGGGGGCTCTTTCATCCACCCCGTTTTTCTGAGATGCTGGAGGTCAGAGAGGAGCCGATATGTAATTTGCGTGTCTGAACCAGTTGTTCTGCCTTGTTTTGTACAACTAGTGAGTTTTCACACTGCCTACCAAATTTCCAGGGATGAAATGTCGATACTGCGTGATTCAAATGGAGAACTGAGCCTCCACACTCTCTGCAATTTGCATTATGCAAAAGTCTGAGATAAAGAGGGTGAGAACACATGTGCAGGCTCTCTCCTTTGGAAGCTCGTCAGCGTGACAAATCACCGGCGTATAGTAAAACTTACAACGAGCCTTCCTAGTTGTTTACCTTCCTATAATTAAACAACATGGGCTTTTTTTTTTTTTTTTTTTTTTTTTTTTTTTTTTTTTTTTAAGGAAAGTACCCTCAAGCAGTTTTGTTTATTTGGATTCAGACTTTACCAGCATCTTTTTTTCCAGTGCATATGTTGGAGGGGGGGGGAAAAAAAAAAGCACATTTTCTCTTGGTCTGTGTAGGTGCATTCATTATAGCAACTCAGAGGATTATGCACAATTACATTGATCTTCTTTTTCCAGAAGGTAAATATTTAATTGCTTCTATTTTTTTTGTTTGTATCCCGGGAAGAAAATGAAGATTGTACAAGCAAGTTCCTTTAACCATTCTTTTCCATATAGCATATGCTTCTGTATACCTTGCACAACTTGCCTTATGCTAACCTTGTCCTTACAGGCCAACACTCTCCTTAAGAGATTTCACTTCCTAAAGTTATAAGACACACACATACACACATATATACATGAAAAAATAACATCTTGGCCTCCACTTTAACTTCAACAGCACTTTGTTTCTTTCAGTTCCAGCAAACTGGATTGAATTGTAACTATATTGAATGCAATTCTCTAGCACCTTCCCTCAGGGATCTAAACCAATTTTCTCACCATTGCTAAATGCTGGACTTTCCCTACACACTCACAAAGTAAGTAGGATGCTGGTATTTGTGCCTTAGGGTAGGAAAATTAAGGAAAATGTTGAGTGTAATATGCTGTTTGGAACAGAAAGGGGTATGATTTTTAGCTCTTGGTTTTGAATGTTGTGTATTCACACAATGATACTCTTCTGGGAGAGAATTCTTTTTTAGTTATAACGTGTAACTTTAATGTGCCAAAATGAAGTGCAATATTTACACGTGTAGCAGTATAACTGCATTTTCAGTCAGTATTGAGCATGGCTTTTCCATAGTACCAGAACAAACGGGTAAAATAAGGAAGGAATACGAATAGGTATTTTTAAGCAAATATGGAGTGTGTTGTTCGCTTGACCGCTGATCTGTTGTAGCTTAACCAGTCACAGTGTGGACTCCAGGTTCTGAAGAAATGTATTTAAAAGTCAGTTCAGCAAGGACAGGGGAAGAAAACAGCTTTAGTTTGCAGGTGCTTGTTTCCCTGTTTGGTGGTGTAACCTCTGGCCAGGGCAAATGGAGGAGCTGCCATGCTGAAAATGAGTGAAGTCTAGTCATCCATCATATCTAGCATGAAGGTTTGAATATATGATGGCAAGGGCAGAAGATCTGCTTCCAAGAAATTTGGTTTTGTTCAATTTCTAGTATATACTTTCTGTGTGTTTAACAAACAAAGGGAGAGTGCAATGATACTAAACATCATTTGGTGATTCCACGGTGCTTGTATTCCTAATAAACTGTAAAAAGAAAGCTGACTATAGGATCGTTGGTGGCTAGGTTAATATACACTGTAGTGGAGTCATTTTAAAATAATCCAAGCAAAGAAAGGAGATTTATATAAAAGTACATTTCCATTACTTGTGCCTCTGGCACACTAATGTCTCAGCTACCAACAGCAAAAAGCCAGCAACATTATTCTTGTTTCTTTTTGTAACATCCTATTCTTGTTTCTTTTTGTAACCTCCACAGCCTTTAATATTGCTTTCCTTTGTTAGTTTTCAAAAGATTACTTTTTAATTGAGACATAATTGACTCAAATGAGTCTTGACTGTAAAGAGCTTGAAGAACATAAGAGGAGTCTTGCGATTTTCCATTTATTTATTTATTTTAAATAACATATAATTTTCGAGCATGTCAATATGCAGTTAAAATTTGATACGCGAATAGAGTGGGGTGCAAGCTCCTATAGATGTCTTCATGGCAACTGCATTTTCTCTCTGTTTTTTTTAGCTGGGAACAGTGGAACACTAGGGCTATTCTAATTTTTGGATCACTGAAAGAAATCCTTGAAGCAAAGAAACCAGACTACATGTTCAGTTAGGTATTGGGGGTTTTTTTCTTCTTTTTTTTCTTCCCTTTGTTTTCCTAGAAGACTGAAGATCAGTCTTTAAACACCACAGGTATGGCAGCACATTTTAAACCCACTTCTTGTTACACTTCTCATTACACTTCTCATAAGAGCTTAGCACCTGGTGAGCACGTAAGGGGAGTTACTACTTAGAAAGTCTGGCTACTTGCTTTGGTACTGATACAGAAGTAGCTTTCTCCTAAAAATCTATCCCAAAGGGCCAAGTCTTAAGTATTTTTGTATTCCCATTACTTTGAACGGGAATTTTTCCTTACTGAGTTTGGCATTTGGCTTGCTTATAGAGCCAGGCACTTTTATGTAGGCCCATTAATTATGATCCTGCTAAAACTGTATTCCTAATTGCATAAAGTCAGTGTATGTAAAGAGATCAGAGGAAGGAACTGATCCAGATGGGGGGGATGCTCGGCTTTGTGTGCTTTGAAGCAGTGGGATTGAATGACTGTATCATCTTGGATGTGACCTTCAGATTGGTAAAGTGAACGTATAGCTTTTAAGAGATACATGGTATAATTAATGATTAATCGGGGTGCTTTGTTTTGCATGTTTTTGAATTCTGCAGTCAAGGCATGTGTGTATAATGGATGTGTTTTATTTTCTTTCTTCTGCAACTTGTCTTTGCTGACTGCACCCGTTTGCTCCCTCATATCTGTAGGCTCTAATAAATTGAGGAGTTTAGGCAGACAGCTCCTTAGGCAAGAGCTCTCCCTTGGCTGGTGATGCTGTTGAGATCTGCCTAGACTGTAAAATGCTCAGAAAAGGGGACAATCTTTTGGCTGAAAGGCATAAGAGAAGTGTAACAACTTTGACGTCCCCCCTTCTTCCCTCTTCTTGGACATTTACTTGGCATTAGGAAAGAGAGCAGGTCAGTGGATTCATAGACAAAAAAAAAAGGGACCATTTGAGTCAGAAGCAGTCCTAGGAAGTCTCCTGTTGGTAGTGTTTGCACTGATGTTATGAATGCCACGATATTTAGAGATTTCTTTAGACATACCTTAGCTGTCAGAATGATGCGATAAAGCAAAAATCTGAGTTCTTATCATAGAAAGGATGTTTATCCATGTCTTCAGGGAGAACAGCTAGAAGATGTGACAGCTTTGGATTTGAAGGCACAATTCCCCTCCCAGACAAATAAAAAGACCCCCACAGCTTTCATTCCCATGCTGTTACTGTCTTGTCTAAATATCCAGAGAGAACTGGTTTATAATTTCGTATTTATTAAGAGAAGATCTCTTTTGCCAGCTCCTGCTTTCTTCCTCTCAAAAGCCTGCTTGACCCAGTCTTAATGCCATAACTTTAGAGGTCAAAGAAGAGATCCAATGTAATAGAATCCATTTGGATTTTGCCTAGCAGTGTCTGTATCAAGTTAACATCTTTCAGTTGACTGAAGTACTTGGCTTTTCTTCCCTGTTATTACCTAGAGACTTGCCACTTGAAATTGTGGCGGACTGCTCCTTTAGAGAGATGAGAATTGTTGGACGCAGTAGCCCTAATATCCTCATAGAAATACAAGCACTGTGGTCATGGGAGGAAGAACTGCGATTCTCCCTTCATCTTTAGGGAGAAGAGAGAATCTGCTTCAAAGATAAACCATTTGAAGACAGGACAGGCCAGTTAAAATCTCTGTCCTGCATCCATGATGCTACTTTCAGTATCCCTTCCAAAAAATCACTGTTACAAACTAAATAGAATAATGGGAGCAATGGTGGCAAGAATTAAAACGCCACCAATATTGGGTCACTCAGGACATTGCTGCATCGTTTTGCTAAATCGGGAAAGGGGACACCCTTCTCAGCCATGGGGGATGAGCTGAGAAATAGTGGGCTTCAATTGCAGCGAGATTTACTTTAGTGACAAAAACTTTCCAGGATGAAATACTGCATGAGATTGCTTTTGGGGGTTGTGGCACCTTTATCATTGTGGGTCTTTAAGAATAGGTTAGAAAAATATCTGTCAGGAATGATATCTGTAGAGCTGCTCTTTGTCTTGGGGCATGGAGATGGACTAGATGACCTCGTGAGGTCCCTTCCAGCCCTGTTTTCTGTGATCTCTAATCCAGGAGTTTTCATTACTCATCCCTCAAAGCCCCAAAGGTGACAGGACTATCACACTTCATTTTTACCCTTACACCGTCTTTTTTGCTGGATGGTTTTTACTCATTCTGAGAGACTGGCTTCAACTACATTTGTCATCTGATTCTCCTTTCTTATAGCCTCTATTTATTGTGGGTTTTTTCTTTTCCTTCAGTCCATCACCTCTAGGCCTTTTCTCTCCATTTTTTAAGTGTATCCTACTCGCTTCAAAACTTTCTGAAAGCAAAACTCGCTCAAAACTTAGATCTGTTTTGTGGATTTGAAATCTCACATTAGATAAGGTGAGTTAGAGGAGCTGCTAAGTACCAATGTCATGTTCAGTGCTGCAACAGATACAGGACTAGGAACTATTTGCCACATTGAAGTAAGATAAATGTGGACAGGAACAGATAACGAGATGGGCAGCTGCCCAGGACAGAGGCTATTTTGCTTGTTTGTACACAACTTGGTACAGTGTGGCCCTGATCCTTGAGTAAGGGCTTCTCTAATAAGCTTAATTATGATAGGAAGTGCACGAGTTACTGGTGTAAGGTATAAAGGAACTAATGTTTGTGCTCTAAAGTGATAATGTGATGATTTCAGGCTGATTAAAGAAAACAGTAAATTAAAAGATAGCTGAAACAGTGTGACGCTGCGATGGGTTTTGATTCAGGTATCGTAGTGGGAGTAAGTACCCCACGCAGCTGCACATTCCTCTCTCCCTGACACAGCTGGATGTTTCACAAGCTGGTGCGAAACAGTAGGTTCCCATTATTTTTGCCCCTTTTCATCTCTTCCTGAAATGGAATTAAATTTGTTCTGTTAGTGGCATGTGATGGTTTTTAAGTGGTTTCCTTGCAGGTTCACGTTAGGGCTTCCACAGGTCTTGATTTGGGTTAGTAAAGTGGAAGATTACACAATAAAAGCAAGGTGTGAGGTTAACAAACGTCCCGCTTTATTGCATAGTAGTTTTCCAGATAGCTGCAGGATGCCTTGGTCTGTGAAATAGCTGTGTTAATTCTCCACATGTCAGAGTGTAATTGCTACAATCAAAGCCGTAGAGAGGAAGGCGCTTGGAGTGACCCCTGGCATAGTGGCTGCCCCACTCAAGTCTGTGCTTGGAGAGGAACATCATGCTCAAGACATTGTGCTCATTTCAATTGTCTCAGACTTTGTTGGCCTTCTTCCTCTTCCTCCATGGTTTAAACTGACAGTCAAAAGGTGACAAATCCCTGGAGGTGTTTAGCACAGGGCCGCACAATGTAGTGATTCACCTAAATGCTTTATGTTCCCATGAATATTTCATGTTCAGTAAACGAACGCACTTTTGCAGCAGTGGGCCAGAGGATGGGTGCCATATGGGGACTCAATGGACACAGTATTGCGATGTGAAACCCAAACTGGTCTCTGCTTGTCTCTGCTACACAGGGCAATGTATCTGCAGGGTTTTCAAGTTTAACTTGAGTGATAACATTTAAAGCATGAAATTACCAACCCTCCTTCATCCTGACTTTTGAAGAAGTTGACTAACCTCATTGTGTTATTCTTCTGAGGAGCTGACTTTTCTGTAACTAATTATTCTATGCTCATTTGTACATTCTGAGTGCTATTTGCTCCATGGCTGGATTTGCCGCATTCCATTTTATTATGCAGTTTAAAAATGAAAAATAAAAAAAGGAGGGGGGAAACTCACTTTGGTAGCTCCAGGCTGCAGGAGTTGCCGTGTCTGCTTCAATCTGTCTGCTCCCTCTGAAGGGTCTGGTTGCTGGAACACACGGACCCTTTCAGCAAAGTTATGAAGGCACACTTGGAAGAGCATGTCTTTATGGAAACTTTGATTAATTTTTCAAGGGGTGACCAGAGCTGCTGTGTTACAGAGCTGTCAAATACCACATGTCCAGAAGCCCTGTCATCTGCATTTCAAAGTCAGAGCCATATTTTAAGAGACTCGCCCTTTCATCCTATCTGGTCTGTGGGGGGGTGTCGCTGGGACTGAACCCTGTTTGGCCGCATGAAAGAAGCCTGCCAGCCTTCCTTTGCCAGGGACTTTGAGTTTAAGTCTATTTCAGGCCTTTAAAAAGGTCAGTCAAGGCTGCCAGCCAGAACCTGTGTCTTAATTCAATGCTATTAGAATCACAGAAAAATAAAATCCCCAATCTCAGGCTAGAGGGCAGGGCGCGAGGGAAGCATCAGACACTTTATAAACTGCAGAATGCACTCTCATCGTAAACTGCTCTTGCAGTCCAAAGCAAGCAGACATGTCCCTGTGCACTAGGAAGGTCACTCGGGCTTTGCTGTAATCTTTGGCCCTCACCAGTGGGGATCTGATTGCTGGGCAGGGGCCTGAAGGAGCTGCTTTCCTTTGCCAAGAGAGGTCAGGATGATGTGTCTTAAATTATCTTAGCTGTTAGGTGTTGTGTCTTTCAGAGGTGAGCTGTACCTGGCTGTTGAGGCTTCTCACAGCTGTAATGTTTGGGCTTTCCTTTGCAGTGAGGCAAAGGGGAAGCAGTGGGGGGTTTTGGGTCTGGATTAGGATTTATTGCACTGTTGGCTGTGATTGGTGGGCAGGGGGAGAAGCTGGGCTTGGTGTTTGATGCTTCCTGTCCTCTGCCGATGACTCCAAAGAAAGGTACCCAGCTGACTCTTGGTCTGCATCTTCTGAGATACTTAATTGCCCAAGTGAAAAATTTGTGCGGATTCCTACTAGAGTAATAGGAGCTTTATTTCTCCTTTATTCCTACTTTGCTGTCATCCTTCAGCTTCTCCTCTTATTTGTAATCTAACATGTGTTCTTTTAAACCTGGAAGGAGCTGACATCAGTGGTTTGGAGAGCCAAAGGAAAGATTTCTTATACCCGTAATCAGTCAGGCTAATTTCCCAGAAGCATCTAGACCTGGCGAGATACAGAAGAGCCACTGCACAGGACAGCATCTCTTGTTCCGTAGTTGGGTCTGATTTAGTAATACTTTGTTGATGTGCAATGCAAGTTTTAGTCGGAGTTTTGACTGCTATGCAGTTTTCTTGTGACCTGGAAACATTATATTTGTTTTATGTTATCATATCAGGAGGGGTTTAATTTTGTTGGCTTCTTTACTGAATAGTCTGATGAATGTGTACAGCAGCTTTAATGTGATTTCTCGTTGATTATTTTCATATTAAAGCCCTGTGATCTGAAGAGTAATAAGTTTGTATTCACTTGCCACCCTGTAAGTAGCTCTTAGTTTTAATCTTGTAGGTTTTTAAAATTGAATCAGCATAAATTGCAGAAATTATGTTTATATTCACTTGCCATCTTACTAATGGATCTCAGCTTTAATCTTTCTGATTTTCCAAATTGATTCAGCAAAAAAATATGTCACTAAGATTTGATTAAAGCATGCGGTTTCATCTTAATTATTTCCTAATGTGTTAAATTTGCATATGCCAAAGAAAAGTTTTAGCAATAGATCCTTATTTCTCAAAGTGTTTTGAGAGCTTAGTATTAAGTTTATATTTCTTATTAAACTCTTGACTACTAGTAAAAGGTACTTGTAGTTAACTGCTGTATTAATTTAGAAGTTATAAATGAAATTGGAAAGTAAATTTGGTATCTCAGTATTATGCAGCAAAAAATAGTTGTTGCAGTAAGGATGCTGTCAGCTAAGATACTTGTCTTCTGTTTGCTAATCACTGCTTTTATTCATCTTGTGCATTTTGGCTGGATGAAGTCCAGTTTGCTATGGTAATGGCTGGGAGCAAGTAGGGATCTGAGTACTGGTGGATCTATGAAATGCACTGGCGGAAAGAGATTTGCACAGCAGAACATCTACAGGTAATAGATAGCCTCTGTCACTGAGTTGGGAGTACTGTGCATGGGCTGTCATCGAGTTGTGGCAGCTGCAGGGAGGCAGGATGGCGTGGTGGGTGCTGCACCCTTGCTGCGTGCATGCTGTAAATCAGTGGTTAAAGAGATGTAAGTAAGGGGTCAGCTTGCGACCACCGGTGTCTGGTCCAGCAGTTCTCTCAGCCTTTCACAGATAAGAATGGAGCATCGATGCCTTTACAGCATCTTGCACCTCCTGCTTTTCCATAGCATTGAGAGGCAGATGAGTGAATAAACCTTTATGAAAAGCAGGTAGGACTATGAATTTTGTTCTCCTCTTTGTTGATTAACATGTTGATTAACATGTTGATTAACTTTAATCATGCAAGGAGCATTAATAAGAAAAAGTGGACTGGGATGTGATGTTTTTTCGATACTTTTATACAACCAGGTCTTACATGAGTTTGTGGGTCTCTGTCAGTGTATCTGACTGCTATTTTGACTGAACACCAGGGAAAAAGACGATTGCGTCTCAGGCCAGAGTGATCAACCACACCAGAACAGCTGCAAACCCTCTCTCCTGCTGTACATGTACAGGGCTCCCCCAATCACCTCCTTAAATCCTTGATCCTGAAATTTCACCTCTCTGGGTGGCTCCTATGCTGGCAGTGGGCTCTGAGCACTGGTGCCAGGGTCCCCCCCTTGGAGGGGATTATAGGATCAAGGGTAGATGGTACTGTGGTATAACGTGATGTGGTATTTGATGCTATTGAAGGAACATCTCCGTTTTTCACAGAGGTAAAACCTGTGGTAGGTGACCTGCCTGGATTCTGTATGTAGCTGAGGCTGAAAAAAGTCTGAAGAATTTCTGGAAGAAATAGAGTTGTGTTTTGCATGCAAAAATAGTGCAGGGAGCAGCACTATCCCTAACACTGTAAGGTTTTGAAGTCCAATGCTTATCACTAGCCACATGTGCGCTCAGCTTCTCTACTGTTATCAAAGTAGTTATCTTGTAATAGGCTTGTAAAGGAAGAGTGGGCACTGACACCTGCAATATGTGTGGTAGAGAGGAGCACAGGGAGTAAGGGTCATAATGTAGATGATGTAAGGGCATGCAATCAAAAGCAAATGATCATTTTAGAGGTAAAATCTACCAGTTAGGCTAAAAGTTAATGTCAGTTCTTGCAAGCTGTAACAATATCCTGCCCATTATGAAGACTGCCACCGCTTACCGAAGTGAGGTGTTTAAACCACCCCCTAAGTGGCTGCTAGTGAAGTCAGTGCAGGAACTGCTAACTTGATTTTTGATGTTTTATCATGCGCAATCTCCGTAGTTTTATAAATGATCTTTCGCCGCTGCAGACACAACATCACCCAAGTATGCGTGTAGGAGGGTTGAACTAGAACATATTTTAAAATATATTACTTTGGAGATTAAGTATCAATGGTGTAAAAAGTCTATGAAAAGATTCAAGATGAATTGTCTGGGGGAAGGGAAAGATGATAACTTTGTGTCCAAAAAGAGTATGTGACTTGATAATACTGTGAACAGGGAGTGAGGCTGTACAGGTAATCAGTTTTGTGAAGGTTTTTTAATATGACACAACTTACTACATGGCTGAGCTTAATTCAGTAATAGATCAGTGTCCTTTCTTTTAGGCAGAGATGCTATTTAAGTAGAACATTCATTATATCATGATAATAAAGATCCTCCAAAAGCTAAACAAATGAAGACAGGTGCTGGAAGAACAGTGAATACACATTACAATTTCAAACAGTGCTATTGCTGAAAGCCACCTAATTGTATTCTGCTGCAATTAATAATTATCTTAATGGCTTTGCATATTTATGAATATATAAAACTAAATAAGACAATGCACAGGCTAGGATAAAATTTGGTACATAAACTTTTCGTGCTGAACTGTAATTAAGCATGCCTCTAATCACAGCATCATTTTTCATTGTGGATATGTTTGGGAGGGGAAAGTTTGAGAAAGAAAATGCGACTATTCAGGAAATTACCTTGTGTGAAAGACTTCTAATGACAGATATTTAAAATGAAGCATATGATTGCTTCTCATTCGCCTGCCCATTACTTATAGTGTGGCTTTTTGACTTGTATATCCCAAGGATGTGGGGTTTATTTGTCTCATGAGCATGCACATATAAATTCTGGATAAGGCCACAGAGAGCACTGTTTGAAGTTTTAGCTCAAGTGGAATTTCTCTCTGCTTACATCCATATGACTGAGAGATGAACTTGACTGGCTGAGTTTTCTCTTCAACTCGCACAGTAACTGCTTGCTTTCATTAGGATTTTTGGGTTGGTTTTTTTTCCCTTTATAGCTCCGTGCATTACAAAATGTTCCTGCTTTGTTTTGACTTGACCTTTCATAGTAGCTAAAAATCAATAGACTTTAATGCATTTATTAAATAGGGAGGATTCTAGGGATTAACATGCAAGCTGTAGCAAGAGAAGAAGGTAAAGAGTGAAATATTACTGCACACACAAGACAGGCTGCTGGTTACAAATGTACTTTCTTTAGACTGATGTCCACTGACTGGCCTGGTTTAAGTAACATAACGTACTTGGGAGGACCAGCAGCTTGGATGTAGGACAGTATTTTTCTTCTTGCTTCGCAGCTTTACTTCTGACCTGCATATAATGACAGTTTTTCTTTGAGATGAGCAAATAAATGAGTTTAGTCAAAGCTCAAGGTGCCATGCTGAGTTAACTTCAGTAGGGAAGGGGAGAGATAACTTTTGTCTGCATTGACACTCAGACAGAAGTTCCTAAATTCCTAAACCATTTAGCTGTGGGGATATCGGTCACTGTATTTATAGCTTTGGTTGTGAAGATGGAAGTGACTTGGATCCCTAAAGATTTGCTGACTGTAGAAAAGTCTTTTGTTTGACCATGCTAAGTCAAAAGATTTTAGCATAAGCAGAGCTTCTTCACTCATCTTCTGTAACCCTGGTTTGCCTATCAGCTTATTGTATGCTGTAGCTTTTTTCCAAGAATATACTGACTTTTGCAGCCTGATTTTTTTTTTAAGTAATAAGAGTTGTGCAATTTCTGTGCTCAATTTAGTGTTTCATAGGATGTATATACTTATACATCCTTTCTGTTTCTAAGTTTATCTACTCTTTAGTTTAGATAAACTACTCAGTAGTTTATCTACTGTTTCTAAGTTTATCTAAGTTTTGGACAAAAGAGATATGTCTAAATCTCTTGTTTGTATTTAAATAAAGAATTGGAGTTCTTTAGCATGCCATCAGACGTGCATGCGTATGGTTAGAGAAAGTCATTCCTGTACATTTTTTAGGTCCTTTGGAGGAGTAAGAAGCAGCTGAGCTCATTCTTACTATGTCCTGGTCTCTAACCCCGAATACACACATATTAGCTAAATATCCCTTCCAAGTGGCCAGTGTAAATGCTATTGATTTCAGCAGAAGGTTGGCTGAGCTCAACATACCTGATATACCAACTTAACACATGGGTGCCCACTTTCACACCCATGTTACTGGTTTTTAATGCAAATTTAAGGTAGGATTTTCGTTAACATTTAATCAACCTAGCCCTTATGAACTAATAGTAGAGAACGTGGATGTTGTGACACATCTTTTCTCTAAACATCTGTCACAGGGCTTTTTCTGCCTGTTATTTATGTGCATTAATAAGGGAAATATTGTCCTTGCCTGTTTAAAGGCAGTAATTCTCTGATGTAGCTGTCACTTGGTAATGTGTCTTTGCAAAGCTTACAGGTTGACCCCCACACCTAACCAAACAAAAAACAAACACCCAAACCCAGAATCTGGGAGTGACAAGTTACTTATGCCATGATCTCCTACAACATATTAAAACCAGAGTACGTATATGGACAATTCTCTTTCAGTTCATGACAACTTGCACACAATGTTATCTTTCTGTGTCAGCATGCATTCAGATCTCAGCATATTAGCATGATTTAGAAGGAAGCAGTGTCAGACCATATTGATCAAATTTTGGTGTTTCAAGATTCAATTATTTTTCCCTCCCCTCAGCTACTTTATAGGGAACAATGCTTTGGGTAGGTTTTTAAAAGAATAACCTCTATCACCATGATTAAGAACCTAAATAAATTCTTATACCAAACATATCAGAGGCAGAATTTTATAGCAGCTTTGCTTTCTTGGGACATAATCATGTCTAATCTGCAATAACAGAAGAGATATGCACACTGAGGTGGTTAAATGATCAGTAATTGATTGTTTTCTTCTTAAAGAGCAAATTTCTTGTATTCCAAAATGTGAGAGTCCTTTCCTTTTATGGGGTCAGCATTGATTGTACGTAAAACATGTGATAGAGGGTGCCTGGAAATGGTAATTAAAATTGTAGAGTTTCAAAAGTGAACATTGATTATATTTCAGGGCCATACTAAAAGTTAAAGAGTAAACAACAGTCAGGCAGCCAGAATGCTTTTGCATCAGAACAAGGAAGGGACTTGAAATGATAATTCAAGTCCTACCTTTGTAACTGTTCTAGTGAAAAGTAGAACATTACAGGTTTAATTACATTTAAGAGAGGAACTTACTTGGTTTTCTCCTTTTCAACTTCCACTAGTGATTCTTTCATGATTAAAGCCTCAGTGAAGTACTTAACTGCTTCCTGTGAAACATGGCTTAGGTGCCCAGAGGGAACCCTCTAGTGCTAGGCTTGTCTCGTAGGCAGGGAAGGGAGACCATGAGGGGTCATGCTGCTTAAATGACAGAAGTTGGCCTCAGATGATGCACTAGTGGGGTATATCAACACAGTGAAGATCAGAAGAAAGACGTCTCTTCTAGACTATTTCCTTAAAGAAGAAAGTAAGTTTAGGGTTTTTTTCAATTTCACTAAGCCAGTAAAAGCTAAGGCTTATATGTGGATTAATGCACAAAGTCCTACTTGTAGCACAGCTCCACAGTCTCCATTGCAAGGTTCTTGGCTTCCTGTAATTTCGTCCAGATTGGGATGTCATCCTGGCACCTCCCTCCTGAGATAAGTGATGCAGAATCAATATATCTCACATAGCAGCCACATCAGCTTGAAGCATGCACAATTGCTTGGTGCAGGTTGAGAGACAGGCACATCTAAGACGCACCTTTGGCTCATCTCAACGTGCAATTATTGTGGCAGCTTGCAGTGTTAGTGCCAGTTAGTGTATCAAGGCAATGCAAATGAGGTTGAAAGCCACAATATTCAAGGCAGCCTAACTGTGTTGGAAATAAATCACAGTTACGATGGTGCTCTTATCTTTTAAAGGCAAAAGAGCAGTTTCTAGGGATTTGGTGTTGCACTTTTCTTTCTGCTTACAAATGTCATTCCGGAAGCACTTTTCTATGCTGTATGCACAAATGTGTCAAAATAACTTTCCCTGGAGCTGTAGGGTATTGTTAGAAGTTTTCACAACAGTTGGCATAAAACTAAATGAATCCAAAGCCCTTCCAGCGGGATGTGCAGTGTGTGGAAGCAGGTTTCTTCTGTAAGTCTTCATCCTTAAAGACACGAACCAGACAGTAACTAAAAGGCTTAGAAAGGATTTTCTCCAAAGAGTAGGTTGTTCCACAGTTTGCCATCATGGAGTTTTTTTAATGCTTCCTTAAGAAGCATTTTGTGTCAACTCTTCTTAAAAGCAGAGGATAGGGTACTTGGTTGGCTCGCTGCTGAGCTTGCGTGTCTCTTCCATAGATACTGAAGCTGCAGATCCTCTGTTCCAGTTATGGAGCATTCTTCTACCTTGTTCCCTTTGTTGGATGAAATGCTCTAGTGAGTTGAATAACACACAGTTTGATTCACAGCAGAAGTACACACCATGCTTTCTGCCTTAGACTTTTAAATGGGGATTTACATGGCCTGCCTGGGGCAAGAAAGCACAGAGACCAAGGTGCCACCAAAAGCTTCTGGGTGGCAGTATTTTTTGCCACCTCATTGCATAAAAAGCTTGTGTTGTGGATATTAGCTGCAGGAAAGGATTTGCTTATCGTATGTCTCTACATACTGTTCAATGCAGGCAAAATATTTTTTGTGTCTCATTTTGAAAGCTTGGAATTAAATAGATCAGCCAACCACAAAACCCATTGGTGTAAATCAATAGGACTTGAGCAGAATTATGCCAGTTTACACCACATCAGAAGGTAGCATGGGATGATGCAGTAATTCTTGTTACTAGTGCTGCACTGCTACAAGCAAAACAAATCGTTTGAAAGAGATCTGCCCTGGTTATGTTTTGTTACTAGTAGATTATGTTTAATTAAATAAAAGTACATGTTAGCTTTGGTATACTGTGTACTTGTATAAAAGGAAAAAAAAAATTGTCCTCATGAGATGAACCCGTACATTCATAGTGAGACTTAAAGGGAAGTGACAAGCCTGTAAGTAGGTGAAAATTGAGAGTTCAAGTGTTTTGTAAGAAGCTGTATGCTTACATGGCTTAACTGGTAGAGTGTTGTTGCTTTCAGGGCACAGCACTTTTGCTGCCTAAATCACACATGCTGTCAAAAAGTCACAAAGCGCTTTTTGCCTGTTGGTAGCATGTAGGCAGAAATAATGTCTGATTGTTGATCTTGAATCACTGGGTATCTGCCCTGCAAAGGTTGCATCAGTAATTGAGAAGCACAAATAGGGTTGCATCTAATTCTTAGTGTACTACAGTCAAGATGGTTCTATTTGTTTGCGTAAAAGTGTACAAAGAAACTAATTTTTTATCACAAATGAAAGTACTAACTGCCTTTACAGATGACGTTATTAACGGTCCTCGTATTTATGTATTGGCTGCTGGTAGCCCCTGCCTTGCCTAGCAAGGCTTGGACATTAAATGACCATAATAATAATCAGATTAGCATTATGATCAACATTAATCGATCAGATAGGAGTAACAGGCTCTGTAGGGCTTATTTGCCCTCCATATAGTTCTGCTTGTCCAGTGGTGGCATTAGCATGATTTGGAATGACCTTGGCTGTGAGGTATTTTTAAGTGCCAAGAGTTTGCTGCAGAAAAGCTGAATAAACCCAGTTAATATTACTGTAGCAACAAAGATGAGCATGGAGAATACGTGGTACTTGACCTGATTGCGCACTGTCTATGTTTGATCACTGGACTAGGAGACAGTGTCATGCCTGGAAAGGGAATGTGATGCCCTTAAATGCAGTTATACCCCCTTCCTGTAACAGCAGCTGTGTGAGGAAAAAGTTCTTGTCACCTCCACATTTGCATCAAGAGGGCGATGTCCTGTTCTGTAAAACTCGGTGACTGTGACCAAGCTTCTCAAAACCTGCCTTGCTGCTGGCAGGGTTTTATTTATTACTAGAGGAACTCTAACATCTCAAACGCGACTGCTCTGTTTCATTATTAAACAGCAAAGTTTTCAGCTTGGGTTTTAAACCTGGTGGTTTTAAGTCTGCAGCCTCTCATCTGAAAGATGTGGTGAGTAGGGCTTCCTGCTTTCTGAATTAGTATTTAATGTGTGGGAAGTATATGTCCCTATTGAAGTTTGTCTTCAGAAGCTTCTAATTAGGACAGAGTGATTTGATTTTTCAGGAGGTACCTTTCGGATTTCCTGAAATAACAAGACAACCATAATAAGAGTGATGCAGAGCAGGTATCACAGGTTACTGTCATATCTGCAACTGTCAGAAGTATTTTGGTGCTAAGTGAAGCCATGCATTTGAATAAATAAATATTTTTTACTTAATTCATGGGGTTTGTGCCAAAAAAAGCTGTCAAGTTTGAGCTATAATGACTGACTTTTTTCGTTGTTTGCAGTGGCATGAGAATATTCAGAAAAACTGACTGATGTTTTAAGCAACTTCCCTGCATGATGTGGAGCCATTTAGGTGTTATTTTCTGTATAACTTTATACAACAAAGCAGGAATGAGGAGACAGGAGAGCAAAGTGTAAAGTGGCGCTTCTCAGGGGGTAATGATATGGTATGCATTGCAGAGAAAAGCAGGCAAGTGTTTGAAATCACTGCAGCCAGTCTAGGATGTGTGAATAAAGACAAGAATTGCCCTGTATCTGGTTTTCTGTCCCAGCTCAAAGGCTGTTCGTGTTAGCTCACAGATAGCGTTTTATTTGGTAACGAAGCTTTTGTGATCCCAAATTCTGGGTGCAGAGGCAAGACCTTACAATTGATGGTTAAATTTCACAGAGAGCTTCTGAACAGTGCTGTGAAGGAGGACAGGCTTTCAGCTCTAAAGGTTGGTGCTTGGTTCAGTGAAGCAATGACCGTGGCTGAAACATGTTTGTGCCAGAAACTTCTGGACAGACTTACACAGGCAACACTTCTGTCTTTTAATCTCCTTTCCAATGAGAAAAGCAGCATGTCTTTGGATTGTGGGAGGATTCATCTCCTGTTTTCCTGGTTAGCATTTGGAGGCACCTCAAACTGTCTTATCCCAGCAGATTTGCACCAACAAGAGAGATTTCTGGAGGCTCAGATCTTGAATAAGCAATGTATCAGGTGCTGGATGCAGGACTTCAAAATCTAAAGCTGTTGAGTGATATTAGTCTTGAGGCTTGTCTGTGTGACCATGGTGTGGTTAGTGGGGTCCTGTGTGTGGCACTGGGCTCTGGCTTCCTTTGAAGCTAGTCTATAAAAGCGAGGAAGGATTTCAAAGCAAAGCAGCAGATGTGAGCATTTGCCTGTATGAATTCATTGTTGTTCTCTGGCACTGAGATCCTCTGTATCAGAAGCGGGGAATTATTAGTGCAAGATGTAGCAGGTAGAAACACAGAGACTTCTTGTTTCTGTCTGAAGTCACCTCACTGAGATTTCGGGCTGGTACGTTGGCAGCTGAGCAAAAGGCTGTTTATTGTACATGACTCCCGGAACAGTTTGGAATAGTTTCCAAACAAATCAGTGGCTTGTTCCCCAAAAAGCTAGTCAGTCCCCAAAAAGCTTTTATTGCATCTATCAGTCATTTCTCTTGTTTTTGTGGGTCAGCCCTGAAGAGCCAGTGCAGTTAGAGCATCGTGTGTAGTCTGCAAGCGAGCTTTATGGCTCTGCCAGTTGAATGCAGATTTTGCTTATAAAGTTCTAAATTATTATCTGTATACTTGTGAAGATCTTGTTTCTTTAGCAGAGCCACTTGCCTGATCTTGAAATTGCCAGAAGAGAATCCTCCTTCCCTTCTTGCTTTCCCCATGTCCTCCAAAATGGCATAAATCACGTCCTTTTCCCTCACTCTCCCAAAATGTAGGTTTCATTTCAATGAAAATTGTAAAATTGCAGGGAACCTCTTTTCTTCATCTTTTCCTTTGAAAAACAATTTCATGTAATTACAGTCTGTTTCTGGGATTTGTTGATCCTTGCAGGATGAAGGGTGTGCAATTCCTTCTGCTTGTCCTCCCCTGGAAATCCACTTGCGCATTGCCTTTTTGTGTAGTGTATCTGCTGTAGCAGATACATTCTCCCTGTTGGTGTTGGTGTTGGTTTGGTGTTGGTGTTGGTAGGGCTCTTCAGCTGTCTGTTACCATGGAAAGCTATAAAATTATGAAAGAGGAGGATAAGGAATAACAAACTGCTTTAACTTGCAGGGATGGTCAGACGTATTTGGTGTGTTGTGGGGAAGATGCTCTGAAAGATGTAATGTGTTATTGCTGCTGTTTTAATAGAGCCACGGGGAGCCTGATGCAGAAATAAAGACATTCCTTCTTACTACTGGCCCCTTCTGATATCATACTCTCCAAGATCTGCATTTTCCAGCCTCCAACTTCCATTCCATTTAAAGATTTATTCCCCTTTTGGGGGGAGGAAGGGGATGACTGTAGTTGTAAGACAAAAGTGCCTGAATTTTGGCACTTACACAAACTTTTTTTCCTCTTTGGCTTTTAAGTCCCTTGTTTATGGAAATAGTTTTTCCTTGTAGTCTCCTTTTTCCTCCGGAAGATAAACCTGCAGATTAAGTAATGTTACCCAGGGGAGCTCTCATGATGGTTATTGGCTTCCTTTGAAATACTGAACTGTTCTCAGTTTCACAAACTGTAACGTTGTCAAGTAGGGATGTGGGGATATAAATTTGTGCAATAGTATCCATTCAACCACTGTTCAGAGATTATTATTTTTAATTCCTCACGCTTGGGTCTTAAGAAAAATGGTAAAATCTTTTCAGTTTGAAAGGGACTATGAAGAAATAGATGGTATTAGAGAGCAGCAAAACATCAAGTGCTGTAGTTCCTTCTTGCACGGTTGCCACAGCAGCTTTGTAACACAGGTCAGATCTGCTTTTTCTTTTCAGCTACGAATATCCATCTGGGAGCAAAAGCAACATGTAAGATTCATATATGTAGCTGGAAGTCAGAATGCCAATTTAAAATTTGAAATCACTTTCAGTACATAAGTTATGAATGTCTTTATTAGCTCAGAAAGAAGAACCTGTAAGAGCAAAGTAGATTGCTGATGCTGTGCTTTAACTTAGTTAAAAGAAGTTATGTGAAAATAACCTGCAAGAAAAAATAAAGTATGTGCATGATTCAGGTATTCACAGTGACGATGCACTTACCTACTAACGTAGGTTTCATCTTGGGGGAGAATAAAATTGCAGCTAATTTGTGACAGAAATCTGATTGTTGAGGTGAAGGAATGAATAACATGGACAAGAAGGAATTCTTCATTCAAGGAATGTATATTGCTCTTTTCAACTGCATTTTTTGTTCAGTTATGTTCTGCTACTTCACCCTTTTAAAAATCCCTGTGTAAGTGGGCTTTAGCTCCAGTAAGAGATTCTTTTCTCCATAAAAAAAATTTGCATCTGACTTATGGGGGTTTCTCACTCTAACAGTTCCTTCTACCAAACAGGCTTTTTTCATGTTTTTCTCCTATGGGATAAAGCATTCACAAAGGTTAAATATGACTGTTTGGACCATTGTTTTTGTCCTAATTCAAAAGTTGACATAAGGTTGAGCATTCTTTCACTGTTCTGGTCTGTTTGCCTTTGTCTCCATTGTGGTGTTCCTGTTGTGCAGTTGTAAATTAGCATGTTGCATCATTTTTGCGTGTACAACTTTAATGAAAATCCTTGTATCAGTGGGGTTGTCCAACAGAAAAAAATGGATTGCTCTGAGATAGTTCAAAGGAGAGAAGAGCACTTTATGGAACCTGGGATCACAAGTTACTTTTAAATATCTTGAATCGGGTACTTTAAAAAAGCAGTTAGGAAAAAAACTCATTGAATTATCTGTTTCACCGAAATCTTTCTTTTGAATTATAGATCACCTGCTCTAAGCTTCCATGGTCTAAATGTGTAACGTGTGTGGTATTTATTTCCCCCAATAATTATGGGTGAGGGGGAGAATCAAAGAAGAAAATCTGTTTTACTTAACCATGGAGAACACTTGTATGATGCCCCAGCCTTCTTTTGGAAGGCTTTGTGTTAACATGGGTTTGAGGAAGAGAGAAACCAATGACTTAACCTTGGGGAAAAAAACACTTGCCCTGAAAGAAAACTCAGTATATGCTATCAACTGTATTACACTTACAGTCTCTCCAGATGTTTGTGGAAATGTAAGTGGATTTAAGTATCCTTAGAAAACGTGTGGTTGATGAAATTGGCTAGATTCAGGGACAGGCATGTGTCTTTCTACAGCCTGTTTTAGAACTTGATTAATAGCTTTCTTGCCTCCTGTCCTTGCTCTCATTAAAACTTCTGAAATTGTTGCGAAGCAAGTGGCAACTTTTGTTTGAACTTTATTCCTCTGACGCTGAATATGAACAGTTTTAAGTCTACTACATTTCAGCAGTGCAGTGCAGTGTACAGGTTGATCAGCAAGGATTTTGAACTTGTCAGAAACAAATGTGAATTAAATCTACTTTTTCTTTTTCCTTGAGTCTTGCAGTTTTGTTTCTGCTCACATGGGTTCTGTCATATCAATTGCTGTGTAGTAAATTATTACTAAATGTTAGGTGGTAGTAGTGATTATTTCAAAGATAGGGTGATCTAGAAGAGACAGCTTGTGCGGGAAAAGCAGTCAGTCATATTAGCAAAACTGGCAATAAATGCCACAAAACATCATCATCATTTTATACTCCTTTTCGTCATGCTGTTGAGCTAGATGAACTATGTCCTTGTTTGTGTTTCAGAGAAGAAATCTGAAATATAGTCACTGCAGGGGAAAATGCAAGTGCCTTGATTTATTGATGTTATTTTATCAATTTTGCACAGGTTTTGCGGGGAGAAGGGAAGGAAGGAAGATTAGCAATTTCAGATGAGGATAGGCAGAAATGTTCACAAATGCCTGTTACACCCCAAAAGCAGTAATCAAATTACTGCCGTGAAGCAAAATGAAATAATTGATTATGAAACTTGAAATCAGTGCCTAGAGCATTGGGAAAGCTGATAGTCTGAGCCAGTGTATTTAAAAAGAAGAGTGTGTTCAAGTCTATTAAATATATTTTTAAGGAGAAGCAATCTTCTGCAGAAGGATACGGTATCAGTAATTTACAGGCATGAACAAACTGCTACATCAGTGATTTATAGTGTCAGGTGCGGCTATTAACGTGACTAGAGTTCAGAGTTTAATTCACTTCCCTCTTTAAGAGAGGAGAATTATCTCCTGTAAAGACTCATATGAGTTGTGTGTGAGGACCCTTCTGGGTTAACCTGGAGGGACCATTTTGAAGCAGTCAGAGAGACGATGGGCACTGCATGTTCCTGTTTCTTAGACAAATGGTATCCGTGATCATATTTTTATTTATCTTTTTTAATTCCTTAAAGGAAGAAACTATCTTACAAAAGTACTATGTAACTGGGTGACTCCTTCCAATATTATGAATCTGTCACCAGCTCTCCTTTTACATGCACCCCCATAGCAAAACCCCCAGAATTTGTGTGGGACGAGCACTTTCTTTAAAACACTAGCAGGTAGAATAAATTGTAATGATGTTGTCAGAGTAGGATTTCTAGTGTTATTTGTATGTTTCAGTTGTAGAAGAGACTGTTTTGAGTTGAGTATCAACTAGTTAAGACACCAGTTGCTGACGAAACCAATTCCAGTCAGTAAGCATTTGCTGTAGGCCTTTTCCCCTAGATCTCTGAGCTCACATACCTCTGCAGTCTCTGAAAGTAATTGATATTACCACAGTATTTTAGAATCATTTATCAATATGAGAAAGCAAACTCAGCAAACCTAGATGGGAGCAATTCATAAAGTTCATGGAAGACAGGTAAGATGGGGGTTAGCAACCGAGATGGTGATAGAGGTGCAAGTAACAATTCTGTGGCTGCAGTCCGTCATGGGAACAGGAGGACAAAGTTGCTGGTCTCACTGTATTGGAGCAGCATTGACTTGGAGTCCCCGTAGATCACATCTCTCTGGGCAGAGCAAGCAGGAGCAGGTCTGGTTCTGTCTGGGCTGTACCCAGGGCATGCACTGGGTGAGGAAGAGGAGGCACAATATGGACTGGTGGCAGGAGGTGTAGAAGGTGCTGACTGAACCTCCCTGGGAGTTTCTGCCTGACTGCAAAGCCTGCTCTGGCTGCTGCACAGGTTAGTCCCTGCAGGAAGGCAGTTGGCTTGTTGTGACTAGCACTATTGCCCATCTCCTGGTCCGTGACCTGACAGAGCTGATGTGTATCGTGACCTATGCTGGAAAATAAGATACTGGAGCTTTAGGATAAAAATTTTGTCTGTTAAAGGTATTTAAGTATTTGCTTCCTAATCTCTGAGAACCATTCTGTTGTCACAGATTGGAAGTCATTTGACTTCCTAAGTCAGAAGAAGAAAAAAAAAACCCAAAAAAGAAAGAGCTGCTCCGTTCTCAATATCAAATGAATTCTTGTGAGGATGCTAAAACCAGAACCACCTCCTGGAAGTCTTCTTGTGACTGTTACGGTATTCTCTGTCCTTATTTGTATAGCTTGTCACAACTGCTAAAGTACTGCTTGCGTGAAGACCCCAGGAGTTAGGCATGGCCTCATTACCCTCCTTTATGGATAAGAAATAAAGCCCAGAGAAAATTCTGGATTTCAGGCTTGTGGAAGCCAGAGGCTCCAGGGGAAGGGAACTAATCACCCCAGAAGCCAGAGTAGAGTAGGTAAAAAATGAGAATCTCATTGCTTCCTTCATTAGGAAATCTGTTTGCAGTCCGAAGCTCCAGTGACTTTAGACATTTGCCACCATTTCTCTAAACCTGCTTTTTGAACACAGTTTCTTTTCCCTATTTGCCCTGCAGAGCTGCTGCTTGCTATCTCGGGCATCCTCTTTCTCAGTTTTCAATTAATCTCTCCTCACTCACCTCAGTCTGTTCCTCTGGCTGGCGCAGAGCTCTCCCGACAACTCTCATCTGTGGGAGGGAAGTGTGATTTAATGGGGAGGAAAGAGGAGCCGAGTGCTTATGCCTGTGAGTGATATTTGAGCTGTATGTTTATTGCCATATATACCTCACCCTGCTTAAAACTTGCTCCAGTATCTCAGGAGATGTCTCGCATCTCTTGCAGCTTGCTTTACACTTTTCTGGACTAATTTCTTGGCTTTGTCTTCGATTACTATGGGTAAAACTTCAGTGCTTTTGCTCTGACCTTCAGTATTGCTCCCACAGCTCATATGAAATGCCATAGAAACCTTCATGCAATTTTCCATGGCTGCTGTAGGCACTGTAGGCAAAGTGTCTTATTAATGGAGGAGCTATGGGGGATTCTGATCGCGCCGTTGCTTCTGATTGTCACACTGGCTTAAAGAAAGGTTTATGCTTGAGGTAGTCTGGCTGTATCTCCCCATGCATTTCACTTGGGTATAAAATAATCCACACCTAGATACTTTTCTATTATCAAAGTGTTTTAGGCAAGTTTGGTATTAAAAGCTTTCTGTGTAAAATTGGTCTTGGAGAGTGATTTGTGAAGCAGAAACCTTACTGGGAGCTGGAGGGGGAACTGAGGCTGCAAAGGGAAGGGGCTACAGGAGATGTGGGGAACTGGGTGTTAGAAAAGGAATTCTTGCTGGGAGTCTGGGAGGGAAGGTACATCAAGAATGAATCAAGTTTGAATGGAAGTCAAAGTGCTGGTCTGGGTGTCTGGTAAGAACTGTATGTACTAGGTGGATTGGACAACTGCTGGCAAATGGAGAGGTGAAAACCTGGTATTATAACAAGCAAATAGTTGGGCTTCATGTGAAAGAGGGGGAAGAAACTAAAATGATTCTTCTGATATAACTGCTTGGTTTCAGCATAGCCAGAGTGATTGCAAATTTCAAAGAACATTTTCCCCAAGATGAAGTTTCAGCTGGCATAAAAGCTAGCATTTGACATCGTTTTTGTGTAATGACTATATTAACAAAAGAAGGCCTCGCTGTTGGCTGCCTTTGTAAAACAACTCCAGTGCAGTTCTTCATTCTCTTAACTCCTGAGTGTGACTTTAAGTCAGCTCAAAGCTCCCACTGGAATGCAAGCAGGTCAGCTTGTGCGCGCACACAGGATATTAGAAAGTACTTCATGTGGCTTGACAAAGGCTCTTTGCAGTGTTCATTTCTGTTCTAACACACTGATGTTTGCTGCACTGCAGCATTTCACATTCCTATCCCATAAGCAGTGAGAGAAGTATCACACGTGGCTCCAACTGCTCAGGCATCCAACCTGAGATGCTGCAGTACACTCTATAAAGCCTACAGTTATTAGTAGTTCCTTTGTAATTCATGATAAGTTTTACTTGTTGTTGCAAACACTGATTTCAGCTACTTGCTGAGGGCTAGCTATTCTTACGGCACTGAAAATTGACCTTGCTGGCTGGAAGGTAAAGAGTCTGTGTGTTGAACTGTCCTAATGTTTCTGGTTTCCCTGATGTGAGGATGATTTTCCTCAGGCTGCTGTTTGGTTTCAAAGCTGTATTATGATTCTAGCTTTTTCTAAAGCGCCAAAACACAGACTTACCTGTGCTCTCCCTTTTCCCTGTGGGATACATCCACAGTTAGTTAAACCTCACACATTTATGGGAAATCTGTATCACTGCTTTAAGGCTGAAGTTCACACTGTTCTCCAATGCTCAAGAGTATCTGATGGGAAGGCTGGTTTAAATAAAATAGTCTTTTATTTAAGTAATTTAAATAAAAATGCTGAGTATTTTAAATAGCCATCCTAATTTCTTCTGTATCTGACAAGAGTGCAATGGGTAGGGCAGAACTGTATATAGAAGGAGCTCGTCTGTATTTTAAGCCATTCCACCAATATAGCCTTGTGGGGTATGCATGTGGGTGGAGATTTCTATATAGGAAACTGTGATGTGAGGAATCCTAGGAGCCATGAGGACTGTGTAAATGTTTTCTCTTTAAAAGAGAAATAATCTGCTTTCTTTACTGAGAAGATTCACTTTGCTTATGAGTATATAAACTGTGAGTGGAGATGAGGCAAAGGGATGGGATTTTCATGCTGCAGACTAAAAAAAAAAAAAAACCAACCCAAAAGAATATTTCTGTACTGTTTTGATTTATTTTATAATCATTTTATCCTTATCTTGTAGCCATCATTCAGGTATAGCTGACTACAAGTGTAGGGAACTGCAGAAATTTGGAACAGAGCATAAATAGAAGAATTAACGTTTGTTTCATTACTGTGAACATAGTCTGGATAGGCGAGAAAAAGGAATGTGAGATAAGTGCTAGGCATTGACTTCGTTATAATGTACATTTTATTAATAAATATTCTTGGAAATTACTTTTTCCTTAGCACCTTACTGTAAACTGCTGCTGATGCTGTAGGGGTCATATTTCCTACTGGTATAAACTGGCGTAGCTGAATTAAAAGCATGATGATTTTCCACCCGCCTTGGAAGCTGCTCCGGTTGGATGAGGAAAAGTTATCTCCCTTTGTCAGACCGAAATGCAGAACTGGGATTTGCTCTTCTCTGCATATCGCTGTGACAGATAACAGGCCTTTAATTTGGTGGAGAAAGGCATATGAATAACCAACAGCTTGAAATGAAGGCTGATCAAATTAAAATTACAAGTTAGACACTTTGCTGGATACTGAAAGACAATGTAAGATAAGACCAAACTGCTGGGTTGATGGTGCATTTCCTTTCTTTTGACATTTTCAGATCATGACAGAATGCCTTTCTGGGAGACTTTTGGTTGGACTGAAGCTATGGGCTTAATACAGAGGTAACTGTGGGAAACTGGCTTGTGTGACATGATCAGATTAAAGGAGCTAATGCTTTGTTCTGGTTTTAAAAATCTCAGTTGTCCAGTGCTAGTTACCTTGCTGATGACGGTGTAATATTGCAATCCCTTTGAAAAGCAGTGTCTTTCTGAGATGAGTTACACAGTCCTTCAAAAATTTCATTTCATAGTATAAGAGAAATCTTGGTTTTGTGAAAATGATGCTGTATTTGTATTACAGCTAAATTGAGAATTATTCATTAAATTGAGAGTTACTCATATTCTTTTTTTTTTTTTTTTTGTGATGGATGGAAAATATAAAAGCAAAGTATCCATTGGCTGCCAAAGGGGGACTTTTCTGAGTGATTACTCAGCAGGTTTTAAGATGAGCAGATGAGATTTTGTAAACTCATCACAACACATTTTACGGGAAAAGTATGACTGAGAAACTAGGTTAAAAAAGCGAGAGAGAGATCTGGGTTAATCTGAATGTGATGGTGAGTTGTGTCCCAGTAACCCATTCCATCTCTGGATGAAGACTGCTGAAGTCATAGGAAAGTTGTGTTGACATTAACCTCCCCTGATGTGGATGAGTTCTTTGCTGTAGCTGGTGTTTGTTTGAGATGGCCAGAAGTGCCTATGACAGATGCTTCTGCAGAAAGGAGGCATTGCAGGGTGTGTGCTCCACATACGGTTTGCTTAAAGACATAATTTCAGATAATTGCTCTAGGTTTGTTTCTGAAGAATTCAAAATTTTCTTCTAGAAAAACTCAGTAACAAATTGTTCCTGATGGGAAGCCAAATTTTGAAGGGAGCTGTGTTTCCTGGCTGTGAAGCCATTAGCTCTTGTTATTAATTAATTCATTTATTTATTTTTATTTGTATTTGTGTGCTTTTCAGCTGTGCTGAGTCAATCATCTTCATATGGTATAGAAAAGAGGATCTTGGTAGTTTTTTTATAAAGCTAGCAGCCCCACGTGTGCACATGGACTGAAAATCTGGCTCTCCTGAAGCCCTGGGCAAAACTCAAAAAACTCACACAGGGTCTACTATTACCTGTTCTTTTTACTCATTGTGCAGGCAGACCCCTCACCAGGAGAATATATGTCTGGGAAGGGACCTCCTGGGTCACTGGGTCCGTTTTCCTGCCATCATAAGCAATCACATCCTGTAAGCCCTTTCATTAACTGATCAAACTCCATTTTCAAAGTACAAACACTTTTTGCCCCCTCTACTCGCACTGGAAAACTGGTATAGAACCTCATTGTCTGATTTCTAGCATGTATTTATTCACAGCTGGTTTGCACCCCCTGGTTTTTATGCCAACACTGCCCTTCAGTGTAAATAGACTTTTGCCTCCTGAGTGTTTACTTTTATGGCGTATCCATAAGCAGAAGCTAAAACCCTTCCCAGCTTTCCTTTGGTCAGGCCAGCAATGATCATCCTTTTAGTCCTTTCCATTGACCCCAGAGATAAAACTGAAATTACTTGCATGAAAAATTCTTCTCAGCAGTTGCTAATGCTCCAAAGAGAAAAAGCTAGAGGAAACTTTAAAGGACAGCTAAACTGAGAATCTTTTTAAACTTGTTTCATGGTATTTTTAAAGAATGTCATAAGTTTTTTGTTGAAGCTGTGGCTGCTGCTAACTTTAAAGCTCAACAATATGAGGGCTATGAGTTTTTTTTCATCCTAGATGTTCCTTGAGGAAAAAAGTCAGAGGAGAGAACTGGGAATGTAATTCTCATGTAGTAGAAGTAATTTTGGAGGGAGAGGGTTGTATTGTGGATAATACTGCTGGATATGCTGGTGTGAGATGTTATAGTAGTCCTTGTGCATTGCTCCTTGTGAATTGGGTTTCTGGTATTTTGGTGTGATCCAAAAGAATCTGTGCTGCCTCTTTATCACCTCTGTTAAAGTATTTATCACTTTAAAGGAGGAAGCTGTCCCGCAGATACGCTGTAGCTTAATATTTCTTTGCTTTGATCAGTGAGAAATCAAATTTCAGGCCACAACTTGTTTTGGGGAAGTATTTGTGTTCCATTATACTTATCCCAGGTCAAGCAGTATTTGTGACTGAAATGTTTAGCTCAAAGAACCTTTGGGCCGGTCAGGTCCAGCTGTTCTTAACTTGATTTTGTACGTATTGTATGTTCTTGTATGTCTTGTTCTCATCTGTACGACAAGTGGTAAATATTAGGGTGATTAATGTTGATGATTAATATGTCCATTTAAAAGCTGCTATGTGGTATGTTGTCTAACACACAAGTTGGCCCTCTACTTTCAATCTGAAACTTTTAATACTAGAGAAATACAAGTCTCTCTTGCTGAGAAGTCAGAAGAGATTTTATAGGAAAAACTGCTGGAAGAATTAGATAAAAAGCCCTGCAAACATGGAGAGGAGAAGAAGTATTACATTTTGTATTTAAGCTCAAGCCGCTATGTTTGATTGCAGGGAGACGTTTGAAAAGAGCTATCCTGGAGCTCTGAAGGATTCTTCAACCTGCTGATACGAGCTCTGGGAACTGGGCTGTAAACTCCTTGAAACCCAAACAGATGTTTTCGTATATAGCTTCAAAGCTCTGAAAGACTGTTTTCCCCCCATGCCTTTCTATGCGAGGAGACTTTTAAGAGCTGCTGAATAAATTTTATTATCTTTTCTATAAAAGCACTATCCACATGGAAGAGGCAGGCTTTGAACAGTCATGGTCTCAGAAGTGAAACACTAACAACATAATGCAGGCCGAATTGAAGAAAAATGGAATAGAGGTGGGAGAGATGCGTGTCAGCCTTTTTAGAACCCAGAGGAGTGAGAGTTTGAGATGCTTCAATAGCTTCTTCATGAAGATAAGTAAACACAAGGGAGGTATATTGGCTTCAGCTCTGCTACATTAGATAGAAGAATTCTTCATGTTGGGGAAGAATATAGATGAATAATAATCCAGATGTTAGTCATGTTGTTTTATGTGCACTCAGAAATGTATCTGACAGTGATGAGAGTGGGTTGAGAACCCTCTATTCTTTCACCCCCTTCCCACACGCTATTGGTCTGTTGGTACTGGAGGCTCTGCTGTGCTGGTGCTGTAGAAATGCACTGGAAACTATAATCCCTGCTGTAGGAATTTATCAAACTTTAAAACGAGAAGATAAAGGGAAACCTCTAGAAATAAAGGACTGTGGTACACAAGAAATGAGATCCAATTCAGTTGAATTACCATATTTTCAACCTGGAAGTCGAGGGTGCTTTTCAATACCTATCGCCTTCTGTTACTAGAACAAGCAAAACACTAATATTGCACTGGTATATTATTACAGGTTCATTAACAGTTCTGCTTTGTTTTATAGTTTATGGGGGAAAAAAACCCAAAAACATACCTTTAAATTTGTGTAGTTCTTTTATTAAAAATGTGTTTGTATTTTTCCGCAAGCAGGAGTAGGCCAAATAGTATTAGGAGGGCTCTGTGCAAGAGTCTTCTTATACTTTCCTTGTTGCAATTTGGAGCATTTGTTCCCCTCCAGGCTTTTGTTTGTTTTGTGTCACTGCAGTGAATTGAGAGTAGGTAGAGGGGGAAAAGAAGAAATGTTTTTATCATAAAGATTTTTCAGGTTGAAGATCTGAACCAGGTGTGGAGCTGCTTTGATTTTATGGTGGTTTTTTTTTTTCTTCCCCAAAGGGGAATGCACCCTTCAATCACACAACTGCCAGTAACTCTGGTCCATTTTTAAACTATTAAAGGCAGGATGGAGTTTATTTGTAAGGTCAAGATCCACTTATAAGTAATAGCGCTTCCCAGAGGGAAAAACACTAACACAATTTGTGAAAGTTATTTTACTTGATGGTCAAATAAACTTGATAGCACATAAAGAATAGGGCACCTAGCTGTGATGTGACACACGCAGCAGCATTTAAGGAGGAGGCTTTGTTTTTTGTATGAATGTATTGATGAATTTTCATGAGGATCTTTGACTTTTGAAATCATAGCTTTGGTATTCTAAAAGACAAGGAAATGAAAGTGTAGGGCAAAAGAACAAACCCTAACCAGCTCCAAAAGTATAGGAAGCACGGCAGCAGATGTATCAGCTCAGGGAAGATACAACCCTTCAAATTGCCAGAGCCTCTTTAGCAGCTACCTCGCATTGTGGGTTTATCTGGCAGAAGGAAAATGACAGGGTTGCCAGCCTGCCTAATGATCTTCATCTAACATTTACCTTATTGAAAGGGGAATAATTCTGTTAAATTAACATCCTAGCATATTTGCTATCCAGGTAGCTGATGAATTAAATAGCCTGAAGAAAATGCTTTATGACTCGTTTATCCATAAAAATGGCTGATTATTTTTTTTTTCAGGCAAAAAGGAATGACTTTTCAGTAGTTGTGTGCTGCAGTGCCTTACACCCCTTGTCTGTAAAACAAACAAAAAGTATACATATTTATATATAAAAATAACAACTTTAATAAAAGCTATGTGTCTTTGGGAAGTAGGAGAGCACGCTTACAGAGACTGCTCTCGGGGCGACCCTGGCTCATGCAAGCACTGCTGTTGTGCTGCATGGCGTGTGCCTCCTGCTTGGAGAAAGCACAGACCGTTAATGACAGCCTACAAGCGTGTGACACTCAGATCACTCAATCAATCATATGTGGCACCTCGTGCCAGCCCAGCCAGCTGTCCTTTTCCATCAGTGTCCGAAAGTGCTGCACCAAAGGCTGTAGGTGCCAGCTGCCATCCTCAAATAACTACTGGACCTGCCCCAGGATGAGTGTGTGTACGGGACCTGTTTAGATTGAGTTTTCTGCCTTGACAGTCCCTTTTGAGTTTCAGTTTAGAAAAGGAGAATAAACAAATTATAGGCTAATAAAGAAAACAGCACATCTATAACAAGAAATCCAAGCCTGGGGCTTTACAGTTATCTGATGTAGACATCACCGTAAGTGCCTGTGACAGCAGGAGATGTTGCTGAGGAAGCAGTTGACTCATTGTGCTTGGTTCGACCAAAACTTGTAATGCCAGAAGTGAAGTCTGTGGTTCGCGGATCCACCAACCTGTTGAATTTTATATTGCTTCTATTACCATATGTTGGGTGTGCTAAAGAGAGCAAGAAGAGGAAGACTGAATTTTAGGAGAAAAGAGATTATGAACATGCTCATTAGAATGTTTCATGAGCAAATTTGCTTTCTTTTGATCATTTCCAGTGTGAAAGGGAAGTGCATTGTATGCAGATATGGAGAGTGTGTCTGTGAGTCCTAGCTGAGGTGCTGATGCTGCCGCACACCCTGAAAGCCTCCATGTACGAGAGGTCTACCATAAAGCGGTGAACCAGTGGTTTTCAGATCCCTGGGCAGGGACACTTTTGCATCCTTCAGTCTTGATGACTACAAAGCTTCAGAGCTTGACAATGTCAGCCTGAGGAGCTTGCAGGTACAAAAGGTTTGGGCAGGAACAAGATACGGGCAATCAGGCTTTTGGTGTCGAAACCTGTGTTTCAAGACAAAAAGTTTGTTCTGCTTCTGTAGCCCCCAGACTGATACACAGTAGGTGATATAAACTATTTCTACAAAGAGGGTCTACTGCTCTTCTGGATTTCAGTGATTTTAAGTGCTGCAGGTTGCCCTCGTATATCTATATCAGGTTTTCCTTTGCTATTATCATTACTAGATCATTGTCCTCACTTGATGCTTTCTAGACTGCTCTTTCTTCTTCTCCAGCATGAATGAGTTTTCTATTATTTGCTTGCTGAATGCCGTCACTTGTAATTTTCCAGGTTGAAAAAAATGAAGCTGCTTTTGGGGAAAAACAAAAAAAAAAGTAATGGAACATCCTCAGGCTGAAATGGGCCCTGAGCGCAGCTGATGGCACAGGGCCTTTAATTTACTAAACGTCAGTGGTTTGATGGCAATTCAACATGACTGGTGATTGCCTGCATCATGTTACGGCTGTGGCTGAAAAGGCTGTTTACCTTTGGAAGACAGAAAGCTCAGCTGAGCAACACACAGAGCAATCTCCTGTGACCTGCTAATAATTTTTTTTTTTCCAAAAGATTCCCAGGTTGCTGAGGAGCATAAACCCCTGGGAAAAAACCTCTCTTTGTGCATATGCTTGTTTATGTATCAGTTACAAGTAGTTTTCAAACCAGAAAAATGGTGTGTGGGGCTAAATTTGCAATAGAACACTTTATGTTGGGAGTTTTCTTTGCTGCAAAGTGATCCTTACTCTGACCAGTGGAAAACATTTGTTTTTCAAGAGGTTTCTCTCACATTTATCATCCTAACTCGACCTGTTGCTGAAATCTTTCTCTGTATTTCTCATGGTTGTTGTGGGACTACTTAGAAGTGTGAGTGGCCTTGTGCAAGTTGGAGAGCAACGGTTCAGAAAGCAAAAAAGCCATCTGGTTCTCGTTAACTTGCTGAAATGATCAGAACACTTTCTAAGAGAGACTGTGCTGTGTGTAGAGAAAGTAGAGGCTGGGGCTCTTCCCTTTATTCTAACAGCTTGGTGCGAGTGGATGCAAACTCACCTGCCCAAGAACAATCATGTTTCTAAAAATGAATTTGGGGTCCAAGGTCCTTGGATAACATCAGCCTTGGCGGTCTTTTATCCATAGACTGCATTGCAGGCAGTGGTGATGATAGCTTCCTCCCACTGCTATGTGAGTGATCATGGAGGGAACAGTATTTTTGTGTTAAAAAGACAGCAAGGATCTTGCATGCTCTTTGAAGAAAGAAGTTAATTTTAAGATAAAAACCCCACAGTTTTTAGAGATACACATCTACAAGTAGTACAGCTACACTGAGGTGCACACAGAGCAAGGTTTGGTTGTGGCTGGAGCAGCAGCCCCTAAATGGGAGGCTTTGTAGCTTATCACGAATGACTGTATTTCTGATGTGCTGCCTTCCTTTTAACATTTGGCCTTTAGGCCTTGTCTTCTGGGCTTTTGTGAGTACGGAGCAAGATTTGTTGAAATACTTGCGTGTATATTCTCATTCGTGGCCTGAGCCCCTTCCAGGCTCCTGCAGTCTTACATAGCCCATCTGCTGTTGGTGCAAGCATTAATGTACATGACTTGCATTGTGCTTGCTGCTGGTGGTGAATCTATCAAAGAGATTACTGGCTTGCTAAAGATGATTTTATAGACTTTGCAGCTGGTTTGTTTAAAACTAGATTACTGTCACATTTAGAAACATTTAGCACCATTGGACCAATGAGGAATAATAATTTCAAAAGGCTGACTAGATCTAATCAGTTTTTGGGAGATGAGACTTAATCAAACATAAGAGGTTGAGAAGGCTGATCGAGATAATGAATTTGAATATGTAATACAGGGCCTGTCTGAACCGTAGCACATCTTCTCTGGCCATAGTTTGTTCATAATAATGAAGCATTTGCAAAAGTTATCGAGTTGATAGGAATAAAATCCTTTGTGCAAGGAACCTTCGCAGTGGGGGAAGGAAATTACCTGAACTGAAACTCAGAGTAGAAATTGCATGAGATTTGTTCCAGTATGAGAATTCAAAGAGTTAATTTTCAAGCCATTTTGAGAATATGCAAGGGAAGAGGATTGGAAAATTACTTTGAAGACAAAAGATACCCTTGTGAGCTGAACATTGAAGCAGGTCTCTGGATGGCTGCTCTCGATGTAGACCTCCAGCAAGTACGTACCATATAGCCCTGGGCAGGTATTTTAACTACTCTTGCCCTCAGTTCCTCATCTGTAAAGTGGATGTGCTAAACCCTTCCTACTCTTTTTATGTGTATTTTCTGTTTTATTGTTACAGCTAGAGAAGTGATGGCTTTATGAAGAAAGGCCAGCTGAGGTAGATGCTGTGCCAATGCATGCTACAAGAATCTCTGCACTGATACTACCAGTCTTAAATAAACTGCATTATATTGCTTTCGCCTTTAACCCACCCCCTCCAAGAGGAGAAACCACACATACCCCTACTACCCCATTTTTTAATCTTAGTCAAGGATGGGGATAGCGCTAAGATCAGAGTGTGTGATGAGTAATCTCTTTCATAATTTATAAGTTCAGGATGCTATAAGTGAACAAAATAGTAACTATATAAGCTCATAATTTGAAATCCATGCTTGCGTAGTAGGATCCTGACCCCTCTCTTTGTGTTTTCAGTGTGAGCAGAATTCTGCCTGTTTTCTTCAGCAAAGGCAGCAGTTGTAAATATTTTTCTATTTCAGCTGAATTAATTATGAGAGATGCTGCTCTTTGCCCACCTCCTTCTGGCAGTGCTGGCAGAGCTCTGCTGGGCTTTGGAGGGATTTGTGTCTCACGCCTTTCTTTAAAGAGAAGCTGATGTAACAACAGAAGGACCAAACCCTGGGTAGTCCTTTTAAAAAATTCAGAATTTGGGGTGCCCTGAGATGTTTTTGCCCCCCTGCAAACCCTCTTTCAGCTGAAGCAGCTAGTGTGGAAATAAAAGGTAACTCCATTCTCCTGCCTCATTCAGGTCAGGTCCTTCACTCTGCTAGAAGATGGGATAAACTCTATTAACTGTTGACATCAAGGTCTGCTATGAAAGACAAATATGCCATAGGAGCGTGATGAGTGGAATTGGGTTGGGATAGGGATTTTTAATCAGCATCAGGCCTGACAGTGAACTAACACCTCAACCAGCTGAATGATTGATAGTCCTGAAATGGTGAAGTATTCAGTGAATGCAATCTTTTGTGTAATGCTGTATCAGTTGCTGAGGCTGTGGCTTTGCTCTCTTCTCTCAACCAAGACCAGAACTGCCTTGTTCTATTCTGGCTTTTTGATATGATTTTGACATAGTGCTCAATAATGATGGGACTGCACAGTGACTTTCTTTAAACCCTTGTGCCTATGTGACAGGCTTGGCTGCTGAAAAAAATCAGGAGTTATAGATCGTTATTTGGCTTTACTCTGTTGAAGTCTCTTTGTTTTGCATATTTCTATCCAAGTTGACCGTGATCACTGAATCATGAAGGGAGATACGGCATCCCTACCTTCTACCTGCAGATTTGAGATGCAGAAAGATCCATGGTCAGATTAGGTTCACTGAGGTGTTTGCAGTAAAACCAAGCTTAGCTTAGCTTTAGCTTAGCCTTTACAAACCTCAGTTTTGATATCTGCATGAATTTGTACTTTAAAGAACTTCCACCAAGATAGCAAGTGACCTTATCATTTGCTATGTAGGATGAGAAGGACTCACTGTTGGATGCAGTTCAGCTGCGGGGTTTTGGGCTAATACTAGATTTCTGCTTTTGGGAGAATTTTTTTGCTGTACTTCCTGCATTGACTAGTCATTATTGATAGGTCCATCTTCCCCCAGCTCCCTCTTTAACTTTTTGGGAAGGTCATATACATGGGATTTACAGCTTTTTCTTGTATATGGTGACTGTTACAGCAAAGATGAATGGGAAGAGAAGCTCTTGTATGTTCTTCTGCCTGGAAACTTATTCAAGGTTAGAGATCTTGGGTGACTTTTATTGTTACCTTTCCTGCCAACAGCCCCTCAATATGAAATATAAACTAAAATATAAACCCTTGGAACAGTGGCAGCTAATGAGATAGAACTGAAAGGACTGGCATGGAGATAGAAATTCCTTATTGTTTATAGGATTTGTCTATTTAAAGCCCACTACCCTCTTGAGAGCCTGGCTTACTTAAAGAAGAATTGCTATGCTCTGAGAGAAGCTTCCTATATTGTAGCAGTGTTACAGAAACATGTTGTGAAACCAGCTGCCATGAAATTGAATTACAGGTGTTGTATTCTTCACTGCTTAAATTGCTCTATTATATCACAGGCCTCATCGTTTTGTTTTGAACAAATAACTGCAATTTAGTGGGAGCCTAAAAGATGATGGTATAAGCAGTCAGGGGTTGTTTAAGACTTCTCTAATGATGGAAAATTGTTCTCATCCATCCAGAGTGCATCGTCTTTGCCAAAATGCATGTGCGGCGAATGGAAAAGGAAAACTGTTTCCTTGTGGCATGTTTTTACTAAGTTTGTTTTTATATTTTTCAATGTGTGAAACAATCCCCAGTAGCTTTTTAGACTGGTCAAAGCAATATGGTCTTTCATACTTAACTTTGACACTGCTCCGATACATCAAATTATGGCACTGGGTATAGTCAGATATTTCACTTCCTTCACTTTCAATTTGCTGGAATTAAGTAGATGGCTGCTTAACCTAAAACTTCCCAGGTTTTCATGGAATAAGGTTTTAAATACTTCAAATGGAAAAGGAAATACTTCAAAATAACCCTCAGTGCAGAAAACAGTTATTGTTTTAGTTC
Organism: Strigops habroptila; assembly: GCF_004027225.2. Classification (NCBI taxonomy): domain Eukaryota; kingdom Metazoa; phylum Chordata; class Aves; order Psittaciformes; family Psittacidae; genus Strigops; species Strigops habroptila. Next base: position 14,760,876 of record NC_044288.2, read on the forward strand.
AGAATTTACAATTATTTTGTCTAGGTTTAGATTCCTGATTGCTATTCTGCGTGTGCCCATCCTGTGCTCTGTTGTCCCCATCCCATTCCTGCCCACCTTGTGGGATAGCCTTTTCTCTGATGAACTTAGCAGTTTACCCTGGACCTTAATGAATTCCCCAGTTGGCTTGTGAATAGCGTTAATTCTGACAGAAAAAGGATACTTAGAAGAATCTTAGACTTGAAAATTAATCTTATTGCCCTTACTACCCATCCAGGTCCACGTTATGCTACAAAAGATACTATATTCTGAAAGTCAGAAGCAGAACCTGTTGTAGCATAGCGCTCAGAACAAGCTTTATTAGTGTCCAGTTGTCACAGATTTTAGAGAAAAAGTGAGTCTAGGAAGGATAGCAAGAGGTCAGTTTGTCCACCCTCTTGTTCCTCCAGGTCCTGCTTTATTCTTGACATATGGCTGTCTAACCTGCTCTTAAAACTGCTCTGTGACTGCGATTTGCTTACTTGCTTTAAAGTATCATTTGTGGAAAGTCAGTTTCCTTGGATGATCTTACTTTGCTCATGTTCCATTAGCAATCAGGATCAGTTTTCTTGCTTGTTTCAGGTTTTTTTTTTTTGCTCAGGGTTTTTGCTTGCGACTTTTTGGATTAGCAATAGTTGTGTTTTGTTTTGTCTCCTGCTCTTCTGGTTTGAAATGTTATTTTTCAACATCTGCTTTTAGCCAGTGTATGTGTTAGACCTCTCATGCTCTGCCCACTTGACTGGAGGTGGTATGCAAGTCCCCTTATGTTTCAGAAATTTCTATTTCATGGCAAACTTTAAATAGAAAAAAAAAAGGGGGGGGGGAATGACAACACTTTTTGGAGTAAATGCATATTTTTGCTGATAAAGCTCACAAAGGTACTTCTACTAAATCTTCTCCTCTTGTCACTTGAAGTGAGATGTAAGATAAAACTGCTTCACAAAGTCCTGTGAAAAATTAATGTGTACTGTAATTTAGAAGATGTGTTGCTGAAGGGCATTTAAATGTTATGTTTTTGTTTTCTGCAAACTCTATTTTAAAAGGAACCAAATATCTAGTGAGGACTGCTTTAGAAATTCAATGAAGGGCTGCTGATACTAAAAGAAAGAAGAGATGAGAAACGAGAGGCATAGACTGCACAGCCTAATGAGAGTACATAAGCCTAATGATGCAAAATTGCAAATTGCACAAATTATGGTGCACTGTCCCTTGCATTCAGACCTGCTTTTAGCACTCTCAGGGCAGCTCCAGAGCTGCAATGACAGATCAGGATTCAGATGTGCTGGTGGTGTTGGGCGGCTGTTGCCAGTCACAGCATCTGCAAAGCCTTTGTCTGACTCCAGCCAGCGCTGGCACACGATGAGTTGGTACCATGTGCTGATACAAACCTTTTCAGACTGTGAAGTTGCTGTGGGGCAAGCTAGAGAATAAACCTGTGGGATACTAGGGAGAGAACTGATGGGGTGGTGTAGTACCACAGATACAGGTTCCCTCAGCTAGTGCCCCCTCGATCCTCTGTTCCTGGAGGCAAGCTTGTGCATAAGATGGTACAGCTTCAGCTTCCCCAGTACATTATGGAGATGCTGTCTGGGCTTCTGCTTGCAGCCACAGAGGATGTTTGGAGTGTCTGTTGTGCTGCAGGGCAAGTGTCCTAACGTGGATGGAGGAGTGTTTGATAGGATAGAAAATCAGAGCCCAGGTGTGGGGGTAATAGAAAGTTGAAAAGGCAGTTTTACAGAGGAGTGTTTACTTTCTCACCGCCTGCTCTTCCTGACCCAGAGAAGCTGCCAACTGTGCTGTCAAGTCTATAAAAGTGCTAACGCAGCTCTAGCCAGAGCAATGAACTATAATGGAAAAGTTGAGGTAGGTTTGTTGGTTTTGGGTTTTGTTTTGGTTTTGTTTGTTTGTTTGTTTAGGGTATTTTCCCCCTTAGCTTTTGCCAAGAACTCGAGCAAAAGTCTAAAAAAGTATTTTTCTCACTGGTGTCACTTTCTACTTCTAAAATCCATCCATACAAGCATTCTGTCTTACCTTTGGGATGTTGTTTGTTCCTTCTCCTTCAGCTTGTACAGGTCAAGGATGAGATAGCAGCCTTAGCTGTGGTTCTATCTGTTTTGCTAATAGCGAGATACCTGATGGTCTAGTGCAGCTTGCGTACCATGGAGATCTGATAATCAGATATTTTGTTGATGGCTGACTCTTCATCTTAGTAAACTGGGGATAATTCACGGGTAGTGTTAGGTTTCTTTTTCCTTTGGAAAAGAACAAAGCACTGAATGCAAAATCATTTGAGATGAGTGATGAGATTACTCAGTCAAAGCAGAGTAAAAACTGAGAGATGTAATTCATTGTTTTATTTTTTCAAGCTGCTGACATGATGCGAGAGTTGCTAATGCAGTATGAAGTACAAATGATATGCAAAATTCCCTGATAACTACCTGGGAATTCTCATTCCATCAGCAACTTTTGTGTTATCATAAATGAGACAGCTTGAAAGGCACTTGTTGCATTTTGTATTGCATGCAAAAGTAATTTGCACTTCAAATGAACTGACCTAGATTATTTTTGATGCTTTTTTTCTGCATGGCTTTCATAAGCAATGGAACAATGCTGTATTAGTACTCTCTTTGACATTTAACAATTCAAAAATCATAGTGAGGAGACACAACAAATGAGCATGTTGGTGCAAGCTGCTTAGCGATCGGGATTGTGTAAGCTGGGTTTCAGAGAGTCAGATCAGGTGGTCTGATCACCTTTGAAAAGTGTTGAATGTCTAGATTTTAATTGTAATATGTTTTTATGTTCCAATTACAGCTGGTGCTTCAGAGCTCAGAGTGTGAATGTCTGGGATGTGTTTGTCTCTTTACTCTCAACCCCAGGGGACAGTTCCTCTCCGTAGTCTGCTGCAGGGTCTGTTTCAAACAAACACTATCACAGCAACATCCAGGCAGAGTTTTCTGGAAATAGGTTGTTCCCCCCAGAACATACTGGGAGGAAGCTGCTGTGCATCCAGTGTAAACGGTCAGAGGCCATGAGCGAAGCAGAGAGTGAATCATATTGATGAGCGCAGAGTTTGGTCTTCATCCAGGAGGTGAAATAAAGCTAATGGAGGCTCTCCAAAACTTCAGCGCTTTGTTCTCAGTTGTAAGTCAGCACAGTTCAGTATAACTAAGGCTGAGGAGCTGTCCACATGGCTTTATCTTTGCAGTGTACAACAGATGATTAAGTACAAATGTTGAGGTGATATGGGCAGTATGTAAGGATGAAGCAGGAATCTGCCTAAAAGCCTTCTAATCTACAGTTTGTTTAATCCATGCCATTTATCTCTCCATCGCCATTCCGTTATCTCTGTATTAATCTGGAAGGCTCTCCTTGCTGAATACGATGAGTGTATAGACGTCCAGAAAGGCTGGGAGTGCTCACAGTTGCTGTGTTAAAATAATTATCCAATGTTTTTAGCCCAGATGCAATCCTGGAAAGCATGCAAACAGCCTGAGATGTATGCTTATGGTGCTAGAAGAATTCAGCAGGAGGTAGATGCTCACAAACTAATTGAACTTCTGGGATTCTGTTTTAAGGAGTGCCTTCATATAAAACAATGTACAACCCAGGATACAGTTGCTGCTCAGTCAGTTGTTTCCTAAACTGACAGTTGTTTAAAGATAAGAGATGTTTTTGTTTCACTGAAGCCCTTTTTCTCTGCGTCCCAAAGAGCCTGAAAAATATTATCTCATGGAAAAATACCTTTGGGTATGTGTGTGAAAAAGGTGAGTGCTCTCTGCAGTGCTAGCAGGGTCGCTGTGCATGCCTCGGTCTCCTTTCTGAATGCTGTTTATGAAGGAGAAAAACTGGCTTGAAATGCAAAGGATGCAGCTGCAGGTTTTATCTAACATGGTACAAAGCGGCCCATCATGAATTGAGTGAGGTGTTGCTACCTGCGGGGAGGCACTTCGTCCTCCCTGTGTGGCTGGAATGATATAAATGTTATGCATTGACTTTTAATGAATATACATCAGTTATGTGTATGTAGAGGGCTTTATAGCCTGTCATTACAGCCTTATCTTATGCATTAGTAAGAGAAGGCAGCTCCCATATTTGGTGTCTGATGTTAGGCAGGACAAAATACCTTAGCCTGTGAGCCTGGAAGGGCTAAGACTTGCTGGGTACTGCAAGAGAGCTCTTCACTGCTCAGAGAATACCAAACAGGGAGTGTCCAAGGTCAAGCAAACATGGAGGGGAGGAGAAGAAGAATCCTGAGTAGGCAGTAAATATTGTACTTAGGAGGGTTCTCTTCTCATCCTATAAATTTATGGTCTTGGCGCCTGCACTTTCTCTCACATCACTGTTGTTCTGGACCTGCGTAGGTGGTTGTGTCCTGACTTTTTTCGTTGTTTATAATATGTGCATGACAGCATAGTACAACTAGCATTGTGTGGCAACTTTTAAAGCCCCCCTAAAGTTGCTTGTTTTCTCTTCTGTTGGTGTTACACATTCTCAGTACTTTGATAGTCTCTACTTGCCTCTTAAAGACCCTTCATGCTTCCCAGTACCCTTCCACAGACATCTGGAGCTTCTGTCCTTGAGATGTCCAGGTAGATTTGGGTCCTGTCATTGTAGACAGTGCTCTCCATTTTGGCAGCCAAGTGGCGAGCGATACAGTGTGGATCCTGCTGTTGACTCTGTTATTGGGATTAATCTTCTCTGGACATAGCTGTGTATGTCTTAGAGTCCAGTCTAAGGGTAGAGATGGTTATGGATGCTGCTTATGTTGAACAGTCTCTCTTCTCACTTTTTTTTTTTTGGGGTAGGACTAATGTACTGGTTGCAGTACTGCAATTGTTTAAAGTTTGTGGAGTCGGAGTCTTCTTATCCACCTGTCTCCAATGGAAGTAAGTTCGTTTACTGCACTGAAACCCTGAGGTTGCCTCAGAGCTATGGGTCATTGTAGAACAATTTGGGTTGGAAGTGACATTGAAGATCATCTGTTTCCAACTCCTCTGCCATGGGCAGGGATGCCTTCTATTCGGACCAGGTTGCTCCAAGCCTCACCCAACACTGCCAGGGATGGGGCAGCCACAACTTCTCTAATGGAGACCTTTTCGGGGTACTGGTCCCAGATCTTCAGTTATTTGTCACGTGAGCCCAGCACTATTCCTTCACAAAGGAGGAGTTGGTTCTTTAGGGCTGCAGGTCTATCACAGCCATTTCTTGAGACTGGTGTGCTGATGTCAGATGCCTGCAGTGAGCTCTGAGCATGTGAGAATGAAACCCGGCTTCACCATAGCTGGGCTGAGCCCATGGGGGAATCAACTCCAAGACCAAGGGGTCCCTACACTTTCCTTCCAGGTGAAGCAGCATTGAAGTGGCTTCATCTTCTCTAGCACAAACACAGAGCAAAATACAGTTTAAATTTAAACCAAAAAGTTCATCTTGAAACAAGATTGCTCCACTGAATATTTGCATAGCCTTGCTTAATGCAGTATTACAGTATCCTTGTTATGGTGAGGGGAGGTGCTGGGGTGAAGAACGGAAAAATACAAAGCAAATTGCCTCCATAAAAAAGTTACTGAGGTGGATGAGCCAGATTTGTCTTGTCATGTTTGGCCTGTTTATTGTAATAGGTTTTGCTTGTGACACTGTTTGCAGGTTAATTTCACATCCCAGATTATGCCCTTTCTTTACCTTGTATTTGGGTAAAAATGCTCTTTCTTCTTTTTTCCTTCTTTGGATTAACAGCAAATCACTGTTTCTTTGTTGGGGAGAAGGTTTTAATTTTACATGTGGAAAATCACCCAGCAGCTGTTTAAATGGGAAAAATCTGTTTTGTAAGAAAAACAGAACAAAACAAAAATTACCGGTAGCTAAAAGAACTCATAGCATCTGTTGTTTAACTGTATCCACGTTGCAACTAACAACAAACTGTAAAAACATATCAGCATTCAACTCCATTAATTTCGTTTCTCTTTTTGATATTACTTTATCATTTTGCAGAAGTATAAAATGACACTAATAACAGTAAATGAATAGCCAAATAGATAAGGTTGTTATGATCCTCTGAAGTCTGAGGTGTGTAATTTTTCTTAAACAATGAAATTGATACAAAATTATAGCACTTCCAGGAAATATGTATATGAGCATTGATCAGACTCACACCTGTGGAGCTTCGTGAAGCTTAATTGCTCATTTTCATGAGTGCTTCATATCACTCCTGTCGTGCTGTTTAGTTTGGGGTCTATGTATTATTATTTCCATATTTCTCTCTCACACGTTGTTAGACAGATCCAGAGATACTGCCCAATATGCACATATATACTCTTTGTGTTATTACAGTGCAGTACTGTACCACCCCTGAGTTTAGTTTTAAACCTGTTTTGATTTAGTGTAAACTGGCTTAAGGTTGGCTTAAATGGATGAGCGAGGCAGCTCCTCATGTGTGTTCCCTGCAGTGTGAGGGCATGGTCACAAGCACTTGGGTCTTACCAGTGCCCACAAAGCCTCTAGCTTCAATGGAGCTAATTGGCTTAAATATAACACCTGCACTTAAATGAAGTCCTGAGTGCAGGTAAAGTCTGTGACTCATTGTTTTTACACTGCCTGCCTCCATCAGTGTGTGCAAGGTCTGACCGAGGGTAATCTTTCTAATTCGTTAAGCACAACAGGAGAAGCCTCATTCTGTATCTTCCACTTGCAAACAGTTGATTGAAGTGTGTGATGTTTATACATCTATGCAGAAATATCGTCCCCACGTCGATGATGTATCAAATGGAGACACGTAAACCCATACTCTGGTTTAGTCTGACCATTTGCTGCTGTTGGGTTGTGTTTCAGTTTCTTTGTGGGTTCTTCTTTTTGTGTGGTGTTTTTTTGTTTGTTTCTTTGTGGTGGGTGTTTTATTTTGCTTTTTTCTTTTTGTTTCTTTTTTTTGTTCTTCTTGTGGTTCGTGGTGGTGGGAAGCTGATATGTCATGTATACATGTCTCTGTGCTCCACAGTATTAAGTTGTAAGGTCTGTATATAAATGCAACTAATGAAATTGGGGACCATGTGGCCTCAAACCATTTAAAATAATGGCATGAGCAATCTCACTCCATTACATTCGAGTGGAAGCAGTTCATGCTGAAGTGCTGGTTCCCTGAGGAGCCTGGGAGCCCTGATTGAATCTTACTTGCAAATGGACAGTGAAGATAAGTTTGTTGCAGGGTAGATGACAGCTCTGACTCAACAGAAACCGCAGTGCTCAGGGGGGAGGGTTGTCTTGAACCTCTAAATAACATTTTCCTTTCGTTTTCTTTCACTGCTGTCTTGCAAGCTTTGCAGCAAAGGCATCTGCCCAGTGTTCATGTTTCCTAAAGGCACAGAGGTGTGGTGCCAGTAGGGTTGTGCTGGGTGATGCCAGTCTGCTCTGCTCCTTGGTGCAAAGTCTTTGAGTTTTTATTCCTCCAGCTATATTTTTCAGAGCACATAATTTCATGAGGAGGATGGTTCTACAGCATTAAAAGCTCGGTCTTGTCTTCTGGCATGCTTTTATCAGAAGGCTAATTTAAATACGTGAGGGGTTTTTTTGACTACCACAAAGCATCAGGAGGTCCTTCTAGCAAGGGGATGGCCAGATCCTGGCTGGGGTGCTTTCAGCAAGTGAACTTCCTTTTTATCCTATTGTAATGTGTTTTAAAATACAGAAGATGTTGAGAGACGCTTGACAAATTACTTCTGACACAGGTTGATGAGCTGATGTATGTTTTGTCCATCTGGAGCAGCTCCCATCACTGGCGGGTGTGTTGTGTAGAGGCCATCCACTCGTGACCGCTTGGCAAGCCACACTTATTTTCTCACCACCACTGGTCAGTTAGTATCTGGATGAGAAGCCTGAAAACATGTGATGCTCCTGTGCTCTGTTTGAGATTCACTGTAGATTTTAAGACTTCTTTCCATTCCTGCAGATTTTCCTGCAGAAAAAGCATTTGGGGAGTATTTCTTCAATCTAGAGGAATTGCTGTGCACCAACCGGCAGTGTGATACATCCCAGTTCTTGTGGAGGGAAAGATAAAATTGCTCCCAACAAAGCACTGTAATATTTGAATATACATGCGACAGAAGTGTAACCGAATCCATACCAGGACAGTACCTGCCTATAATCGTGAAGACTGACTAGAAGAAACAGGACTCACAGTTAAGTAGAACACTTCAGAAATCAGCTTGCAGGCTGCTGGCATGTATGGAGAGGAAGCAGGACTTCTGCAAGATAAATAGCAGTTCCCAAGTGCTTATCTAACAAAAACACATTGAACAAAATAAACTTGACTCTTTCCAGTGAACGTTTCATGCTGATGAGAAAACTCAGTGACGTCTTCAGTGATGGAAAATAACAGGAGAGAGAGAAATTTGGGAGGGAGAGAGGAGTAGCTGGAGATGCAAATCTGAAAGAGACGCAAAGCACCGTGCAGCAATGGGACTGCAGCTTCACTGTGAATCCTTTCACCCCTCATCCATCCCAGCATTGAAGTGGAATTGTGGACAAGGACTCGTATGACGTGGGAAGCAGCTGAATGGAACCACAAGGTGTCAGCTGGACCTGTGTGCCCCTGGACACAGTGGATCATCCTGCTCGGTTTCATCGTTGTTGTTACTAACTTTGTGTTTTCTGTAGCGACATAGAAAAAAGCAGGATCAGCCTTCAGAGAAGCTGTGGCTGTTATTATATACCGTCTCCAGAAAAAAACCCTGTGCTCATTTACTCTCAATCTGAGTGCCTTTTACATGCAGCTTTCCCCAGCCTTCCCACAGCTTTACAGGCATATGGTAATTATACCAAAAGAAACATCACAAATCCAAGGAATTTAGATTTGTTTCCAGTTTAGTTTCATTTGCCTTTGAAGATGTGATAGCTGCTGGTTTTGGGAATCACTTAGTATTCCTTTCTTGAGAGGCATGGCAAAACAGTGGGTAATACAAAGACTTTTGAAGCAGTGATTCACCCTCTTAGATCATATTAGGGTTTGAATTCTCATTGTGTTAAGGACAAGAATTATGTGTAAATTAAATTTCTCAACTGTCCGTAGGTTTGGTGTGGCTTGGATCTGAGCTCTTGGTTCAAAACTACTTGAAACGCAGGCTAATAACTTTGAAAGGGATGGAAATATAATCCAGTACCTATATAAACTGCTGTGGTCAGTTTGAACGTTTGTGATATTTAGCCCACAATGACACTGAATGCACTTTGGTGATGTTAAGACTGAAAAATTTAGTATTTCTGTGTTTGAGGGCAACTCCTTTTGACTGGGAAGATTAATCTTGATTTAAAAACAGCCAACTACGAAAAACCACCCACATAAACAGGGTTTCCCCCCATTTTCCTGCTATTTCACACTGCTTGGTTTCTGATCTTCCCTTCATCCTTCCATTGTGAGCATCTACTTTATTTTAATCTTCTTGACAGGACAGTCTTATTTGTTCTTGGCAAGCTTCATTTAACCTGATCTGCCTTGAGCAGTTTTGTATTCCTGCCTTGATTTCTCCCCAGGGCATGCTGCAAGCAGGCCCCTCTCCCTCATTGAAATGTAATAGTTTGATAATTTTAGACTCTTGCATTTAGGGTTTCTGTTCTCCTGGAAATATGAAATCTAGAGCTGACAATGGGTGGGAAGCTCTGCTGGTTCTCAGTCCTCCACTCTTCCTCCAAAGCCAGTCCTGGCTTACACCAGCCTGAAACCTTCTCTCTTGCCTTTCTTCTAGTAATGTAAAATTTAAAAATCACTGCTTTTAAATACATTTATTATCAAGTCAGAGGCACGGGAAGAGGAACTGAATGACATGTTGTAGTTGAAAGTTTCCGGGTAAGAAATTTCCCTGCATAATAGAACATCTCCCTCAGGGCACTAAGAGCTGTCCCTCTGATTGACAGTTTAATCTTGGAGGGATTAGATTCCTTGCTATATGAAGCAGAGAACAAGATGTATCCTGCTAAACATGAGTTTGGTCTCACAGAGATTACAGTGCGTGTGAAGGGTGGATGGAGGCAGGTGGTTGCTGCAGGAGAAGGCTTTTTGCAGACTGCTTTGGGAGGTGACCTGGACCCCTGGAGCCAATGGAGTAGGCTTACCCACCAAATTCCCTCATCAGTTTAGAGCGTTTGTTTTTATAATCATCCAAGGACTGAAATATTTCCACTTAGCTGAAAGAGAAGAGCCTTTTATGCACTTCAGGCGTTTTCTTTTTCAAAGATGGTTTTGTCAAAGTATGAATTGGCTCTTGCATTAAGTGAGTCTTTTTTATTGTTTTATTTTATAGACTCCTACCTGTGTTGGTCAGAGTTTGCAGAGAAATAAGGGGCAGGCTACAGCCTCTTTCCTCCTCCTAAATTTGCCTCTTGTCTCGAAGTCCAGGCTGGCCACCGGCTCCACGTGAGAGGTAGAAAATGATTTTGTAGAAATGAATTATTGCAGGGCTGGTGGCCAGCAGCCTCTGTCTGAAGGCCCTCTTTGGAGCATGTGAAGATTTATGGATAGCTCTACCAAGTGCTGAAACACGTTCTTGAGTGGCAGTCCAGCTGACTTCACTGGACGTGTAAGTGCCTGAGTGTTAAGATGTTCTTTAGCAACTGAAATATATCCCTGGGGGAGCCTGAAGTGGTCAAAATGTTGGGGTTTTATTAAGCTTCCTAAAGTACCATATACTGAAAAGGATATGTGAAACTGGAGCATTCACATTTTCTTTCTTTCATTATTTTTTCAACATATATTAGAAGGACGTTTCCTTTTCTCTTCTCCCTCGTGGCTGAATCCTTCACAGCAAAAGACAATTGCCCTTTCTTTTCTAATTTTACTCTTCTGACATATGCCTTTGAATGCAAATTTCCATCCTTTCTTGGTAAATACAGAATTTTATTTTCAGAAAGCATTTGAATGTTAAAATAAAATCGAATTTCCATCTTTATGTAATTAAATTGTGTGAAGTCAGATGGAAATTGGATAGAAATAACAAACCTGGTATGTTATTTCCTCTTTTTCTTCTGTGTAGATACTTAAAAAACAAAGCAAAACCCCAAACAAAATACCTCTGGAAAGGAAGCTCTAGTGTCTGATGCAGCAAGGCATAAAGACTTTAATCTCTAGTATAAATGAAGGAGACTTGCTTTTTCCTCTGTCAGCACAGAGGTCACTCTGAGACCCTGGTGCTGGAGTTGCCTCATGTGGTATAGATTTTGAAATTGCAGTGTGATTCCTTACTTTTTAATAAGCAGAAAATTGCACGACAACTTTGACAAATTAACATCACTATCCGGTGACCTACCTAGGGGTAAAAAAGGAGGAAATCCCCATGAGAGTAGATGATTAATTGGTCAAAACATTATATAGTGAATTAACTCGGTGTGGAGTCCCGTTCAAAGCATGTCTCGACTGATAGCATACACATTTTTTTTATTGTGTTTAATGCTGCTGTAATCCATCAAAAAGTATATAATGGTCTGCTCTTCAGTTCTAGGTGTATCCTAGTGGAGTAGCTATTTTCCTTCTTTGTTAACATAAATATTAGCTATGAGGAAGCAAGCATGGTTTAAATTTCTCTTCATTCCAGACAAAGTATATAAGTAGCTTAAGTTTATCCTTTCCTAAGGGAGAAATACTGCAGTTGGTCTTTTGTTTCGCTTCCTCATTACCCAGCATTTGGCCAGAACAGCATGCAGTGGCCCAACAGGAGTGGGATGTTTTGCACATGTGATGTTCTGCATATTCAGAGTTCGCTTAGAAATAATATCAAACTTTTGCCCTAATTAACATTAGGTCTTGTTAGGCATGTGATTTGAACATGTTTCATGCATATGAAAGCATGCAAAAAGAAATCTTGAACTTGAAAAAGATGAGTTTCCTACAATTCAAATAATAGTGGGTACTTACTGTATCATATCTGTTCCCAATTATCTTCAAAGAACTGTTTCTCATTGCTGGGTTTTGTTGTTTTGGTGACATAATGGCATAGTTGGGAGCTGTAATTTGCAGCCTTTTCTTTCAGAGCAAACCATAGAAAGGTGTTCTGGATGTTTAGCTATACTGTTTCAAGGAAGCTTTGACAGGGAGTCAATGATTCTGGTACCCACTGTGATGCTGGTGGTGGGAGGCTTGGTAGGAGGTGGGGACAGAAAAGGAGAAGAGAGGAGAGGGAGAGATGGCTCAGAAGCATGCAAAACTGGAGGATTTTGCAGCCTATGCTTATTCTCGCAGGGAATACAAAGATCTACGTGTTGCTCTGCTTCACTGAAAAATAAGTTGTGCTGTAAAATACAAAAAGTACTTTTAAAGTGCTTTGGCAAATTAAAAAATTGATTTTAAAGTAAGGGAAATAAAAAAACAAAACAGAAAAAAGAAAAAACCAAAAAAAAAAAAAAAAAAACCCAAAGAAAAAGTGGTAACTGTGTTCTATTCCTCATCAAAAGAAACAAAACAAGTGGTGTCACATCTCCAGGTCTGTAGTAGTTATTTTCCTTTTCAGTCCTCCTCAGAACCGGTCATCAAAACACTCATTTACTCTTTCTCCAGCTTTAGCCCAAGTTGGCTACACCTTTCAGTAGACTCAAGAGAAAGTTAAACGTGTTCCTGAGACTTCATTCAACAGTTTGTTTAATGTGCTTTTGCTTAATTTAATTTCCACACCCCATTTGGTCCAGGGGCAGACTTCTCCAGGGTATTCTGGCATTCCCCATCAGTTTTCTGTTTTGATATCCTGAAATATATAGTAGTACTAGAGAAGTGCTGTATCCCATGGCTGTGTGGATTCACTTTCTCAAAAGCAGCAGTGCCCTGCACATGCAGCAGCTGTGTGTGGCCATGGAAGAAAGCTGCACGCACCTACCCCTGTTCTCTTCTTTCACACAAACTTAGCTATCTAGCCAAGATATTTCTGTCTGCAGCATCCCTGCCTGCCTTGACTGTTGGCAACACATAGCCCTGGGAGTGCATAGTCACTTGTGGTCCACCAGTCCCAAACAACTGTGGATTTCCTCCTCCTCCTTTATTGCCACATATCCCTGTATCAAATCACTTAGTCTAATCCTTAACTAAATGTATTTAATGATTAAATAAATGAGTATAACCCATTTTCCTTCTTTGAGCATCCTGAGGTGCAGAGGTAAGCTCCAGGTACACTGGGTAAAAGCCGCAGATGTGCAAATTAAAGTCTTGACTGTGTACATTATAAAGCATTATCTGATTCTGTAAACACAGGGCATTGTGGTCTGGTGTTGTAACTGAAATGAACTAAAGCAAAATGAAACTCTAGTTTCCACCATGGAGCTGAGAAGCATCTCCCTCTGCAGCTTTATGCAGTTTCGAACATGTCTTTAGGTTTTTTTAGCTGAATTCAGCCTTAAGGGTGAATGACTGGCAGCCAAATTAACATGATGGTCTCTAAAGGCTCTGAATGGATTTCAGATCCTCTTTGAATAACCTGTGCAGTAGTATTTATCCAAGGACAATAGTCATGACAGTTTCGACAGGAAAAGAGAGTGCACTTTTAGCAGAAGAATTTTTCAAAAACGTGTATTTTGGATTTAAATTACTGGATTTAAATAGTCTTTTTGATAAGAAAGTATTATTTGACTAAGTTTTGTCAGATACAGTAGTTCTTTTGTTGGGGAACTGGAGACAAGTGAAGCATGCTGCCTTATAGCATTATACCTTGTACCTGAATGGGCATAGAAAAGGAATTAAGTTGTATCTGGAGGGACAAAGATCATCCCTTCCCTGTGCACTCGTCCCGAGCACGACAGGAAGCGAAGGTGCTATCTTTGGCTGACGATTTGGCTGAAGATCTGCTGTTTAATTCTGTTCTACCAGTTGGTTATCAGTATGAGGTCAACAGCAACCTGGACGTCAGTCTTTAGACTGAGGTAGCAGTTGCGTACGGGCTGTTCCAAATCTGCCATTTGCGGGAGTTCACTGCAATTAAAGTCCCAAATGTTTAATGAGATGCAGATAATATTGTCTGGTATTTTAGATAATACTTAAGATGCTGAAAAGCTGCAGGAGGAATTAAGAGAAAGAACAGGTTATTCTTGTTGAGGACAGAAGGTTGGTGACAAGACACGGTTGCATCCCAGTCCGATGGGTGCCAGTTGTCCTTTCTTCCCCTGGCTCTGCCCGACATTGGAGTGTGACTTGGGTCAAATACTAGAAAAATGTGGCACATAAAAGCTATGTCCAAAAATGACATCACTGTGATTCTCCGCCTCCAGGGATTTGTGAGAATAAATCTGTTAAAGATGATGAGGTCCTTATGGATACTACAGTAACAGAGTAATAATCTTCAGATAGTGAGATGATAATGTGCTGGGAGCAGGGCGTGGAAGGTGACTTTTTAGGTAGCTGAAATTTGCATGTATGAAGTTTCTACCCACACAATGAGGTAAAAATCACTGTCCATCTCACCTGCCTAGATTGTTCCTGGGTATGATGAGTGAAGCAGAAGAAAACGGTGTCTTCAGCTCTACCCTGTTTCTCTATGTCAGGGTAAAATAAAACGCTGAAGTTATGCTGACTGCCTCGTGCAGTTGTTCACTCCTCCACCAGCCACCTCAGCAGTGCGGAGCAGCCAGTCTTCCTATATGAGAAACTGGAGCATTAATAATTTCTGGCAAGTGTTGTACTGAAGCAGACAATTTCCTAACGCCAGCCAGGCATGGTGAGGAGTTACAGCGGACAGTGCAAGGAAAACACTTCATTCATGTTTGAATTCCTCCATCCTCGCAGCCTCCTGGGACAGTGGTGAGAGCCAGGGCAGATCCATTTCAATGGGGCTGCTTTCCCCTGGAAATGCCTCCAGTGATGGTCTGGTACATGGCAGCAGCTGCTTATTTCTATGAGAATGCACCCCAAGTTGTAATTATTTTCTTTTTTCTCTCTCTCTCTTTTTTTTTTTTTTTTTTTTCTTTTTCGTTTAAGGGGAATGAAAGTGGTAAAGACAACCAGCTTCAATCATGCCCTGTACTGGGGTACCTGGTCCCCTACTGTCAATAGGTGGATGTGAAGTGTAGGCTGGGTGTATTCAACTCGAGCATATTGAACATGTTTGTCTGCTAAATGTAAGACTAATTAGCTATTTCTTATTAGTTGTATTTGAAATTAGACCTTCCCCCAGCACCAGTGTTTCTAAGTATCGTTTTTCTCCACAACATTTTAAAGCTGTTTTGCAAATGGATGTTAGAAATTGGGTTGACTGGGGAACAACAAAAAAGAGTTAAGATAAAGGAAAAGTGTTGAATATGTTTTCAGTACTGTTTTATTTAAAAGTCATTGGGGAATGGAAAAGCAAGTTGGGATAGAAATTCCAGCATTTCCTTGTGATATTTTTCAGTTTAGAGAAAACTAGTGATTTATACCTCAATCTCACTTGAAATTACTGGCCCTTGCCTGATTGAGGGGCATTTCCCATGCTACATAACGATCTCTCTTCCCTGGCAGACATGAGATGTGTGAGAAATTAGTATCTGTGCATGCATATAGTATTAACTATATTGCTTGAATCTAGGAAGACCTTTTTCTATCCTTTAGGGATGACATCTCGGTGAGCTACCCTATTGATTCACCTCTTAAGTCTAAGCTACTCTGGGGTAAGCATGTTTGTGTGGGCTCTGGGATAACAAGCTGCTGTATTCCCCTTAATCCACAGTATTTGTCCATGGGTAAATACAAGGTAACTCAAGGCTGCATAACTTAGGGTTATGAAAATATTTGTAATCATAAATATATTTTCGATACTAATATGGTTGTTCTAGGCCAGCTAGCTTCAAGGGTTTATGGAACTGTTTTACATCTCCATCGTGTTGCGCGAGTAGGATATAAACACCCAGTCACCTGTCTTTCAGTCTTCCTGTTTCCAATGTAGGGGATATTTTTGTAATAGATATTCTTGAAAATTGTTGAAAGCAGTGCAATAGTTTGTTTTTAAAATACAACCTAGTCCATGCAAGAAGAGATCAACATAGTGCTGTTCAATCTGTGTAAATATTTGTATATAAATAGAATAGTCCTTTTAAATAACACTGAGGAGAGTAGATTTTCTTTGTGCAAAGATTGTGCATGTAATAGTTTTCATCTACCTGTTTAGCAATGCATTCAGATCATAATTTTATTTACATGGCACTGTATCGTACAAGACGACAATGGCAGAGGAATCAGTCAGCATTTCTTACTACATGAAAACAACTATTTAAACACTCACAGGTGTTTTGCGAATGACACTTCCTCCATCTTCCCTTTCTGTAATGGATCCATGATTGATATTATTGTCCAGTTTGCAGAAGGACAGTGTGTAGCAATTTGCACTTCACTAAGAGGTTTCTAATAAAGTCAGAAAAGTTGTAAAGTGAAACCAAATTTCTCTAAGAAAATGAATACTCTTTCACAGCTAAATTCATTTTTTAGACTAATGAGCTGTCTAGATGCACTGTGCTCTAAAATGGATGCCCTTCAGAAATCTGGAATGAAATAGCATTTGTGTTTAATGTGATACTTAATTTTTATTTCCCTCTGTTTATTTAGAACAAAAGTGAAAGTGACACATTGCTGTAATATTTCCAGACTACTGCATTAGCAGGGTGCTTTGTATTTCCATTGGCAGTTGTGAATAATCATTGTTAATGACTTAAATTAGAAACAATTTTTCTTTAAAGGCTGTAGAAGTAAATCTGTGAAACAGAGGCACTTTTTGAGAGCAGTATCCAGCTTTCTGCACAAAGTTTCCCTGTGCTGGAGCAGGATAATACAGATGATTGATGCCTGGGCTGAGTTGTTTGGCTGTTTTAATTCTCCTCTGCCCCGTAATTTCCTTTTGCTTTCGCCTTACGTCATACGAGGTGGTAGTGAAACAGCTGTCCTAGGATCTAATATGAGATACTTCATCAGCTTATGGCAGTAGTCTTAACTGGGCTATGCTTTGAATACCAATAGCTTTTCCTCCTGCTGCTGTGGAATACAGGTGGTAGGGATGACTGCCAGGCAAACACCGAGCACTACTTGAGAGAGGCCCAGCAGAGCATATCCCAAATGCAAAATCCAGATGCTGGGATGTTTATCCTACTCTAAACCAAGCTGACTTTTTAGTTTTTATTTTTATTTCTTTTTATTGGTACTAAAGAACAACTGTTAATACTGAAAGTCAGGTCTGTCAAATAAGCTTTGAAACAATTCGCATCCTGAAAATGAAGTGTGAGCCCAAGGTGGGTGGGAGATCAAAGCCCAGCAGTGTCTGGGCATGTGAGCTGCTGGCTTTGGTGAGTGGCTGTGAAGCCACCGGCAGAGCCGGCGGGACATGCATGTAGACACACAGCTCTTGTCAGCTGGGTGCAAATGAAGTGAGTTGTTTAATTAGTGGGTCCCAGGATACTGCTGGGGTATTTCTTCTCAAATCCTCGTGCCCAGCATCATAGTGCATCTGTTTGAAGTATGGAAACAGTTATGTGTGTATCCAAACAAATGAGCTGTTTGGAGAACATTTAAATGAGCCAGATAAAGGAGACTATCTGAATTGAGACAGGACTGAAAGTTAGTAAGGAAGGGACAAAGGGTCATTGAGGAGATGAAGGATGGGACAAATGAAGATTTCAATAAAGCTCATTCTTTATTTTTACTGTCATTCAAAGACTCCACTTTTTGACCAGATCCAAGCTTGCTTTTAGGTGACTGGAGCCAGCCATCATTTTGCACACTCAGCAATTCACCTGACTCTGAGGGACAGAAGTACATACTCACGATTGGTTCTTCTCACACAGTTGAAATGAAGCAAACGGCTCCAGTACTGCTGTTTTAGGACTTTGACATGAAAATTTCTTTGTTTCCTTACAGATTTAACTACTGCTGCCACACACATGGCTTCTTGCTGAAGTTCCTCCTCCCACAGTTCCTAGGTAGTAGCAATGCATACAGATTCATTACCTTCAGTGGGGCAATGTAGTTAACAAGAGCCTTAAGGGTTAATTAAGCTAATTTGTGTATAACTTTCAAGGCAATGACAGATAAAATCAAATTCCTGCTTTAGGAAGTGCAGAGTGGGTATTTTTCTTTGTCTTATTCCTATACACTTGTAATCCAGTTGTGCATGAGTAAGCACATCAGAATGAATCCCACAATGTCAATTGTTTCTGGAAAAGGGATGCTGTATGTTGGCTGAGAGAAAACACTGAATTATTAAGTAGTTCTCTAAATACATTGCATCTCAGAATAAAATAAATGGAGTGGCAGATTCAATTGTTATACTGAAGCTAAGACCTGAGATTTGCACTTGGAATAGAAATTACTTTTATGTAGAGCACATGCGTGAGTCTGTGAATCGTTTCTGTTTGATAAAATCCTTGCTGCAGTCACCAGAATTGGTTTTCCTTTTTATGGGAATGTTTTGTTATCTTGCGCTGACTTTTTTCGTGCGAAAGAACCTAACTTTTATCTCAAGCATGATGTTCAGAAAAGCTTTCTAGTATGTAACGACAAGCCTGTGGAAGACTCATATTTTTATGCATTATTTTAAAGATGGGGATAAATAATCTTCTATAAAAGGCACGTGTAATAGGTACAGATGATGTTGGGGATGAGGGTTTTTAACCTGTCTGTGTGATAAGATATTTGGCTCTAATTTACTAAATCAAGCTTGTAACTGGCCATTAAGTCTCTGGTTGCCTTTTAGAGCCTATTGGAATTGCCATTTTGCTGGTCATATGTTCTTTGGTGCCTCGGGACTGTTACTGGTTTGCTTGCATTAATGGACTATTTCTATTCTGCCTGTCCTTTACCCTTATTTAAAAACAAAATTTTTTAACAAGAGTTCCTGGCAAGATGGTATGCGTTGTTTGGAACCACTCCTGGTTCTACTGGAAATCTTGGCTGCTTGGCAAAGGTGCTGCTGTAAAAACAGCCAAGGAATTAACCAGTGTTAATTTACTTGCAAGGTTTGAGGTGACGAAGAAATTTTTCTCTAGATCAGAGGCAAGAACTGTTTTCAGGCTGCTCCTTCTTTTCTTTTTCTGCATAGGACCTGCCGGGATGCTATGGGCATTTCATCCAATGTCTTCTTTCCTTCTGCTGATGTCTGTTTTCTTAATGGAGCCCTTTCTGATTCAGGCATGGGCCCTCAGTGCTAATTTGCAATTTGCTGTTGGGAATGTTGTGTAGTTGGGAAACAAGGGAGATGATGTGGCTGTTCCATCACTGCTTTGCAGGTGCTGGGGGTTGCGGGGGCTAGGCTCAGCCTGGAAGTCACAGCTGACAGCTATGTTATTTTACAAGCATGACTCTATCTTGTCCCCTTGCCATGAAATGTTGCTATTCAGGGTACTTTATGTACTGGCATAATTATATAGAAGTGTGGATATTTTATGGTAGCAATAGCATCTGTAAATTTTCATTTGTTGGATGACATAATGTTGGAAACACTTGACAGTACCATGGTAATCATCATATACATGTAATAAAGAAGTTGTATGGTGACAACTGAATGTTAAAATCATATTATTAAACAGGGATCTGCGCATGGCTGCAAGCTGAGCTTTTGATCAATTCATATAAACATGATACATCACTTAACTGTATTAAATTTAAGTTAATTTAACAATTAATCTTCACTTAATTAAGACTGCAATTTTGGCAACCTATCGTTTAGTGATTGCTGTAGACTCTTTGAAGCAGTCAAACCAAATGCTTGTGATTAATTTATTTATTTTTAAAATCTATTTTTACTGCTTTTTGAGAGGATATGTTTGAGGGAGACATCTTGTAAGGTGAAAGTTGGACAAATCATTTAAAGTGTGTGTGCAGCTAAACTATTACCCTGACCAGCTGATCTGACTTTGAAAGTGTTCTGCTAGCGTTGCAGGTACATAAGTATGCTTAGTTTCACTCTTTGAAACTTACTGTTCATGGAGACTGTATGGCAAACAAGCCCATTCATATTGCTTAGGGAGTAAGTGCACAGCTACAGAGGTGAAGAAAGCTTTACTAATGCCAGCTCTGGTCCTTCAGCCTAGTTGATTTTTGGCATGACTACTGGAAAACCACTGGCTTTGTCTCAATTGAATGATCCTTTTTCTAACATGCTGACAGTGCAAATAGCTTTTTTTTTTTTTTCCCCCTTTTTTTTTTAATTTTTTTTTTTTTTTTTTTTTTTTTTGAGAAACTAAGGCTGAAATTCTACAGGAGAAATTTAGTGAACATTAAAGAAACAGTAATTTGAATTATGGAGAAAGGTAGTAAATCACTGTGCTTGGTACTCGTTCTGAACTCCACCTCATTTAGAGACTTTTTTCTGTGTTGACAGAATAAAAATATTAATTTGGCTTTCAATGAATCTCTTTCAGCTGCACTTTATATTTCTGCCTGAGGTTTTTATAGATTTTGTCACTTTAAAAAATGTATTACTAAGGGCAGGATTTTAATTATCTGATTTCCTTTTCCATTTAAACTTCCAGACTGAATTTCATCTAAAGATGGTATCTGCCATGTATTTGATTATTCGATGTAGATCAGTCATCTGGAGAGATCTGTGTCATCTGTCGCGTACGCTGGAAAATGAAGTTCAGAAATTAGTATCTGCTGCTACTCAGTTTGGGTTATCCCATTTGGATGCAGTACTGGATCTGCCCCGAATACACCACCACACCTGCAAGGGGGTCATGGAGTTGGGCTGGGAAAGTGGCTTGAGGCAAAATACATTCCATTAAATCTGGAAAAAAAAAAAAAAATAGGGTAAAATATTTCCAGATCTTACATCTTCAAAAATAAAAGGACATGCCAAAGTCGTCCTGCATTGTGATAATATGTGGATGGTCTTGGGAAAGGAGGCAGGATTATCCTTCTCAAAGACCTTGCCCAAGGAGTCCCTCAGGCAATACACTGTGTGTATATTTCCTTGTAAACTGTACAATAGCTACATTTCTAGCATAGTCAAAAAAGTAACAAAGGAAGCTCTTTGGTACAGTTTTGCTGTGCAGAGCAGGGGCAACCCTTTCGTCTTGTGTAGCTGTGAGTAGCTTCTTGTTCTGTAGAAACTGGACATCTCTTCAGCTGATGCCACGTCCTCTAGTCTTCCCAATAATTATTCCTTAACCATTCACGGTAATGTAAATCATTAAAGAAGTCAGGTTCATCTCTGTGGCAGACAAATGCAATGTCCCCCACCCGCAGCATGCTGCAGAAATGATTGCAGTGATGGCTGATTATTGTCTTCAAGTTCTAGGCTTGTTTAAGATGTTTTAATGGCCTGCAAGGCTTTTCATTCCAAAATATACAGAAAATGAAATATTGCCAGTTGCATGTGATGTAGCAGTTGTTGGTGATCTTGCCTCTGGTGTCAGAGGCAAGCACAGTCTGTAGAAATGGGTAATGGGAGAGAAAGAGATGAGATGTAGGACAACAAAACCATTTTTGGCTTAATGAGATACACAATAGCTGTAAAGATATCGGTCAGCACCAGGCTGCTCTGCTTTGGAGGATCACGTGTACTGGGTGCACACCCAGGATCTGAAATACAGACTTGGTTCTGCGTCCCTGACACTAATTCCACATATAATGAGAGCTTCTTAATTAAGCCTGTTCTGCAGGAGCACTTACTGTTCACTTATGTAATGAATTTTCTGTAAGTAAAAGTGTAGTACAACAATTGTGATGCATGATGGGCGTGTTTAGATAACTCTCCTATTATTTTAGGAAGTGCAGTACTTCAAAGAAAACTTATCCCAAGGTGTCTCTTTAAACTTCTCTTTTGTATTACCCTCTGGATTACTCTCCTATCTCCATCCTTTGATACGTTAATTCAGTCATTTTCCCTATCAGGGGCTCATTGCTCCTGCTTTTTTCTTCTCTTTTAAAGTAATTTAATTTTGTGGAGAGTTAATGCTTATCAGTCTTGTTTTATTATTTGAGAATTTCTGTGATCATTTTTTTTTCTTTGCAATGAAAGTCTGTATGCTTTCCTGACTGACTTCTTGTGTCTTTCTAGTACATTACGTTACTATTTTGTAGCGGTTCTTCCTTATTATTGTTTATTCTTCTAAAAACAACAGCACTGATTTTACCTGGTTTTAGTTTGAGCTGTTTGGGTCTTATAATATTTTAGCATAATTAAGAAACACATATATCAAAGCTCCTAACTGTCAGGCTCTCTTCTAGGCACATATTTGCTAACTTTGAAACTTTAACCAAGATTAGTTAAATTTACCCCCAATTCATGAAAACTTTACTTTTGCAGGAAACAAATGTTTTTTGAAATTGAAGTATGGTCATAAATTAAGCCCCCAGCATTAGGTGCTTTTGTCTCTTGGCCAAAAGCATCAGCTGTCAAATTTCACCAAAACCTGTACTGCGTATGAGATTTGTTTTTCATCAGCTATATAGCAAATGATAATGAATTAATTTACAACTCATTATTTAAGCCCTTTGAGCAACAACTTTAAATATCTGTCTACTATTGTCTCAAAAATTAGGTATCCAGCTCTGCCACTCCTCGCACAGCCCACAGGGCTGATGCTGATTCTGCAGGGCTGGGGTTGTCTCATAATGAATTGTAAAAATCTAATTCTTAATCCCTTTCTTACTTAGCATAAAGCTGATAAAAGAGTTTAGTTGTTTGTGATTCAAATTTAGCAGAAGTTGTATGGTTTAGCAGGAGCTTAATTATATTTGCTGTAGAGTTCAGCCAGCTCTTCCAGTTTTGTTTTTAGTTTTGTTTTTGGTTTTGGTATTTTTAATCCTCACAGTACTGCAGAAACAATCTGGCAGTTTGTTGAAAAATCACTGCTCGATTCCTTCCCAGCCCTTATAATTCTGATGGTGCTGATGCACCAATGCAGCAGACCTTCAGTGACTGAAGAAGAGGGGAGGAGGGAAAGTCCAGATTTAGAAGTTCGTTGACATGTGGCCCTTCATGTCACTGCAGTGACCTCAGTGAGATGCTGCTGTTAAGAGACTCAGAGGGTTTGTATAGTCACAGTGGTGAATGAAGTGCAGCATAAAAGTAGCAGGTTTTAAATCAGCTTTAGTGGATACTGGTACCAGTCTGTCTGTCAGCATGGAGTCACCTCCCTTGGTTCTCTGCAGGCTTGTTTTCAAGGTATTGGTGGGGTTTGCCTTCTTCTCTAGAATATTCATGTATCTAACAATATTTTTCAGCTTGTTAAAAGTGTACTGTGTCTTTGCCTCTGGGCACTTGAATATCAATTAACAGTATCACTATGTAATGAGGTATTCTATATAGGTTGAAAGAAAAAGTCCTTTTCCTCTTATATGTCTAGTGAACATCAAATGAATTCAAACCTCTTGGGTTGCTGTTTTGTTGTCTTTTCCACCATCCTTGTGCTTTGAGTTGGTGTGAGTGAATGTTGTTGTCTGGGGATTATCACTCATGCTGGTGGAATTGGGTGTGTGTGGTCTGTTGGTGCTGAAATTCTCCACTGAATATCTCTGTATGGCTGGCTTGCTATCAGAAGCCGAAGTTGGAGAGCCCTGAACTTTGGGGATATCTCAACCTTGCTGAAACGTATCTTTTTGGGCTGGAGCTAGATCCAAGAGCCATCTGTACGCAAAGACATAGGAAGTTTGCATCTGGAGATGGATTTCAAGTCTTATATCTGCTTGATTTTCCCTGACTCCTCTGTTGAGTTACCCTCTACTACTGTGTGGTTGCTCTGACAGGGAAGACAGAGATTTTGTAATTAGGAGCCTTCCATCATATGGCGTCCCTGCTGTGTTTCATCGCCAGCTGTCTTCCTGGGGCTGGGGAAGCTTTGCTTTTACCATGCTTCACACAGCATTAAACTGTGTAGAAAAGGCTAAATATTGTAGGCCAGATGCTGCTTTCCCTTTGCCTTTTATCAGCCTAGAGAGCAATTTCACTCCTGGGATGGCACTTTGCTCATGTTAACTGGTGCATGACTGCAGGAGGCTCCTGTTCCTCCTCAGTCCTCCTGGTCCTCTGCCACAGAGAGGGCTGTTTGCAGAGGATTATTTCCATAATGGGCCGATTGTATGGGATCACCTTTCCTTCTCCATTTTGGGGTGTTTTGGTGGGTTTAATTCCAGCTGCAGCATAAAGGCACACAGAACATGTAGTCTTCTTCTTTTTCTTTTTTTAAGAAATCCTTAAAATGGGAATGACAAGTAGATCTTTTATCATCAACATGTACTTTGACTGGAGCTAACCTTTCTAGATATTTGTCTAATAAAACTGAGGTTTTCTGCAGTATCCACAACACCACGAGGCATTCTTTGAAGATGAACTCCTCCTACCCACTTTCTTTCTCCATTTCTATTTGGAGATTCTCCTTACTCTGCTTTTATCCTGCGAGGGAGGAATTTTCTGAGCCTGAAATGAAGAAGCAGCCCCTGGGGGACTTTAATACAGAGAGGTTACGACTTGGACTATAATTTGGGTCAATTTAAATGGCATGTGGGTGTGGGTTTAAATAAATAGCTTTAACCTTTAGCTTACTGATGGAACTGAAAATAGATACAAGGTTGGGCATGTTGGAAGAAATGTGTACCATTGCTGCCAGCATTACTTTGAATAAATAGATCACTCTTCAGGGCTATCAAGGCAGCACCTTCACCAGTAAGAGGAAATAAGAAATAAGATTTGTTTTTTCTTCTTTTAACCAGCAGCCAAGTCTAAAAGAAGCTCTTACCTTTTCTGATGGCTTTGCGTTCACAAGCTTGAACTTTGCAATTTTCTTCTATCAACCGGACTTTTAATACTAATCAAAGATCTTTGTGGTTATGTGATTGCCCAGTTACACCTGTAAGTACACTCTCCCTAACCATATATCTGGAAAAGAAATATAAACTTCTTCATTATTTTAAGCTCCTAACAATATGAAAATCTCATCAAGAGTATCGTAATGAGAAGTAGCTATGTGGCAGCTACTCAAAATTGTCCACAGAGTTGATTTAAAGTCAAAATTTGCAGTTAGTTGGTAGGAGGGGAAGAGAAAGTTTTTCCTTATTCAAAAGGAGTGAAAAATCTGTTTAAAAAATCAAAGAAAAGAATCACAAAACACATGTAGTGGAAACATTTTGTTAAGGTTCTGAAATGTACCTGAACCTATGCTTGGAGATCCCTGGTTGAGCCGTGTTTCCCCTGCCCTCAGCTCCAGGCCCCAGTCACTCAGTTTATGGAGAGCTCAATCAGATATCAGAAGCCCTGGGAGTCCATGTCATACCAGAGGCAGCCTGGAAATTGCAGCTCTTTGGTTGCTCTACCTGGGCTGGTGGGCTATGCAGGAGTGCTGTGAGGACTGCAGCACAAGATGGGTCTTCGGGCTCACTGCTTTGCAAGAGGGAAGTTGGAACCTGCATGCCCCCAAAAGCTTCTAATTCCTGGGGTGCTTGTCTTCCTTGCCAGGCTGCTTGGTGAGAGCATTCAGAGATGTCGGAAACAGCCTGATGAGTAGCTTGGTCACAGTAAACTTCTTGAGGAAAGAAAAAGCTGGTGTTGGTTGTCAAAGGCTTGAGGAAACATGGCTTCTGGTTTATCTTCTCCATGTACCAGGCACTATTCAGAGGCTGAAGGTCTGCCCGTGAGGAAGGAAGCTGCAGGTTGGGCCTGGTTCATGCTGATGGGTTGATATTTTGGTACTAAATAGCAGTGTTGTAAATGTTCATTGTGTCCTACAGCACTAACCCAATCAAGTAGCTGAGCATCCTCGTTTTTCAAAGCTGGAGCTGCATTTTGTTTGCGAAGACCAGTAGTATTAAACCACAGCCTGCGTTGCCCGCCCTTCACAATGACGAAGCTCAGCAGCATGGGAATTGCCCAGATAAATAAGATGCTGATAGAGAACTACCAACTTAAGATCTTGTAAAGGCAGAGAGATTTCTTGGAAGAGTACAAAGCTATTTTTAGATGCTGATTTGCTCCTGTAGCATAAATGTAGGCATAATAAAATATGCAGATAATGTTTCACAGTAACCATCTTCTGATAGATAATAGTGGAAAAGAAAAATAGAGTTGTAAGTTTGGTGTGGGCTGCAGTTTTAGTACCATTTCCTTCTGCAGGTTGTTACTACTGGCTAGCAGATATGTAGTTACAAAGCATACTAAAAAGACAAATAAGTGCATTTTCACCTTTTATGCTTGCACAGATTGGTACCCCATTACAAATGGTTTGCAGGCTTGTGTAAAACATACTGCAGTCTCGACCCTACGTAACTGCGTCATACCATGACAGTTTGAAGCTCTGTGGGAAGATGTTTTGGCATACATTTCCATAATGAAATACCTTAAATTTGCTTATGCAAAACAGATTGGAAGTGATTCACTAATGTGTGAGCAAATTTTGCAAGGAACCTACCTCTTACAAGAGCAGCACATTGGTCATGAGCTTGTGACTTCATATGTAGTGGGTGTGGAGTTGGCTGAGGCTGGGGGACAAACTGCGACAAGGTGCCACCAAGGACAAAAGCTCAAGAGCTGAAGTCCAAAAGGTTGGACCTCATTTCACAGCAGTGAGACCATTCAGCATACAATGGTAAGGACTGAAAAGGAGATGCTTAGAAAGGTAGAGAAATTCTTCCTTTTCAGGTTATCTGCCAACTCTGGTGAATCAAGATGAGAAGACAATAGCCCAGGTGATTTAGTTATTCTATAACTGTTTGCAAGGGTTTTTCAAACCATTCCCTGAAGCATGTGCTTTCGCTACTGTCAGCTTCAGGTTTCTGGTCTAAACAGAGCACTTGTCTGATCTGCTATGGCAGATTCCAAATTCTAAATATCATATAGCATTATCCGTAAGCACACAGCGATATCCCCTGCAAGGTGTTTATCTTCCATGCCCTGGGCATTTTTGTGGCTTTACGTTCATCCCTTGGAGACTTCTACACTGCTTATCAGTGGAGTGTTCAAGGATCCATACCACTAGCGAATGTCAGGCACCGCGAGCAGTGAAGGCTGCTTGGTGTGTTATCTTCATCTGTAATTCTTGTATTGAAAGTGGTTATGGTCAGTGTTCTCTTTCCTTGGTAACAGCAATATCAAACATGTCCCTACAGCTGTACGTATGCATACCTGTGTATACATGCAGGGGACAGCCTGCCATCTGTGTGTATATATAAGAACTTGTGTGTGTGCCTGTGTAGTTTGATATATAACATGGGCAGGTATGAATTTTCAGTTGCCTGCAGAGAATATAAATGCAGGTATCTGTATGTGTAGTTGTAATGAGTTAGCACAAATAGCAGAAAGATGAATATTGTAGGATGCACTTGGGACGATTGGTGCATCCTGCAGCTTCAAAGGCTGTCCTAGCTAAACAGCTTGATGTGCAGAAATCAGCAGTCGACTTGTCCTCTGACACTGGAACTCGAGTTGGGATGGGAAGTGTGAGTCTTGGTGGGGGGAATGTTGGTTATTCATGTAACAGTTTGTATTAAGTAGGCACTTTCTTGTTCATTCCTTTTCATCTTTTTAGACACCCTAATTATGGATACAGTCTTAACAAGGATGATAAAGGGCCTCAGGGGTTATAAACTTGGAGGACAGGTTAAGAAAATTATGTTTTTATTCATCAGAATAGAAGAAAGTAAGAGGGGTCGTGACCAAGGTGTACAAAATCCAAGAGGTATTGAAGAAAATTTGATGCCACCAGAATATTCATGAGAGAAACTGTGAAGACAGGGTAGGTGGAGGGCAGGTGGCATTTTGATTGGAATTGGTTGTGGGATGTTTTTACGAGGGTATTGCACTAAGTAAGAAAATAACTTGTGCTGATCAGCGAGCTGCAGGAACAGAGCTTGGGACATAGATGTGTTGATGGCTTGAAGTATGGGGTATGTCATGTATATGCCCTTGAGCCAGCCTCTTTGTGAGCTCTTCCAGGTGAGGGTCCCGTCTCTCTGTGTCTTTCATCTGTAGCCCTTTATAGGGATGAATTCAAGATTCTCAATACCAGGTGGATACAGTGTTTTGCACAATGTATATGGGTATTTCAAGTGTAGGGCAGGGGAGGACTGGCCCTTGAAATGCAAGGATGATCTGGAAGATATTTAGTCCTGCCAGTTTGTGACCTGTTTCTTTAATACCTTGCTTGGAGAATAAAAAAAATCAGGGCACATTCAAACCTTTTACTCAGTCATATTGCACTAATACCTTTATATACTTTCTTCATGTCTGCACACAGTCCACTTCTCAAATTCCTTTTATTAAGTCATATCTGTTTCCCCATAATTCAATTCAAGATTTAAAGCCAAAGCTTTGCTAATGAATGCAACTTAAAGCATTTCAGTCAGTTTAACTGAACATGAAATAAATTGCTAGTTCTTGGCTCTGTTAAGTGACTACAATCCAAGAGGAGAAAGCAGTTATTTTTAGATTATTTTTGTTGAATTTAAAAATCTTTTGTGAAGGAAATTTCAGTGATGATTTGAGAAAATGCATTTAACTAAGCCTAAGGAAGCTGTCAAGCTCCTGCCAAACTCATACTAGTTCTTGAGATTCCAAAGTTAGTTAAAGCTGGTATAGCTGAAGAGTTTAGTCTTCAGCTGTATGTGGGGGTAGGTTGTTGGCTGCGTGTAGAGGACAATGGGGGTTCTTGTCTGATTATTCACACAGTGAGTAACTGCCTGGAAATGTGGATATTTGCTGTGTCCCTTCTAAACAGTGCTTATGGAGAAAAATTGAGAGGCTTTTTGTTCAACCGTTCCCACTGTGCTATTCAATCCAGCTGTGCATCACTTGGGATGGATGTTGGCATAGTGGGGTATGTCTTCTGTGCTGGAACTGTGTATGGGGGGCATATTGTGGCTTCCAGAGCTCCTCTCTATCCAGCATTTGTACCCAACCCCCTTCTGAAGTCAGCACATCTAAACCTACTATCAGTCTGACTAAAAAAATGTCACAAGGAACTAGCGTGGTTACAGAGGCAAGGACAGAGAGGCAAAGTCAGTTACAGCTCTAAAAAGTTATGAAATGACTTACAAAAACATGGGGCATAAGAGGAAGGCAAAAGTCCGTCAGTAAGAAGGAGAAGACAGAAATACCAAATGCTATTATTTTGCACTGCTCCTCACAGAAAGGTTAATAATTGTGTCAGATCTATAACAGCATTCCCTGTAAGAGGGGGTTATGAGCAAAGGCAAGAACAAGATGAGTATTTAGATAAGCATGATGTATTTGGGTCAGCATAGCCTTCTGAAATGTACCCACTGGATTATTTACAGTGGCTCTCAGAAGTTTATGGAGAAGGAAGGCAAACAGTACCTGTCATCACAGAGGACTGTACAAGGGAAACACGTTTGTAAATACACAAAAAGATAAAGAGCAAATGATTGAACTTGCATATACCTGTGAGCAGCAAATAATATCTAACATGCTTTATTAAGCCCAAACTAATCTAATTTCCTTCTCTGATTAGGTGACTAATCCAGAATAAGAGGAAAGCAGAAGCACTTTTGTCTCGCTTAAGCACCGTGTTTTTGTGCCTGAGAGAAAGCTGAGCTCAGACTTGTAGCTTTCAAACTTTTTGATTACTAGGTCAGTAGAAGCTTTTAGCAATGGTGCACGTTCCCAAGCAGCAAGGAATTAACTGGCGAATGACTACTAATGGCCACACACCTGACGGTAACAGAATTTTACAAGCAGTTTATTAATATTTAACTCAAACATCATTGGACGTTTTGGCCATGGAATGTGAGAAGGATCTGCCTTAATTTTCATTAGTTGCTTGGATGATGGACTAGAAAGTACATTTCCCATGTGTGGATGAGCCCAAATCTTAAAACAGAAAAAACAGTTGAAGATATGCAAAATAAGGAATTGCTGTATGGGGACTACTGCTTCAGGAGAGCTCAGGGGATGTCACTGTGGACCCCCAAACTGATGGGCAGCCAACAGAAGCTGCTGTGACACAGTGTTTGCATAGGATGTAAGCAACCATAGGGGGAAGAAGCAACAAAACCAGCACTAGCAATACTAGTATTAGTCTATACTACTCTACACAGAAAATGCTGCAACTTAACTGGAGAAGGGAGATAACCTGGGGAAGCTGGACAGAACAGTACTGGCACATTTGGGACTAATTCAGAACAGCTGCTTAAAACAGTTAAGGGCTCACATTACCAGACTTAAAGGTGTGCAAACAAGTAGAGAGTTGCCTTGATAACAGAACCAGAATTTCAAAATCTCTATGCACAAATACGTGACGTGGAGGAATTTATCCACTTGTAAATCCAGTTACAGTCCTGATTTAGGAAAGCATTGAAGCATCTGCTGAACTTTTTCTCTGACAGGTTTTAAACAGGTGCTAAAAGCTCTTCCCTGAATGAATTGTTTTTCTGACTCGAGACCCAATCAAACAGATGCTTGTGTTACAAAAAAATATATGCAGTAGCATAAATTATCTGCAGGGGGAGGGGAATGTGCATTAAGATATATTTAAATGTCTATTTTTATAAATGCTTTCTCTTAATTGCAATTGCTGTGTACAGCAGTACACTCTTCTTTGCTTTCTCTTCACCATCCCTTTCCCCTGTGTATTTACTATGAAAGAGTTTTGCCTTGGGCAATAGCCTGTACTGCAGTGTAGTATCACATACAGAAACCCTAACTAACACCATACAAAAATGTAATAGGTGAGCAGAGGATGGGAATTGAGAGGTAAGCCTTTAAAAAGTTGTCTTTAAGATAATTATTTTAAAACACTCCTCATGCTTTTGCATAAAGATTGCAGAATAGGCATTCTGACATCTTATATGAGCACTGGATTTATGCTCTGTAATAAATGTATCCATAGGGTGATGCATTGTTGTAATGATAGGGGATGATAGTAAAATTAGGATAATTAATAATGACCCAGCTGGAATAATTTAACACTGTGCTAACTAAACTCTAACCTAATACTCAGTGTGTTCATAGAACTATTTACAAAGCATGTTGAATGTGGGAGTCTGAGGGGAATCTTCTACAGAAAACAAGGTGAAACCGTAATCAATAAACAAATGCCATGGTGTGTCATTAAGGGGATTAAGTGGCTTGAAATTGATGTTGAAGGCATTTTGGTTGATTGTTGCTAAAAATACCATGTGCTTAACAATTATTTTCTGATTGCCACCTTCTCTTCTGCTAGCGGTCTGTCATGCAGTATTACCCTTGTTTACTAGCACTGCCTCATACCAGGTCTTTCTCTGTGAGGTTTGCTGCTTCATGTCAGACCTGATCTGGATTTTGCAGTCTGATGTGTTGGCACCGGCTGGTGCCAAACCATTAATACCTTAATAATAGCAAGGGAGAGGCCAGCAAGCAGTGGGCTGAAACCAAAATGGAACAACACAAGACTTCTGGAGTTCGTTGAAATTAGTTTCTTCTATAGCTTTTTAAACAAAGGTATGGGTTTTTAGTTTGAATTTTTTTTTTTTCCTAAGAAATACATCTTATGTTACAGGTTAGTTTTTTGTGTTGGTTTTTTTGTGGGTTTTTTTTTTTTTTTTAATTTATATTTCAATGAGGCATTGCACAAATAAATGAGTTTTTTATTGTCTTTAACTCATAATAGCTCTCAGAATAATTAATCTTTCTTAAACTTTGACTTTTGGTCTACTTTTGTAAGTAACAAACTTTTAGAGATAGAAAAATCTCCTCTTCTGGCCTGCTTAATGATTCCTTCTTGTTATCTCATTGGGCTGTGCTTTTTGGGGAGGAAGAAGCTGCGGATATAACTTAGACAAGTCAAACGTTTCTGAGGCAAAGCTTTGAAAATGGCATCTTTGTATCTTGGTGAATGTCACTGCATAGCTCACTTTCCAGTCTGATCAGGCTATTGGTAAAAACCTATAGAGGAGTCTGTTGCACCAAACCGCTATGTACATATGCTAACACAATGCAAGAGAGATGGTTGCTTCTGTGACTATTTAATGTCTGTAAGCTTGTTGAAGCCCTGTGCACAATAGGCAGTAGGAGAAACACTGCAATTCTGATTGAAATCTAGACATTAGTGTGGAGTCTTGCAGTGATGACAGCAGCCTTTTGGTCAGGGCTTACTAGAAAGGACGCAAAGTATATTCACAGAGAAACTGTGCAAGTGGCCACGTGGAAATCTGCACGTGGAGACTGAGGGTAAGACAGCCTTGTGTCTAGCTTGTAGGTGCAGGAATGCCTGCAGCAACCTGGCACACAACCCCTATGCAGTTTTGGATGTGTTTATGGAATAGCTCCAGTTTCAGCCTGATTTAATGTACTCACCTGAAATATCACCCCTTGTCATTTTGGGGGCATTGAATTAAACTGTCAAAAAAACCCTTGTGTCTTCGACATCACAGGTTGGATTTGGGTGTTAACAAATCCTTCTGGATCTTGTTACGTCGGTGTCTTGTACCCATATAGTGCTGTGTTATACTGAGCTATGGTTTTTTTGTATTTAGAGAAAATTGGCACTGAGAGATACTAGTGTGTCTGCTTTGTTGGCGTAAGGATCAATGTCCTGCATAATTTTAGAAAACGCAAATGTTTATTTATGACTTATGATCCTGGCTCAGGTCTCTTATTGTGATGGGAACTAACACATGGACAAAGAAACCTCAGGTTTTCACTTAGAAGGTTTGGGTTGGTTTCCCTCCCCCTTCCCTTATCAGTTTTATAATAAAAAAATGCAGACAGCAGCAGAGGAGTTACAGGGAAAAATAAAGAGAAGCAAAGTTTTAGCTTGTGGTTTGACCCACTCCTTCTTACATAAGACGAGATGTGGAATCCACCGACCTTCTGCCTCTCTTGGGCACTTCTGTCCTTCGTTTGCAGTACAATTACACCATGGTTGAAAGTTTAGGCTGTAATCTAGACCTAACCACCCTGTTTTGAGGACACCAGCATAAATAAATATTGAACATACTAGTTACTGTCTCTGTGAACACTGTCTCAGGGTTGGCCCTCTTACTCAGTTTATCTTGTGTCCTCTGCAGACCAATTATTAGCAGGCCTCAGTCAAAGGGGACTTTCACAGGAGTACAAGCAAAACTGAAGATCACAGCAGTCCATTCTGTCTCATGCTGATGGCCATGCTGCTGCAGCTCTCTTAGTAATCCTGTCACCCTCTGGGAAAGTCACATATTTAAGGAACACGAGCAGGAAGAGAAGGTATCTGCTTTGTGCTGGAGTTGAAAGACACCGCCAAATGGAATTAGAATTTCTGTCTAGACAGCAATCAAAATTAGCCTTTCATCATACATTAAGGTAACACTCAAATTGTTCTGTAAGCATTAGTAACTTAATTGTATTATTTTGAGAATGCATGCATAAATACATATTGAATATATTAGTTATCTTGCATTTGGAAATGAAGCTAAAAGGATAGAGACTCCTCACTACGAGGTGGTGTGTTTCTTAACAGCCCTGCTATTGTGGCTGTGGGCTGGATTATTTTGAGCTACTGTGTTTCCCTTTTTGGTTGACTTAACCCAGTGTAGTCCTACGTTCAGTGAGCATTTAAATGACCAGGCAAGACACAATGTACAGACCAGTTTAAATCCATCACACTGCACAAAGGATTTTGGGTACAGAACAGTAAAGGAGCTTGCTCTGAGTCACAACTGGCATCTTTCTCAAGGAAAAAAACCACAAAATATTTTAAAAATACTATATGTAACACACTGTAAATGAAAGAAGTGTACTTGAATATCACAGCAATCCATTAAACACGCACAACCTGCTCAGAGGTACAGCAGTATCATTCCTGTATAAATCAGTTCATAAACTCGTTTTTAATTTTTTGGCAGACTTATGAAGCCAATTATCTTGGTAATAAATATTCAGCTTTAATGGGCGAGTAAATAATTAATGTTATTGCCTTTGTAAATTTAGCTTTTCAGTTATAAATTAACATAATTAAAAGAGTAATGTTTCAGTATGCATTTTACCAGCCAATTCTAAATCAAGCAATTAAACTGTAGGTTTTCCACATCAAATGAGTTGAGTTTATAATGATACAAACTGTAGGCATAAATTTGCTTTTCATGGTCAGATTCATTGCAAAAACATGAAGGAAAATATTCTGTAGTAGATGTAATCAAGTATATAATTTGAAGAACCATTAATATATACTTTAACTACTTTTTGTTGTCCTTCCACAGTGAAATAGAAAGGGGAAAGCACACTTCTCATCAGTCTCTGGCACTGGGATAATTGCCTGTGTGTAATTGTAACGGCCACTATAAAATGGGTGTCACTGAATAGTGGTTGTTACATCTTTTTGTTGGATTGAGGAGAAAACCACAAAGCACGATATGGATCTGAAAAGATAAAAACCGCTCTGTAGTCATTAAACAAATTCCAGGCTGACTTAGACCAGCTGAGAATTTGATCAGATGTTTTCTTTCTCATCTACTTCATATATTTTTGTGATGTCCATGTGCCATCTTCCTATGTCATCCTTCGAGCTTAGTGAGTAATCAGAGTAGTAATGCTTTTCTTACAAGAACTGATGAGTTAGTGGGAATATGTAGCCTTTTCTAACCTGAATGCAGGTCACAGCTGCTGAAATTCAGCCCTTTCAGTAGCTGTTCCAGAAGACTAGAACATGTGGCTGTAACTTCGGGTTGGCTCAAGAGTTCAGGAGGTTGTATCAGGAGTTCTGAATTTGCTTGTGACACAGTTAAGGGGCATCTGAAACCATATGGCTTCTGAAACTTAGAAGCTTCAGGGACATCAGGCTGTATGAACTTGGGCCTTTTTTTTTAAATCGGTAATTCCACGAGAGCATTTCAGTTTCTTGGAATTGTGTCAGTTTGTGTCTTTTAAAGTAGACTTTACTACTTGTTGTTAGAAATGGAAGAAGCTGGAAGTGACTCTGACACGTATAGTTGCTCACACACACATATGAAAACTTGAAGTCTGAAAATTCATCTCTAGTCAGAAAGCTCCCACTTGAAAACCAGAGCTGTAGACACTGCTAGTCTTGCAGCCTTCACAGATTATAATTTATCATGTGCTGAGCAGTCTATTTATAGCTCTTAAAAATGTTTCTAAGAGCAGCATTTTACAAACTGCCAAAGGTTTGCAGATTTGTAATGAGAAGAGTTTCTTGATGCTCAGGCTTGCCCACATCCGATTCATTGACATTTCTACATACTGTGATTTCATAGTCACTTCATGTCTCAGAACCCAGTGGGCAAACCTATCACTGGCAAAGCCCCCTGAAGTTGGTGAAGTTACACTAGAGATAAATTCAGGTCAATGAACTTTATTTTAGTGGTGTTCAGAATGTTTGCAGCGCTATGCGGATAGATAGCTGTAGGCTTTTTTGCAGCATCCAATTGTTTAAGGGTGAGTGGACTGAAAAAAATATGCCTTTGAGATGAATTTGTGCTAATTGAGTTGTATACATGCAGAACTGCAGTATGGTTTTGATGATATTATTATTTGGGGTTTTAGAAGGACCTTAAAAAGAGGCAAAGCACACTAAACTCTCATGCGTGATTTCTATGGGATTGTATTTCCAAAGAGATTTTAACTGAACACAATTACTGGCTGGCTGGTGAGCCATGGGTGGAAGGGAAGGGATCCAACCACCTGATGGCACAGACAGTTCTCGTAAGCACTGCTAACTCTGCATGTCAGTGTGTGTCTGTAGAAGACGAACATTTTTATCAGCGTTAGGACAATTTCTGTCTCAAATGATGCCCTGTTATGAATAGTTTTCATCTGTATTTCATTATTAGACTTTGGCCATGTCCAGGTTTAGATGGGGTTCAGGTGTGTTGTATGGTTTCCTTGCCGATGGTGGCTAAATGAGTCTTTTCATCTCATGCCAAGCTCTACCTGGGCTTGGTGACATACTTCTGGCTGGGGTCTACTAATTATGGACTTCAAACAGAGTCAGCAGTCTTGGGCTGTGTCTGAAAAGAATTTAGCGTATTTCATAACAAGGTTATTCTAAACCCCATTACATTTGATAGTCTACTTTTAGCTGCTTTGGTTTTCAGCACAAATCGAAAGATTTCTCTGAGACTACTGAGCACCTAATGAAATTGAAGGCAGTTCAGACACTTGCTGTTCAGGCTGGCTTTGCCGGGTGCTGTATTTCTGCTCCAGCCGTTAGGATTTATAGCACACGAAGGAAGCCAGCTTTTACCAATGGAAGCAGTGTGACACTGTCTTATTTTATGGGTGGATATAATATCGATTATTTCAGATAGTTTGGTGACTTGCTGGGAAAGTCCATCTCATCTCTCTCTGAGAGCAGACAGCAGGAGGAGTTTACATGGGTGAACTCAAGATGTTTCTCACATGGTCTGAGTCAGGGATGCCTTCTGCGTCAGTACTGGATTGCTGATTGCTTTGCAATTGTTATTGAAGGTTTTCTGTAGTTCAGCATCTAAGACTAGATGGCCTGCTCTAGGAAGCACAGGCTGGTGTAATGTGTGTGCTTGGAAAGCGGAAAAGACAGTAAGGGAGTCTTGATTTGCAATTGCAAATGAATTGGTGGCTGTGTACCGTAAGGCCAGCTTCTGGGGCTTGCAAGTGCTCCTCTTTCCTTATGGTTCTTTTTAATTTGCATCAACTTTCTCCAAACTCCTTAAACTTCTCCTAGAAAGCTCTGCCACCCTCCTGCAGCCCCAGGTCTGCTCTGGCTGCTTCTTAGCTCTTGTGCACTCACCCAGCTCTTACAGTCTGGTGCAGGCAACCATTCACCCTCGTCTCCTCCCTGATGCTCTGCCAGATCTCTGTGTGCTCTCTTCCGTATCCACCCAGTGCTGTCCTTTATGTACTAGCGGCTGAAATTAAAGCACTTAAAGGCTCTAGAGGCTTACCTGGCTTTTATGCTGGTTTCCATCTCAAGTTCAGTTTATTTTTCTTCAAATATACAATCTACATAGGAAAAGCTGTATTTCAGAAGTTAGGTTGGTGCTTTTCAAGTCTCAGTGAATCTGATATACTTTTCAGGACAACATACCGATCTGTGCACCGAGTGAGGCTGCCTTTGTGAGTCATTCGTGGACTCTGTTGACTCTTACCTTCCCCTTGGGTTGTAAGAGTCTAGAACAACAACAATGGGTGGGACTTCCAGAGTGACAGCACACTGTATACAACAAATGCATTGTTTTTCCTTGGCTTAAAGCATTGAAAGGCAATCACATTTCAGGCTCTCAGGAAATGCATCAGAGTTTGAGGCTATGGGTGGCTTTTAAAATCAAAACATTGAGAATAATAATTTGAATTTATAATGGAAAACCCTGCTCAGATTCTGGCTTGACAGCTGACCGACAGCTGTGTGTCCTCCAGGTGCCACAGAATCCAATATACTTGTATTTTCTCTAACATTCGGTATAGCAGCTTATCCCAATATGTTCCACAGAGATAAACAATAATGTTACAGAGTTAAATAAATAACTTTAGAGATAAGTAACTTTAGCAAAGGACGAAAGCTTTGCTTAGCAATGACATTTAACAGTAGATGGAGATATGCATTTATTTACTCATTTTCCAACAGAAAATGGGTTGGAAATGGCAGTAACGCAAAGCAGAGTGTCTCTGAAGAGTGACAGATTAGGACAGCAAAGGCAGTTATTTCTTATGACTGTTCTTAATGCAGGCAGTAATAAATCTCACCTATTCCAGTGAGAGCAGAGTGCGGCCAGTTCCAGGACTGTTGGGAATTTTCATCTTAAGTATTCAAGCGAGAGAGTCCCTGAACCAAAATTAAATAAAGAGGCAAAAAAAGGGTGAAAGTGCATCTGAAGAAGATACAGTTTTGGGTGGGAAAATGCAAATGCACTGAGTTAAAATGAGATTAAATTTAACAGTGGTCAAGTTAATACCTTTGATACAGAGAAAGAGTAGTATAGTATGTTTATAAAAAGCTTATGCTTTCATGTCCTGATCCTGTAACACAATCCACTTATGTGCTATCAGCTGTGGTAAAGACGTACAAAGGTATTTGAACCTTCTAGTAGTAAACAGTGGTGTTCATTCTGGAATGTAGCTGAACTACAGAATGTAGAAAACATATCCCAGAATAATCTCAGTGCATTAACTTTGCAGGAGTAGAGGTTTATCTTGGAATGGATCAAAAAAGAATGTTTTTTCCCCCATTTAACATAATTTATTCTGCATTGTTGCATATATCGATCAATTTTGTTTCCCTTGGGTCAGCTGGGGTTTTCACAGCACATCCCACCCCTGTAATGTTGTGATTGCAGAGCGCAACCCTCACCCTGATAACACCCTGGCAACACCCTGGCAGATGTGTGTGGTTGTGTGAGCCCCAGGAGGAGAGGGGAGCCTGGAAATGAGGTAACTTCCAACTTGTACAAAAAGTCTGTCCCTGGCTCAATGAAAAAGGGGACAAGGAAAGAGGATAAGGGAAAAGAAAGGCTCTGACTTTGCCTTACCAATGAATTAAGCATTCTGCCATCCTAAATTTGGAAATGAAGCCTTTTAGCAAGCTGGGAACAAGTTGGAAGTTGGTACAGTGTGCTTTCGGCTGGAGAAACGTGCTTCAAATTTGCTGTGAATAGACCTGGCGGAGCCAGTTACACCACACTCAATGTGAAAGTAAGGCTTGCAGTTTAACCGTGATACTAAGATGAGTGACACAATTGTTATCTAGTTAGATTCCCATTTTAAGTTAGAATAAGAGGAGATCCAGTTAGTTACTGTCATATCAGCAAAGGTTGTGTCACACTGCTGCCTCTGATACAAACCTGTCAGCTCTTGTTGGAAGAATTGGGTTTATTTCATTACTCAATTATTTTGAAGATCTCATCAGTTAAATGCAAGCTGTTTGATACTTGTTCTCTCCTAAATCCAGGAAGTCAGTTAAGCATTGTTGGTTTGTTTTTTTTTTTCATGAATGTGCTTGCAACCCTTTGAAAGCATTATTTGACAAGGATATATGCACTGCTATAACTTTATCATTGCTTTCAATTGAACTGACAGAAGAAACAATAATCTCCTGAAAGAGCTTCAGTACAAGGGCAGATGTAAATGTCTCAATCTAAGGAGCCCAAGAGATCTTATTTTATAGCGTAACCAGGCTGGAGGAGGAGGAGTAATAATAATAAAACCCTGTAGTTGTATAATGCAGTGTTAGCAGCTAGACAATTAGACTGTAGCCTGCAACTTAATGCTTTTGAACTTGGGAAGCAGCCTTCATTAATATAAGCTCCTTTCTTCAGCAGACAGGTTTTATTTCAAATTAGAAGCATTTCCTCTGCATTTCTTGGATTTCATTTTCAGAAATTATTTACTCGTATGCAACAGCAGCAAGACTTGCGCAGTGTCTTAGCATTCTCTAACCCAGCAAGATATTCGTCATACTTTTGAACCTCGTAATGTAACAGTAATACTATTATGATGGGATAGTACATACAACAAGCATGGTTAACTACTGCTCTTATTTCCTTTTTCCTGAATACCCTTAGTTTGCACTTGGATGACAAAAACCAGCACTGATCTTCAGCAACATCACAGTATTCCATTATATTAATCTCAGTTAATGTATTTCTTATTTTATTATTGCTTGCGTTCTTTGAGTTAATTTTCCAAGGAACTCAATCACACCACCAGCCTCCACCAAATTTCCTAATCATAGATGTTATCACTTGAATTGCAGTTCTGCTATTTCAGTATCTATCTGTTTTGTTGGCAAGTAAGGGGAAAAAACAAGCCCTTAGAACAGCTGAGTGCCGGTAGTGCTGGCGACTTCTGTTTTATTTATGTTTTGTACTGAGCCATTGTGAATGATAAAGTATGTCTGGGACAGGGCTGTGGGCAATGCTGTAAGTGTTATAGTTGGAAAGGTGCCAAAGTTGCATTGCTACCAATTTTTTACCATTAGCTTTCTGGAAAGAGGGATTCAAAGTTTCATTTTATTCCCTTCTTCACCAGTGTCACCTTTACACTAAATTAATGTGAGATCTTTACTAGAGATGGAGCTGGCAGGATGAGTTGTTGATCCTACAGCTTCCTTGACATGGCAGGAGCAGAGGAACAAATTCTACAAAGTGTAGAAGCCATCTTCTCTTGGGACTTGAGCTGTGAGGAGTCAGGAGCATCTTCTGAGTGCCCTGGCTTTTGGCTGAAGCTGGTGTGGTGGGATTGCATTAAGCTCAATGTCCTGAAGCTCAGGAGAAAACAGTGAGCTTGATCTTGAAGATATGGCAAAGTGCAGCAGTCTGCACTGCCTGCTCAGCTGTATGGGGACTACTTTCTAAGGCTGTAATTAGAAGATATACCTGCTAATGAATTGGCATAATCCCCTGCTGTGTTTGGAGTCTGCTTTGGGATCTTTTTTCCTGCGCTTACAGAGGAGGTTGACCTTGTTAAATACTTAGCAATAAAAATATGTTTTCCCTTGCCTGCTTTACAGCCTTTCTTCTGGCTCTACCAGTAGAGCTCCTCTGTATTTGTCGAGTGTGTTTACTCAAGTTTAGTTATAGGGAAAAAGGAAAGTTATGAGGCTATATATGAACATGTTACATATGCCTGAGCATGTTGTACCTGTCTGTGTAGATGCACAAACATGGAATTTTGATTTCTTAATGGCCATAAAGCAATAAAAACAAAATAAATTTAATATTTAAGCAAAGACATAAGGTTTCAATTATTTTTATGTCATCAGACTCTTTAAATATTTAATCTTTTTTATGCCCAACTAATTCCTTCAGTTGCAGTTAGATACGTTGTAATGAATTTTTGATGAGACAAACTAACACTACTTTGAATATCTACTATAGTGTAATATTTGCTTGCAAATATATTGTTCAGCTTCTAGATACCTTTTTTTGCCCTATATAAAGTTGCAAATGCTCACCATTATTGTCATATCTAGCCATAGGGCCCAAGCTGTGCATTAAGCTGTGTGAGAGCCAATTATAAAGATGACCATGGTGGTCAGCTAAGGGTCCAGCCACCTCCTGTCTCACCCTGACAGAGATCAATAGCTGGTGCCTGAAGGAAAGTATGGGAACAGGACAAAGGTATAGCAAGGCTTCCTTTGAGAGAGACTCCCAGCCTTCATTGATTTGTGGTCTTGGAACATCTCAAGATAGAAGCGATGTCTTCAAGTTTAATATTTGATCTGATTTGTTACATCTAAAGTGTATAGTTATTTTGTATAATTCATGCTTTCTGTCAGTAAAGGACTAAGACTCCTCCAAGGGAAATACTCTCTTTTTACTGGAAAAATGTCTTGTCTGCCTTTTCTGATTAATGAGAACATCTATATGCCTGCTTTTGTGACTTGAAGGCTGATCTGATACCACTTAACTATGTTAATTTAGGAGTACACCTGAATATTCAATTCAGGGCTCCAGAAACTGAATGTAAAAATCTGAAGTGGTGGGATAATGAAAGCTATCTGTAGTTTGCCGGCAGCTACCTCCACACATCAGATCAAAGCAGAATGGGGGGAGCACAAGATTTCAGAATCAAAACCAGCTGAAATTGTGGGATGTCTAATACATGGGCATTTCTGTAAGTTCTGACTTGGTTTTGTGTCAGTTTCTGCGGCAGCTGCAAACCAGAATGAAGGGGATTTTATCAGGGATGCTGGTGTCTGCCTCACTTTGTCACCATAGGATGGTCCTGGGGCTCTGGGCTTGGGCAGTGGCTCCAGCAGACCACCGTCAGCCCAGGCTTCTCCAGCTCTCAGGGCACCTGCTCACTAGAGCTGCCCAAAGCCGAGAAGGTCCAAGGAGCATCTCTGGAGCTGTGTGATGGGCTGTCCAGGTTCCTCTGAGGCAGT
Organism: Strigops habroptila; assembly: GCF_004027225.2. Taxonomy (NCBI): domain Eukaryota; kingdom Metazoa; phylum Chordata; class Aves; order Psittaciformes; family Psittacidae; genus Strigops; species Strigops habroptila. The sequence goes on from NC_044288.2 coordinate 14,802,588, forward strand.
GAGAGGGAAACCAGTTGCCTGCTAGGACACTGACCACCGAGTCAGTAGTGGCTTACTGAACGTGAAGGTTTTTTTCTGCAAAATCATGGACAACAGGACTGGCATGCGTTCTTTTTCTTTTCTTTTTTTTTTTTTCTATTTTCCCCTAGAAGGTTCTGAATCAACACAAATCATAGCTCATGAGGGTTTCCTTGCATTATTTTTTAGTACCTTTGTACCTTACTATGCTGTTGCTTTGTATTTGTGATGCACGTCATAAGAGCTTGAAGGAAGCATGTTGCATTCAGGCTGGAGCATCTGTATCTTGCTCCTCATGGGAATCCTGGCCGCAGATTTCTTTCTGTGATGTTGCACCATCTCTCTTGCATCAGAGAGGTGGGAGTGGTAAAGTCATTGCATTCTGCCGCGACCAAAGGTCCATGTACGCACCTCCTGTTACATCCCATCCTCCTGCATGTTCGTAGCAGTCTGGATCAGGCAACTGCTTGTCAGTAACATTTTCCAGCTTGCTGCTGTTGTGCTCTCATTCCCGTAATGGAAGTGATTGGGAGTGAGGGAAGCTTGCTTTCTTTTTTGTCTTCACCAAGAGCTGGAGGTGCACGCTGCTGCCTGTGTGTGCCTCCTGTAATTGATGATCCACCTGGAAGTGCAGGAATTCAGATGGTACAGAAAGTCTGTGCGCATGCATAACGACGTATTAAGGCAACGTGCCAGCTTCTTCCCAAAGAGATTTGCCTCTGATGAGCATTGGCAAGCTGTACTAAATAGGAGCTTTCAAAGACACATCTTTTCCAACCTGAGACTAGGCTCCTGCACTCAATGCAATCATGATCTAGTCCTATTATTGTTACTTCTGTTTCTCAACTCAGCTGATGCTGAATTAATGCACAAAAATGTAGTGCTGATTTTCTTCATGACTCTTTTTGCATTACAATTTGCAAGCAAAGTTGAAGAAGTAATTGTAACTGTGGTCTCCTGAGATAGAAATCCCTTAAAAGCTGTAGAACTCGGTCTTGCTGCTTCCTGCAGATTAACTAGTGCAGCATCAGCCATTTCTATACCCGTAAGTCATTCAGCAGCCATTTCAGTTGACAGTCTGATTTTTCATGGCTACCCTGGAAGAGGACAGGAACTGTGAAGGCCAATTTTTGACCCTTACGTCTATGTTCAAGAGAGGCAGAAGGTCTGAAAATGTGTACCAAGAAATGCAGGGCTGGGCTCTGTCCTTTTGACTCCTGTTATGGGTATCTCACAAGCTGTAGATCCTCTAGGTGTGGTATGTAGCATAAACCAATTCTACAAGGTCCAGTGAAATAATTAGTGCTAAATAATGGGAATATATTTGCTTGTTTTGATCTGTGTGAGCATGCTTGCTATATGTGGACTTTTGGTAAACATAACATATTCTTTCTAAAAAAAGCAGTATGATGCTAACTTTCAGCGTGGGCAGTTTTACATGCTGATTACTGAAATCTTCCTTCTTGCAAGCCTAAAAGCTAATGGTTTTTTTTTTTTTTTTTGATAGCTGTAACCTATTCATGGGTGCAGGATTTTTTGTGAAGATGTAATGGGATTTTTTCCTCCTGTGTAGGAAATCTCTAAGGAATAAATGTTAGAAAAGCATCCTTGAGCCTGTTTTAAAGACACAAACTACATAGCATATACGCATACGACCTAGGGAGGTTGGATCCTGCTTTTTGCTTGGTCCTTGCCTGCTTTGTGCTGCTCTTCCTGGTCTGGCTTCATAGGCTGTGTGGTCCAGGTGGGGGAAGGATGGTCCTTCAAGTGTTTTCCCATATGCCACGGATTAGGGATGACTAGTGCAATGATAGTGATAAATATGTGTAATTCTTGGTGCTTCGCTAAGGTTTTTGGTCGCTGATAGCATTGCTGACAGGTGGTTGCCTCCATTGCTGTCTTCTTGTCTGGGTGTCTGCAACGAGGCCCCCAGCTCCATGTTCAGTGCCAGGGTCTGACCTCTTGGAAACATCAAGCATACTAGCAGTGATAGTGAGCTGGAAATCGTGGTGATGACGAGTCCTCAGCCTCCCAGAAAACCTCAAGCCACTTACCTGTCTCTGACAATTGCTTTGGAAGCTGAACTTTGGGACCCCTTTGGTGCGTGTTGGGCTGATAGTCACCACTTCCCATTAACTGTATGGTCCTAATGTAATTGCCTGTTTAGGAGCTTTAAATTCCTTGAGCGAGAGCCATTTTAACAGTGCAAAGTATTAAGACTGAGGTGATGTCTTTGTTTTTAACGCAGAAGTCCTATTATTCTGCAGAAACACCATAATGAATTAAAATATTCCCTATGGAGAAGTGTATAACTTGCTTTTTTATTGTGATATCAGACTGGAATAAAAAGCAGCCGCGCTGGCATTTATTTCTTGGTGTAGGGATACTATTAAAGTATTGTAAAGCAAGAACGGCTTTGCACCACAGTTCTTGAATTCAAAGACTGCCCTCTGAAGGTGCCACACATGATGGATTGTCACAGACTCTTTGTCCTGCCTTGACATTTCATTCCTGTCTGATGTTGTCTTGTGTTCTGCTCTGAATCTGCCAAACAACTGACCCTAGAATTTAATGCCACACCTTCTCTTTCCTTTTTCCGAACAGCATCTTTCACAGCTGAGGCTCTGAAATACTGGAGGACACTGCATCTTCCTCAGGGACACAGATAAGGGGGAGCTGGATCGTCTGGGTTGCTCAGAAAGGAATCGTGGTTGGTGGTCGCCTGAGGAACTTACCTTCACACCAATGTTGCTCTGAAACGAGTTGTGTCCAACATTCAGGTTTGGTAAGGTACGTCATTTTCCCCCTGCCCTTCTCTTTTTACTGTTTTCTGAATATCTACATACGGGGAAAACAGAAAATTAGCAGCCTTTGTGTTTATTGTTGTATAGGTGCCACGCTCATACCGCCTCCGCAAATAACTTTTGCTCTCCCTGAATTTGGAGAGCGTTCATCACAACTGAAGTGTTTTTAAAGTCTTGGGCTTGGGGGGGGTGCATGTTGATATCAAGTGCTTTTTTGAACTAGATGCTCGCTGGTGGTTGTGATATGCTGATGGTGATGTATGCTGGGTAATAGGCATCTGCAATTTGTAAGTCACACTCGTGTTTCACGAATGTGTTCAGTTCAGAGGGTCAGAGATGGGAAAAATAAATGATGCTGAAGTAGCCCATTTGTAATACAGCCCTGTGCTTTCCTTTGTGCTTCATATATTCTCGTTTGCCAAGGATGGAAATAATACCAATTTCTTGCATAACTGTATGTGCCCCCTTTGTTCTGTAGCACTTAAAATTTTTGCGTGAGTGGAGGTTCTCACATCCACAAAAATATTGCCTTGGTTATGCTGTAATGTAGCAAGACAATATGCAACTATCTTTGAATAACAAATTGAGGGCCAGGACTTAAGGAATGTAGTGTGGACGAAGCTTGTGCTGTGGAAGCATTTAGGGTAATACAGCCTCTGATTCTACAGCTTCTTTTAGCTAGGCCAAGTTACTTCTGAAGGCAACGTTTACTGGTAAAAAAACCCAAAATTTAAAGCATTGGTTCCCAGATCTCAGCAGAGTGGTATGAGATGATGCTATCCTTTTTCATTTAACACATGGATATTGGCTTTTGTTGTATGACTGAACCAGCAGTATAGTCTTGTTGAGAGAAGTACAGGAGCAACATTAACACCTGAATTTGGTCTTAGTGGAGGTGGGGGGGGAAGTCAAGGCTTTCTTAAAAGTCTCTAAGAAGCTGTAAGGAATCCAGGTGACCTTGCATGCATTCATTCTGCTTTTGATCGGTTTGCATGAGTAGAGTTACCTCTGGAAACTGTATGCTCAGACTCCCACGCTTCAGCAGAGCTCTGCTGGTCTGGAGACTGCCTGTCTCCAGTGGTTGCAGAAAAACAAGTTGGCTGGAACAGCTTAAATGAGATGCTTAACTTTTAAATGTTGAGGGTCAAGAAAGGTCTGTTCCAAGCACAGCATATGCTGTTAATTTGTACCAGCATTTCATGAAAACACTGTTGTCGGGGAAGAGAGGTTCCCATCATTAAAACTGCTGCACCGCTTGCTCCGTTTGTCTGTCTGCTCCGCTGGCACCTGGTTTCTAGAAGAGGAGGTTATTAAATGTTGCTCCTGCTTTTGTTATCATCTTTGCTTTTGTTTATTTCCAAGCTGCTGCTCTTGTGATTATAATACCTAAAGGGGAAGGCTGCAGGAGAGGTATTTCATAATCAAGAGGGCTTTTTGGCTCTTGCAGAGAAATGTTTTGCACTATTATAATGTAGAAATCACAGGTATTTTTTTATTCCCTGCTTCTCTGTGAGATTTCTAAGTGAAAGCATGTTAAATCTTCCTTGCAATGAGCGCGTGGGTTTTGCTGGATGTGCAGGGTGCCTCAGGGCATGCAAGGATCTGCACCAGAGTGGTTGGTTGCTGGTGTGACCATGGTGCTGACCCTGCCTTGGACAGGATGGTGTTAGATGAGCTCCCCACGTCCTTCCTACCTGAGTCAGTCCAACTCTCAGTCTAAGGTTCATGTGTCAGGCTGCAGCATGAGTAGTACTCCAGTGAAGAGGTTGTGCAGGACTTCACACAAGTTTCAGAGGACAAAGAGCATTTTCCATACAACTGATTTGTGCAAAACTGTTAGTTAGGCATTAAACTCTTGGTTGGACTTTGATTATAATTTTTTGCATTTTACTTTGTGACTGTCAGATCTAAAAACTTGGTTCTTATTTAAGCTCACATTCATGGAAACTTGATCTTTGAGAAGAACATTGCAGAAGAAAAGATTGTGCTAAAGCTTAAAGAGTTGGCAAGGCTGCTGTCTTCATTCAAGTAGCTGAGGCCCTTTTTTATCCTTTCTTTTCATTTTGAGGGCTCATGCAAACTTAACAGTATAATTGACTACCATCAACTTTATCTGCTCCCATGATGCCATTGTAAGGCAGAAGTGCTACTTATCCCCATTTTACAGATGGTGAATAAGGAACAGAGTCGCTTCTAGGTCACTTTTAAGCAGTAAACATCTGTCTCTGAATTCCATGCAGTCATAAGTGCCAAAGGTGCATCTGATACCCACAGCTGGAAACACAAAGATAACCTTGGCTGAGCAGCTGAGTCTATAAGGCAAAGCATGAGATTTAGGTGTGGATCCTTTTGAGGTCACTGTTCTGATCTAAGCCATTTTCTTCCATGTGTCCTGCTCTTCCAAGTAGAGGGGTTTTTAATTAAGTTGTTACTGTAACACCAGATGACATCAGGACCCATGTTTGTTCTGTATCTCTGCTGGAAATGGCAACATATGTCCAAATAATGTTAGCCGAACTCATTCACCTTTGCAGCAGAATGTTGTTTGCTCAGGTGAGACAATCAGATTCCCTTTTAGCAGCATTTATGCAATTGAGGTAATGGTAGTCTTATTGTGTAAGGAAGTACTTTAAATGGATCTGTTGATAACATGCAGAATAATTGGTTGGTTTTTTTTCCTCCTTAAATTGCTCATTAGTAGAATCTGATTAGTAAAATTCTGCTGAAAAAGCACATTTGGTAAATATGTAAGAGAAAAAATTTTAGGTAGCCATTAAACATAGTTAATAAATTTTACCTTGCAAGTGGAATTGGAAAACCCTCTGTTCATTTAATGTGTTTTATGGATCTTGTAGCAATTAATTGTCTTCATTACATGGACATAAATCCTCAGTGCAATTCACCTTTTTTAGATGAATTGCTTTGGAACTTTTACCTTTGCTTTGTTTAGGCTGTTTTATTATTTCTCTCTTTTAAAAGTTGAATTTCAACATCACATTTTTCACTACTCCCAAATGTAAATCAGTTCAAGTTAACAAAATCTTTGTGTGTTACAGGGCAGTGCAGAGGTAGTGTTGCAGCTCTGATGGTCTGATAGAGGTGAAGCAGAGAACTTGCACGTTCAAGCCCTGCTTGACGCATAGCAGAGCAGTGGGCAGGTGTCATTTTCTCATTCCCTATATTATATGGACTGATAAAGAGTTATTATTTCCCTCTTCAAATCTGTCTCCCTTCTTATGCGATTTCATTTATTGAATCAATAACAAACACTGATTTCATGTGCCTGTGGGTTTGCATGTCAAAATAAGATCTTAGTGCAACATTCCAATGTCTTGATGAGAGGTGCAAGTCTACTGGATGTGTCTGAAAATGTGTCAGTAAAATTGTCCTCCTACATTATTGAAATAAAAGTTCAGCTGGAGCATCATGGGGTGTCTGCTTGAGTTCCCAAAGTTAAAGTCAAAGCTGTATTTTGAATAAAGTCTTTATTCTTCTTGATTGAATTGTGCACACTGAATAGGAGAAGAGGACAGCATGCAGGATTGCTATTTTACACGTGTTTTTCATCAGAGCTTATTTGTATGAGGAACATTTATGCAAATGTTTTATAGTGTTCATCTGAACTATTTTGTCAGGGTGAAGAAATAAAATGGCTATTAAGTTTGCATGTTTTGTTGCAAGATCAGCAGACTGGCTGTTAACATATCAATTCCCTTGATGACACCTCTTCTGCAACCCTATTCACTCAACTTCTCCTGACAGGGCTCTTATTGAATCCATCAACCTGACACATATCAAAGCACAATTTCTGATAACAAATATCTTGGTGTAAAATGAATTAAGAACCTGGTATCAGCAGCAGAACTGAGTTGAATTTCTGGAAGAAAATAAGAAACTCCAAAAGTTACATGAGATTCTAAAGATATCAATCACAGAACAGTAATATAATAGTCCTTTACCTGTACTCTTGAAGTACTGAGAAGTCAATAGGTCTGCCTAAAGTCATACAAATGGGCTTGTTGCTGGGCTGTCAGCCTGCAGCTCTGCCTTCTGGTCTCTGATATATAGTGATGGACTGTAGTGTTGCTTCGGAGAGCATCGTTTATTTTTTTTCTTACAGAATCATAGAACGGTTTGGGTTTGAAGGGGCTTTAAAGATCATCGATTTCCGACCACCCTGCCACGGGCAGGGACACTTTCCAGTAGACCAGGTTGCTCAAAGCACCATCCATCCTAGCTTTGAACACATCCAGGGCATCCACAACTTCTCTGGGCTACCTGTTCCAGTGCTTCACCATTCTTCTGGAGACAATTCTTTTGTGAGGACCATTGACCTCCTTGTAATTGGTTTGCACTCTGGTCTTTGAGAAATTTGGAGACTGAGGAGTGGAAAATGCTAACTGTGAATGGAGTACCTCTTTCTCTCAGAAATTGAAGCAGTTTGGAGCCCCTTGACCTCTTCAAAGCTGCTGCTTGGCAGCCCATGGGCTGTCTTTGGCAGGGTCCAGTTGGGGTGGAAAAGGGCATGTGTTTTTAGAGCTGCAGATGTTTTGATATTACCTGGCTCAAAACCTACTTCCGAGAACACATTTCCATATCTGCTTGCAGCCTTCTCATACCTGTCTCACTCTCCTCATCCTGCTTTTCTATCTTCTCACTTAATTTTTGCATCCCTTAGATGATAAGCAGCTTCAGGCTTGGCAGGGCTGCCTTTGCACTGGTGCTGCTTTCACTGTGCCCAGGCTTGCTTACCTCTTATTTTTGGCTAGCGCACACTATAAAGTATTAGCAAATAATAATCATGCTTTTTGCTCTGTGGCATGTCTGCTCTTTTGATAAGTATCCACTGGCAGTTTGCAGCCTCGCAGAGATGAAGAGGAGGACGGCCAACAGTTGATGTGGAAAATTAATTATGAACTACCATCCTCCTGCCATGTAGTTAAGGCATTCCTGCTTTCCAAGCTTTACATCCAGCCTCATAGAAAAAGTAGGAGAATGCTGCATTTCCTTCCTCAAATATTGAGCATATTGCCAGAACAAAGCTTAGTGGAGAATGTCACACATGGGACTGATCACTCAGGATGCTCTAGAGCCTTTACTGCTCTGCCTGCAGCTGTGACACCACTACCCAGATAGTAATTTTTACCTTTCATCAGACAAATGTTAGTTTAATTCTGCATCCTAGTTGGTGAAGGCCTGTGTGTGCATGCTAGGGAAGTCACCCATGTCCCATATGCAGTCAGGGAGGAACATTTCCTGTCTCTTTTTAGTGGTGACTTAGTAACATACAGGTTCAGATGAGCTACAGCTTGTTATATTTCCATCCTTCAGGATGATATATTTATTTCATAATGATCCAAAAAAAACCAGCCTGTGTTGTAGACGGGGGAGAGTTTGACAGGCACCATGTAGTCGTGGGAATGTAATTACCTAAAGGAGCAGTTCAGTCCCTGAACAACCTCTGTCTTAAGGATCACAGAAATAATTGCTGGAAGCCCTGGCGCTGTCTGTACTTCAGGAGCCGTTCTGTTCTCTTAATTGCATGCTGGGTCTTACTAGCTTGAGTCGAGCACTGCAGAGCCAGCACAGCATAATTTAAGTGCCAAAGATGCCCTTCCTTAGGTAGCTCTGTAGGATGCATGGAAGAGCCTGGAAGAGTTTAGGATTTTTTGAAAGCCCTGACGGCTTTCATAATCAACTCTCTGCGTGTGAGCTAAAGAATCATAGAATCACAGACTGGTTTGGGTTGGAAGGGACCTTAAAGCTCGTCTAGTTCCAACCCCCCTGCCATGGGCAGGGACAGCTTCCACTAGAGCAGATTGCTCAAAGCCTCAAAGAAATGGGCATTTGGTGTAACTTTTCTCAGTGAAGCCTTTGCTTAGTCTAAAGGATATTGAAGTGTGCGATGAAAACAGCCTTGCAAAGCCACGACAGTAACTGGTATGAAGTGTTATGGAGATACTTTGCTGAATTAACAGTTTCTCTTTAGACCAGAGGAATCCTCTAAGCTGTTCAAGTTTTCAGTTAAGGTACCAGAAGTCTCCACTTTGCACGTTTTTATTATGAAATTTATTGTCACAGTTGCTGACTAATTTAATAGTTAACTGAGCTCTAAGAAATACAGAGGACTTTGTAAAGGGACAAATTGCTGCCTGGTGGAAGTCACAGGCTCAAATCATGATGGTGTGTGGCTTTTAGTTTCCTCTTCCTGAGCTCTAACGCCTGACTGACACAAACTTCTTTAGTGCTGTCACGCTGGTTTTTTGCAGCCAAGAGACTGTATTTGGAAGCACAAACTTCTTGTGTAAGTTCTTCAGATGTGCTGCAAATAATTATGAATATATTTAATGAAGGGAAGCTGAAACATACTGAAAACATTTGGAAATAAGAGAGAATGTGTGCAGCCAAGCGTTAGCTGTGAATGGAGAGTTCTTGACATTGTTTGATGGGAGCTTTCCAGCTTGTAGTTTCTGCAGTCAATATATATAAACCAGCAAAAACTAGAAGGGCAGAGTAGCTGGAGGTGGATGGGAGAAGAAGGGGCTGCCTCTAACCTCTGGGAGAAAAGGCACAGTGAAGTGCAGCATTTCTGTTCATGCGCTAATGCCCCCTCCAGCCTTTGGCTCCCAGTTGCTGGGAATGGACCAGCAGAGACCCTGCTGGCACTGGCACCCTCTGAGCAGGGTAGTGTCTTGTTCCTCCACTGTAACGCATGCTGTCTGTTGTTTTCTCCTGACAGGCACTTGATAACAGGGAGATATTAATTTTTCAATTAATTTTTCTTCGTGTACTAGATGGGGAAGTTGCTCCATTTATCTCCCACCATACAAACTTGGTGCCTTTTGCCATTAGTGGCTGTATGCCTTTTCCCTCACCTCAGGAACTGGCCACTGAATCTCCAAAGGAGATTCCCCTTTTCCTTTCTTCCCAATGCTGTTGTGCTTTCCAGTCTTAATGTTGTGTGAGAAGGAACTCTGGTTTTGCATCAGATGTTGTATAAAGACTTGGGCTGGAGGGACCAACAAGTTGATGTGTGCTGAAGCTGTGTTGTGATGATGCCATAACCCGCACAGATGGTGAAGCTGAGAACCAAAGCGTGCCAAGTGAAAACTGTAAAAGGCAATGTAAGGCTTAGTACCATGCCATTACCCTGTCAGATCTCATGCCTCTGTCAGGGTACTGGAGGCTCTCAGCTTCTCTCCTCCTGCCCAGTGATATTCTGGAGGGTCTGGCCAGTACCCTGGGATAGAAAAAATATATATAAAATGAAGAGAATTCAGGAAGTTTTTTGCAGACCCATTTGCTTTTTAATTTTGAAATTGAGTGAGAAGTAGTGCTGACTGCCACTGCACCTCAGGGGACCTTCTAAAGTGTTAATTGAGTTTGTGACTGATGTAGGGAGTTTGCAAGTCCTTCTCTGCACTGCTGTGCTGCCCCAGTGGTGCCACCAAAACATGGAGGACCACTTATGCTGTGTATACATCCCAGTCTTTACTGGCTTCTCTCCTTGGATTTTGACTGCCTCTGTACCAGCGTGGCTCACTACCCTGTCACTGATGACCACCACTGCAGGGGAAGTTCACTGGGCTGGCTGCTCTCTGCTTTGACAAGTCCCAGTGGCCGTGGGGGGACCTACCCTGAATTAACTGGTAGGACAGCTCTAGAGATGGATGCTCAGTTGGATAGTCTGGTACTGGAAACTGGTGCCAGTTTGGGATGAGTCCCAAAGGACTGGAAGCAAGAGCAGGCTAGGCACAATGAGTAGCAATCTCTATGGCTTGGGCAAGCACCATGTATCTGCTGGGTCAAAAGCAAGCACTCTGTGCTTTCTTGAGAAGAGAGACCAATTGTCTGGGTATTGCTGGGAATAAGGAAGCCTCTTAGCCTCTGTGTTGGGATTTGTGTCCATATGTGACCCTACTTGGTTATACTGCACCACTGTCCCTTCATCCATGAAACCCATGTGTTTCTGTTGGCTGTGGTGGGCCTGATCTGGGAGGATGGCCTGGGTGGTAGGAGGACATTTAGCTATATGTGCACTGCAGTTTGCTCAGACTTATGTCTGTTGTCTCCTTTTAGGACCATTGAAAATTTCCCCCACAATGCTCTTAGAAAGGTGGTGAAACATCAGCACAAGAAGTCTTCCTCATTAGGAAGGCCTGTCGGCATCTCTGCTTGGCTCGGGAGCACGGGAAAGGGGAGTGGGCAGCCCTGCGCTCTGCTCGCTTTCTGTCTGGGAGGAATTTCTAGTTGTTAATGATTAATTCAAACATTTTTTTGTCATGAGTGCATGTGCACAGAGTGATGAATCTCTGGTGGGTTAGAGGTTGAGGTTGCTCAGTGCTGACAGTTACTTTGAGCCACAGGCTTTGCTTTCATTGGCATTTTCACAGCATTAACCCAGACCTTGTCAATTAAAATCCAGCCACATTTTGATAAGAGACATCTTCTTTTAATGATAATTGTAATAACATCACTTTTATGCATTTAAAACCTGTCAGGCAGGCAGGTTTTTCCTGGAAAACAGCTGCCCAAGTTTCACATTGCCTAAATAACTAGGAAGTATCTTTCATTTTTTTTGGCTGACATTTCATCAACAATAACTAAAAGCGATTGAGACCATAGCTGTTCATCTTTGAACATGTACCAACTTCAGTCAAGGTTATTTGACTTTATCTGCTAAAATAAGCAGGTTTATTAGCCTTCACTTTGGAGGCTAATAAATGTTTGATAATTGCCTGAAGTTGATGATGGGGATTTATACTATTTATTATTGGCTTTTCTAACTACTTGACAGCATAGCTCTAGAGCATATCTTAGGCAGCTCACCTGTTCATTAGATGGAGGGGGAAGCCTGAGTGTAAAACTTGATTAAGGAACTTGTATGAGTTGCACAAGAAGCCTGCAGTAGAATAAACCCCAGAAATCCTGTGTCTGTTCTAGTACATTAACTGCAGTGGGTTTTTTTATGGTTTTCTGTGTCTGTAAATATTATATTTAGAATCACTGTCAGGCCATAAAAATGAGCATTTAATAGTTGGAATGGGAGTGATATATCAGATATCAATTGAAAACCCATTGTGGTTTTACTTTAGCATGGCATGAAAGACAACAAAATGAAAATCATGTTTAGTTTTGCGTGGAAAAATACTTTTTATTTTTCTGAGAGGTGGTTTATAAGTGAAATCCTTTATGAACAGCTAGGGTAGGAAAGCAAAAAGCTGTATCAGATAGGACTGTCTAGATCTTGCAGTGTGTTCGGGCTGTGCTTGTCTATATGGGTGGAAAGTGCGCGCTTCTTTTCGTTTAGACGTTTCCTGGTTTCTTTGCTAAGAAGTCAGTGGCAGGCCTTTAGCCAGATCATATAGATTTGTTTGCTTATTTGTCATCTCATTCCTTTAAAATCTAGTTTCTTCAGATAGTCAGCCCTTGTGTATTTCAAAACATCATCAATACTATAAATGTACTACTTCTCTGGTCCTTCTCTGAGAGACGTAGAAGAAGGAACTCTGATTAATTAAAAGCACTTCTAGGTGATGCCATAATATAAATAACAATAAGCCTGCCTTATTTCTATAGCAACTGGGATAATGTCACCAGTTGTTAGTGGTTCAAAATTCAAAGCATAGCACAAGGAAATCCAGGCACAAAATACTGTATTGAAAAAAGGTTGAAGAATAATAACTGAGAAGTAAATGGACTTGTGCTGCTGTGACTGTATTCTGGAAGTTAACAGTTGTACTTCTAGTAAATACAAATAGTAATCCACCTTCCTCTGATAGGGCTCTTTTTTTTCCCTTTCCAGTATGAACTGGCAAGCCTCTAATCTGCATTCTGGTGTGTATAGAAACTGCACTGACAACAGCTTAGCTTGGAGGCTGTAAATATTATCACACATTTTTCCACTGAGCCTTCATCAACTGAGCTCATTACTCTCATTTTTCTGAGTGCATTTATAAGCATAAGAGATGATCAATAAAACCTGAACTGCCTTTGCAAGTTAAATAGACCTGATTTGAAACTACCAGATTTAGAGATTAGGATTTGCTAACACTGATTTAAGAGCAAGCAAGGTCCGTTTACATGCTATTTGTTTTCTACTTTTGAGGTTTGAATTGCATAGGGAAATCTGTCACCTTGCATGTTTAAGCATGAAAGTTGCAGCTAACACTTTATTGAGCATGCCTTTTGTAGGAGCTGCCTTCTTACCCTGCATTTCACTATATCTTCCTGAAAATGCAATGTAATTAATAGATATGGAATCCGTCTGACTGAGCAGAGTGAGGTCTCCATAAACTTTGGCTCTACACTGTATTTTCTGTCAATTGCTTTTGGTCATTGGGAGATGTCCAAAGGGAAAAACAGAATGTAAAATTTAAAGAAAAAGACGCAAAAGGATCATAAAATATTCCAAAGATGTTGAGAAGAACTGAATCCGAGCTATAAAGATAGATGTTTATGATGTTCCTGGCGCAAAGATATAAAATGCTCAATGACAGATTTATTTCTTTTTCTTATGCAGGTGGAGTTGTTTTAAAGATTTATGCCACAGAGACTTCACTGAAAATATTAGTATGTTAAAAGTGTTCAGTCTAGGCTTTGAGAAGCGATACAACTCTTCACAGCACCCAGCTCTTTAGCTGGTTCGTCCCTGCTGCCATTGAGAGCAGCTTTGGAGAGGAGCTCAGTGCTGCAATTTCTACTACTCAGCTGTTCCACCTGGGTGTACGCACTGTGCTGGGGTGATGCAAAAGCAATCCTTTTATCTTTCACTGCTAATTTTCTAATGGCTAAATTTGCGTTTAACGCTTAGATGACACTGTGGAAGTGGAGGCTGGAAGGGCAGTGCTCCCCTTCAGCACAGGTCTGGCTGGGCATGAGGAAGGGATGGATTGATGATAGACAGCAGCCTCTTATTTTCCTATCTTGTGATTTTTAAACATCTAATTTAAGAACCGGAAAGCCGTGTGGAATGGTCTTGTGTCATAAAAGAGAGGTTTGGTTATACAAATTAAATACTTTATTGGCTTAAAATTAGTCTTGTAAGGTGTAGTAATAAGTAGGTCATTGAGGCAAATGTGCTGAAGTAAAACCTTCCAGCAAGGTAGCTGTATCATGCAGATGTTATTTCTGTTACAGAAAACTGCTTTAGGATGTCTTAAATGTTTTATGGCCCTTTTTTGTCATAGCCATCCATCTATCTGTTGGGCTAGTTTTTATTACTGACGTATGTAGTGGGGTGCCTCTGGAGGTTCCAGCTGAGACTGGGCATAGTACGTGCGTTTACTGATGGTGTGTCTCAATTTCATGAGATAATTATGTGCCAGCCACTCTTCCTTTCCTCTGCGTGGTTCAGCTTTAAAGCAAGAGGTGTGTGAACTGAATAAAAGCCATCAGGCACTGTTGCTCAAATATTGATGGGCCACCTCTATTATTTTACGTGAGATTTGTACATGTTAATTTTGACTTAAGACTTGTATGCATGCATGCTCATGCTCTGTTGGAGTAGTTATTGATAAACATTATTATTAATGAGCAATTTTGTTTGTAACTGGTTTTATCTGTCTTCATGACCAGTGTGAGCCATACTATGCTCAGTGCTGGAGAGCAAGGTCATACATGGCAGTCCTTGGCCCAGAGTTTTCATGTTAGAAAGCAAAGTAGAGCAGGTGAACGAGACATGACTGCCAGCAAGCGTGGAGGCAACAGATGGAGCACAGCGGTGAAGATGAAGGATGTTCAGAGCTCTGTGTGTTGTGGGGCATCGATGATCAAAACTGCTCTTTGTTGTGGTGCCTGTACAAGATTCACGGCAATCAGGGATTTGGTTTGCTGAGACTAACTCCTGCCTTGTTAACTACTACTTCTTGATTATTTCTGTCTATATCCATCTGCTGCTTCTTTTCTGTTAGAGCTGCAAATTCCTTAGGGTTCAGACAGCTTTTTATTTTTGTGTTTGTGTGGTACCGAATTCAGTGGAGTTCTGGCCCAGGGTTAACGCTAGTAGCTGTCAGCAGTGGCATTTACACATGAAAATAAGACATTGGGAAAACAATTATTTTCACGTTCCGATTATCTTTATTTGCATTCCAACATCCGCTGAAGCTTTAAAACAGAAAAATTATCTAAATAAATGAGACATGATTAAAATTATTATTATTATGTACTCTACCACAAATATTTCCATGCAGGAAATGCTTTTTTTTTGTTGTATGTGGTTGTTTACGTATACATCTGTAATTGTTTGGCAAATAGATTTTATCCTACAGCCTGCTTTCCTAGGTGATTATTCATATTTAATATAGCTCTCCCATGTTGCCGTGGTTTAAGCCACCCAGGACACATGTATTTGCATGCATAAATACACACTTGTTTTTAACACCTGTTGGCATCCTTTAATTATATATTGACCCTGAGGCTGCTGGCTTTGAGGTCTGTGCGGTCACAGGCAGCTGGATGTTACGTACTGTTGTTCTTTCCCAAGACCTGAGCCTGCTTTGCACTGACCTGCCAGCTGAAGTTTGCCCTTCTGGCACAACGCCACAGCTAAGTGCCTTTCAGTGACTTCTCGGCTATAATCCTGAGCTGATTTCTGGGATGCAGTTCACTGCTACGGTTATCATATCAAAAGGGGAGTGATTTACATTTCCTGCACGTCTCAGTGTTGCCAGCCTTGGAGAATGCTGCAGAGAGAAAGTTAATGCAATTTGATAAAATAATGAAAATGAGCCTATTTACAGCGTTGCATCTTACGCCGTGGAAGAATTAGGTGCAACACAAAGTTGGCATTAAGTAGAAATTTAGGCTGTGCACAGAGATTAATTTTGTGGGGTTTTTTGGCTCACAGCAAAAAAATTGGTAGATTGTTCCCTAAGTCTGAATGTGTGGAGAGCTGTGTGCTCGCCTTTATGCGCCTCTCCTCTTTATCTTGATTTCTTATTGTTGCCCCTTAAAGTCTCTCTCTTCTCTAGATATTCACCCAGTGGAGTGCCCTCACAACACATAATCTTTGTTTTTGTCTGACCCGCTCAGCCCCCTGCAGTTTCCTCTCTGAAAAGGCATTGAGCAGTCATACCAGCATCATTTGTACAAAGTGAAACACTTTACGTTGAGGTATTTTAAGCACGTCCATACTGGAAATGCCACAGGAATGGCAGGGCTGCAGCATTTGCTGCTGATTCCCATTCAGCTGCCTGTATTTGTATGCAGAAGCAGACTCGGTGATGCCCTCGCATTCATTTCCTGTATATCAATTACTTATCAGTGATACAGAAGCCCAATTAAGGAACTAGAGGTAGGTTGCAGTGCTGAGAGTGTGGCTGAGCCTCCCCTGTTTGGAGGGGCACCATGCTGGGACATGAGTTGAAAGGTCCCTTTTTAGTTTCCATGGGTGAGGCTGCGCACATTTGAGTTTGGAGAGGCAAGGGATGTATCTGGTGTGGGTGACTGAACTGGTGATCTTACGCATGCAGTCTTGTCTGGCTTTATTTTGTATTTTTTATGAGCACTTTTCTTGGACACATTTACTGTGCTGTGATGAGGGATCGTGTAAAAGACACAATGAAAACTTAGTGGGCAAAGCGCTCTCAAATTATTGCACCTTATCTTTCTCATTTGAGGTTTTGATGTTTAGTACTTGCAGCTGCAAATGTAAAAATACATACCAATATGATAAGCCTGCCAAGACTGGCGGCAGCTCCTCTGCAGGGTTTGTAGTCCCAAGTCAGGGTTTATTTATTTAGGAATTAGTGAGTAGAGGTCTGCAAAATTCACCTTCAGGCTGTTCAGGACAGGGTATTCTTTCCCTTCCATTCCACGTTGCTTTTCTTCCCGTCATCTTAGCAAAGAAATATCTTGTTTGTGTCTCATTTTACCCAGCTTTAAAAGATTTGAAGCTTTACTTATTTCTCCTATAACTTTAGTAAATCCTTTAAAAGCACATCATAGAAGTTGTCCACACCAGGAAAATATGACCGTGCCACCTTGGCTAGTTTGTGTGCCTGACCTCCTCTTCCTCCTGACTTTGACTACTGCTTCTTGTCATCTTTGATTTCATCCTTTTCTTTTCTGTTTTTTCCCCATTTTCCTTTACTGTCGATGAAGATTTGCACTGCCTCATACTATCACCTCACCGCACTGTTTGAATCTTAATGCAAGTGCCCTGGGAAGAGATTATACTCACCCTTCAAATTGATATGTCTCTTTTAATGTATGATATCCAAAGAGAAGAGTATTTCTAATTCTGGGTCCTGGAAATTAAAACCAACATGTGCACATGTTGCTTTATCCAGACAAAATGTGAACTTGAGTGGAAATAAAACCCAGAGCATGGGTACTTGGCTGGCGTACAGCTAGTCAGGGCACTTTCCTGCCGAACTCATCCCTGATATAAAGGGATGCTCTGCATCTTTCTGTCCCTCTCATGTTTTTCTCTTTTTTCCCCTATTCTTTTAAGAACTGATTTCCTTAGGGAGTTGTTAATGTTCAGGGCTTTTTACCCCGACATTTTGGACAATGATGTGACAACACAAGTGCATCTATTACTCTTCCGCTGGAAGCTGACTAAAGCAAAGGACTTGATGGATAATGGCCACATTTTCCAGCAGCACCTGATGTACATGTGAGAAGAACGACTGAGTGACCTGCATATAAAACCAAACTATGTCGGGCACAAAGTCTGAGCACAGAACCAGGAGACAAGACTGAGAACAGGTAGCCTTTCATTGTGAGTTCCTTATTTTGCTGCCCTTCCCTCTGTTGCTGGAAATCTGGTGCTTTCTGTGTTGCGGCAGTGCAGGTTGTGTTGTGGTCTGTAATTCCTTTGTGGGAATGGAAGGCAAAGGGCAGCAGGCTCGTATGGCACGGGGAGCTTTGAGAAAAGGAGGATGTACAGTTGGAAACAGAGCATCTCTTCACCTTTAGCTGCTAAAGAAAGCTGATTCTCCTTTGCCTTGAGTAGTCAATTTACACCTGTGCAAATTGAATGTAAAACAGCACTGGCTGGAGCTTGCATTTGGTGGTGCTGTGGGTGCTGATAGCCTTCAGGGAGAAGGGAAGAGAGCTGCTGTTGGGGCTGGCTGGGGCTCTGGACCTGGGAGTTGGATGGCCATTTAAGCATCGTGTCCCACCAGGGCTCTTTGCCCTGGCAGGTGAGGCATGCTGGCTGGATGCTGTGCATTTTGTGCTTTGCAGGGTGCTGTAGACCTTTTGCTGAAGCTGATGCTGTTCTGCTTTATATTCCACAGCATAGCCTTGCTAAAGCTGATTTTGAACTCATGCAGTCAGGAGGGTGTGGGGAGGAATGAGGTTATGGTGGGGAAGGGATGGGGTGTTCTGCCCTCCCTGTTCCCCAGCACAATGCTTAGGCACGATCTTGCTGGCCACTAACTCATGGTTTCTTCCATTTTTCCTCTCTGCAAGACCACTATGAGAAGTGATCAGGGATTCAAAATCTTTCATTGAACTGGAGAGGGAAAAGCGTGAGAGTGATTTTAGTAAAAGCATAAGAGGAGGGTAAGACCAGCTTCGTTTTGCACCCAGAGCACCAGGGTGCAGGGAGAGAATGGGTGGCAGTTCTGCCCTCAGCTCTGTTGTTCTCATGAGCAGCACGTCAGGAGTCTGGCAGGGTGGGAAACCTCAAACCTTTGCTTTGCTGAATTGCTCTGGAATATAATGAAAATACATGTTTTTGAATGACTGATCATTAGATGGGCTTTTAGGCTCAGCGAGTAACTTACGGGTGAGACTTCTGTGACATAGTGAAATGCATTTCGTTCTTGATGTTGTAGCAGCCCAAGCTACAGTCTTTGCATCAGGAGAAGAAGGTGCTCCCAGCAGACCTTGAATGTTCAGTTTCTGCAGAGGACACATTCATAAATGTTTGGGAACAAACAGGAAATTGCAGTGTGCAGTGCGCCAACAGAAGAAAGTTACAGAGTGGAAAAACAGAGCCCAGGTTGAGTATCTGTTTCTGGAACATAGTTTCTGTGAATAATTTAACTGGCTTTTCTGTGCTTTGAGTTTCTGCATCTTTCCAGGGGCACTCCCTTACCTGGGATTTTGGGAAGACTAGTAATTTGCCAGATGTGAGCTAGTCCGGGACCACACTAGAGACACTGAGTAATGTCCCTACACCAGAGAAATCAAAGTGCCCTCTGAGGCACTGCCTGCTGTCATACTTGCCTTCGGTTTGCATAAGGCAGCAATGTCTGCAAAACTCTCTTTCCTCTACCTAATATAGATTATAACTGTAATAATGTTTACTTCAGTTGAAATAGGGTGCTGCAGCAGTGATTGGCATCTCCTAATAATTCCTTGCATGGATTCAACCCAAAAAATACAATCACGAAAGTATTCTGCAAAGAAGTGATGCTATCCCATGAGCCTTATTATAGCACATTTTGCTGAGAAACTTGTGGCTGAAACGAGGAGGTTGATGTACTTCCCCACTGTCACAGCATTAAAACCTAATTGCCCTTGGGTTTCTTGATTATCTCCAACACAGCTGTCATGTTGTCCCTCTGAAAAAAAATGAACTGACATCACATGCACAAACTTCAAAAGGTCTTTTTCCTGGAAAGAGGCAAAATTATTATCAAGCAGACTCTGGTGTGTTTACCAAACTTGTTGGAATATCTCACTGAATTGGGGCCCTGTTGCTTCTATATCACAAGATAAGGTTTCTGTTCACGCTTGTGCATTACCACGCTAGGGCTCCTGCCAATATTTTGTACTTGCTGCCGACGTATGTAAGAGTATTATTTAATACTCTTTAATTTTACTCAAATTTCCAATTGTGGCTGGAAGAGGGGCTCTGCTTTCCCAGGATGTAATCCTCTCTCTTGCTGTAGGAAAGGTGTCCTCAGAGCCCTCACAGCTTCCTATTGTGCCCCCTGTAAATGAGAGCACAACAATGATGCTGTCCTTTTAATACTGAATGTTCTGAGTGCTTCATCCTGGAATAATACATTGCTGCTGCTGAAAATGTTCTCATTTTCCAAGAAAAGTAAAAAAGTAATGTAAGAATACTGGAAATAGCTCGTTTTCTGAGCTTCTAACAAGTACAAACTCTCTTCCCCAATAACTGAATGTAGTTTTCCCTTTGATTGGAGATATTTCTAACCTATCTTGTTCTTTTAGAATAGCCCCTGATTGTTAAGGGGATTTTCAAAACATTAAGCACCCAGTTCCCTATGGCTTTTGTTAGGAGTTTAGTGGCTGATTTCCCTTTGTGGCTCTACTGTTAATCTCTCATTAACCTAATCTTCCAGGCAGATACATGTGCTACGCATGTAGACTTCCCTGGTTCCAGCGTGGTGGCCACGTGAGCTACTGTGTAGTCCCAACCACGGCACCAGCACTGTTTTAAGACTCAGTAAACCATGCTGGGCTGAGCAGGAGCATTACACTTCAGCTTTTTTTAGTGGCTCAGGAGGGAAAAATGGCTCGATTTTAGGTTCTAGTTGTCATTTTTTAACCCTCACAGGAGCATAGAGAGCTTTTTACAATGGCCAACATGGATGTGAAAGAAAAGCAATGCTTCGGAACTTTGGAAAAGCTTCAAAAGGCCATGTATTGGGTCAAATGCTTTCTGGATGATCTTGCTGCTTAGCATATGGGAGGTATGGCTGTCAGGAGTGAGTTCAGGGCACGGTTGGGTTAGTGTTGTTGCAGTACTTTGGCCTCATTGTCCCATCTAGGTCTGGCGGAGATGAGGGGATGGACAGAGACACCTGGGATGTTTTCTCACCAGGACCTATACTTACCTGGTTTCTAGAACCTGCTGGGCACAGTCCAAGCGTGGCTCTCTTACCCTGGTGCAGGGGGAGATAAAAGATGGCAAAGATCTGGAGAGATTGATTTAGTCTGAAAACAAGTCCTCCTCTCTCCTCCAAATAATTTATTTTTGAAAGGGGAAAAGCAATTGGACAGCTAAGAACCAGCATAGCAATGACAGGTTGGTGATGCCTAGCCTATTCCTGAAGGCTTCATTGTGCATAGTACTAAGTAGTTTTGTTTGTGCGAATGAACTACTGAAAAAGAAAAAAAGCTGAGAGCCTTTTGGAAGCCGTGAGAGACTGAAACAGCTGAAGAGGGAAGGAGGAAAATACACCAAGATGGGGAATCAATCACCTGGAGGGGATCAGCACCGAGCCACAAGCTCTGCATGGGAGCAGGGTTTGCTGGGGGTCAGAGCTGGGATGAGAGGGCATGTGGTCTTCAACCACCTAGCCTGCTGCACTGCAGCCGGGAGGTGGAAAGAGGTTTTTTAAAGAGGGAATTAGTCACTGCTGGAACGAACAACCCCCTGCATGCATCATGCAGGTGCATGTACAGGGGAGAGGGAGGCACCGCTGACAGCACGGAATGCAGCAGGGTGACAGCTGGCAGATGTGCATTAGCATGATGATGATCCTGTAAATGGAAGTGCTTGCAAGTGAGAAAAGATGGAAGTGTGTATGTGCTTGTAGGATCCTTGTTATCATGTTATCTTGGATCTTTAGGGACAAAACAGCCACTCATGCATGGGAAAGTAAACAGACACACAGTGTGAATAAATAATGTATGGAAGAGGAGCTTCTGAATGCAATTTCCATCTTTATTTAAAAACCTGTTACTTAGGCAAATTATTGTAATTCCAGTGACACTAACTAATCCATCAGTAATTAGGATGGGAAATGGGAATATATTCCACAGAAATGATACTTCACCCATCCAATTGTACAGCAGTCTTCTCAAAGAATAAGTTGTCATTTGCCCAGAGTTTTTAAGAAAGCCATAATTTAGCTGATTAAAAAAAATAATCAAGAAAATTCCCCTGGAGTACTCCATGTTGGGTTGAGAACACGCAGTTTAGAATAACATAATTAGGAGTGCTTTTGCTGCTTTTACCGTATCTGGTCTCAACGTTGCTGATTATGTAAATAGTTATAATAATTCCATCTTTTCTCAGCATCAGTGGCGTCCTGTGTGGTCAGCCTGTCTCCAGGCTCAATGAAGCCACGTGGACACTAATTTACCATAGATGCCTTTGCTGCTCCCTTTGGAGATCTCTTCTCTAGCATTTCAGTCTTTCAAAACCGTTTCCATAACCAACAGGAACTTAAAATGTATTTACTAGAGCAGAGGTCTTATGAGGAGCAGCAAAGGGAACAGGGGTTATTTAGCCTGGAGAAAAGGAGACTCAGGGGAGACCTTGTTCCTGTCTGCAATTACCTGGAAGGAGGATGGAGCGAGGTGGGGTCGGTCTCTTCTCCTAAGTAACAAATTGATAGAACAAGGGGTAACGGCCTCAAGTTGCACCAGGGGAGGTTTAGATTGGATATTAGGAATAAAAGGGTTGTCAGTCGTTGGAAGAGGCTGCCCAGGGAGGTGGTTGCGTCACCATTCCTGGAGGTGTTTAAAAGATGTGGTGCTTAGGGACATGGTTTAGTGGTGGACTTGGCAGTGCTGGGTTCACAGTTGGACTCAATGATCTTAAAGGTCTTTTCCAACCTAAATGATTCTATGATTCTAAGGCGTAGGCACTCTCTTTCTGGATTTGAGAGGGAGGCTGTTTACACGATGGTTTTCAAGAGTCCAAACTGCAGGTGAAGTTTTGTATGCATGTGGTTATAGCTTTGGTAAATAAAACATGTTGGAGAAATACAGTGTTTTGAGGGGGGGGAAGAAAGCACCTGTGTTTCTGCCTTTTCTAACGCTGGCAACACACCATTGCTTAATTGATACTTAAGCAGTAACCCCACTTCTCATCAAAATAGCCCTTTTGGCATTACTCTCTTAAGCACGTTAGAACAACTTTAGGGAAATGCTTTAAATTGTATTTGTGAAAAGACTAAGGAGCTGCAGCTTTGGTGTCAAGTCTTCTCTGGTATCCAGCACTGGGTATGGACCACATAGCTCAAATTTCCTGCCTTTAAAATACAATTTGCCAAAATAATGATAAGGGAATGCTAGGAGAAGCTGTTCAGAGAGCGATGGCACGACCACGTGAGGCAAGGAGTGGAGTTCCATATGCTTAGGAGGATTAAACCTTGCCCTTTCTGATCTGCCAACCCTGTAGCTGTGACTCCTCATTTTTAGCTATTCCTAAACATGCTGTAAGGATCAGCTCCTCTGTCCAGGAAAATGTGCTCTGTAACACCACGTTAAGTATTCTGCACAGAACCTGGTAATCAAGTGAGTTTGTTCTTTGGCTTTGCTCTCTATGGGGAGTAGATTAAGATCAGCAGACATATTTCGCTTGCAGCCCAAAACAGTTTTATATATCTGTTTTGAAGGAGTAGGGCAAATACAGTTCCTGCGTTATGTTGTGTACCCCTACTGAAGCAGGTCACTATCAATGAAAAATTCTCTCACTAACCTTTAAAAATGGGGTTTTTCTGTAATTCTAGTTCTGCTGGAGGGTGAAGCTGTATACAGTAATTGAATCAGTGGTGCATGCAGACTGAAATTTTGCAGGGTGAAATTATAGGACTATAATAGATTGTCTCTGTTTTCCTCTCTTGTATCTTCTTTCCCTTTCCTTTTCTTCTCTTATTTCTTGATGTTGGATTTGGTATCTGAAAAGGTTGAGTGGTTTAGTGAGGAAAAATGAAATTGTGATTAAGAAAAAACCTGGATTTCTAATCCGTTTTGAACTCTTCACCTCCTGGTGCCCTGGTCATCTCTGCTGGCTAAATTAAGTTGAAGCAAGCCACTTGCTAAATAAACAAATATTTAAACTGATTTAAATCCTCAGTAGAGTAAGGCATCTCATATGGGTGCTGCCAGGGAGCCCCTTAAATGCAGGGTGTGATCCGCTGATCCCACTGCTATGGGACAAGAGGGAGTTGTTGGGGTATGTTCAAACCCCTGGGACCATGGTGCTGAGCTGAAAGGTCTTTTTCAGCAGGCCACAAGTAGAGTGTGTTCAAACAGCAACATGCCTTTGCTGGAGTGTAAAGAGAAACCGTGATCCTGTCTGCACATAAATCAGACACAAGCATGTGGCTACACTTGCCATGTGCACTGCAGAACATGTACCCTCATGTACAGGGAGCTGTGGGTGGCAGTGGCTGCAGCACAGACAAATTCCGTTGTTCGGAAATCTGGAGTGAGAACACGCACAGCTGCTTCTTCCACTTCAGATTGCAAAAATATATATATATGTGTATTTCTTTTTACCTGCTGTAACATAGAGGTTGTTCAGTCTCTCATTTTAGGATGCGTTCCTTCTTGCTAAGATGTCTGATTACAATACGTCTCTTGGCAGTCAAAATTGCTTGGCAGTTTTAGCTTTACTTCAGGGAAGTTTGTTGGAGCATCCAGGTTGGGCTGGTAGCAGATGTTGTCTCAGTCAGGTTTCTCTTACTGCAGAATATGGGAATGTCTCTTACATCTTTTCAGCTTTACCATGAATTACTTCAAATGAGCTATTCCCCTTGCTAGGATATCTGGGAGATGTACCATTGAACAAAGATGTTCTTTCCTTTTTTATTCCAGTTATTCTATTCTTTTTATTTTGGTTGTTCTTTCATGTCTTTCCAAAGTCACAAGCCAAAGCCCACCTTAGCAGTGCTATACCAGCCCGAGGCTGACTAGTTTCCAGGCAGCCCAGAATTAAATCCCCATTTATTTAGCAACTGCTAAACAACAGAAACTGCTTTTCAAATGCCAGATCAATTGTGGATGTTGGAATAAGAAATTGAGTTTCTCCAGGGTTTGTCTGGGTATAATAGGAACCATGCCTCAGACAACGTGGTGCCTCAGAACACAGCCCTGTGAGAAAGCCCCGAGGAGGCCAGTCTTGGCAGAGCTGTGGCCAGGACATGGCTAAGGATTGTGAGCAACAAGTTTCTGATTAATATTTATTCTTAGAAAAAGAAGCATGCCATGCTTTGTGTTTGGGGGCTTGGGGCTACAAACACACACACACACACACACACACACACACAAATAATGCTGTGATTGAATTCTCTTAGTGCAGCAAATAACCCAGAAAAGCTCTGAATCCCGAGCAGTCCCGCAAAAGGAGGAAATAATCACAGTTGTTTGTTCCCTACTGATACTGAACTGCATCTCTCCTGACACTTTGTCGTTTCAAAATCTTCACTTTGCACCTCTCGTGAAATCTTCATCTTCATCTCCATGCTCTGAAGGATGTCTTACCTCAGTCCTTTTGGCCATCAGTCCACTTGCCATTGCACTGGATTGAACCAGTCTTTTGAGGGTTGTCCTTTGCTGCCATTAGCAATAAATCCCAGTGCGTTGACCAGACAGGCTTACACAGGTCCTAAATTCAATTCTGTTAAGAAAAGCAAATTCATGAGATGATCCCCCCGCAGTATGTGCTGTGGAAGTAGGGCTGAAAGTTTTAGATC
This sequence comes from Strigops habroptila, assembly GCF_004027225.2. Lineage (NCBI taxonomy): Eukaryota > Metazoa > Chordata > Aves > Psittaciformes > Psittacidae > Strigops > Strigops habroptila. The sequence goes on from NC_044288.2 coordinate 14,827,771, forward strand.
CAGACATGAGGATCTCCTTTCATTAGCAAATGCCTTTTATTTAACAGTAAATAAATAAATAACACATCCCTCCTTTTGGTGTTTGTGCCTCATATGCCCATGTCACAGCCTTTTTTCCTTGCAATTAATCAACCCATATCTCTCATGCAGCTGTGCTTGTCAGCAGGGATTAAAGCCTGACGGTATTTAATCATGTATTTCATAGAAGACTAACAATCTCCCTTTGCTTTCTCTTCCCTCCTTTCCCTTGTCTTTTCTGGGTATGTAGCAGAGTGTCTACTCTGACTGTCTGAAGTTTTTATACAGGGAGTGACAGGTATAAAATTCTTTTCTTGACTCTTTTCTTCTGTGACTCATGTAATTCCCCATGAAATCATTTGCTGTGACATTTTGGGTGTACCATGACCTACCCTGTTAGCACAGAGGTCCACCGGATGCTGAGGCTGTAGGAATACGTATTGAATCATATTTTACCATTACTTTTTTTTCCCCAGCAAACATACAAAAGTTGGGAGCCAAGTTGGTTGAATAACTAGACCAATTATTTCATGTTCATAAGTTGTTTTGAATAGTTGTGACCATTTTGGACACTGACTTGGGTTAATTTTATTAATTTAGGTATCTCATGAAATTATGGCTCTCAACATTCGACCTACTCACAGAGATTTCCTTTGTAATCAAGGGATAGAAACATATCCTTGCTTTATGCACAATACTGCTATTTTGAGGTATACTCTCTGGCTCAGATGACTCATATCCTAGAAAGGCTTCTTTATCTTCATTGACTGTAAGGGATATTGAATTTAAGTAACTTGTCCAATAGAGATGTTTTCATAGAATCATATCATAGAATGGTTTGGATTGGAAGGGACCTTGAAGATCGATTCATTATAGACGAAGAGTGAGATGAGCTGCATGATGGGTATTAAGTCATTGCCACAGCTATCCATTTCTGTCTTGGTATGGTGTGGGAGGCTGATGAGTTAGCTGTGCGTGGTCCCAACCTCCTGGATTTGAAGTTACTCCAATGGACCCTCCAGCTGAGTGCTATGAAACAGAGGTGCAAACTTGAGGGGTCAGCTCTCAGAGGGGAAATGTTCCATCTTCTTCTTTTGTTGCCATTTTCCCAGAGTATGGATTGCTAATTCTTCAGACTTAAAACAATCACTATCTTAATTTAATTAGATACCCTTTTTAGCATGAGTGATGTCAGATATTATAAGGTCTGTAAATCGAATGGATTGAATGTATTCCATTTTGTTTGAATATGTAGGTTAAGTAGTGTTGACCCTAGCTAGGTTTTATATGGGAGATTGCCAAGAAATCCCAGGTACCGTCAATGCAAATGGCATTTTGCTTGTGTAGTACCAAATATCATGCCACTGAAATGTGTTTGCTTTCTCCTGCTTTGCTGTCATTGCTGTATTGATGGATGAAAATTTAAGGAGGAAAGGAAAGGGAGAGGGGAAGAGACTTAAAACAATAAAAAAATAAATTTTTTTCATATTCTAGGTAAATGCTCTGTTCCTGCAGAAGACAGTCATCTGTATAACATGGTCACAGTACTGAGAGAGTTCATAGGAGGTAGCAGTGTAACTTTGGTGGATGCTGTTGAACCCTAGATTATTGTTTTTCCCTCATTCAGTTAAGACGACTTAACCTCTGGTAACTCTTGCTATAGAAGACAGCTGGTTGTCTTTGGCCTCTTTTATGACCAGATGGTGGATGAAACGTTTGGTTACAGTTTTGGTAACAAAACTTAAAGAATCACAGTCGTTGCTGAAAACAGGGTGTTTTTCTTGGTCGATTCGGAGTACAGTAGTACAGTGATAACAAAAAGAACAAACAGATGAAAACACTGTGAAGAATAATATTTGCTGGTTTCTTTTAATTCTAACATGGACAACTTCGGGTCAGCAGACTGAAAATCCATACCTAAAACCAACCAAGTAACTCTTGGAATTAGCATGTGCAGGAATCCCAGGAGCAAATGTTTGTTTTGTGTTGTATGGGCTGTCAAACTAATGATCAAAACAGCACTTTTGGTCTCAAACCTTTTCGCTCAATACAGTATGCTTCATTTTCCTTCCAGAGCTGACCTGAATGTGTGTTTATATTTTATGGGAAATAGCAAAACCAGCAGGTTAAGGTAAAAGCTAACCACTGTAACATATGTTGGTGCCTTTTTTTAAGGGGAGGATTTATGATGTTTAAACCTCAGTTTATAAAATAAAGAGCATGAACAGTGGGTTTTAAGCATATTTGCCAAGAAAAAGGAGCTCTAGAAAAATGTGAAATGAAAATTAGGAAGTGATAAATGCAGACATCACTTAATTTTGCAAACAGAGTGATACAGAAAGGAAACAGGGAAAGCTCAGGGTCATGCTCAAATCCATGGTCTGCAGAGCAAAACCATTTGCAAAGGCTCAAGAACGCTGTGGTTTCTCCTATAGCTTCCCCTCATTCCATTGACCCTGAAAAATCAGGCTTCGTTTTCCTTATGTAGAGACCTGAATGCAGATGGAAAGTATGGCATCTGCTAGGGGCAATTCCTTTTCCCAAGTTATGTCCTCTCTACGTTGAAGTAATACATTTGGGTAACACTAGACCTGCCCCACACCCCATGGGTGTCTTTTCCACAGGGGTCTCGGGCCATTGGTTGCCTTAGTTTAGCTTCTGGCCAAATACTCGTGTTTAGAGAAAAAGGGCTCTGCTTTTTGTTGCTCGAACAGTTTGCAGTGGCATAAGGAATTGACAGAGTGGTTTGAAGTAATAGATAAAATGTGTGAGTTGTCTGTTGTTGATGCAATTCAGATGGTCTTGCTGGCTTCTGTCATCAAAGGCCTTTATGAGCCCCTGCCCCTGACATGCTTCAAATAAGTGTGTCCTGTGTTAACTGCCAGGTCGCTTCCATTTCCAGACCCCTTTTAGACCCATTTATCTATGACTAAATGGCAAAGAGTAGCCCACAGCAGAAACCTCCAGCAGTCCCTTTGCACAGAGCTCCTATGATGGGGATCTTGTTTCTGTTCAGGAAAAGTAATTCAAACCCAGGTTTGGTGGGAGGAGGGGGCGTGTCAGCCAGGTTCATGTTTCTGCTTGGCTCAGCTCCCTTGGAAGAGCATCTGACTGGTGATCAAACCTGAAACAGGTACCAGGACATGGCAGTTAAGCTGCTGGGGGTCCCCACAAATCAGGATTGGGGATGTCAGTGGTCCCCAGGCTCCACTCATGCCTCAGGTTACCCTCGGTAGGCACCAGTACTTGAAAATAAGTCTTCTACAGACTTTTTTCTTCTTGAAAATAAGATATTCTACAGAGAACCAGTCAGGGGCATCACCCCACCAGGCTGTTTCAGTTTCTAGAAATTTAGTCTGTTTTGAAGATTTTATTGAGACTTATAAGCAGAAGCAAATTCAAGATTTATGTCATCTGTTTGAGCATATTTTTTAGAGCTTCCTACTTGTTCATGGTGGTTTGGGGGTGGTTTTTCAAATGTTGCATGAGTAAACTGTTAATGGTGCATTTGTTTGTAACACCCTTTCAAGTGGCAAAGTTTGGCAGAATTGAATGCTCTGCAGGATAAGTGGCTGTTCAGTCACAGGTCAAGTAGGGTTTTACACTCCAAAAGCTGAGTGATCTTGTATCAAATGCTGTGACTGCAGTTTTGATCCAGCCTCTAGCAGCTCTGCACCTGTGATTAGCACTATAAAAGAGACAGGAAAGTTAGAACTTCTGTAGTTTTACAAAAACCCAAATTTGGCCCAACTCGGTGCGGTTTGGTTACAGCCCTTGGGGCTGGGCTCTTACAAACCTTATAAACTTTTCAGAACTGCAAACCATAGGCTTTGCCCTTCTTTTGGGGATCGATATTGTGAAGTACTAGAAAAGTTATTTAATATTTAGTTCTTCATCCTTTTCTTCTACCTATCTTATCAAAAATAACAGAAAGTCTCCAACAACAACAACAAAAATACCTCACAAGAACCTCGCCAAAAATAATTGCTTTAGGCACATAAAACAGTAGGATGTGTTCAGCCTTCAAGTCAGTAACTGTGAACTATGATTGTATTGTATAGAAGTGTTACAGGGGAGACCTGTGTGGTGAATTTAAGCAGGACAGTTTCCATTTTTCTTGCAAGTAGCAACTTCAGGGGCTCTTCTCTAACAACTCTATTTTAAATTTAAAAAAAATTAAAATCTTTCTGAGCTATTAGACTGGAGGTGGTCTCCTCTCTCTGATGTGCACCATAAGTAAAGATTTTTATGGTCTGCGGCTCTGCTGTTTCAGATGTTTATACATCATTTATTTCAAATTAGTGAGAGCTAGCAGGAGTCCAGAAGTTGGCATCTGCTCCAGCGTTCAGGGCCAACACAGGTGAAAATGGAGCAAAAGCACAAAGAGCAATAAGAATTCAGATAGTACTGTTTAAATGATAGTACTGATTTCAGCAAATACCTTTAAGTCCCCTTTTCTGTTAACCATACCAACTATACAGCAAGACATACAGTAAGACCGTGTTAACATGGAATTCATCTGGGGCAGTAGGAGAGTGTTTTCAGCTGATGAATTATTGCCTTGAGCTGTGCTAGGTTACACTGCCTGGTGATCTGCTTACTGGCATTCTGTGTTATGCCAGGAGCTGCCTGAACGTGATGTTAATTATACATTCCTGTGCATTTATGATTCAGATTAACACACTAGCTTAATCTTTCTGTTTGGTTATGCAATTTGCTAGATGATATATCACTTGCATTCTCTCTATTAATGAAAGAAAACCCACACACAGTCCCTGTGTCCTAAGTACCTGTCCTGATTATCTACTGCATTTATAAGTGCTACTTGCAGAATGATTTTGCCTAGCTAAAGTTTTATTTTGTATTTATTCTAATTGCCAGTGTTGCTATTTTAAAAGTTGCTAACCCATTTGTGGATATTCTGGTTTTAATCTTTTTTTTTGCTATTCCCAGGAAAGTGCCAGGTCACCTGTTTTACAAACCCATTACGAGTTTCTGTACAGACACGAGTGTTCACTGAGGCTGGCCTGTGCTTCCGTATGGTGCACATTAATCACAATTTAGCTATGTAAACAAGATATTGTGTTTTATGCTGCATACAGTTGCCCACTTAGGTTGAATGAAAGATTTCATTTTAGTAAGTCGTATAAACACACCTGAGACTCTGAAAACAAGGTAACGTGACTCTTTGTTCTATACAATACATCAGTTTACTAATTAAAAGTCTGCTCGCATGGTCGATGATCATTACTTTTTATAAAGCCCTGGAATGCTATTAAGCAGGTCTGGAATGGCCATGTGTGGTTTATTGGGTTTTTTTAATAATTTCCTGCCTATTTTGTGTGTGATTTCATTGCGTTGAAGAGACACTCTTTCCTTTTCAGTTATGGTTTTCATAGAGTAAATCTGCAAGTATTGTTTATAGTTGAAATGTTCTCAATTTTATATGTTTTGAACAGCTTGGATTTAATAGCTGTTTTATGTTTGTAATAAAAAAAAAAAAAAAAAAGAAAAAAGGGCCATGAATCAACGAAAGGAAAATAAAAATAAAGTCCTTAGAGAAATAAGTAACAAAACTACACCTTCTAACCCAGAAAAGTTGTCACTCCTCTTGTCCATGTCTATGTTCCTGTTATTGTTTTGATTCACATGTACTTCAGGGACTCTGTCGTGCTTACCCCTAGGTGGGAGCTATCAATAAAGCTATTCCAACAAGACAGAAGAAACACAGCCTGTCTGAAGTATTCATCTGTTTTTTTCTCTACAATATTGCAAATAGCTAAGCTGCAGCATGTTACTTGTGCATAAAGTTATCCTGATTTAAGGAAAGCTGGGTATTAGTATAGCGTAAAGGTAAACCCAGAGGTGCAAAAGGAAAGACTTAACACTTGTATAGCAACCAAGAAAATTGAAAAGGTTAGAAATATTCCATTTCTAGACCATTACATGTTCTTTAACACTGGAAGTTAGGAAGAGGCTTTCACAGGGAACTGGTTATCTGATGCCTTCAGCATTTCCTCCTCCATCTTCTGCGCCATGTGGCTTATGTTGTAGTGGAGATGGTAATGCCCTTGCATGGTCAAGTGCAACTGCAACCTTCAGTGTACAATCTGCTTGTGTTGAAATACGTGTATTGGGCAAGCTCTTGTCTCTCAACTCAGAGGAAAAAAGATTGATTCAACTCAGTGCTGTCCTTCTGAATTAGTAATGCTATGAGAGTGCAAAGTGCCCTCAATTATCATTGGTGCTGGTGGTGCAGTGGTAGGACCTGGAGGTCCATCCCATGATGAGGCATCCAGGAGAGTTCAAACATGCCATAGGTAACAGAAATGTGTAGTGGAAAGGAAGGGAGAGTACCATATGTCATTACGTCTCTTACAGATAATTATGAATGAAGAACAGTTTAATAATTCTACATATATGAATATGTGTCTTTCTATACTGGTATATACGCTTTGCTGTGACTAAGGGAGACTCCTTTCTCCTGTATCCTCAACCTTTCCCCCTCCCCTCTATCCCAGGCACATTTAGCAATTCTTAACTGCACACGAAGAACATTGTTTTGATCGATAACTTCTATGGCAAAATCCATAAAACAAAGCAGTCGCTTTATACAACTCAGAACAAATAATTTAGACTACAAGCCTTGACACGGGTTGTGTTAAGCTTGGCTGGAGGGTGACGCTCTAACATGCAAAGTAGTGTTGCATTGACATTTAAATATAATCATAGGAGTAGATGGTTGAGAGTCCAAAATGAAAAGAGAGACACAAGTGACTGAGTAAGTTGTTGGCAGAAAGGCTGATGGGAAGGACTGCAGTGATTGCAAATGAGGCCTGTCCAAGAGGTAATGTGATTAGCGTTTTCTAAGAGCGAAGTACGCGGCAGAAATCAAATGAAGCCTGGAGTGAGGTGGAGGTGTGGAGGGAATCCCATAATTCCTCCAGTTTTATCTAATAAGAGATTTATCATTTTCAGTTGTGGTTTTTTTGTTTTGTTTTGTTTTTTCCCACAGCCTTGCACTGGGGGTGTTTGAGAGTTACGAGATTTGAAAGAATGCTGAGGTTTTGATCTTTCATGACTGAAAGTGCTTTATAAATGTCAGAATTGGTACATGAGAATCTGGGACGCTGCTCCGCTTGCGAGAGCTCGGCTAATGAGGCCACAAGAGAGCAGGATGCTGAGCAGCCCAGCATGGTGGCCCTGCCTCAGCAAGCCCCATGTTTCAGCTCACCTTCTAGAAAGGGAAGAGGCATCTAATGTGTAATGGCAAACAACTTGCCAACCTTAAATAATAATACATTTTAGCACTCTTATCATACTTGGGAATGGTGATGCAGGCAGAGGTTTTTGTAGTACGTAGCAGAGTTGTAGTTAGCCCTGTCTATCCTAATTCTGAGGACGTTAGCCAGACGTGTTGAGCGCTTGTTGGGCTGAAGCCCATGTGCTGGTGGTGTGACCTATGTGCTGCATCCAGACTTCATCAGACTGAGTGAGATAACCAGAGCAAGGCACTTGGGAGGGCCACGTGGGGGTTGCAGCTCTGTCAAAAGGTTTGTTAGCTTTGTGAAGGTTTTTAATCCTTGGATTAAAAGCCAAGTAAGCAATGTTACATGGGGGACATCTCACATCAGCGGATGCTGAAAAGGTCAAGTGTCTGAAGTTGAATGAGACACAGCAAGTTCTTCCGGGCAACTTTTCTGAAGTTTCATAAATGTGCAGCTTTTAAATGCTCACTAAGAAGAGTGCTTTTTCAAGAACAGCTATTAAAAATCTCCCAGTCTGTGTAAGAGGCACAGGAGAGTTGTTATAGGAGATCACACCAGCTACCAATCACATGCCTGAGTAACTGATATGTATTGGAGTCTGGAAAAACTGTTTTGTTGACAGTCTTGAGCAAGGATAGGAACTTTTTCCTGGTACAACATAGACATATATTGAAGATTAGTTTCTTCCTTCCAACCCACTACTTTCAAAGTGTCAAGTGTCCTGGTTCAACAGCATACAGAAGCCTAATTCTTAACCTGGCAGACAAATAATTTCCCTGTGCTCAAGAAAACTTCACATGTGCTTTAATTTATCTCTTTAAAAGGTTTTGGCCTGAGTTGTGATCAAGGATGACACCAGTGCTGTGCAGACAGGGTGTTACCCAAACTGCTGTGCTGCATTCCTTTGACAACATCTGTCTCTACTGATCTTGAGAAGCTCAGAAGAAAAAGCCTGCGCTTGAAGGGAGAATCAAGGGACTTACAATCATGTAACTCGAATGTACAGATTAAGATACAATTTTTCTAGCACCAGAATGCCACTATTCCCTGCCTAGAAATTGGGTGCTCAAGTTCCTCATGGTTTTTGGAAATGGCAGGTGTCAAACAGAAGCGGTGCTGATGGTGTAGTAGAAAACTCTGTTGCTAAATTGTATTTTATCCAAGAGAAAACAGGATTTTCCTGAGTGTTTGTTGTGCAAGGTGTAGGTGTGTTTTAGACAGGAGGTTTTCTCTAAGAAATGGCAACACAAATGGTTTTGTGTCTCATAAGCATGAGCTTTTGAACATGACAGTGGCCATGTAATTTATTGTTAGATCCACTGAAATGTTTGCAGATCACACTGCAAGACAAGAATGTGTAAATACCGGTGAACTTCATATAAAACAGCAAGAATATTTTTAATAACTAAATAATCAGGCATCCTCCTTTGCTTTGCCCTGGCCTCCTTGATCTGTACTCTCTTACTTCAGAATATGACATACATAAGCATGTCCTAGATTCTATTTTATTTTGTAAAATTGAGTTTCTGGCTGGTTGCTTAATGAAATGGTGGTGCATGGCATTGTTGAGATCGTCATTTCATGATAGTTGATTTGAAGTACTTTAACAAAACATCAATTTTAGGTGTAATTTTATGTAGTCTCTGCTGAGAGAGAATTCAGGTGTTACCCAGGACCTTGTCTGCTGGTCTTTGCTGGGCAAATTTGTCGAGTTTGGGTTTTGATGACTGGAAATGAAAGCCCTGGTAGTTAGACAACAGCAGCCCTATTAAACCATTGCAATATGATATTGCTGCCCTGGAATCCCTAGAGGACTAGGAATCTGGGGAGATGAATAGGATTCCATCACTCTGGCTCATGTCTCTCATGGTAAAGCAGCATGCAAACAATGATTTGGAATTTATTTCCACTACAAAATGGATCTTTGATCTCAAGGCAATAAACAGTAAAGGAGCAAGCAGCAAAGAATCAAATATTACAGGAGCTCATGTTAAAACAAAACCTGAGATTTCTATGGGGAATTTTTGTATGGCTTTTCAGAAGCAGAATCTCAGATGCATCAAACACTTCCAGTGTGATATTTTTAACAATTACAAGTCCAAATATGTGCAATTACTGACAGTAGGACTTTTGCCAGGAATTGACTGCACGAAGTTTAATTTAATGTACTCAGCCTTGTAATTGTTTTGGGGTTTTTTAATCTCGCTGTGCCAATGACAGCATTTTTTTTAATTCATAGGTTTTATGTTTTATATCCTCGACAAATCACACATTTAAGACAGTTTTGTTTTACAATATCTCTGAAATGCTGGCTTATTAGCAAGCCAGTCCATGCCAGATTATTTTAATATTGATGGACTGTATCAACAGTTGAGATGAAGATGTGTTCCTCGTGCTGTTTTGTTACTGTTTAGTGGGACTAAATCACAAAACATTGCTTTGCTTGGAAATTGAATCGAAAAGATCCATCTACGGTAAGATTACTTGTTTAGTGAAAGCTGCTCTTGCATTCTGAAGATTTTGGTGGGTTTCAATGGCAGTTTGGGTGCCTGAACAACACCAGGCAAATTTGAAGTGCCTCAGTGCTCCAGTACCGTGCTGAACTGGGATCTTACTTTTAAAGGATAATTGGATTTTTGCTTCCAAAGCTCTGTCTTTGTCATAAATAGGAGATAGGAAAGCAAACTTGAATTTAGAGTTATACATAACATTAATTTTCTGTGCAATGTAACTAAGAGCTACTAGACCTCCTGGTGACAAATTATGCTGATGCCTCCTTGTTCTTACGCATTCTTTTTAGGCTGCACACGATTATAAGGGCTAGTCCTGCAGACAGGGTTTACTTGCTTTGCACTGAAACACTTGCATGCACATTCAGGATATTATTTATTTCATTCTGGCACTTTTAATATGAAACTTGCCAGATTTTTATCCTGGGCTTGATAAATGGTTACATCTGGGATGTGAACAGACAGTGTGCCATGTTTCTGTGTTTGATGTTAGAAGTGCCGTTCAGCTTCTTGCATCTGGACTTCCAGCAGCTTATGCTCGCTTTTAGGGGATTACAGAAAGTAAGTAGTAAAAACAAGGCTTCTGTCAGGATTTTTAAATACAATCCTGTGGTCTTCATTTCTTTGGAAATTTATAAGGTTCTGTCAGGCAAATCAGATTGATCACTACTGACTGTGACTTCTTTTCTAGAACAGATTACTGGATATTTCAGCATGTAGCATGTTACAGTGCTTGAAGTTAGCTGACTAATGATCTACATAATCTTACATATGCGCCATTATATACAACTATACACCTTTAGCTTGAATTACTCAATAAATAAATCTCTATTGTCTTTCTCTTAAAAAAAAAAAAAAAGGACAAAAAGAGAAATTAAGTTCGCTATGATAAAAAATTCAATAACTCCTTCTGGAATCTGGAACAAGAAGAAATGTTGTTGGGTGTACCTTGTAGGCTGTGTTTCAGAATTTAGAAAAAGTCTGGCTCATTGTCTTTAATGCTGTATGTCAGGCCTCTGACATTATTCCTCTATGTCTCCTGGCAAGTATTTCACATTCAAGAAGGCTTATGTGCCTAGGGACAAAAAAAGAAAGAACAAGAAAAACAGACAATTGCAGTGACACAGGTTAAACTAATAGAGGCTACGGTTTAGAGAAGGTATAGAAGTGTATTTATGCTTCCCATGTGCCTAGTGATTCCTGCCTGGACTATAGCCTTTTGGATCAATATTGCTGACTGGTGCCGCCCCTGGATGTGTGCCTGCTGCGTTCCTGTGCACATCACTTGCTTTGACTGGGACTTTACGCTTCTGGATGGAAATAGAAAACCCAGCTTCTGCTCTGCTTCATTCCCTCCTTGCACCTGGCTCTTTATACCCTTAGAAACTGTGGAAGCTCCATGTTGCAAACTGGGAGCCCAGGGGCAGCAAACCTGAGCAAGGGGCTGCTCCTTCCTGCAGCTCTAGGTAGAGATGCATCAGAGATGGGCAAAACCATGCCTGCCCTTGCCTGCAGATAACTTGAGCCTTGCTCCTCTGGTCTTCTCGCAGGTTCCTTTTTCAACAGTTGGGGGGTTTATACTGTAACCTGCTGGAGTAATTTTCTATGCTCCCTGTTTTTCCTTTACAGCAGACAGGGAAATGTGCTCCCTTGGAGCACACATTCTGCTTGATCCAATAACTGCTCACTGTGGGTCTTGTTTGTGGATGAAGGAATTCACATCTTCCCAGAGAAATACAAGTGAATGTGTTTGATCCATGGCTGGAGATGTATTTGGAAGATTAACCTTGAACACCAGAAGCTGTTACATTTAGGTATGCTGATATGACAGTGGGAGAAGCTGTGTTGAATACAGGAGATGATTTGCCCAGCTGGTGTTTTGAAAATGGTTTTCTTGTGTTGTTGGCAAAAGAAAAATGTTTTTGTCAGAGTAGAAAGAGTCTCATGGTCTCATTTTAAGTCCTAAAACACAAGTATTGATTTCATAAATACAGACAGTGTCCAACTTAAGTAATTTCTTCATTGTGTGTTGACTTTATTCCTCAGTTTTTAATGGGCAGAACTTCATAATGCAAAGTGAGAATTGTATGTTTTGACTGATTATATCCAGTAGTGGTATTTGCTTTCAGGAGGCAGGAGGAAATTCCCAAACCATTTGATATTCTGGTACCAGTTAGTATTTACCTGTTACCAGTTAGTTACTGAGTGTCATTGACAGAAAAGTGCAAGACCCTCAGTCTTTAACACCTTGATATAAAAGTCTCCAATAAACACACCCTGCACTTTTTTCTAAGCTATAGGTCCTTCCCCCCAGTGTGTATTTCTGTGTGAATTGTAATGGAAGTCTAGGAACTGGCCGGTGCTTTGCTACCTTCTGTTCACAGCTTTCAGCTTTTTCGGATATGTTTTAGCTTCACACATACCGTAGCTGTCGGCATGATTCAGAGCCTTTGGAAGGAGAGCTTCTGCTTGTATTTGTTATTTGCTTAGCAAAGCTTTGACTTTATGGCTATGTATTTCAGAATCTTTTATGTCAGGGAATCATTTATATTTCAGAGATATGGGAAGGCACCTTGGAACTTGCTACATGTCTTGATTGTTTTTTAACCTTAGCCCAGTGTGATTTTCTCTCCAAAGAATATTCTCATGTAATCCTGCAGGGAAGAATAAAGGTAACACAGTTGCCTGGCATTAATACTGTAAATCAGAAGTACATAATGACAAGTTTGAGAAGCATACTAAAAATAATAATGACAGGCTTGTTTCTGAACAGTAAATGCCATTAAGCTTTGCTTTGAATTCTGACATCATCTAAAATCTGTACCTGTGACCCATAGTTGTGTGTCGGGGGCTGTTTGCTTGTTTTGCACTTCAGAGGAGCTGGCTTCACTTCCTGTGCTAGTCCAGATGGGTTCTCCCTGGAGACATTCCTCGGCCAGGCTGTAAGAAGATGTTTCTGAAAACCCAAAGAGAAATAGTGTGAAAAGCATGGCCAGCACTATCCCAGGAGTATTCCTTTCCCTGGGAGAAAAGCAAGGACTGGGAAGGGAAGATGGCCCATTTTCTATGACATTTTCAAAAGCAGGAAAGCTTTGAAGCAGCCTGAGCTCCTTCTCAAGCCCAGCTTACATGGGGGAAGCGTGGTTCTGAAATGATTACAGTGAGGATTTCTGGAGCAAAACTTAGCAGTGGGGATTTCTCAAAGATTTTGGAAGCCCTGTGTATAATTCCTCCTGCTGGTTTCCTTGTGGAGATCTTTCTCACAGTCTATTGCCTCAGGGCTTCTGGCAGTTAAAAAAATAGAGAAGTGGGGGCATCATCTGCTTCATAACTCTGTAATAAATAGTCTACTTTGGATGAAGCTGTTTGGGCAGGCTGAATCTGATGAACGGGTTCAGTCTGAATAGGTGTGGTTTGTATCCAGAAAGCTGCCTGGGAGTGATCATGGTGTCAGATGGGAAGTTACGTGTGTGTATCTGTGTATATATATATCTCTCTCTATAAATCTTCTTGCCTTTTTCCTCTTTGGCATGAGTGTTGAAGTGTTGTAAGTCCATGGCCATTCTGAGACAAGAAGGCAAGAAAATGATCAAAGCAGATGCTGGAGATAATAGTAGCATAGTATGGTCCTGACAAATCAATGCCAAATGAAGTGATAAGCTTCAGACTGCTCTGGGAGGAAAGCTGCCCCAGAAAGCCTTAAAGGCAGGCTGACTAATTTAACTATGAGTCTAATCAACTGGCTCTTTCTAATTACCATGCAAGGAGTTACTGTCTAAAAACTGCTTCTTAAGTATATATCTATATAGTTTGGCAACTGGTCACGTAAGGACAGTGGATGGTGGTTGCCTTGGGGCTTCTGGCAGTCTGATGGACTAAAACCTGGAGGCAAGGTTGGCTCATTGGGACAGTCCAGAAAAACCTCTGATATATATATGCTTAATTTCCATGTAAGCGTAATTAGAAGGTGGATATGAACAACAAATTCCTCTAGGAAATTGGGTAGAAAATGCCAAGTGTTGAGCAGTTTCCACTGATGCTGCAGGAGAGGGACTTGCTGACAGAGCAGCTCATGGCATGGAGGTTTTAATTGCCATCCCCAGCTGGTGATTCATAGATTTCTCTCTTTCCATTCCCTTTTCCTCAGCAGATCCTGGATGTCCTGTTGACTACTGAAGCCCAACAGCTCAAACCCTGAACTCTTATCTATCCTTCAAAATCCTCCCAGCCTCCTCTTCTTTCCATTAATGTTGACAGCTCCGCCGCCACCCCGTGTCCCACAGACTCACAACAGTGGTGACACTTCTCACTCCTCCACCATCTCTGGGGTTTTGTGAAATGCTTCTGCTTTTCTGTGCAGCATCTCTTGAATGTATCTTCTCTTCTTTGTTTCTTCCACTGACACTAACTACAGCATCCATCTCTGTGGCTTTTCTGACTTTTTGCATTGTTTCTCTGTAAATAAACTCAGGAGGATCTACTACAACTTGCATTTCCCTCCCATTTCCATACTCTCACCTGCACCAGCATTCACCATAGACTGGTGCTGGGTGTGTGGGGAAACAACCAGTAAGGAAATGGGGAACTGATTTTAATTTCAGAGGACCACAATGCGATTATTGTTGTGTTCAGAGGAACACAGGCTTTTGTATTAATCCAAACATGAGATTTCTTGGGTTCTTCATGCTTTTGCTTCACTTCAGTGATAGATGCTGCTAAGTTTTTTATTGGTTAATGTGGGGTTTTTGTGTTTCATTGGGGCTTTTTGTTTGGTTGGTTTTGGGGGTTTGGGGGGGGTTTTTTAGCAGGATATAGGAGACCATGAAATGTGAGTTGCTTTTAATTTGTCTGAACTTCACAAATGGACATTGCTGCCTCCTGGGGGGACTTGAAAGGTTTGTGTAAGTGAATCAATTAATCTTTGAGATATATAAGTAAAAAAAACCCCAACCACCAAACAAACAAAAAAACCCCCAACAACTGGGAGTATTTCTGCTCTCAGTTACACACATAAGGCATATACAGGTAGCCATAGCATATTCAAATCTCACCTTATTCCTTCAGCTTTAGGATACCATATTTATTTCAAGGATTTCCCAGAGAGAAGTATGCAGTCGTGCTCAGTGTAATGTAAGCAAAGGAGATGCAGTGCTTCTGGGGTGCATTTATCTGGAACTCTTGGTCAACCGTAATTTGCATAACGACAACCATATTACACTCTAGCATGGCTTTTCATTAGATAGTAGGTATTGTTTATTTAGGAGTGTCTAAATACATTTTTTTTCATATAAAAGATAGGCACAGAAATAATAAGCTCTTTGTGTTTCATAGGGTTGCCAGGGTAGCAGTACCAGAATATATCAAATCAACAGTGAGATCTGCAAGAATGAATACAGACTATGCCCAGAGGCTGTGGAAGGCACCAAGACATATTTCAGCCTTTATCAGGAATGCGGCAATCATTTGCACGGCCCTGAAAGAGCTTCTGGCTTTGCAACGAACTGCCATAAAACTGCATAATTAAAAGTTACATTCTGTTAGAGCCTTTTCTAACACTCCGTAATCAAACACCACAATTAGAACAAATTATTGCATTTGTATTCTGTCATCCACTGAAAAAGATGCATTGCTTGGCTTATAGCCTCATCTTGATTTATTAGGTCTAATTTCAGAGACTGGCACAAAAAGTGAGTCAGGTTCCCGAGGGACCTGTTGCATATAAGCAGTGCTACCTGGTGTTTTTTCCCAGCTGTGTAGAACAAACTTCCAGGTTGTTTTCTAAATCTGATTGGAGTGTGCAGACAAGATGAAGGTTAAGTTGAGGAAAGGTTGATGGGGACACAGATATGCACACTTCACTGAGCTTGGCAGCTTCACCTCTGGTGTGACCTCCAAGTGCTATGAATGAAACCGCAGGATTAGTAACAAGGCACACTCTGAGCTGCCAAGTCTCTTGTAACAAGACAGAGAAGTGGAAACAGCATTTCTATTCAGGGTATCAAAATCAACCCTTGAACCATAACACGGCTACTTGATTGCAAATAATGGAGCTGCAAAATGATTTCTGCACATAGGAACATACTGTTTGGCTGTGTTGCAAACTACTTTCCGTACCTATTTCAACATACATCTGGGATGTGATGACCGTGAATTATTTAGGTTAGTAGAAGTTTCCTGTAAAATAAGAAAACAGAAATAGAAATATAAAGGAAACATTTCGATGTAAAACTTATGCTCATAAGAAGTAGTAAATTGTGCCTAGTCCAGGGAATTTTTAGGGTATCTGGTAAAGCATCAGTCCAACTCTGTCCATTCTGAAGGACACACGGTGGCATGCACTGGCATTCATTGGTATCCAGAAATTACCAGGAAGATGTAGACAATAGTATGTTTCTATGTGCTTTTCAATAGATGTGTGACATTCAGATTAAAATAAACCATTCAAAAAAGGGGAAGGTGTGCTGCAACTATTGGAAATGTATGGGAGGAACAGTCTACAGCAGGCAATACAAACAGTTGGCAAAATAAACTTAGTGTCAGGCTGTCACTGGTGGTTTCGTGATTGATAGTTGCTGGTTGTTTGAACAGAGGTCACTTTTCCACCAAAATGTGCCAGAATTTTGGGTTCTGAATTTTCTATTCAGCCTGATTTCTATTCAAAGTGGTCTGGAAGTCTAAATTCATACTTCAAAACCTAAAACTTTAGGTCAGATCCGAAGAGCTGGGGCTCTGAAGAGTCTCTGAAGAGGATTGAGAGTTTTCTGTGAGTTGTCTTTCTCCATGATCCTCTCTCACACCAAATCCTGACCTCCGTTTTCAGCTCTGTGCTGTGGCTTGAGCTCCACAAGCAGGGGCATGTGTCTGTATCTGATCACGTTAGCACAGGTTAATGACCTCCAGCATCCCGAAACAGACAACTGCCTGACTTTTTGGTGATGTTTAGCTGGTGCCCCTCTTTCTTTCTGTTCTTTGTCACCTTACCCTGCATGGTTTGGCCAGTTGAAGCCCTGTGAGCCATTTTGAGGAGGTACAGAGTAAAGTTGTTGGATGCTCTGCCCAAGGGCTGTGATTTATTTGCCCACACGTGTTTATTAAATGGAAAATTGCATGTATCTTCTCACCATGTAGAACGCCCATGTACTTAGTCTCCTGCCAGTGGTTCAAATGCTTGGGGCAAGCACACCCAGTTCTTAAAATGCAGGCTATAGAGGCAAAAGTTTTTTGAAACTCACAGGTGCTGCTGAACTTCGTTTTAAACTCGTAACTGTCACTTGGGTTTTGACAGATGGGTAATGAAAGATCAAGACAAATGCTGGTAGGAGTCTTTTGAGATGTGCTGCTATTAGCGTTTTCTCTGAGCGCATTTTAAAGAGAACATAAGACTAACAATTTAATGTCTGTTACTCATCTCACACTGGAGAACTCCTGCCAGAGAAGGTGAAATATCTAACTCAAAATTCATGAAACAGGGGATTGGTAATAAGGAAGAAGCAAAGGGAGGCACCAAAAGATGAGTTATTGCCCTGGACCAGGAAAAGAATAGAAATGAGGAGACAGATCAAGTAAGAGTTCTCGGATATGGGGCTATGTCAGTCAAACCTGAGTTTCTTGGGGTTAGGGTAAAAAAACTGTAATCAAGCTTCTGCTGGATGTGGTATTAGCTATAGATGCATGGGACATGGTGGAAGAATAAGATGATTCTTAGAGTGACTGTTAAAGTTGTCTGTGGAGAGTGGTACAGAATAATGCAGATAAGCTTAAGCCACCCCTGGATGGCAGCTTAGTTACACCTCTGCTTACCCTGGATTTGGCTTTACATATTTCTTAATATAATAATTTTACAGGGCTCAGAGTGTGATATTTTAACATGCTCCAGTAGCCCCATATTCCATAATTAATGAAGTACCAGTGAAGTTGGAGGGATTGTCTTTTGAGGAGATAGTCACTCCACAAAACCAGCTCTTCTGTTGAATTTCCTTGCATTTACCTTCTGTAGTACTGAGATGTCTTGCAAGCTGCTAAACTCTCGCCCTAAACAAGCCAAGTAATTTCTCTTTGTGCTGACCTGTGTGTATCACCAATGACATAAATCTGCCTGTGCCATAGTGATCTGTGCCCAGGTATGTGAGAGGGAACAAGCCAAGAGATTTATACTGTTCCATACTCTCCTTTTTCCCCTTGAAAAACCTGCACTGCCTCATTTCCACAGAGAACAGAAAGGAAGAAGCTGTCTTGGACAGAGGGACTGTGCTAAATTATGTGCTCCTCTGCCAGAGACCTGTCAGAAAACCCTTAGGAAGAGAAGGCTGATCAAAGCAACTTTGACTTGTGCTGCGTGGTTGTCCTTCCCATATGACTCTGCCAGCGGTGCTGGTCCTGCAGCACGTGGCACCTCCGGAGCCCCTCGTGCCACCCAGCCCTGGGCTCTAATGCAGGCTGGGGCAGGGTTGGAGTGGCTGGGGGTGGGAAGTATAGAAATGATGGGTTTATTTTAGTTCTAGCTCTGATTCTGGATGACCAGCTGGGTCCTCAGTCCCTAGAAGAGCACATGTGCTCCTCCACTGAATCCCCTTTCTCCCTTCAATGAGCTTTTGTGACTTTAAGAGGATCCAACGCAAGAGCAAGTTTAACTACAGTAGTTTTGCAAAAGACATAGGCTTTTCTGTGCACTTCTCCCTCAGTGCTTCCTGACGGTTGTCAGTGTATTTTCCAACAGTGTGTCTGTCATAAAAAAATAGATCAGTGTGTGAAAATCTTCAGACCTTGGGAGAAGTGCTGGAGGTCACAGGGTCACCTCTTTGGGGCTATCAGCATAATTTAGAGCCAGTGACATCCACAGATTAATTGCCCCTTTATTGATTCTGAATTGACTTCTTTAATTAAGGAGAGTGCCACTTGTTTGCATGATTGGTTTTGCCATTTTCAAGTTATTATAACAAAAGCTTGGAAGTGAAATCCTTTGCCGTGTATAGACCCTTCATTGGAAAGTGTTCTGATGCATTTAACAGACTTCCCTGCCTACAGTTTAAATTTCGCTGTACAGTTTAGATTAGTTGGTATGATTATTTGGGTATAAAATGCAGTGGGGACTGAGGACTTGCAGTATCTGGGGCTATAGAGGCAGTGAGATTCCCTGTCTGTATGTGGTATTGTGAGATTAGAGACGCTTGCCTCGGAGGAACCAAAATAACTAGCAACTTGGAGACAAACGTTCCCTTTTCACATGGCTTGTCAATATGCTAAGTGCTCTGGAGACAGTGCTTTTGTGCTTCTGCAGACATTAAATCCTGTACATTTCATGGGCTGTGACAGTCCTGTTTTCAGATGTTTTCAGCATTGATTGTACTCGGGATGACATAGCCAGTGGTGGAGATGCTGCTAAAGGGATAATGCTGATGCTCGGAAGAAGAGGGTGAAGCATTTTCCTGGAGTACCAGCCTTCAGTCCCTCAGGCTGTTTCTTGCATAGATGCTGAGACCACAGAGGGAACACAGAGATTTGGAAAAGGGAAGATAAAATCCATAGTTAAATGATGTGGGAATTTTTAATTTTTTTCTCCTAGCTTTTCTCACATTAAATTTGAGGTGGTGACAGTTTGAGGTTATTTGCGTACAGGATTTTCCTCCACTTTCCCACTTGACCGAGCACACAAGGAAAGAGATGATGTCGAAGTGAATGCTGTTAGTCCTCAGGCTGCAAGGACAATGAGGATTTTGTTCTTTTGTTAGATTTTGACCAAACTGCAGGGGGAAAGATGGGAATATTCTCAGACTGCTCTCATTTACTGAATTCCCTCACGTGACAATAGCAATGTCAACAAGATTCCAGTGCTGGCAGGGTGAAGGGGGAGTTTCTTAGGGCGAAGTTGAGGTCTGGGGCAAATGTGGTGCTCTGCAAAGCTGTTCTTTAGGGAAGCAACAGCCTAATGGGAAAACCAAGAGAAAAGGCTGTCAATGCATCTCACCTCCTGGTATTTCTGAGCATGCAGTTTCCGCAGGAACTCTGGCTCACATGGAACAAGACTTTCTTTTGCTCCCCTTCCCTCTTCACGCTGCTGGCGTTGGGCATCCTCCTGCCTGTTGTGTTGGATGTTGCATGTACTCCATCTGCTCAGTACAAATAATTGGTATTGGAGAAGCACGGTGCAGGGTAAAGCTGTCCGGGGTCACCTTCCAATGTATTTTAGTTGCCTTCAAGGCTGTAACTAAGGAGAGTAACTTTTGGTTTTGCACTTATCCTAAGGCACTGCCTATAGCACATGTAGGACAACACAGGGCAAGTCAGATGTACTAGTTAACTGAAAGGTTTTAGGAGAGCCATCATGCAGGTGATGTGAAATTGGGTGAGGTTTTTGGTTCTTCCCATCTGCAGCATTTAGCATCAGAACAGTGATTTACTCTCTGGAGAGAGATCGATCAGGTGCAATCCCTGCTGCCTACTCTTAGTCAGAAGCAAAGCGCACCGTTACCACCACTGACCCTGCTTTTAAAGCAAAAGGTATTGTGCAAATGTATTATTCATTTTTAAGAGATAAATGTTGGAGCTAAGAAATAATTGTAGTCCAGAGAGTTTCAAATATATTTCCATACATAATAGTTGTGTGTGTGTGTATGTATATATATTCCATTTAAATTTGTTTAGTTATAATGAAGCTATTGTGATAAAAGGTGATTTGCTTCTTTAATGGTTTGAGTTCTAGTAGGGTAAGAAAACCATGGATTTGATCTTCACTGGGTGCAAATCAGTGTAGCCCTTTTGAAACCCAAACAGAGGATCCAGCTCAGCTGGTATCTGTTATTCATTTCTGTCTTGTATTATGTAGTTCAACACAATTTTCCAGCCTTTCCTACCTGAAAACAGAGCTTAAAAATACAAAGATAACTGTGGTCTGAGGTCAGCAGCTTAACTATAGCTGTTCAGGTTGCCTTTTTTCCAGCTTCCTCCAGCAAATTTCATTTTATCAGCAGAAATCTGAAATGGGTGATCTTTCAACTGTAAGCATTGGTTAGAAATGCTTGAGGATACTGTGGAGAGCTGCCCTTCAGGCATCACGTGCTGCCCTTGACTGAGCTCTGGAAGGGTCCCCAAGTGCTTCGTCTGCACAGTTCAGCTCCTCATCCCTCTGAGTGCACTGGGACATGTCCTCAGGAGGGGATGCCTTGAGGATTGTTGCCGTTCTAAACTTGATAGTCCATATGAACGTGATGGCAAAACAGCTTAGAGAGCATGTATTGAGCCAGAGAGAGAACAGGTCAGGTCAACCTCCCTGGCTTTTGTCACTTGTGCTGCTGTGTTCAGGAAAGCTGTGACTTGATCCCCAGGGTTAACTGGCATTTAAAACAGTTGGAGGGGGAAGAGAGCTGCAGAAAAATGCCTAGTGGCTGCGGTCACCTTTAGTAGCATCTCAGCATTGCAGCCGTGATTCGAATAAGCCTGGTTCTACTTTTTGCTTTTTGTGTCTCCTCTGTTCCCCATTCAGAATTCAGCCATAGACTGAATTCTGCCAAAAATCCATGTTGACATGTTTTGTTCTATAAAGGTATCTTGGAGCAAACTCAGTATACCCCACATGTGCTGCAAAAATTCCTTAAGGTTGTACTGCATTAATGGCATGGTCCATTCCAGTGCAGCATTTTCCAGAGGAAACCCAGCAGGCGTAGTCTGTGTTTGAGATAAGTTTATGCAGAGAAAACCACAGGGAAACTGGACCAAGAATCCTCAAGAGGGGAACAAATCCCAGCTGAAGACAGACAGCGTAGCTCATTGTGAAAAAGACTGTCTTCTCCATATTTATAGCTTTTCACAAACTTATCTGTATCAAACACAGGTGAAGGCCATTACTTGGTTGAAGCTATAAGGAAAGGAATTGTATGCACCTATGAGGTGTAATACAATGAAAATGCGTCTGTTTCCTTCCCTGCTGGCTGAGCTGTAAAAGACGATAAGCCTTCTACAGCTCCTAGCCAAACCTTTAGGTTAAACAAGAGAAACTCTTCCTTTTAGGCTTCAGTTCTATAAATTACTGAGTTGCTTCAATAAATCCATGCAAATTCAGTAAGGCACTTAAGTACAGCTTTGCCATTAGGCACATTAATGAGCCTTAAGCGTGCATCTCATAAAGCAGATGTGGATTTACAGGTCTGGGTTAAAGGGTCTTCTCCCTCTTCTCCCATTAGGATGGTGCAAAATGTCTTACAGGCGGATATCTCTTCTGAGACATTTGATGTAGATGTGCCAGGTTGGCCATGAAGTATTGTCCCCCATCTTAGCTGCTGTTTGGCTCTATGGAGCACCCACTAACTTGCTTTGCTCACAGAGGGTTTGTTCCTGGAGGGTCCTTGGTTATGAAATGCATAAGAATCATCGTTCCAGTCTGGATAAAGTACAAAACATTTCTTCTTCATCTGTTATTGGTAGTGGATGCTGACATAAAAGCAGTAAACAGGATGGATGAAGTCATCCATCCCAGGCCATATGCTCCTACTTTCTGACAGTTTGTAGTTCACAAGGACTTTCTGAGCCAGCGATTGCGTTAAAACCACCGTGGACCTGCCCTCTAAGAATGTCTTTAACTCCCTTTGAAAACCATTTGAACTTTTCAGTAGTTCATAAGCTTGAAAAATACGCGCTGGGATGGTGGCTTTGCTAATTACAATAGTTGCTGGTTATATATTTTAAACTGACAGTTTGCTTTTGTAGTCAGACAGAGATTTAAGACTGAAAGCAGGTAGGGAAAATACAGGATTTTGCCATCTGCTCATACTGAAGTCCATTGTTTTCGGTAAGTGGCAGTCCATTGCATTAATTGTCTCTCCTTCTATGCACAATACCTAGCGGTATTGGCATACATTGTTTGCTAATAGAAAATGTCATAGTGTAAGTACCATGTTCTAATTGCATTGGCCAATTTCCATCACAACCATTAATTTATCGTAATACTGTTTGGAAATCTCAATGAATTGCAGACATGAGATTTGCCAGCTGCTGGAGGTACTGCAATTCACCCCATGTCATGTACCGGTGCCACTGTGTTGTTCGAGCAGGAACAGCATAAGGGCTGAATCAAAGCAGCGTCTCTAAGCATTTAAAAATAGCAAACAGATCATTTCTATAAGTGGAGCCAGGGCAGGAAGAAGCAGTGCCAATTTACATTGGGAAAGAGAATGGAACAGGGATTTTTGAACTTTCTTCTAAAGCTGCAACGTTTTAGTGTAAGCTAACACGGGTTTTGGTGCAAGCTGTGCAAACTCCAGCAGATCTGGTATGTTCCACTCTAGCATCAAATGTGGCAGAGCTGCAGGAAAGCAGAGGGTGATTTACATTCAAACAACAGCAATTAAATGAGGGGTACAAATTACTCTATAATGAGAGTGAGCCAAGGTCGCATGTCAGTGCATTAGACTTCTAGTTCACATATAATCATAAATCTTCAGTATGAAGGTTGTAAAATTCTTTTCACTAGTATTTGTCTGCGTGAAAAATCTATGAAGCATTAGCAGCAGCTTGAAGCTATGAAGAGGAACCACTCAGCTTAATTTACATGTAAAATATATACAGTACAAGCCGCAAAAAAGATCTCTTGATGTTTTCCCATGATATAAATATTTGATGTTGTTTAGATTTCTCTCCTGTTCTTTTATGGAGGGTTTTCTACTCAATTAGAGTTGCATGGAAACACATTTTTTGCCCAGTTTTGAACCAGAATCATGGAGACTGATCCAAATTAACAGATTTTAAAAATAAATTTATTATTGAAAATGAGATTTATAAATATTTTCTCTTTGGGGAATATGTTGCTTTATTGATTTCTTCAAAATAAAAAATACTGATATGGACTGTTAGAAGCTGTAACGTGGTGAATGCAATTCCTGGCAATTTTATTATTCCCTCACTCTGAAAAGAATTTGTTCAGCTAATTCTTGTTCTTGCTTGGAAGTAAACATGAAAGCCTCTGTGTGCTGGTGGAGAGAACTGACCTCTTCATTCCTTATGCTGTAACAGTACAGATAGTACCAAATAATCTCTAAAGAATTTTTTTTAAATGGAAAAGCAATCTTGGTTTCGCCTGATCCTAAGATAGTGAGGAGCAGCCTTGCTGGGTCCAACAGTCTGGCTGTCCTTGAACTTGTGAAGAAGCATATGCATAAGCAATGTTCAGGGTCTTGAGCTGTGCAGACATCTCTCCAATAAGACTATATCTGATTTTATTCCATATGGGAGTCAATCAAGAGAAAGATGCTGAGGGTAGCTGTATGAAGCTCATGTGAACTTGTTGACAGTGTAATTTACTATGACATGTGGTTGAAAAAGAACCAAAGAAATAGGTTTTAGGGTGAAATCCTCCTCACGTGGCTCATGAGGGAAATTTTATGGACTTCAGATGTATTTATATGACTTAAGTGAGTAAATTTAGCCATCTTATTCCCATACCAAGTACTACCATTGAGCTGGAGTACTTGTAATCTGTATCTTTTCATGGAATAATAGAATAGCATAGTTGTTGCCTGATGGAAATCCCTGCTTTCCCTGCTCATGATCATAATTCAATTATTTATTCTTTTATATGTATACCATATTTATGCCATGCACAGAAGAGAGAAATTCCTGGATATGTGGTATAGTCAAGATCAGCTGTGCAACAGTGCAATTCAAGTTCATCAGTTTCTGCATGTTCTTGTAATATTCCAGTAGACTCCAGAAAAAATCTTATTGCAAAGAAATACAAATAAAAACAAAAAGGCAGGGAAATCGCTGATACCTACCACTTACGTCTAAATAATGATAATTCTAGTAACAAACATATAACTAAATTTCTGGCACCAGCATTTTCACTACAGTAAAGCAGCATTTTAAACAGCACTCCTAATCAGTATGTGCCACAAAACAGAAACTCAGCTCAGTGCTACTTAACTTGATGGTTTTTTTTTTTATCCAGTGTTTCATAAATAACTTAGGAAGTGAATCTGATGATGATAATAATTACACTACTGCTGTATGCAGCCAAAGACTTCTTCCAGAATAACAAATAACCTGCTAGAAAATCTCTACGAGCTCCCCATGCCTGCCTACACTAATAATACAGTAGTGCTTTGTGTGTACATAGCCTTTTTAAAGGCACTTTCATGTTAATTATCTAATTAAGTCTTACAATTCTCTTTGAAAGTAAGTAAGTATTATTATACCTATTTTATGGAGGTGGAAACTGAAAAATAAAGGCTTGATGACATTTCATCTAATGTTATACATCTTGCTGGAGGGTTTAGGTGGGAGAACAGGGAGGCAAAATTCCGCTGTATATAGCAGAGAGACCAGGACTATCTGGAGGGTGATTTAATCCACCTGAGCTCCTCCTGGCTTCTGCCCTGAAATCGGCTGGCAGGAGCACTGGTGAGTTAGGTCTGAGCTCACTGTCACTACTGGTTTACTGTCTAAAATTGGAGTGGGGAAATAAAAACACCAAAGTCAAATCAATAAAGCTCCCAAACTTGTTTATAGCAGCGGTCGAGTGTCAAAGTTGTCTTTAGCATCTCTCTCAGTTGGAAAGGTCCCAGCACTTGCGGGGTCCACTCTAGTTGTAGGTGGCCCACAGGGTCTTAAGAATAAAGCCATTAAGGCTTGTCCATACTGCAGTCCCTAGGTTCACTTCAGCACATGTGGAGCTGATTTTCAGCTAGCTGTCTCAGGCAAGGCCATTGTATGTATTTGGTGACACACAATTTGGCAGGGAGAAGTATCTGTAACCTTTCTCCTCCTGCCTGGCAAGCAGCGTCCGCCCTAGCTAGCTTGCTGCACTGTTTGCTGTTTTGAAACAACATGTATAAGCATCTGTGAAAATGTTATATGTATAATCACTGCTGAAGTTTCCAAATGAGTGAAAAAAGCCCTAAGAGCAGAAATGCTGAACGTAAGAAATACGTGTTGTAGAGGCATGATACTGTAGGAGCAAAAGTGTCAGTCTTTGCCTTTCTTACTGTTTTGGTGGAAACTTCTTGATTTCCCATGGCTGTGGGAAGATGACTGACTTAAAGATCTTACAGGCAAACTACAGTTTGTGGGCTACTGCTTTAATAGCTGTATTTCCTCTGACTTCCCTGTGCAAATTCAATAAATAATTCATTCAGTGATTGTGGCTGATGGAGCTTTCTTCTGTAGTTACAATGATTCAGACATCCCTTTTATCTTTTCTAAGTCCTAATGCATAGTTAGTGAGTGACTTCACTTGTTCATTGGAAGCCGGTGCTGGAAATTTAAGGCTTGGATGCTTAAGCTAAAATAGTTTAACCAACCTAATCAGGCTGTGGTTGACCTGAGAAAGTGCAGTGATAAAGGAGATCCAGAGAGCCATGTCCATGTGTGACTGGAGGAAACCACTGTAATTGGGAGCAATTCCCTCAGGATGGAGGAGTCTGGCTGAGAGCAATGGTGACCCCATCCACTGAGATGTCCCCGCTGGGATGTTGTCCACTCTGGTGGGTAGGTTTGAGGCAGTAGTGATTTCAGCTACAACTGCTCAATCTACCCGCGATAATGAATCAGAGCCCTTCATCGCAGCCATCAGTATCAGGGCCATCACAGCAGTGCAGCCAAGAGAAGCATGCTGTTGTTGGCCATGATGAAAATCACCCATTAAAACTGTGCATTACATCAGGAAATGGGCCATTGAATGGCACCACGTGAACTTGCCCAGGATCTGGTTTTTTAATCCATATTGAACTGTTTCCAGTAAAGACAAAGAGAATATTATAATAGAGAATATTATAATGCTCTTCTGTTTCAGAAAAGCAGGTAGGTGAGAGTCTTTGAGGGGCCTGTTGCAGGGGTTATTAGTATTTGCTGTTTCCCTGAAGACTTCAAGGGAAGTATGTGTACAGTTGAAAAGATAGCAGAGCTCTTCAGTTTCCTTTCAACTGCTTGCTGCAGGGGAAACCACAAGGACTTTCATCTTATGTTGACTGCTGTAACGATGTGTTATACTGTTGAGTTTCCAGGTCTACCTGACATGGATCAGTTACTTGAGTTTGATGGGCCACCTGCTTAGGTAACTTTTGTAGTATTTATAAAAGACCTGGCACTGCTGTCCTGGAAGGAGATACTTCTATATTCCCTCCTGTGAAAGTGCTGTCCAGGTTGAATTATAAAATTAATCATTGCAGTGCTGGCAATGGGACATTATTTGGGTTTTCAAGTGCCACAGTATGACTTCCTCAGTGTATAGCTGCCAACATGTTTGACATCTGCAGTTTCTCCCAGTCCTGAAGTTCTTCAGCACTTTTCTTGCAATGACAAGGGTTTGATTGCTATCCTTTTCCCACAGAGTTTTACTGACAGCAACATACGGACATTTTGAATATTTTCTTTGGAAACATCTGGTTACTTTAACCAAAAGAGGCATCCCTTTGTGATTAGCTTCATTAATTTAAATAACAGCTTTTAGTTGTGGTTGTTTCTAAGAAAAGAATGGCTAAGAAAAGAGTCTTAAAATATACAGTCATCTTTTCTGAATGTGCCTGCTTTGTGCTTTCTGTCCTTTCAACATCTAGTCGTGTAGAAGATTGTGTTTTGATGCCTGTGAGCAACCTTATGACTGGAAGACTCCCTTTGCGGGGTATCTTCCTCCGCAAGGTGTAGTGACAGGAGTGGAAAAAAAATCCCTGAATGCTTCAGTGGTCTCATTAAATGGGATATTTGTACTCCTGAAGTTGCAGCATGTGGAGATCAGACTCCTTTAAAACACAGAAGTGGAAATATTTATGGGTTTTGGGGGGATAGGGAGGGAGTTTAGCTTGTTCAGCTTCACTTCAAAGAAAGTGAAGAAGTATACATAATGTATATGTTGCTGGTTGCTTGGTATTTTACTGTGGGGAAAAAGACGGTGTGACCAGATTCCATTTTGGCTGTGCAGTGTTAGATTAGTGCAGACCTGAAACCATGTTAGTATCCCTGACATTTCATTAAAGCACTGATTTGGCAGCTCTTGACGTTTGGATCAGTGACTAAACTTGTTTTCCTGTTGATAGCAAGTCACCCGCAGTTAGAGCAAAGCGTGGCTCCTAGACCTGACAGGTCTTCCTTTGCACTAAAATAAATCCTAACGTTACAAGGTCATTTGAGAGCTGTCACTGGGAAAAAGATTTTGCTCTTAACCCTTATGTGGGTCAGTAAGTCTTTACATTTCTCTGGTCTTTACTTGAGGATATGAAAGTGATTTATAAATATTAGGTAGTATTAGATAATCTCTCTGCTGAGTTTGGTAAATTTTCTTTATTCCATACTTAAGGCTTAGAGAAGTTTAGTGACTTGCCCAAAGGAATCTATGGTAGAGCTCTCAGTACAAGTTATGCTGCTAACCAGGTTGGCCTTTCTGTACTGTGGTGTTTCATTAAAAGGATGCCTTAACTGTTTCCAAGTTGAAATAGGATATAATTATGCTTTATAAACAAGCTCAGGAACTGAGAGGAGGGAGAGAGAACTATTATTTAAGTTAGAGCATAGTACGTGATTTTTCCCAGGTTAAAGCAGAAAGGGTTAGAGCATCCAGCTGCTCCCCTTGCCAGCCTAATACAGGGGCCTGAATGCAGGTGTGAGCAGACTCCTATTTGTTATGGCCATGAAGGGGTATTATAATCCTTGTTTGCAACACCAAGCAGTGTAGTCCTAACCCAGACACCTATCTCAGACCTTTCTAGAGAGCCTGAGGAATGGCATTTCATGGTTATACGACTAATCACTTTTTTTTACAAAGGTAGAAAAAGATCCTGAAAAAGCTGACTTTATTAATCATGTGATTCTAATCTCACATACAATTGTCTACGTAATAGTTGCATTATATGTATCTGTTCTTCTGGCTTCACCTTAATCAGCCTCCTTATTGATGCTTGATTGGCAATTTTGTGATGTGGGATGGAGTTCAGCTCAGCAGCGGATTGTGGACCTGCAGTGAATGGTTCCTCTCAGCATGAACATATTTTTTTTTCTCTAATACATCACTTTCACATCAGTGATTCTCTATATGACCTCCTTGCTTTTGATTTCCTGTTTGCAATATCAGCTTTTTCAGACAAAATCATATATATATATATCATATATAATTAATTTTTACATGTTTTAATTAAGTTTTCAGCTGCTCCAGTACTTTTCATTATCAGTACATGATCTCGTGCTGCAACCGAACATTACAATGAAAAACCTGTAGGTTAAATAAAGTATTATTTTAAAAGTCCTTTGCAAGTTGTTAAACTAATTAAAGTTCAGTGATGCAAAGTGAAGATATCAGGTACTGCACAAAGAAATGTCAGGTAGAGCGAGGTATTTAGAAGGTCTCAGGAGCCCATAACAGCTTGGGGCAGATTCTGCCATTCCTGCAATGGTTTGTGTGTCATCTCATCATCCAGATACTTGGTGTCATTTTTAATAGCCGTAAGGCAGTGCAGTGGGTGCCTTGGTGAGGTCTGCGGTCCCCAAGATGCTTGTGCAGGTCTGTGTGAAGGTGCGCACTGAGAATGTGCCAGAGGCACAGGGAGGGACTGAGAGAGGAAGAGTGAGCTGAAGCTGATTGAATCTCGCCGGGTATTTCCTTGGGGCAGTTCTGTTTCTTGGCACCAGGAGCTGATGGAGGGCAGTGGGACACAGCACTGCTCCATGTCTGCATATGAGTGCTGGTGGGTTCCCAGTGCAGGGTAACAAATGCTGCTCCCATGGGATACTGAACTGGAACTTACCTGGTAGAAGACGTTATCCTTGTCATGAGGCTGAATGACACTTCATGAGCTGAAGTTGCAGGTTGAACTGAGATCACTGATATTAATATCGGTTAATACAGAAAGCTTTGAGTTTTTGGCAACTTTTGAAACTCCTTGTTACAGAAAAATACAATGTTTAACCTCCTGCTAGATAGAAAAAAAATGATGGTACCTTGATTCTGCCAAGATTTGGGTTTTTTTAGAACTCATCTTACTCTATTTCACTGGCAAATTAATCTGTTCATTGGGTTCTTGGGTAGAAGACAGACATTGCTTAGCTGTTGCCTACTTAATTATACCCTGTAATTTTGATTGGCAGTGGAACGTGCATTGAAAAGCAGCTGGATATGTCTGTCATCTAGTTTAGAAACTGGTGAGGAATCTGTCTCCTGCAGTAGCTGCTTGCTGCGCTGAATCTAGCCCAAGTGAGAGCTTGGATGGATAGAGGGCAAAAGCAGCCTTCAGCCTGTTTTGAAGAGTCAGAAATGAAATGTCTAAACTATGCTGCAGGTACTTTCAGCCAACACTGGGCTCCCTCTCCAAATCTGAGGGTTAAGCATGAAGAGCCTGTGTTTCTGTGTGAGGCATTAATTGGGATTCCTGTCTGCTGGAGTCCATGTGAGGATGGTTTTATTGTGTTAACTTGAGATTCTGATAGTGCATTTGGCTTTTATGTGTGGTTTTTATAACCGATACTCCATATTTCAGTAAATTGTGTGAGATTCCAGATCATGAAGGTAAAGGCACTTTCAGTGACTTCTGGGGGAAAGAAAAAGCAACAGTGAACACATTAAGTTGAAAGCTGCGAGCTGTAAAAAGAAAAATATTGAACATTAATGACATTGTGAAGTTAGAAGTCATTAAAAGTGGGTGGAATACAATTTGTGCAGGGACAAGCTGGTGCTTTCGAGGCCGTGTGCAGCACCATGGTATTTGCCTTTTTTTTGCCCCCCATATTCTTTGTCCACGGCATCCTGCACTGGCATCTCTGGTTCTTGATCCCACTGGTGGTGTGGGGGAGAAAGAAAATCACAAGCCTAGTCAAAACTATAATCTGTTAGCAGTCACTGTTTCCTTGCTCCGGGAGTTTCTGGGAGTCTTCCCAATGGTCAAAGCAGGACATTTCTGTTGTTTTCCTTATATTTGCCAAGGAGCCATGAGCCAGCAACTGGTGGACGTGAAAACTTGGGGAGAGGGTTAGTGAACATCATCAGCTCAGCAGACTTGCTCAGGCTAAGGGATACAAGTAATTATCCCTTCTTTGGACAGCATTACTCCAAGGTTTGTTGCCATAAGGGAACAGAAGAGGTGTATGTCCATTTGCTGGGATGCTGCTGTCAGGTCTTGAGCAGGAGGGAAAGGAGAATGTAACCTGTGGGGACAACACAGGCCAGTGCCATGATGTGCTGTTTGCAGCCAAATTACAGCTCTAGCTTTGCTGCAGCTCTCTTTTCAAAACTTTTAAATGGGCATAAAGTGCCATACATACAAAATAAGCAGGATTCTCCATTCAAAACAAGGAGTGTAGCTTACAAAGTGATTTAAATAACTGTCCTTTCAGAAATGTCTGTGCAACATGACTTGGGTGATTTACCTTATAATGGCTCACAGCCAAGAGCATAATGAAATTGTGAGCAGAAAAAATTACTCCAGTGCTTTTTCCCTTTTGCTATCTGCTGATTTATTGGAAATGTCTTTCCTTCAAATAATTGTCTCGTTAACCCATGTGCTGCCAGCATCCTCAGGAAGAAAAGACAGGCAAAATAGAGGCAGTGAATGTTGTTCTGTAAGAGAGAGAAGAACCAACAGGCTTAAGCATGGTTGCACTGTGTGTTTGCAATTTGGGGGAGGGGGGGAAGTTTACCATCTCAGGCATAACTGTTACTCAGAGGGGCTGGAAGATTAAAAGCCCAAAGGATAGGAAATAAAAGTTTTGTGATGGCATGTCTCAACTCTTCTGACATGGACTGTTTAAACCCTAGACTTATACTGCAATATTATTCCTTTCCAGTATTGATCCTCTGCCCAGTTTGGGGCTGCCTGTGCATCCTCTCTCTGCAGTTCAGGAACACGGGTTTGGATCTTCATGGCTAAATTCCATGAGTGACTACCTCCTGCTAGTGTCATGCGGACACTTACAGTAGTAGAGATCAGACAAAATACGGAGAACCAGTACCATACTAATATGGCCCCTGTGGTGCCTTATGGCTATTATCTCGCAGAAAGCAAAGGACAGAAGAAGGAGGGGAACTTGGACCTGGCAGGGAGTCTTTGCTGTAACACGCTTGCTTCCAGCTCCTGATACAAAAGCCTGGCTCCCTGCAATCCTTTTTGTAAGAGACAGAAAATAAATTGCTGCTGTCGAACATTTTATTTGCACTTGCAGAATATTCATCCAAGGAGCAAGGAAGCACCAGAGGAGTGTGATGAGAGCTAGTTTTTTCTTAACAAGCCACTAGGAAATAATGCCAGAATCAGACAGAGTGGAAGATTTTTGACAACATGGAAATTCCTCTTTGTGCACTGCCAAGTAACTCCAGCTCAGTTCCTCTCACCTTGAATCAACAGCAACCCCTAGCACTGCTGCAATTTCTTAATCAGTGGCTATTCAGTACAGCTTCATCGCTGGAACCTTTCCATTGTAGAGACAGACTAAGTGTGGTGGCTAAATAGCTCTTGTTTCTGTACTTCTGGAAGATCAGAAAGAGACAAATACTGGCAGAGTTTCTGGATAGTGCCTTTGTTAGTTGGTATGTGTAAATACTTCTTAAAGCAATGGAGATTTTTGAGGGGAAGAAAAAAAGACAAAGTTGATGCATAGAGATGTCATTGATCTGAACACATTTATACAGAAAATTAGATTCTTTCTAACTGTCAGAGTTTCTTGAATATTTTCCTAAAGAGATATTAGGGACTAAAGTCTAATGTATTTTGTTAGGTTTGGGTGACTTTATGTGGTGGAAGAAGTGAGGTTGTGTCTAAAATAACAGGCGCAGAGATAGATTATGTTCTTTTTGAAACTGAAGTGTTCTCTGGTCTCTCAAAATGGTTCAGGTCCACATCATGCTCTGCTGGTTTCAGATATTGCTTTCCCCATTTTCCGCTTTCTGTGTATACATCTGTCTGTATCAGCAGATGGAGACCATGTCCATGGCACAGCAGTGGCAGATTTTGCAGCTACATCTATTTCTCACTGTCTTGAAACTGAACAGTCATCTGCTATTTATTTCTGGTGGATATCCAAAAGGAAAGTTGAAGGCCAAAGACAGGGTCATGGACACTGTTCCTTGTCTCAGTTACACAAATTTTAGGGTTCTGTGTTGTTTATAGACTTCTGCTGTAAAATTATACCTACATTTTATGTATATTTCAGCCTTTCTTATGCCCAGGCTTAGCACAAGTCTTTGAGGTGTAGTTTGGAGCTGGCTGTAAATCTGGGTCCACTTAGGACAAGAAGAGAAGCAGCAACCCCTTTCCAGTTATCAGGCAGTCCTTGGAAACTTACAGATAAGTTGGCAGTGATTAAGTTCACAGTGTAGCTGCTATCAAAGCTCACCGAGCTTGGACTCAGTGATCAAGATAGTCAAGGCAGGTTGAAGAGGCCTTGAGACAATGTGGACTTTGATAAAAAATAAGGTTTTTTTTTCCTTATATAAGAGACAGCTTGCAGGAGAAGAAGAATAATAGTTCAAGGTCGTGTAAATATATGTTGTGCTTCCAAGTTGTGTCGGAAGGGGAATTAAAGGTTTTTTCTGCAATCTTGCCAATTAGAAGAATTAATAAATATTTGTATTCACGGATACCGTGAAATCCTTGCTTTGAGGAAAAAAAGAAAAAAAAAAGAAAGAAATTTGGTAGTTGCTTAAAAAAAAAGAAACAAACCAAAACAAAAACCAAGCAACCAAACCCCCAAAATCCAACCCCAAAATCCCAGAAACCAAACCCAACCAAACCCCAAAACTTAGGGCTGTGCACAAATTCTTAATTTTTTGTCATAGTCACTATTTCGTTTGACTTCTTTTTCTGCTACTTCCACTGATGTCTGGTAGATGGCATTAGTGTATAGCAAATTTCTGAAGTCCTTTTCTTATTGGAGGGGTTTTATTTTTCATCCCTTTTACAACTAATAACGCAGCGTTATTCAGGCTTAGCAGTTATAAAACTTTTTTAGTTCCCCTCAGTGTTTCAGGTAGGTTTTGACTAAATGCTTATATCATTCAACATGCCTCTTTCCTCCTTCTTGTGCCATATAATTATTATTTCTTCTAGAGGGCATCAATCACTGAGAAAAGGGGAAAAAAATATCTTTGGCTGACTGAATTTAGAAGCTCTGTTATATTCTGCATTGTTTATATGCAGTACCATATTTACTTCATATTCTTCAGGCTTAGAAACAGGAACAGTTCTCTGAAGGAAGAAGAAAAATCTCTTGATACAGAGAAAAGAAGATCAGATACTCAGAGTAGTAAATAGAGATGTTTATATACAGGGTTGAAGACGTATTGGACTGCTTATTGGAGACAGCAGAAAGGAGCTCCATAAATATATTTTGTCTTTTTTAGTATTCATGAGCATTTTTAGCTAATTTTGTGCACTTCTATGACACAAGGGCCATTTCACATAGGAAAACAGGCAATTCTTCATGGCAATAGAGTTTGCGATTCTACCAGTAGCTTTAGCTACTAATGCTCCCTAGGTAAGGCATCTTTTGTGCCAAGATGTGCATATTCATCCTTTAGCTTCAAGAAGCAGCTAACATTTTGAGCAAACATTTTGGTTAGATGCTGGTTGAAAGACATTTGGAGCAGTGGGCCACAAGATTACTACTTTTTTCCCCCCACGTTCTTCCCATTATGGAAACAAGACTTCTTATTTTCTTCATAAATAATCAGTCTTCTGACAAAAATCACCAGTTCCATAACTGTCTGCTTCTCAGAACAAGCCAAACCCCCTAATTTTACTCCAAGCTTTGCATAACAGTAGCAGAAGGGAAAACTGGAATGCTAGGGAACTGGTTTGTGGGCAAAGTAATGGTTTTAAATAATCCTCAAGAGGTGTCTGTTCACGTAGACCATCCTTGCCACATAAGATGTGCTTGTGTTGTGGTTTAACCCCATTCAGCAGCTAAACACCACCGAGCAGCTTGCTCACTCCCCCCAGCAGGATGAGGGAGAGAATCAGAAGAGTAAAAGTGAGAAAACTCTTGGGTGGAGATAAAGACAGTTTAACAGGTAAAGCAAAAGCTGCGCATGCAGACGAAGCAAAGCCAGGAATTCATTCACCACTTCCCATTGCAGGCAGGTGTTGAGCCATCTCTAGGAAAGCAGGGATCCATCATGCTGACTTGGGAAAACAAGCGCAATTACTCCAAACATCCCCTCTTCTTCTTTCTTCCCCCAGGTTTATATGCTGAGCATGACACCCTGTGGTATGGGATATCCCTTGGGTCAGTTGGGATCAGCTGTCCTGGCTGTGTCCTCTTCCAACTCCTGGTGCACCCTCAGCCTCCTCACTGGTGGGGTGGTGTGAGGAGCAGAAAAGGCCTTAGCTCTACGTAAGCGCTCGTCAGCAGTAATGAAAACATCCCTGTATTATCAGCACTGTTTCCAGCACAAATCCAAAACACAGCCCCATACAAGCTACTTGTGAAGAAAATTAACTCTATCCCAGCCAAAACCAGCACAGCTTGATAGCAAAAGGGCTAAAAGATGATAGAGGTATCTTTGAGATTAGTTTTGCATAGAGTATACAGATGCAAAACTTGCTAAGCACCAGGTTTTATTGAATCTATCTAATTACGAGCAAATGATCAGCATAATTCTCTTGCATTTTCAACCACATTTTCCTGAGAGTGAAGTACTTAAGATAATTAGAAAGAAATTTTATATTTAGGGAATCCTTGGGTTTGTCTTTATATAGAAATGCAAATAATTTAGGATAGACAGAGCTAAACTCTCTCTGAGCCCTTCTTTAAGAGGCATTATCATGGTGCAGACCTGCTAGCCATTATTCTTCAAGCACGGTCCTAGCCTTTGTGACTGGACTGACTGTTCACACCTTGTGTTGTCTCCTCCAGCTGGAGAGTTTGACTCTTACTCGCACAGCTTTAAGGTTGGATGGAGATCAAATGGGCAACCTGATTCAGTTTTGAAAGCAGATTAAAAGATGGAGAAGGCGTAAAGCTGATGGGCTTCTGGTGCTCATTTAAAGAAGTCTGAGGCAGGTTTTTATTGAAATATTTTATTCATGGTTACTCCAGTTGTCTGTGGATAGAACTGCATGTAATTTGAGTTATTTCACATGTTCATGTAAGCATCTATTATGGAAAGTACTTAAAGCATGACTTGTGCTCAAGTGCTTTGCTTGTGCAGGGGCTGCAGCCTACTGAGTGCATCTACTGACCCAGGAGCCTTTGGTTACACCTTCAGCAGCCCTGGATCCCAACCAGAGCTGCGCTGACATTGCACAGGCTAATGTGGCCATCTGCTCCTTGGCAAGAGTCAATGATTACTCAACCTTTTGTAAGACTGGTGTGGCAATGCCTTTTCCCCAGTGCTGAAGCAAGTTCAGGGTTCACTGCACTACCAAAGAATTGATGGGGCCTGATTTTGGCCCAGTGACAATCTCTTTTCATAAGGTGCTTAGAAATCCTTTGCTGAGATATGTGAGGCATAAACAGTGCTTAAAGATTTGCTGCTCACTGCATTGCAGTGAATGAAGGGATGCAACACATGTCTTCTGGCAGCCAGCTTTTTTTCTTTCTCTTTTTTTAAATAGCTTCTAAAACATGTTCTTTTAGACAGCATGTGTCTGAGAGATGTTTCAGTGCCCGCAAGCATTCCTTGTTGCAAAATACATGGCCAGCTTGAGTGTACAGCAGATGAGGAAAGCATGTGGGTGTAATTCTGTCCTTTTGCCTGCAACAACCTGTAACTTTCAGCATAAAGGTGTCATTTCTGTTTGGAGGACAGCAGTGGGGCTTTCTGAAACCCATCAAAGAAAGATTGAATGATTTCACGTGGGGATCACCATCTGTCTGAAATGCATTCTGACCTGCTGTAGCACCACACCATTTCCTTGGTTTCCAAGGCTAGCAGATGGAGGTGCCCTTGCTGGCGTTTCTCTGAGTCTCCCTTATGTCCCCTCTCTCTCCCATTCCATCTTTATGGTGGTCTTCTGTTATTATTTGTAGGTGGGTTGTTTTACAACTGTTATTACACCTTTCTTTGGCCTCTGTCATATCTTACACAGTCACTGCAATAGTGCTGATTGTGGACTGCTACCCAGTATAAAAATAGCATGTTGTTGTAATGTAGAGCATTAAAATCCATAGACTGTAGCCAGGCTGTTTCTTGTGCTTTCTGGACAGGCCTGTTAACCTTTGAGAGATTTGCTGTGGAGTTCCAGCTGTAGAATAATAAAAACAGGTAAGTGAAAAGGAGCCCTACTGGGAGAAAGTTTATGTGTTGGGATGATAAACCCATAAAACTCTGGGACTGTTCCAGGCCGTGCTCCCAGCAACATGCCCTGCAAACATATGCATTCCCCACTGGCTTTCCTTTAAATCCTAACTACCTGGGTGATTTAGGTTAAAAGAAATGCACTGGCTTTGCTGTTGTGTTGCAGGGAGATTGGTTTAACCTCTGTGTGGCAGTAGGGATGGAAAATTCTGTAACACTGTGCTAAGTTCTCCCTGTTTTCTAAGATGATGTTAAATAGCTGAAGGGGTGAAAAGAGGAAGCTTTGCTCAGTGCTAATGCGAATGCAGCGCAGTGCTGCTTCATACAAGGGGGCAGATGCTCGCTGTCTCGAGCAGCGTGTTGAGAAACGCTTAACCTCTGGCTTTCTCAGATAGGACCTGTTGCTGCAGAATTCACATCTAACCCCACTGTAACAATACATTGCTTGTCACTTAAATATACTTCTACTTAAATTTATGTATGTTTTCACACAAAATTAAGAGTAAATGCTCTGTGTTGATTTCTCTCGTGCTGATCTTCTGAAAGGCGGGGTTACAAAAATGCTAAGCCTTTTATTAGGTCATCTTTGCATTTGGAAACCAGTTTTTGTGGGAATGAATTTCATTTTTCACTTTGCATATACCCTGTCGTAGTGGAGGGAGAGCTGACTTCAGCTTGAGTATGCCTCTAACCCACAGAAACTGAGAATGGGCATGTCTGAATGATGAGAAAAAGCCACACAGGGACTTGGAAAGAAGACAAAATCAAAAAAGATTTTTTTTTTTAATTACCAGTTAATGGTTTCATGGAGTGAAACTATAATTGTAAATATATCTCTAAGTGAGGGATAGCATGCAAACTGCGCTAATCTTTGACAAGCATTCACATAAATCTTTGTAATCATTTTGGGAGAAAAGTGGGCAGGTAAAGTCTCTCATATTTTAGAAGGGATCGGCTCTCTTACCTTCCTGACAGCTACTTTGCCCAAAAAGTCTGGATGCAAGACACAAAACACTTCTCTCTTCTCTCCTTGCTCTCACTCCCTTTGTGATTCTCGTTGGACAGTATCAGGAAATGCAGGAGGGAATTTTTAGCCTGAGAGAATGGAGAATTTAGGGCAATGACATAAATATTAATCACAGCAGTGATGAAATTTCACTTCAAAATATACGTTCACTCACTTAGAGGAGTCGCACAATGAGCCACTCGTTTTTCTACAATGTAAAAACAAATACTGCAGGAGGAACTTTGTTCCATTCCTCTACTTCTGCAGTGAAGATTTCTGCAGCATAGTGCTGGTTGAGGCCGCTGGGGTCACTGTGTTCACCAGTAATCCAAGACCATGATTATAACGATGTAGGATAAAGAGTGCCAAGAACCAAGCTGTAGGTTGACTCTCCACTCTGCAGAGGAAGGGACAGGACATTTGTTTCTCTCTTCCATACTGTTATGGGACCGAACAGTTTTACAGTCATCCTTAGCATGAGTCTGGCTCACGAAGAGATTTGCAAGCAGCAGCAGCCCTCTGACACAGCAGTGAGGGCTAAGCCTTACCAGCTGCTGAACTGGATAAATATTTGGAAGAAGACAGCAGGCCAAGTGCAAATGGTCTCATCAACTTTCTTGGACATTGCAGCCCTTACAGCTTCTGTTGAACACATAGAAAAAAACCCTAGCACAGGCTCCAAGAAACTGGTTAGGTATGGGAAAGAACAAAAAATCCTCTCAGAAATTGAGAGGTAATAGCTACAGCGATAAAGGCATTTCCCAATTAAATGGCTTTTTACCCTTTGGGACATCCTGCCAATAACTGAAGCAGAGATGCTGAGATTGAGAGGCCCTCGGATATATCTCTGTAGATAAATCTGAATCTGGAATTTTTGCACAATGGCCTTTTCATGGTCTTTGGTGTAAATACCCTCACAGATATGCCTCCACTGTATTGAGTTCTCTGGTCAGGTGTGATTACTGACATACAAACATGCATTTATTTCTCGGGCCATTACATCTTTTTTCCTTCCTTTTCACTCACACATTCTACACAATCACAGTGTATCTTAATGTTCCTATAAATTTGCTTTATAAACCTTCCCCCTCATTCTCTGTTGAAACTGAAAATATGTGACTATATGAGCATGTGTGAATTTATTTATATATAAGCATAATCATTCTTTACTCCGCTATGTTTCCAAGTAGCAGTCACGAGGCGCTTTGTGATCAGAATGTATCTTATCACCTCTTGTGGAATATAAGCAGAGAGTAAGAATTTGCAAAATTTGGTTGAAGATTGCTCATCATTTTGGTTACCAGAACTGCTGTCTCCTTCCTTCTTATTCTGGAATGCATGTGGTACATCAGGTTTTAGAATCACAGAATGGTTTGGCTTGGAAGGGGCCTTTCAAGGTCATCTACTACATCCCCTGCAATGACATTTTCAACTAGTCCAGATTGCTCAGAGCCCCATTCAGCCTGACCTTGAGTGTTTCCAGGGATGGGACATCTACAACCTCTCTGGGAAACCTGTTAAGTGTTCCACCACATTCATCATAGAAAAAAAAAAATTGTTCCCTATATGTAGTGTGATCTAGATATATCTAGCTCTGTATCTATTTTTATACCTAGTTTTAGCTTGACAGTGAGTGGCTAATGTTGTCATGGGAAAAGGAGGGCAAGAGTTCTCTTTTGGATTGGATATTATGTATGAAGGTCACTGCTGCTCATCTCAGGAGGCTCACAGGATCATGCAAAAGTCTTAGTGTCCAGAATGACATACCACAGCTCATTAAAAGAGATGGCAATGTCCAGGGCTGCTCATGGACTGACAGTCTGCCTTGTTAGTGTTCTGCAAGAGTCCTTCAAATTGCTTTGTAAAAACACAGATATGCTGCCTATGAACATCATTCCGTAGAACCAAATTTGGGTGCATCGGGTGGTGTTAAACTTCGTGATATAATAGGCTATCCAAGTGTAAGAACAAGCAGAGCTGCTTTCTTGACAGAGTAAAAATAGCTGGGAGTGCAAAGGGAAAGACAGTGATAAGCACAGACTGCTGAACAGCAGCTCAGCTTGACCAGCAACCACAATGACTGTAAGCAGCATGGCATATCTGTACTCCAAAAATCCCCACCACAATAGACCTGGCAGAGAAACTGAAACTTTTCCCCCAGAAGGTGATTATTGCAAGCTGAGGTGAAGATTTGTCTGCATTGGGGTATATATCTAACTGAAGCTTTGAGAGCGGCTGTGTGCCTTGAACCTGCAACAAAGGGCGAGGCTGCTCAGATAAGAGTAATAAATTTGGATGCCATTAAGACTTTAATAGAAGAACAATTATTGGCCTGGCCAACTGAATATTTTCTCTTACATCTGTATGTAATTAATCTTCACAGTTGTTTTCTTTCTTGCATTCCTCATACCAGAGGGGTAGAAGCCAGGGAAGTGACACACCTTTACATGGTGACACCTACCTGGCTTCATTGTCATGTTGCAAATGAAGAGGGCCTATTGTTTGTAAATGAAGACCTTTCTGATTATTGATAAATAACTTCTGGATAGGGAGTATGACACATGCTGGCTGGAAGAACAGGGCTCTGTAATAGTAATATTGTCTTGAAATTACAGCCCACATAGTTTGAGAATGATTCAGGATAATTACATTAATGTTGCTGGAGAAATGAAAAGGAACACTTTCCATTTTACCTATTAACAAGCTCTACTGGTCCTAAATTATTTCTGAGAAGAGCCTGGAAATGGCTGAAATAATCAGAATAATTACAAAGCAGCAGTTGGGGTGGCAGGGAGGGCTGGACAAGGTCCTGGCTGTGGCTCTTTGGCCGATGGGTAAACACTGCTGCAGCTTTTGTGGGAAAAGGACCATGGCACAGAGCTTTCTGATTAGGTGCACTGCAGTCTGCAAATGGCCTCAGGGAGTTTTAAGGTCTTGGACCCTAAGGAGAAAATAGCCATTAGGACTAGGTTGTTCTCAATATAGATGTTACACATCAACCTGTGCAGAGTTAAGCATGTTGTTCTGGCACACTGGATATTTGAATTTCCATCCTCCACCCTCCCTTTTCTACGACTCTCCTGAGCCTGTCCAGTGGTGGAAGATCTCTGCCTTTGGTGATGCCTCTTTGCCACTTTGATCCTTGTCCCATACCAGCAGCAGAGACACGGATGTTTCTGAACTCCAGACTCTGAGCAGCAGCTCTCCAGCTCTGACCTCTCATAAAAGCCCAGTCCTTCAACTGAACTCACGCTGCGTTTTCAGCCTTGTACAAGCGACACTGACTGATGCCCTGACCTCCCGTTTACCAGTTCACCTGTAAAATTACTATGAAACCAGGACTTCTTGTTGTGTTTCCCTTGTTTCGTTTACACTCTTATTGTTTGCTAACTCTAGGTGAGTAGAAGGGGTGAGTAGTATTACTCGGACCTAAATAACTCAGTATCGTGCGAGGCAAGGTCTTCACTTCATGGTCACCTCTGCTGTTACTGGAGTTTCGCATCTGCATGAAATTCAGAGCATCCTTGGATCCTGTCTGTGACAGCAGGGCCGCAGTGGTGTTAGCTCTGCCCTTTTTTGTCTTTAGCTTATGCGAATTAGAAGACCTTGCATCTCATAGTCAGGCCTGTATTTATAGCTTCTTATTCAAATGTAGCCATAGTTATCTCCTCTGAAGAAACTAGAGCAGTGGGTGAGGATGTAGGTGCTGCAGGTCTGGCTGCTTCCAGCACACAATTGCACAGAGCCAGTTGCTCTCCAGGCACAGCTCTTGCAGCTGAACACACACACGAGTGCTTTTTCATTTTCTCCCATTTCCTTTTCACTTTTCCAACAAGCTCATCTCAGCCCTGCGTGTGAT
Source organism: Strigops habroptila (assembly GCF_004027225.2). Lineage (NCBI taxonomy): Eukaryota > Metazoa > Chordata > Aves > Psittaciformes > Psittacidae > Strigops > Strigops habroptila. The sequence goes on from NC_044288.2 coordinate 14,869,631, forward strand.
TACCTGATGACCTGTGCGCCTTCATTCATTCATAGCTGCAGCACTTAAATGGGGATTTTGCTCCCTACCATCAAACGAGACCTTCATTCCCTGCACACGCACACACAGAGGGATGGGTTTTCTCCCTCCAGTGAAGCATTCCTCTCCTGCAACTACTGCCATTAGCTAAACTCATTCAGGGAACTTCCCCTCCCTTTCTCATTACATTGTCCTCCATCCTCTCTGGATGCTCAGGGCTGGGTGAATCCATCAGGAATGCCAATAGCTGCCTTCCCACAGCTTGCTGTTCCTGACCCAGAATAGTTAACTTTCTGATCCATCAGCTACCCCAATTCTGCATTTAAGGAAACGGAATCTTGGCTTCTCCCTTTACACATGTGTACATGAGAGATCTGTTACAAGAGTCCAAGGCTGAGGGTGACTTAAAATAATAATAGGTAGGCAGATGATTTCTTTCAGTTCAGAGTTTAGTAATATTTGAACATTTATATTTATTCCATTGTGATATTTCAAGAGATTTTATGGATTAAAAGAAAAGTCATTTGGAGGGAAAGCTCGAACAAGGGATTGCTTCATTATCTCATTCAGATATTAAAATGTTCATTTTGACTTCTTCCTTCAATCCAGGTGCACACACACCTGCATTTACATGCTGATTCTTTTTGCATATTTGTTTTGTCCTGATTTTGCTAGGAAGGTTTTGGGAATGTTTGAGTGAGTCCCTGGAAATCTGCACGACATGAAAATCCCGAATTTCAGTTTGTCTGCAAATAGATATCATCAATTAAACAGAATTAGTTATGAATATTGCTAAGTCAGCATTAAATACGAACTCATTTTCAGATGTTTCTACAAAATGCTGGATGCCAAAATGCAGAACAGGTGTAAATGGTAGAGAAGGAACTTTCCTTCCTACCTTTTATAGGTCTCATGTATTTCCTGGTGTAGAAATTCATGGATCCAGGTGGAGTGGATCTCCTGCACAAAATGGAAGCCCCTACATGTTCCAGCTGCAAAGATATTAGAGCTTTGAGGGGGGTGAATTTGTTTGTATCTTCCCAAAGAGCTCTAGTAGGGTTTTTTTAATCCTTATAACCCTGCCACTGCTGAGGAGTAATAGCAGTTACGCAGACAGTTATGTCGACATCAACTTAAGTTTTACGCTTGCAAGGTTCATATATTTTTGGTAGTGCTGGCACTGATACAAATGATAGCTCAATAGCAGAAAAATAGAACAGTCCCTGAGCCACAGTTCTGATGCTTGAAGCATCTTTAAACCCCATACCCAAAAGAGAAAGAGATAAAAACAACCTAATCAAAGAGGCTTAGTTTGAAGGAGCATTTTCATGTGTTACTTGATGACAAAATAGTTAGGCATTAATGCAGTTTACAGCAAGACACCCTTAAGTTATCAGTGTGGTTGGTGTGATGCCTGACAGATTTAATGTAAATATTTATAGACTTGGCCTACTAATTATGCCAATGGAAAAAATGCAGTATTAATGCTGTCACCTCCCCATGTCTCTACCTGCCAGCACACTGCTAGCTCGCATAAATATTCTGAAGATAGGAAGTATGGCACATAAACAGAAGAGATTATTTATATTTTTAATAAGGGATTAAGTTATCTCCAGCAGTAGTTTCCAGCCTGTGGTCCAAAGACATATGGGAGGCCTGTGGACTCTTCCCAAGGAAGCTGTGAAAAATGACAGAAAAACAGAGTTTTGTGTAGAGTACATAGAAATATCTCTCTGTGAAATGATGACAGGGGTATGCACCACCTTTGGGAAATATTTAGGGGTACACACACACCAAGAAAAATTTGAAACCCACTGATTTACCATATTTCTGTAAAGAACTGAATGATTTCAAAGTTCTGTACTGCCATATGGTAAATGATTTGACTGTTGGTCCTGCTGGAGCCAGGCTGCCATAAGAAGACCTGGTCCACAAAGCAGTAAAGCATGTGCTTAACTCAAAACACACGTCGATCCACTGAAGTTGCTGCCTGACACCATACGTAACTGGTTTGCTGAATAAAGACCATGGGGAAATTTAAGACAGAAGGCAAAGGCTACTATCGTCTTGCCAACAGCTCTGCAGATGCCTGATTTTCTTGTACAACTGAAAATCTAATTATGTGAATGGGCAGTTCATATTTTTCTGTTTCAGTTTATCCATATTAAGAGACTCCAAAGGTTTTGGGCGCCCTTGGTTTCAGCTGTTACTGATTGCCAACCCAAAAAGAATTATCACTGCTGTTATAGCCAGTTTAGGAGACTCTCTTTTAGCTGCAGTGATAGCTCTCCTGATTTGTAATCCGAAAGTCTGTGGTTTCTGTTCTGGCACAAACTGACTCCTCACAAGCTGTGCAAATAAATCTCAAATGCTATCACCAGTGGTTGTGTGCGTGCCGTGTGTGTGCCTTTCTCTTGGCTTATAGTCTTGAAAACTGAGGCAGGATGACTGGGTGGTTTCATATTGTCTTCTGCAAAATAGCATCGTATCACACATACATCCCCACATACATCCCCACTGAAGTCAGTGCAGTTGGGGTGCTGGTCCAGGGTGCGTGGGCCATATTGCTGACCAATGTGGGGCCCTTTGCAGGAGTTGAGAAAACGGCATCTTGGTAGCAGAGCAGAGTGCAGGCGAAAGCCATGCATGGTGTTACCACAGCAGCTCTCAAAACAGGCTGTATGGGTAGAAGTACTGCAAGCCTTCCATATGGGCAACCCATGTGGGCTTTTGTAAGATCTTGTCACCTCCTGCGGGTAAATGAGTCCTTGCTATGGACCTAATACACAGCCCATGGGAAGAAACGGGCTTCTTGTTGCCTTCAGTGAGCTCTGGATCAGGCCAAATGTAAAGCTCTCAGTCATTTTCAATCCCCAGCTGCAGTTGTCTCTTGTAAACACTTCATCTGGCTGCCACACCTCTGTAAATCACAGAGTGGAATAAACCGGTAGAAGTGGAGTGCACATTTTTGAAAAGGAACATTAAGAGGGGAAAAATATAACTCTCTCTCTTTAAACTGTCTCTTTTCTATATTGTTACCTTGACAACTCTGCTGCTGTGTTTCATCTTTGGTGGGACTTAGCCGTGGTGGAATAAGGGGGACATCCATGTGCGTTTCCACATCTACTCCGGCTCCGCTTTGCTGGCACATGCCAAGCGCAGGGCATCTCTTGCTGCAGAGCCCACGTTTGCTGCCTTGACCCATGGTGCTGTCTGGAAATGATTACAGATATTAAGAACTGGGACCCATTCTGATTAAAGGTAGAACATTCTATCTTCTATTTCTTTTCCTTAAGCCAACACCAGAGCAATGTTAATGCTCTTTAAAAGAAGATGCAAGGTGCTTAAAATATTTTTAAGGGTGAGGGCAGCTGGAAAGCAGAGAGGGATGAAAGTACTCAAAAATAGTTGTATTATTTTTAGTATAAGCAGATACAGGAGTATGTGTCAAGATTAGGATACAGTTCTGATGTGCTGTACTGAGTCTGGAGATGCTAAAAATACGCTTTCTTTCCTCACAATTTTTAGAAGAGAGGCAAAGGTAAGAGGAGAGCAGTGATGAACTGAGGTTTCCATTCCTGTGCTTCCTTGCTTGTTGGGGTTTGGCAAAGCTGCCTGTTCACCTGGGTGCCTGTGACCTGCGGATGCTAGCAAAACATACGAGGCAGGGCGAAGTGTTATCTGTGCGAGTGGGATCCCTTCCACTCCCTTTTTTGCTCTTCCCAAAGAAAATCCCCACCAACGTAAGTCTTTTATTCCTTTTAAATGAAATGGCCAGCTTTATAGCTGCAAAGGCAAGACACACAGGCTCCGGGGTTGAGTGCAGGCGGGGGTGTCTGTGTCTGAATGTGTGTGAGGAGAAGGGGGCTTTTAATACAAAACACATGTGTTTTCAGTTGCTATCTGGAGCTAGCCCAGTAGCTGTAACTTGACCTGACAAAGCCTTATTGAAGTACAGACAGTGTGGTTTCAAAGCAGTTAGAAAAAGAACGGGAATGCTGTTCAGGAAATTCTTCAGGCATGGGCAGGGACTTGGCTGCAATTCTGCTGTTGGAAAATCTGACAGGGGCAGCTCATGAGCACAGGCCAGGCCTCGTGCTGCTCTGAAAGCCGCGCTGCATCCTTTCCCCAGCCTCCAGCACCCCTCTGGGTTTTCATCTGCCCGCCAAGGGAGAGGTAAGAGCCGCGTCGCTTCTTCCTGCTGCAGCCGGGATCTGCTGTTCTTTTCTGCTCGTGCAAAGAGGCTTCTTGCTTTCGGACTGTTGTTTGGAGAAGAAAAGTCAGGAGTGGGAAGTCATGGCATATTTGTGAAGGGATGGGAGCAGCTTGGGGCTGGGTGGTGGTTTCTGGTGAACTTTGCTTTGGTAGTTGTTCTGTAGGCAAAGCGACTCCCGCGCTGCGCATCTGGCTGCAGGAATGCTGCAACCAAATAACCCCCAACTTTTTCATTTGGGGGAATAAGTATGTATATAACCTGCAGCCACCAAGAGGTTGGCTCTGTACCGTGTGTCACCTGCAGATTTTGCTGAAAGATGCGATTCAGTCACGATAAATACATTTGTATGTACATTGTATTATAGTTGTTTAATGAGTTCAAAGCATGTTTTCTGGGGGTTGTTTGGCAATTCCTGGTACAGCTAGCTTATGAAGAGAGGCAGTAGTTCAGTAATAATCATTGCTTTGTGATTTCTCTGTTTATTTTTTTGTGTATGACATATTTGCATGAGCAAACTGCAACAGACAGCACATTCAGAAACCACATAGAGGAGATTAGGAGGAAAAACGTTAATTTAGGGGCTGTTCTATCTGCAACTTCTCTTGTGATGTGCGTTTCTTTCCCCACGTAACTTAAGAAATGTTTATGATGAAAAGCTCTCCCTCTCTTTAGGAGCCTGCCAGATTTAGGCAGTGCTCTCTCATCTTTTAGTTGCAGCATTAAAGCTTGTCTTGCCTTTGCAGAGCTATCAGCACCTTATATGGCAGCTCGTGTTTGGGAGTTCGGGTATGGCGCGTTTGTCAAGGCGGATGGAGGTGTCGGGAGGAGTCCGCCTCGCGTAGCTTCAGAAACTTCCTTCCCTCTGCCAGTGCCTCTTCCTTGAATTTTCACAGCAGTGTTATTCGATGTGTTGAAAATGCTTTTTAGCCACGTTTTATGGTGGTGATAGGGAGGTTTTTTCTTTCAACAAGGAATGAATTAAGGACATTAAATTATACAGTGGGACAGCACTAAGCGTTTCTGGCTAGTTCATGGCAGTAGACCCACAGTTTGCTTTGCCAGCATTCAGCAGGACTGCACGTACAGGGCTCAGTCATTCATTTTAGCAATCCAAAAAATTCAATGACAAGGTGAGGTTCACCACCAAAGTGCATCAGATCCAGTATGTGACAGGGCCAGAGCTTTCTCCCAGTGATGCTGGTGAAATGTGTACGTGGGAAACTCCAAAGCATAACAGCAGGGTCAGGCAGGCAGCAAACCTTACCTGGAAAGAGTGGGATTCAGTGGATTTGGATCTCTAATGGGAATATTATCTGGTATGATGCAAAGAGATTCTATGTGATGGAAAGGAAAAAAAGAAAGGTGATTGGGAGTATCTCAACCTTGCCATTGTATCTGTGTTTTTTTCCCTGTGAAAGTGATTATCTGCTGACTTGGGTTGGTTTGGGCCAAGTGAGGACTTTGCTGGTGTGGGGTGAGGGAAGGACATCCTCTGAGAGACATGGTTGTACTGAAGCTTCCTGGAGGCTGATGTGGGGGAAGAGAATGAGAGGAAGGACAGACATGAGTTGTGGAAGAGGGAGGCATATTATGCGAATGAAGAGGCTTCATAAGCTCAAAGTTTGCTTTGCAGAAAATGCACCTGCAGTGAAAATGCTGTGTTAAAGGAAGGTCTTGTATGAGCTGGACTGCTTGAGCTTCACAGGCTGCCATCTTACCCTGCAGACTTGGAACTCTATTGCTTTTCTCAGCAGCTGTTAATTTAGGCACCCAGTCAGCCTATTATGTACTTCACTGCTTGCTATAAGCTTATTTTAAAGAAAAAAATTAAAATTCAAGTTCCTGCCTCTAATCATGCAGCATCCCACTTCCCAAATGTGATTCTCAGCACTGAAGAGCCAGAGAGACAAAGGGACTGGAATATGTTTGATATAGCAAGAAGCAGCCGGGGCTGCACTGCTGTACCTGGCTTTAGAGGTGCTCCTGCCCCACACTGGGGTGAGACAAGCAGTGCAGATTGTTCATCGGGTGTGGGATCAGTCTCGATCACGGGATGTCCTGAGTACCCAGCTGGGCTGCTTTGCTTTACCCCTCTTGTCAGGACCGCTGTGGAGACAGTGGTGGATGTGGAAGGGGTGAGTGCAGGCAGGGGGAGGCTCTTTGCAATGCCCTGGGCTGGACTTGATTGAGGGAGGTGATGATGGTTCCCTCCCTAACTCTGGCAGCTGATCCTAAGCCTTCCCCTGCCAGAGGAGACCTTTCTGCAGTTCCACCAGGGTCAAATGTTCAAGCCTTGCTTTGTTTCCAAAAGTGGTCTAGAGTGTGTGCATATGTGAACAGAATGTTATGCATCTAAAGTGAGATTCGAGGGTCTCTTGATCTTGGAACCATACAGACAAGAGAGCCATTAGCACACCATTAGACGTGTGTTCCTTCTCCTGGTCCTTCCCAAGAACAAACTAGAAAGCAAGTGTGTTCATGCAAATGGGTAAGCACAGTAAGCTTATCATGTGGAGGGAAGATGGGGAGGGAAGATGCAGCAGCAGAACAAGTTTTAACTTGTGAGAGCAGGATCACTGCAGAGACTGTACTCTGGATCCTGGCACATGCTCAAGCCCACAGTTCTCAATTTGTGCCATGCTGGTTGGATTCCAGCCATATAAATCCATATTACGATCCTGCTTTGCACATTCCTCCAAGCCATATCTCTTTTCTTGGTACTGTGGGGTGAGAGTGTGTTGGGGCAGAAGTCTGCGAAGTGTCACCTCCTGCAACTTACTTTCTGATTCGAGCTCAGTTGATGATATCCCTCTTGCTGTTCCCACAGCCTCCTGCAGTCACACCTGCTGCTGGCTATTTTAGCATAGTTCTCATATTTGTTCATCCTGCTTTGAGACACTCCAGCGGGAAAGAGCGTTTATAAACTTGGCACAGATGGACAGAGGCTTACGATCACTTCACATCATCTGAGTGGTGCAAAGGAACCAGTGTGAGAATGCAGCAAAGCTGGTATGATGTTTGCATGCAGCGTAAAAGCTTCGCTATAAATTGTGGGGCATTTTGTGAAAGACATTCTTTGTTGATGGGCTTGATACATAAGAGAACTCACTGCAGAAACTTTTCCCTCCTTGTTAAATTTCCTTTCCATTTTCTCCTTAATTCTGAAAAAGAAAAATAAGAAGGTAACTATCAAGAAAAAAGTATAAAAGTTAGAAAAAAACACTCAGAAATAAGGAAACAGACATATTCCTATTCTTCTCTGAGAAGAGAAACAATACTAACATCCCATTGCTCACGGACTCTCACAGCATCATAGTAAAATACCACTTTTGGTTTAGGAGAGGGAGCTGCCTGTTACTTTGTTTTGTTCTGGCAAACTCTAATATGTTTAGAGTTTTACCATAAGTGCTTCTTGAATGCAGAGCAGTGAAGGAGCAGAGCAGAAGTCCCATGGTCAGCTTTCTGTTCAATCCATCTGCTCGAAGATACTGGTTTATAAACTGAGGCTTTTGCAGTGCCCTTGCGCTCAAGCACATTTATTGTCGAAATGCTGCCAGCCCTGGCAACGGGGGAAATTACATGAGCTCTCAAGGTGTTAGAGGTAGGGGTTAGCCTGGAGCATTGAGGGATCTGGATTAGAGATGCTTTAGCAGGAGATGAATCCCCAAGGTCTCTCCATCTGCCTGTGCTGAGTGAGTCCAACTTCTTGAAAATACAAGAAGTGGGGATAGGAAGAGAGGTATTTCCTAGTGGACCAGATAGAGCATGAATCGATGGACTGTGCAGACCAAGGAAAGCTTGTTGATGTGTCTGTGCCAGAATCAGGCTAGATATTTGAACAGCCATACATGTGATGTACCCCACTGACAGAAAATAGTCAGAAGAGAATAAAACATTCCTTAGGATGTTTCCTTCCACTTTTTGTCTCTTTAGACATGTATCACATTGCAGTGGTACCCAAGAAGTGGGCATTAAGTGATGATGATATTCCCATCTCATGGAAGAGCTGCTCCCCATGTGGAGGGATAGGAACTATTGACAGAAGCAGAGGGACAAGCAGAGAGGGAAGAGCCCAAGTTCATGGCTGAGATGGTGCAGGAGAAAAGTGCTGTGAGATTTAACTACCCCAGCAAGTATTTAATCCTTCAGGCTGTTCCCCACTGCTCAGCCCTTGCTGATAAAGTTGCAAGTGAAAAGTAATTTTCTAGAGCCTGATCCTTTTATGGAGACCCAGGCTGTGGTCTGACCCCTGTGTAGGGCCATCAATCAATTTTGGATCATGATGCTGGTGAATTAAGGGGCCTGAGGGCATCAAACTTGAGAGAGAATTTTATGGGGAGTGGAGAGGCAAAAAGTCTTGTTGATAGATGGCTCAAAACACTCTTCTTCACGCCAAATTTTGTTTTCAGTCACGCTCCAGAAATGTCTGTTCTTTTGAACCTGGTGGATAGTGTGCACTCAAAAGACAGAGAAATTAAAGAAGATGAACCTGCAAAGCATTTACAACTAGCACATTGCCTTCCAGTGATATGGCAGAGAGCACCTCTGAAGGCTTTTTAGTTTATTTTTCCACATTTCATCCCAAAATAAAAGATTTCTGCTTCAAAAAACAAAGAAAAAGAGAAGAGGAGAATGTCAGTGATACGGACACAAAGTGACGTGAGAGATGTAGGTCCAGGGCGCAAGGGAATTTGAACCCCTCTCTCATCTATAGAAACATGTTCCCATCACCATGCTACAGGTTGGCCTGAAGTCAGATCTTCTTCATTTTGCAAGCAGGCAGGGAGGAGAGATGCCTTCTCAGCTGCACAGGGCTTAGGGGCTTTTGGTCTGCGCTGTAGTGACCAGTTTCAATGAGCTCTAAGGCATTTTTGGCAACAAATTTCAAGTGGACTTATAAGAGAGAAGCTGCATTCCCATATTGCATCCCCTTTCAGCTTAAAACTGTTCTATTACTAAACATACATCATTTAAGCACCGATCAAAGAAACCCGTGTGGCACAGAAACATTATTGATTCCTCTTGTTATGCTTCACCCTGTTCATAGTCCTCTTAGAGCCTACAAACCTGGCATAGCCAGGGGATGTTACAGCTCTGGGTGTTTGCAAGGGAAAGGTGTTTATCTATCCTTATGCATATAAAACACTTCTTCTGCCTGATGAATCATTGATCTGGGTTATGTGCGGAGTCAGAAGCTTTCTGCCAGGGCAGAAGGACATGGTGGAAGGGGGAAAAGCATGCAATAAAGATTTGCCATAACTCGTGGCATCTGATGTGATTTTTGGAAGCTCAGTGCCAGTTCTGATTTGTGATGCCTTTCAGCTGAGCCCGGTTTCAGCTTTGCTGAAGGGAAGTTTAGAAGCTTCTTTGCCAGAAGTACTCTGATAGCAGCCTGTGTGGATCAGATGACGTGGTGAAATGACTCTTCCAGTGGTCTTAAAAAAACCCACATAAGTCTTTCTTGTTATGGACCATATCTCTAAGGTACCCTAAAGTGAAAGGATGAATAGCTTTTCTAAGCAGACTGGATTTTGTATCAGGCCCTGTTTGCAGTGTTCATGTATAAGGATTCAGTGTACAGCTCGTGCAAAACCTTATTACCCTTTTTTTTTGTTCCTGCAGCAGCAAGAATTCCTTGGAGAATTACCTGGGTTCCAGGCTATACTTTTGTAGTCATGGTAATGTTGTCTATGGCTAAACTGTGAAGATTTGGCATACTGCATTTCTTGTACTGTAAATGGGATTGTACGTGTGCTGATGGTGGTCCAGTGCTATGCATGTGTGTCTTTAAGCCCTCTCATGTCAGGCAGACACTTTCAGATTTGCATTTAGAAGGGAACACTTCTCTTTCCAATTTCTATATTTATTTCAGTATTATGTTTTCACGACTATTATGAAATTAGGCACTTGTTCCTAATATTTTCATTTCAGAAGAAGAAAAAAAGCTCTATTAAGCAACTAGCAGCCTTTCCCCTTAGTTTAGTAATTGGAAGAGGGAATTACCTTACGCATGCAACCGCTGGATGTCCTTTCACAACAATACTTTTATGGTGCCTTAGTTCTTTTTAATGTTTGAGTCAGGAGAAGTTGCCAAAATGTAAGTTATGGCTAGCATACTTTCCCTTCCCTCACAGAGCAGATTATTGGTAGTGGATATAGCTGGCTCCTTGTGGAGTTGCCTGCTTATTCTACTCATTTGTTTAATGCACCTTAGCACTCTCTGTCCATCATTCTGTCTTCTCTTCCCGGAGAACTACAGACAAGAGCATTTTCTTTTGGTATTGACAGTTTTTGGGGGAAAGGGTATGTAGAAATCATATATAGCTTTACATGTGGCTGTGTGAAAGTTTCTATGGAAGAACATGCTGTCTACAATTCCCATGTTTTCTTATTATAAAGTTATGCCATATTACTAAGTCATGCTCATCATGCATATTGTAGTACTTTAGTTGCTCAATCTCTGCTATGGCAGCTTTAAGCTAAACATTATATCAGAACTAGAGAAATTATCAAAATGAGGCTGCTGTGTGAACGCAAGTTGCTCTTTGCAGTTATGTTCTGTTCCTATAAATTCTTTTGGTATCTGCAAACATTTGCCCCAGCTGGATATGCTATTTTCTCCATCCTAGAGACTGCAAGTAAAGAAAAAAGAAAGAAAAAAAGGAGAGAGAGCAGGAGAATAAACAAGTTTTGCAATAAGAGGTATTTTGAGCTGAGTATTTCATATTGGTTTTCATTGGTCAAATGTCTTCCACAATTTGAGAGGGTTAGCAATGCAATTTATTCATTTTCTCCAAGGGAGAGGCTGCATTTAATATGTGCTCTCCAGGATTCCCTGTTAAAATATTAGGCAATAAAATCCTTGCCTTTACAGTACTTGTGGTTATAATTTCCCCCAGGTAGTAGAAACTCAGTAATGTATTGTTTAAGTTTTCCCTTTGCACAGATTGGAGTGCTTGTAGCTGTGTAAAAAGGCCTGTTTTTCTGCAAGTGCATGTGTTTGTTGGTGACCCATCTCCTCTCTCCAGCTCCTCTCTGATGAGCTCTGTGCTGCAAAGCCTTCCATCTTGGCATCTGTGAGCAAAAATACTGCTCCAGACTGAGTTGGATCTGTTGTAACCAACTTGCTTTGCTGTCCCTTGGTAAAATCTATGTGTCTGTCTTGGTTTTGGGTGAATTTGTGGTAGAGATAGATAGCCCAACTGATCTGAACAGCAGAAGTGATTTATGGCGAGCCCACTTGCATGACTGAAAACTGCTCTTTAATACAGACACACCTTTCTGTGGTGATGTACTTTTAACGCACATTGGATAAACTGGCAGAGCCAACCCATCTTAAGAACAGCTTTATTTGCCGTGAGCCATTGGCTCCTCCTGACATAACATGACTGTCTGCATAATTGATGTTGTAGATCCTCATAGCATTAGCTGGGGTTGGGGTAGTCTGAGGTTATAAAGAAGGCATGGTTTGGGGAGTGGGGTGCGAGATCCTTTATTTAGCGCAGCTGAGAAAGCTGGAAGAAGCAGACAGGCTTGGAGGCGTGGATGGGCTGCTGAGGCTCGCCTTGCTCTAGTTTTAGTTCAGCAAGCACATGCAGCACCCTCATTTGAAAGGAGGGAGCTCAGCCTGGGAGCTGCCTGAAGATGGGCAGCGCTGGTGCCCAGAGCCTCTCTTGCAGGTGTCCTTCGCAGCACCCCGCTGATGCACAAATCTGACCTGCTTTTCTCTTTGGTGGGCTGTAGACCTAGAGCATATAGGGGAAAAAATCCTTAAAAATGCAATGGTTCAGAAACCGGAGAGGAAAATTATAGCAATACCTAATTTATGATTTTTAAAATCTTCTTGTCCACTGTTGTGGATTTTGAGTGTGGGGGATTAACACTGTTGCTGACATTAGGGAAGGAGGCAGATGGGCATCACCAGCCTCCAGAGGAGCACTGTCTGTGGCATGGGAGCAGGGCTGACAGCACAACAGCCTCCCTGGGCTAAACACAGCCTTCCTGAATATGCTGCTAAGTCAGCTTTGCTTTATAGGTCCAGATCAGGAGAGGTGTCAATGCCTGTGATCTCAAAAGAATTTTGTGCCTGAATGGAATTATTTAGTACCTAAGCGCATGTTTCAGCCTGGGTGAAGGCTTGCAAAAGAAGGGAGAGGTGGCTGATCGCCTATGCTGCAGGTGACAACGCCAGGCAGCATTAGGAAACACAGGTCTTAGCAACTTTTGAAGCAGTGAAAGGTAAAAAAAAGGTAACTGGTTCTTCAGGCAGCCTTTGCCTTAAATGTGTGGGCTTCAGCACTGAAGCAGCAAAGATGAAGTGTTAACTTCATCCCTGGTGCAATGCTACTGAAATAAAAGTTATGCCATGAAGAAACTCACTTTGCATCAGCCTGCAATGGGCTTTGCACCACTGCTGACTGCACGTTGTATTTTATTAGATGCTGGAGTATGAAGCTATTAGCAAAAAAGTAAGGAAAAAAACAGGAAAATAATAGAAAACAAGTATAAGCTGTTATTGTTTAGTATCTAATTTCCACCATTGTCTCATCGTGCCCTTGCGGGTCATACTCCCACTGAGAGGAACTTGCATTGTTTCCTCCTGGTACATGAATTTTGGAATTCACTATGTACAAACGTCAATGCCAGTCCATGGTATTGGATAAGTAATGCAAGAATGTGTTTGGTGTTCCTTATCTGTATAGAGTCTAAATGCAAAACATTCAGCAAACTGTGTGTTGTTAAAGATTATATCATATCCTCAGTCTGTGTGCATCAAAAAAGTCTGAAAACATAAGAAACTGATGCCTGGGGGAAGCCCATGAAAGTGGCTTTGCACACCCCGAATGTGAAGGGCCAGAACATGAACATTTTCATTTGTGTGCTCCACAATCATAACCCCGTGTGCACAGTAGTTGGCACACAACCATTGTGCAGTGGCTGTATTCCAGACCCCTGCCCCAGCTGGTTGCAGTGCCATTTAGAAGCACCCATCTCTTCCCATCCATAGTGGGGACAGCTGGATCCCTGACTGCCTGGAGCCAACCGGGTACCGAGGTGTAGGAGGGGGACAGAGCTCACTGTGTGAGACTGTGAAGCAGTTCTTCCTGGGGATGTTGCTGTGCTGATTTCCTCAGAACCAGCTTTCCTTCCTTCCCTCCCTCTTTCAATGAGTTTGGCCCCCAGTGTTGTTCTAGGGTGCCGTGGCCACCCAGGGTTAAGCCAGCATAGATATTCAGGAATCATTCGTTAGGGATGTGACAGCTGGAGAAACTTGTGCTTCAGGTTTGCTTGGTTAAGAAAGATTGGGGTGCAGGACAGGAGAAAGGCAAACATTTGCGTTTTGCCTTTTTGCTTTGGGTGGAAGCAATGATTTTAGTTGAGTTATATATATATAGTAAATTAAAGCCTCTGAGAAGTCATATTGCATCTTCAAAACAAACTGCTGAACTCAACTGCTTTTACCAAATGCATGCAAAATTTTCCCCTCAGGATCCTTCCTTGGAGGCTCTGTAGTGCCTGCATTGCAAAACCTGGGGCGATGAGCAGTGTCACTTGAGAGTTTCTCCATAGGATACCTTTAGACAGCATGCTTACATGTATTTTTATATATATATTTAACACATAAAATTCTCTTTTGGTATGTTACTGCATACAGTAAGCAGAAAGAAAAATGGTGCAGAACCAAGATATGGGAAGAGACGCTGCCCAGCTGGTAGACTCTGAAAAAGAAAGAACAAAATCCTCTTAAGAGGCACAGACACATGCAGTTTTTATCATTACCCTTCTATTGCAGCTTAATACATGCGGTTATTTTTTTGTGATCATTTCAGATGCCTCAGGAACAGTACGCGCACCGGAGCACCATGCAGAGCTCGGAAGGACCCCAGGTATACAAAGTGGGGATTTATGGCTGGAGGAAGAGGTGCCTCTATTTCTTTGTGCTGCTCCTAATGATTTTAATCCTGGTGAACCTTGCTATGACCATCTGGATTCTGAAGGTTATGAACTTCACAATTGTAAGTAGGGGTTACCCTGAAAGGTCTGGGGAAGATGAGGGAGGGTGATGGTCTTTCCTGTGAGCATGACTTCAGATAGAGCTTTGATAATGGGATGTTTTAGTTGCCACGGATAGCCGTTATTACAAATTTACCCAGTGATCCTCTTTTTCTGCTGGTGATGTCTGCAGTATTGCCAAACCGAGGAATCAGCTCAGCGTGGCAAATCATGTTCCTTCTACCTGCTGTATATATACATGTATATATGTAAACAAAACACACCACCCTCCCCTAATTTTCAATTATATAGTGTTTTAAAATTAATGGAATAGGTTATTTTGAACTGGGGTGTGGGAATGGGTTTAAGCCTTTCTCTTAGATTTTTTTCTGCTTTTCTCTATGGCTGGGAAGTTGAGAAACTTGATTGCCTTTTTATTAAGGAAAATTCATGGTTTATTGTTCCATAATGGCGTGGTTCCAGAAGCTTCGTGAAGAAAAATAACATTTCCAGGGTGGCTTTCTGGGTGCGATACCTCGGAGAAGCATATCTTTGTCCTCATCGTGCATGGTTGGTGCGCATCAGTCCTGCCAGCAGCATTCCCTTGCTGTACACACTCCCTGGCCAGGGTTAGCTTTCCAGAAGTCCCTAGAAAAATGTTGGGCAGCTGTACTGTGAGGAAGATTACATTGGGCCAGATTGTGCCTTTGGGGCCCAGAGCGCTCTGTGCATCACTTGGACTCTGTTCAAACTCTTTTTGAGATCTTAAGGAATGCCTTGACCTTGAATTGCCTTTTTACAGGGTGAGCTTCACCTCTGCTACTGGAAGTCAAAACATGATGAACCAGGCTCACCCGATTTCCAGGGCTAGTGAGCCTTTATATATGGCAGGTCCTAGTTTTTCAATAGATAATTTGTCTAGGCAGAATGAAAATGAAATGATTACTCCCCTCTTCTTCAAAGCAGTCACTACCCCCTTGGTCAGATGGAGCTATTTTAAGATAATTTGAGTCTTCAGGAGAAACCGAGTTTGAGGCTTTAATCCTGGATTTACTTCATGAAAGAGCTGTAAGGCTAAATTCCCCTAGACCACTTTCAAGGGCTTTCCCTGCCAGGCACTGATGTGAGCAGCGTGTTTGAAGTCTCCCGGCATTTCTTTCTCTGCTTTGGTCTTGTGAAGTCCTGAACAGCTGTGTTCAACATTATGTCATTAATGGGCCATGAGAAGTTGAGTAAACAGTCTCTGACTTACTGTATCCATCAGACAAAATGCTGTGTCAGGGGAACACGTAGCATTCATTTTCTCTAACCAGGATGCTGTCAAGGTGTGCAGAAGATTGCACTGCATGTGTACTTAGGGAACAAGCAATTATAAAGCAGCAATCCACAAAAAGCTCCTGTGAGTGGGTACAAAGTGAGCCAAACTGGTAAGCAATTAATGCTTAACCAGACCAGGTATTTAGTCTTGTGAAATTGATGCCATTTGGATGCACATTTTGTGCTGAACTGTGGTCTGTAGATAAATATAGTTGAAAAATACGTATTGCTGAGGTGATAGAAGACTTAGTCGTATGCTCATTATACAGGCAGTGCCCAAGCACAAAATAATGGAGTTTCAGATTCTCACCTTTCAGAAATGCAACTTTATTTCTTTAGAATAACGTAACTTTGATATGTCGGTCCCATGCTTTCTGCTCTTTGGTGGTGGTGGTCAGTCAACTCTCCACAAGCTACTTGGGAAGGCAGGTGAACTTCTCTGCTCTTTTCTCCCTCACTGCCTTCTCCTGATGCATTGCATTTTTCAGGCCATCTGCAGAAGGGTAGAGAGATGTCCAGGATACATCCTAGAGATACATACAGAAACCTCCCCCTTCCAGCAGCTCTCTCCATCCCACTAGGTTATACACTGTCTTTTTGGGAGATGCACTTATCTTCCAGGTCTTGTCTGATTCTGTTTCCTTAAATAGTCACTTGCCCTCTGATTCACTAGGGATTAGTACAGGGTAAAGTATATTTGTAAATGGGTTTAGTTAATTCATATATTCTAAAGTTAGTAGGTGATGAACAGCAGTTAGTGATAAAAACACAGATGGTAGCACTGAATCCTGCAGTGGGAACTGCTTTATGGTTATAGGCATGGCCACACTAGTCAGGGTGTGTGTCTCTGACACACAGCCGATTGGAGGTAAATATAAGAACAGGGCATGTAGAATGTGATCCTAGCTCCAGTATGCACACATTCATCTCCTGACCTCCTGCTGCTCCTGCAGCCTCACTAGCTGCTTTGGGTCCTGCTCTGCAATCCCTCCTGCACCATTCCCTGAGGCTGAGAAAACTACTTTACTAAGTGAACTTTCAGAGGCAGACTTTTATCTCTAGATAACAAATGTAGGAAAGTTCTCAAATGAGAAGATGCAAATATGGAAAAAATCTTTAATTTGTTCTTGTTCTGATAAGAGGAGCTGAGAGTCCTTCTGGGGCAGGGGAATGATTCAAGTAGTCAGTAAGCAATAGCTGCTGCTTAACAGGTCTGAGTTACTCCAGTGCTTGCAGAGCAAAAAAAGAGGGGAGAGTCTGTATTTCTGTTCTTGTGGAATATGTAACATTTCCAGTATCTTTCCACTCCGAGCTCTCCTCTCAGAACCTGAGTCTGTTCAACTCCACACAACAGTCCTGGCACCAGAATTTAATGAGTGCTCATTATAGCCAATAAGTGCTCACAGTATTTTAATAAGCACAGCAAACTTGCTCAAGAAAAACTCAGGCTGATAATTGGGAGTGGAGAAGGGAGGAGGAGATGAAGCAAAACAGAACCACCTTCTCATGCACGTTAAGCAGTATCCATACATTCAACTTCCACTTCATGCCCTGACCTCCCTTCCTCTTCCCTCTGCCTCATGTACCAGCAGACAACTCCTTTAAAATCAAACCATTAACTTCCAAACAGTGGCTTTTAGTAAGCAAGGCATCACTAATTTATTCTAGGTTTTGCTTTTATCTGAACGTTCAAGACTTCAACAAATTTATGTGTGGATGTTGCTTTTTACACGGAGCTGTGTCAAAGCAGTGTTG
This sequence comes from Strigops habroptila, assembly GCF_004027225.2. NCBI lineage: Eukaryota > Metazoa > Chordata > Aves > Psittaciformes > Psittacidae > Strigops > Strigops habroptila. Next base: position 14,886,930 of record NC_044288.2, read on the forward strand.
CGTTTGCGTGGAGCAAATTGGTCCCTCTAGTCTCTCCTCTGGTGCATTCACTTCTTACGTAGTTTTTGATCCTCAGTTTGTTTTAAATGCCTTTATCAGGCACAGACTGTATGGAAAACAGGTCTGGAGAGGGCCTCAAATATCATCTGCCTGTCCCGCAGCTGGTTTCAGTAGCCAGGTCCATTTATCCTGTTCATTTACATCAAGGCTGTGCTGCTCTGGGACTGTGGGAAGCTCTGTGAAGGTTACTACCTCTTAACCTTACTTTGATTTTTATGCCAAACCACAGAATGAATATGGACCAAAGCCACCAATTTCAGTTGAAACCCAAATGCACGCTGAAGGTGGCCTAACCTAATTGAGGTAGAAACCACCATCCAGCACTCAGCTTTCCGATGATATATAGGTAGAGGGAACTCTGCTTCATTCAAATCTTGGGCAAGCCTGGTTAGAAGTATGTGGTTTGCACATAGTGGGTTTGGGTGGAAAACACTAATGCCTGTGGGCTGTGTATGTGGCTCAGTCTGAAGGTTCAGCACAGGCTTGGGCTTTATCCTGCTGTCACAGGGCTCAACCTCGAGCTGTGGAATGCTCAACCTTAAGCTTCGCAGAGCTCACCTGAGGCAGGCACAGCCCTGCAAGAGTTTGTATATGCCAATTTAATTACAAGGCTGCAGCCAGAGCTCTTAACAACCTTGCTCTTTACGGACCACCTGCATTAGCATCCATGTAGCTCTTCAGCAGTAGGATTGCTCATGACTGTACATAGAAGTGCACATATTTTCTGTGCTGTATGTCTGTGATGTGCTAGGGACCTCTATTTCAGCTATTACTAGTGAGCTTAAACCACTTTTTAAAAGCTTCCTGTTGTATTAATTTCTGAATATTACAACAAAAGATGTGCTTACATAAACAGGGCAAACCTATATCCTTATTTTAAACAGTACAAGGCTCAGAAGACTTGGATAATGGCAGTGACAGTGCATTGACCTCTTTCCACAAGGGTAGCATACAATGCCTGGTATTTTAAACAGTGTTAGGAGTCTAAAGCATTATCCATTAGTTCCCTTTTTTGGTCTGTTAGGCAGCAATAAGAGCTCTAAACAGCAGAGACAAGAACTGTGTCCTGTTGTGGCTGCATTTAACTGGCAGACACCTACTTGTCTGCCCATCAAAGCACTGAGGACCCTTTGCTTTTTCTTTGCCCTTCCTGGGTGTTTCTATCCATAGCTGCCTGTTTGCATGTTTCGGATTGTAGGCTTTTTGGGACAGAAGATGTTTGCATATGGCATCCTGTAGTCCTATGTATTGGCAGGTTCTACGAAACTGTAAACATTAATAAATGGAAATATAATACTTTTCCCCTAATCAGCTTGCAAGGCTTGAAATGCCTGGTGAACTGTCTTCTAAGAATCTTCCAAAGCGAAGGCTCTAGAATAGGCTTTGTAAGGAAAATATTCTGCAGCTTTGTGCTATCTGTACATGCACTTCCAAGAAAATGCAATGTAGAAATGGGCAGACAATGACCTGCCTCATCCCATCTTCCTTAAGATGTAGAGAGAGGGGTATTTCCCCCTCCTGGCCTGATCAGGCTGAGGTTGGGGTACTCCATAACCACAGCAAACACAAACTCTGTGTTCTCCTTCCAGGACCACACCAGGTTTTCTGAAAGTTTGCATCCTTCAGCATGAGGTTCAGCCATATTTTATTATTTTAATTGAACAGGAACAAATGACCGCCATTGCTCTGATTTTTCCTTTTTTGCTGCAGGCTGCATTCATAGCTGAAGGGGTATGGTTTAGAATCGTTGAATGAAATGTTAGCTATTTAGAGAGACAAAGTGCTGCTGTAGATGGCACAAACGCTAAATATCATTATTATCTTGCTTTCTTTATTAAAAGTTGATAAGAAAAATGAGCTTTAAAAATTTGGTTATGAACATTTATTTCCAATACAATTACTCCCTCTTGTGTGTAAACTACCTGCCACATTTCAATTACAGGAAAACAGTAGGGTAATAACACAGCCATAAAGATGGATTAGAGTTAGGAAAACTCATTACTCTAACAGGCAGGATTCTTTTATTAATGATTTAAAGGAATAGACTTTGGTTTATTTTTATTTTTTCTAATTAAAAGTTGCCCCAGAATAAACTGACTGTGCAGATTATATTCCCTTTTCATGATTTCTCTGGGGTCTCTTTAGGTGCAATGGTAAGGCCAACATGGGAAAGAAATGTGATGCGCTTTTCAGCTTCTGCTTTGTAGTGCAACTGTAACCTGTCAGCTAAAATTGTTTAGAGTTAGAATTAGTATTACTGCATCCTTACTGAGGAAAGAGTGAAAGATTTTTGTTCCTCTCTCCCTCTCACACACACGCATACAAAATTGTGCACTTTTCCTTCTTAATTCATGTTGTTCTTGGTATAAAACAAGTAATTGTTTTGAGGCTGCCTGCATGACCCAAGAGCTTTGTGTATTTCCCTTCTTTCCTCATTCACGTGGACTACATCTCCTGATATAAAGATGTTAACCTTGTAGTGGTCTGACAACACCAGCAATACTGTGAGTGACTGTACTATTAAGTGAAGACGTTTCAATGGGCGAAATCCTTACCCCCTGGAATTCAGTAGGAATCTTGGTATTGACAAGCCCTTCACCGTAATACTTTTTATTTGCAGGTTTTTTTACAGTCGATTCAAATTTTCTTCCTTCTGGATTGAGGAAAAAATGTGTTATGCTTTTCTTTTCCTCTTTTTAGAGGTCTGAATTTTATTCCTAAGAAGTTTCTATTTCTGTACAAAAAGCAATTGAGATTATTTATCTTTTTTAAAGATACGTACGGTACTTTTTTGCCTTTTCTCCTTTGGTGTTTAGAATAGTGTAGTCAGTTTTAATGGGATATTGCATGATGTTATTGCAAGTTTGACCCCTTCATTGCTGTGTCCTCCCGAGTGTCAAGCATTTGGTACCGATAACTTGCTGAGTTACAGTGCATCAGTTTCTTCTAGTGCTACACCTTTGAAAACTCAGTGTCTGATATTATTTCATTTTTATTATCCTAATATCACATTTTCTCAGCCAGGATAAGCACATAAGGGTTTCGTCTTCTTTGTTACCAAAAAGTGATGGAAGGACTCCATATTTTTACCTTACTGTCTCTACTCTCTGCTGAACCATTGAGTTTTTGAGAGGCCTGCCATAGAATTGGATATGCCTAAAGATATGTCATGGGAGCAAAAGAAATAGTGAAATAGTAAGTCTTCTACTGCTACCACTAAACCAAGCTGGATATGCTGCACTGCAATCATTTAGGTAATTTTTTGGTTTTATTTTTTGGCTATTGCACAAGACAGTCTGTGGTGTACTGAGTGTTACAATGGCAGATGGCACTTTTCCCTCAAAGATTTTGGGTTGGGTTTTGTGAAGAGCAGAGTCTTATGTGGTTGTGCTTCCAGCTTGATGGTCAGGTTTCCAATTCTCAATTGTTTCTAAGCTACTGTTCATCCTGAAGCCATGTCAACAGAAGTATGTGTCCAAGAGACAGCAATATCTCAAACATACTTAGCTTCTGTATTTCTCAGAGGCAGAAGAAAGTAATCTTGTTTATTAGTATCCCTACTGTGGAAGAAGCCACTGCACAAGCTCTGTACTCGCTGCTAACCAGGAGTGAGAGGTATTATAAATGTCCCCGTACCAGAATAAGCTTTTGTTGATGCTGTTTTCCTATTGGACACCAGAATTTATCCCTGACACCCAGGTACCCCAGGGCCCAGCATCTCTTGGTTATTATTACTTCTAATTTCAAGGAAGTTGTTGGAAACTCAGCGACACCCCTTTCCTCATACTTTCAGTTCAGTGCATGCATACAGGCATCTGGCAGATGTGCTGTATGGGCCACGCTGTCGAGCCTCAATAACCAGTCTTCAGCATATCTCCAGAGCAGGAAAATACATCAGTGCATAAAAAATACATCATGGCTTTGTTTGGTCCCTGAAAGAACAGGGGGATTAGAATAGATGGAGAAGGGAGGAGAGTGGCAAGGACTTGAGTGGTGTGCAATGTAAGGTTGAGCATGTGGTCTCTGGCATAAGGCTTCACTTCCAGGTGTTTCTGTCTGTGAACACAGAGGGTCCTGTCTGCTGGTGACCCACATCCCTGCTGTGCTACGGGGAGTGTGATGGGAAGCTTTGTCAGACCTGGAGGAGCTGCTTCATGGTGTGATAGCAGCAGGACCCAGCAAACAGGGAGGAGGGCATGGGTGGGCTGGGGGGGGGGGGCTGAGTCATAAACTCTTGATCCCAGATCCCACCTTCTGCCACCACCCTTCAGAGGGGATTGTTCTCGGCTTCTCTTTCATCTGAAGAAATAAGATATTTCGCATTAGCATTCGTCTCAGTGCCAACAAAAGATCTTCAGACTAGCAGTTCTGCACCAGAGAGAGGTTTGTCTCTTAGAGAACATGTAAAAGGTATTATTATAAATGTGCAAAGGAACAAAAACAAGCTCACTGCTAAAATGTCAATAATCAGTTAGTCCTCTGAATAGCACACAATCTGATCCCTCCCTATATTCTCACCGTACAGTAGGAGAAATGATTTAATTTGGGAATCCACACGGAAATGACACGTCAAACTGAGCTGTACAGTAAGTTTTCCACTGCTGCTTCTCTTGTTCCTTGCTCTTCTTTCTTTTTCCTTCTGAACTGCCTGACATGCCTCCTGAACTGTCTCAAACCTTCTCAGCTTTGAGAACCTAGCAGCTTATTGCTATAACAAAAATATAATTCTTCTGAAGCACCTCTTCTGCGTGGTTGCCTTAAGGCTGAGGTGCTGCTTGAAGTAGCCTCCAACTGCAAAGCCATCAGCTTTTCTGAAAGCTGCTGCTTAAAACATTTCTTGGCATTTGGTTACAAACCCCTGCTGTTTGCATCTTGGGTTGTAGCATAATCCATGGAAAGAGGATGGAGGCGGCTCTTTCTTACACTGTAAATGACTGTGCAAAGTACTGAGCAGCAGAAACCTTCACTGTCTTTGGGTGAAGCCCCAGCTTGAAGGCTAAATGCTGCCTGTTAGCTAGGATAAGCTTTTGTGTCTGACTAAACAAAAACAGTAGGGGAAAAGTGCCATATTCTCTCTGCAGTTGTGTGCATTTACTTTATTTACCTTCTGTCAGAACCCGCTGTAAAGACTGATGGTTTTGAGGACAGAATTACAGCCCTGTGGTTGTGTGGATTCTGTCTTTCCCGTCCCCTCCTGCAGATGCTGTATTATCACTTCACCACTTATATGCTACCATACCTGATTTGATAGATGTATTTAAAATACTTGCTGCCATTTCACATGCCTGTTCTTCCAGAGCTCTATGATGGAGATGAACTTGAATATATCATTTGAATTCATCATAGCTTGCATTTTAGTTCTGGTCATTTCCACTTCAATTACATTTTCCCCATTACCAATCTTGCCTTCACTACCATGGCCAACAGTAAGATGGACTGAGGTAATTATTTGCATTGAGGCACAAGTTTCTATGGGACTACACTCCAGTGCACTTGCATGAAGGACAACCTGTTAACACTGTAGTGATGTGGTTGCAGACAGGCTTATAGAAGAGGAATAGATTTACTCACATAATTCAGCCTTGACCTCATGAGTTCTCATTACATCGTGTCCGCCCAGCACTACTGCCCACCTCTTTCCTTTTTAAATGAGATCCAGTAACTAATAGTGAAATTATGGCAATCTGCTATATGAAATTTTTTATTATTTGCATTTAATTAAAGGCTTCTCTTGAGGATATGAAGGGTGGCTTAACCTCAGAGAAGCCTCTATGTCTCCAGTAATTGCTTCTAATTGAAGTCTTTAGAGTTCCCACCCCACCACAGGAAAAGGGAAAAAAACCCCAAACCTGAAGAGTTTACTCCCACACACAGGGTCCCTGAAAATTATTTTATCCTTGTGTAATTAAGGTGACTGAGGGTCCTCATGAATGATTCTTCAGTGTGGGTTAACCAGCTAAAATTAAAGTTTAATTGCTCTAAAGCCTGGTTTGTGGTGTGTTTATGAGATGTCCAAGGGCACAGCCCATCCTCCCAAACTGGCTGGGCTGTGTGACGGAGTCCGTGCAGGGGGTGCAGGTGCACATCTTGCCTAAGTCATGGAATCATACATAGATCATAGAATGGTTTGGGTTGGAAGGGACCTTAAAGATCATCCAGTTCCAATCCCAATGGTTTCATTTCCACCACAGGTTTTTGGTTTTGTACAGTTCTTGTTGACTTCCAGTGATATTTTGGTTATTCTAGCAAAAAAATTTACAAGCCTTTGGGCTTAGTGTATCCTGCAAAGCACAGGAGAGGGGCTCTGCCAGCTTGAGGTATGTGGGGCTGAGCACCAGTACTGCCTCTGGGGTTGAGAACATCTTGGACATCTCCCTGTTCCTCCCAATTCATGTAGGGCTCCAAGGCCACAGCTTAGTCTTTGTTGCTGCAAGAAGTGGATCTTTCTCATGCCAGCGCCTTGCCCCATTAATCCTGGTACATGGAGTGTGTCCCTAAAGCAGACATGGCATTTTATAAACCACTCATCTGTGGCACGGGTGTTGGGAACCAGTCCCGCTCCAGTCGCCAAGGTGCCAAGGTACATCAGTCACAGAGAGGTGAGCTATGGCTGGAGGGGTCTGGTGGGAGCCTGTGGTGCTGGGTCTGGGAAGGAGCACAGCACCTCGTGTTAAAGCCACCACCTCAGGCTCAAGCATACGGCACTTCAATTACACATTCTTCCTAATTACAACTATCAGCATTTCCGTGCCGATTCTGGCAGCACAGTCGCGCTGATTGCACCCTTCGGCTCTATTAAAATCCCTCCTCGTGTTACGGGTCTGAAAACAGGCATGACAGAAATGCAAGTGTGTATGTTGTAGCAGCAGACATGGCCATTTTCTACTGTTTATTCTCCCTACTGAAGATAGCGAGGTTGAAAAACATGAGAGCATTCTGCTTTCCTGCCTTCTTGCATTGTTTGCTAATTCCTTGTATCTCACAAGTCAGCAGGAATGTGCATGCGATTTCTGCTTTTCATTATCTTGAAGGTTCTCTGTAATGTGTGCTGAAACACATAAAATGTCTAGATGGACTGAAATCTTTCAGAGTGACCTCTTAGAGGGCTACCAGTGAAATGTTGGAAATGGAAATGTCATTGTTTGTCAGCAGTAGATTTGTCATGTTTTCAGAAGTCGCAGCTACAGTTAAATACATGAAAACACGTGTAACCTGCCTCTGTTGTTTCTTAGCAAGAAAATATAGCTTGGCAAAGTGCACCTTTTCATTTTAGAAAGAAGTGCGTTGTTTCTCTAGGCAGAGCCCTGAAATACTTGTATTTCGTGTAGGTGCAAGTCATATAGACGTGTGTAGGTGCTGATTTTGATTCAGGTTATTTAGGAAGGTGGTATTATTTCTGACAACAAATATTTAATCTTTCAATACAAGACATTAAAGAATTTGGTTCTAGGAAACTAGGAAATTAAATGCGTTTTACAGACTTTATTTCCTTTGCATGCTAGAAAGGGAATTGTTTCTAATTACATGCTTGTGCATGCCACCCACTTCTGAATTCAGCACTTATTTACAGAGAGACATCATCAACACAGACTCATAGAAGGTTTGCAGCAAAGCCTTGAGCCTTGTGAAGGTGGGGAACTCCAGCCTCAGCAGCTGATGGCTGGGTTGTATAAAGATTGGATGAATCCCAGCAATGCTGCTGTGGTTTTATAGAAAACTGCATTGTCTAGAAGAGAGAATGATTCGGTTGACCAGCAGGTATAGATTATAGGGCATAAGATTTCATCTTTGCTTGAAGTTACACGTCAAGATCTATTGACCAAAGACATTTGTTGGTATTAGAAAGTATTCAGTCTTGTACGTTGCCCAAGAAAAAACCTGGATGTTAGAAGGCAGATGTGCTTAATTCCTTTATTCTTCCCAGTGGCACTACATTTGCTGCCATTACACCTTTCTTCTAATAGGAAGCTTTTCTGCAGAACAGTTTGCCTTGTCAGTCCTTTGTTCTTTGAGCTGAGAATGAGGAGCTTTTACATATTCAGGGCTAAAAAAATATTTCTCTGTATGGGGAGACTGAGGCCAGGAAAGACCCTGTTGTGCTTGCGATGACTGGAGACCTGTGAGGTGGGGTCAGAGCCTGGGGCTGGGAAGGTAATCAATTCCATTTTGCCTGTAGAGTATGCTAAATAAACCCGGAGTAGCCAGTCATTTGATACATGAGTTGGTTCTCCTCCTACAGGAATGTAGATCCATGGCATCAGTTTGGGTTTACAAAGGTATCAAGAAAAGAACAGGTTGGCAGCATATAGCTCCAGAAGGCAGGCTGCAAAGGAAAGTGTTTTAAGATTTGAAATGCAGGCAATATCTGGGCAATTGGAAAGAGGAGTGTGTCCTGGGTTTGTTGATTTATTTTATTTTTGGTGGTGGTGGTGTCGTCTGCCTCCATAGAGAATAAAAGAGCCTGTTGCTTTGGGTTGGTAGCAATCTATAGGGTGACATGTTAAATGGATTTCACTCACCTATTAAGTTTGTCAGTTTAAAACAAATAAATAGATGCTGTGAGAATTTGTGCAGTACAAAACACAGACAGTGACCCAAGAGAGCTCTGTGGACAGAAATCTCTGGAAACAACTACAAATCTCTGCCCCTTCTCTCAGAAGGAGGCTCACAGTTTTGGAAACGTGGCACAGGAGCCTGGAAATGGTGGACAATTATACATGAACCCCAGTAAATGAGAGTAAACTAATCTATTGTGCTCATTTCTTTCCTTACTTTTCCTCATTTCATGTTTTCCTGTTTTTAAAATTAATCCATTCCATAAGCAATGTGAAGTTAAATAGCTAAATTCACGGCACAGTCACAATTATCACTGGTGTTCACATTGGGTGAGCTGGTTGAAATGCTTACTGGAAACAAGCGTAGAGAGATGATGAGATTCACGGTGGGGAAATGACCACCATTCATCCAAAATGTTTTCAGTAACAGCACCGGGAAGGGAATACACTGGTGCAATCTGTAGTTCTTGTTTTTGTTTTAAAGGTCTCTAATGAGCCATGTGTGCAATGCATTTCACCCTAGGAAATCCCACTGAAATCTGGCACTTGGATTTCATTTCTTGTGCTGCTATATTTAGAGCGGAAAGCAGATCTCCCAGCGTGATTCCTTCTGGCTTATAGAAGCCCTGTGAATTGTCTTAGTAATATACACTAATCGGTTACCAAAGCTGCCAGCCCCCCGTGGAAATCCTTTATAACAATAAAGAGTGGAAGCAGAGCAGTTGCACGTACTTTCAGGCTGCAGTCACGCGGCAGTAGCCAGTTGTCATGTCTGCTGGGGGGATGAGGGACAGATGACCTCAGTGGGTATGGTGTGGTCTTCGTTATTGTGGCCTGTTGCTCAATCACTGCTTTTCTGCGCCTCTTTTTTTATCCTATGGGTAAGGAGTCCCATCAGAGGTGGTTCCAATGAGTTTTAATGAGTAAGTTAGAGTTTTGAGAGATTTGTTGTCTCAGAGCGTGCACGTTCCTTTCTTCACTGTCCAACCATGTTCACTAGTAAAAGTAACAGGCAGTCTGATGTACTTATTTTTAATAAGTTCCAATCTTTCTTGACCTTAGTTCCGTTGAAAATCATTCACGTCCATGCTAGGTCAGGCATTCAGTATCATCTTTTTATAATCAAAGGAACAAGCCTATCTTTTCAATACAGTATTTTTCCTGTGCTGATGCCTGCCAGCCCAGCTGTACAGCTGAAGTGCCAGAATGGTTCATGCCTTGTGCTAAAGGAATGTGGTGGCATAGAAGCTTTTAAATTATGAAGAGGGAAGAGAGGTAATACATGTCAGTATTTGCAGTGTAATGTGAGAATATGGCATCTTTATATTCTAGTATTTTGAGATGTATTTCAGGTATTTCATACGCTTTCCATACTTGTCTGTATAGGAAAAGAATCTTTAAAACTTAGGAGCAGTGAAATCACTACAACTCTGTAGAAATTACTTTCAAAATCTACTAAATTAAGCAGAGAACATGTCCATCCTGGCAGCTTTTTGTTATCTTTCACAGTTCTTTGATAGGGATGTAATTTTCTGTAATCACTCAGAAAGATGGCTGGATATTTTTTCTATTAAATTCTGAAGGACTTAAACCTTTTCTGGCTTACCTTTGCTATTTTTCATGTTTATATACAACAGTATAATGCATCAGCATTTTTATATGTTTCCCATATAAAAATGAGCCATGCTTGTAGAGGCTGTCAGACTTTCTATTCCACAGAATAACTGGAGCATCACTGTAAGTTAACACCAGCCTAAAATTCACATATAGGTGCTGAAATGTCTTATTTTATGGCCTTGTTGCTATTTAAAAGCTAAGCTATGCCCTTTTCTTAATTTACTGTCGCTACCCAGAAGTACATTAGTGCTGGGGGATGCTGCTGCAGAGGTCCCAGGGTAGCTCTGCTGCTTTCATGGGTGCCCTGAAGTCAACAAAGCTGTGTCTTGGCTAAGGAACTGGCCACGCTATGATAATTAAGTGGCACGTTAGAAATGGTAAGGAGACCAGTCTACAGTGCTTTAACCTTCTTTCAGCAGGTTTCTTCTACCAGGGATTGGAATATAAAATGATTACTTTTTGCTCTCTCCTCTGTGTTTAGCCTCAGGAGGTTTCTGATAGGTTTTGGCTATTAAAGACAGCAGTAAATGCCTAGCGGGAAGCTAGCTGGCATTTATAACCTTAAGCTATTTAGGAAATCAGAAAAGCTGAATGCATTTTTTTTTTATTTTATTTCTATTTTTTTTAAGAGAAGAGCTACAAGAGCAGAAGGCACTGCCTGCTTTGCAGGTGAATTCCACTCAGGATGATAAATTATGTCTGAACTGAACCAAAATGTTCCTAATGGCCCTAGTCAAAAGGCCTATTACAGGATGTCTAACTCACTTAAATTCCTTTCTGCTTTAAATTGTTAATGATTAAGTATTTTACGGCTAAAGGGATATGCTCTTAAAGGGCACTTTGCTTTAAGGTTAGCCAAACTTAAAAATGAGCACCTGAACTGAGGTATACAGACTCACTTGAGTGACCTTCTTCTGGTGGTGGAATCAGGATATTGTCTCTACGGGTAGGTGGTTTTGTGGAGATATTTGCAGGCTAGCCCGAAAGTTTATGAAAAAGGAAGCAGAGGAACATTTTGGAGCAGAGAGAAACAGCAGCTTTGGCTTGCCCTGGTGGTTTTTAAATCACACTTTTGATATTGCAGAAATAAAGATTTTTTGTCTTTCATTATATTTGGAGAAGTAAACTATATGATGGCATAAAGGAGGCTTTCCCAAAGGAACAGCTGCTACATTGTAAGTCACCAGCCCTGTACTGGCTTATGTAGTCACTTGCTTTTAAGCATGGTTTTGTAGCAATGAAGGTGCTAAATCTGTCTAGTAATCACAAAGATTTGGACTTCTGTCCAGTTCTGTGCTGCTGCCTGCCTGGCTGCTGACCTGTCATGCCACATGCTTGTCTGTAAGGGTATGGAAATATGTAGTAGATACGTATTGAGCGTCGTCAGCTATAGGAACTTCTCAATTTCTTAGATTTTTAATGTTTCCTGACAAGGAATCACAGAAAATTCCAAGTCACTTTGCATAGTATTGGTACTTATATACTACTGCTATATACTACTTACATAGTATTACATACTCAGCTGCTGTGCTCATGTGAATATTAATGCATATGTAGGTCCAGTTTTCCTCCCATTAGGCTCAAGAATGAGCTTATTGGACTTGAAGTTTATCTTCTAATCCTTTTTCCATGAGTGTCATCAGTCTGCTGATTCAGCAATGAGTGCTCACATCTTCCTTCAGTCAGGGTATTGATTCAGGGCCAGCAAGCAGCACACACGGGAGCAGGTACTGACCAGAAATACCAGGACTGGCCCCATAAACATGTGTGCCTGCCTGATGTTTGCACATAGAAGTGGGTAAGTTTTCAGAGAAAGCTGAAAGAGCATATTTTCCAAAGTATCTACGTTGCTCCTTGTGGTCTATAGGCAGGTTCCAGGCATCAAGGACTGTAACACTGCCATCTTCCGTCATTTTTATTGCAGAATGAGGGATGTATGCTTTATACATTTCAAAATACTGATTTTCTTTTTGTTTCTCCCCTCCTGATGATGCAGCTCCCCACTGGGGATTTTAAGCAAGCATTGTTCCCAGCTTGTTTGAAATGCTGTTAATGTGGATTCCTGGCCCAGTGCAATGCAAATGTCTGGCTCCTTCAGAATATTTCTGTTCCCCACTGTGTTGTTTCCCCTTTGATATCTGATGAGTCAGCAGGTCTTTAATTGCTGTTCCTCTTAGCCGGGAGTGCTCTCTTTCAATATGTTAAATATTTGATTGCCTCAGCTTTCCAGATAGAGCAGGGCATACATTGAGATGTAACAGACTCCCGATGCCAAACCTGTTGCCCTTCCAGATGGCAAGCTTGGGAGCTCAGCCTGAGGCAGCGTCTGGGAAGCATCGCCTGGAGCCCGGATGGGATGTGGGGAGTGAGGCTCAGGCTGCTGGGAGGCAATTTTGGATGGCAGCAGCCGTTCTCAAGAAGGCTTGCTGCAGGAGGGTCTGCAGGTTGCCTGGGAGGGCCCTGTGCGGCCAGGAGGCAAGTGTGGCAGTGTGCTCTGCTCTGGCTGCTCCCAGGACTCCTCTTTGCTCTCTTTTTAAAGAGGCAATGTAGACATACCCACTGGGATACTCCTGTGCTTGGTGGATTATGGAGTGTGCCTTCAGGGACTCAGTAAGATGAGGTATTATAGCCAATAAAATTATCTTCTGGTAACTTTCCTGAATATTATACATGCATTTCATACTCAGTGAGCTGAAATAAGGGCATTTTTTATAGCACTTCCCAGGTATTTTAAATGAATGTGTTATATAGGGACAATCTCTTCTGTATTTCATAAGAAAGCCTGGCTTCCAGGTAAGGCTGTTACTGGCCCTGCCACTGGGCAGGGGTGGGTCTTTATCAATGCAAGTGGCTCCTTGAGAGGAGAAATCCAGTTCAGCATTCACAGATATGCACTACGTGCTCACAGTAAGCTGGGACTTGCTGTTTGTAACTGCCTGTGTGCTTTGGGGAGGTATCTCTCCATGTGATGCTGTGTAGGAGCATGCAGACTCTCACATCACAGCAAAGCATGAGCAGTCCTGAGGATCATCAGCAAAGTAGGTTTGAGGCAGTAGCTGCAATGCAGACTGTGGAGAAGAATATCCCCAATGTACCTCTCTGCATCTGCCTCTGGGCTTCATATTCCTCTGAAGTCAATGCCTCTGCATTTCTAATGGAGAAGGGAGTCATATGAGGAGTAGTATGTAGACGAACACTGAGAAATTCAGAGCATACACATTCAGTCACTTCACTTGTAGGTGGCACTGGAGAGAAGAAAGAGCTTGATCAGGATAATGGGGAAAGGAAGAGCCATACAGCCTCGCTTTGTTAGTCTCATTAGCCTGGTCCTAATGTAAGAGAAGCTTCTGCATGCACACGCTCAAGCAGTGGGATGAAAAAAATCGCAGAAGTTTCCCCCCCACCGAGTCAAGGAGAAGCAGTCTCGCTCCCACTGAAAGGATGAAATAAATGTAGCTGCTACTAGAGCAGAGCAGTGAACATCAGAACCATTGTTTTGTAGAACAGGCCTCTTAAAAGGACCTTTAGATTAAGAAAAATAGGTGCAGAATAAAATTCTGTCCTGAGGCAAACTTGGCAGTACTGTGGCAGTGACATGGAGGAGCCCTATGAATAGATAAGCGGAGTTTTCCCACATTATTCAATGTGCCCACTTGCTGAACAAGCAGAGCAGAAAGTTCTCGATGGATGAGGAATGGGGAGAGAACAGTCCATCCACGTGGAGCCTTGACTTCCGCCAGCCTATTAATATCAGGGGTGTTTATGACCTTCCAGTCAAGCAAGGGAGAATAACTCATCGGCAGTCAGGTTCAATTCAGCTGATGTTTCCAAGATTAAATGCTACTTGCAGACTGGATCCGATTGCCAATTTTATGGTGAACCTGTTCTGCCATTACAATTTTCAGTGTTCGGGCCACACAGGTTTTGAGCTCCCTAGTGTAAATTATGGTGCTATATGCAAAGAGAAAGCTGGCTAGAAATGTGAGAAAGCTTGAAAGTCTTTCTTGTCTCTGAACAATGCTGACAGTTACTGCTACAATGCCTTGGGAAAGCCAGTCATTTCAGTATCTGGATTCAGCAGATGCCCTTGATGTGAGACAGTTGCCCTTGTGTCAGCCACAAGCAGCTCTCCAGGAGCATAAAGGAAGTGGTCATGCTTGGACTATGTTATGCGACTGGTGCAGCGGCTGATTAGTGATCTACAGGGTCTTCGGGGACCCGATTGGCCATTGTTGCCCTGTGGCATTGCAAGGCTTTGTTTGTCTGTAGAATGCCACTTACAGATTTGGCCAGTTATCTTCATTAATGGAAAGCAGTTGATAGTCCAGTCCTATTCAAGGTATTTGAGCATGCAGGGAAAGCTTATCGACTGCCAGCTTTAAGCACAGGCCAAAGCTACAGGCCTTTACAGCAGTAATGCACGCTGTGGTCTAGATTGGAAAATCAGAGAAAGAATTTGCCACTTTACACAAACATCTTGGCTCTCTAAAGTGGATTTGTAATGGAGGTGGGCTTCCAGTCACCTACTCAGTGCCTGTGTCAGGGAAGATGTCTGTGAGGCCAGTTTACCTGTCTCCTGTTGATAAAAATAATTGGAATTATTGGACCTTCAAAGCCGTGGAGAAAGTAATGGATGACCAGCTGCACTTCAAATGAAAAAGTAATCTGTGGAATAATTACTGCCAGTCAACACAAGCCCAGCTGTGAAATATTAATGGGTTGCTCGATCAGTCCATACAGAGCTCTCAATCATCCTCCTAGAGAGCAGCACAAACCCAGCAAATGGCTCAGGATTTGTAGTCAGCCACGTTATTGACAGGGGCTAATGTGGTATTTGCTATAAGCGAGTAACAGTTATTGGGTCCTAATGGAAAACTTCTTCTTAATATTTGTAAGTTCAGGGACGATCTGTCTTATGCCTCTTCAAGCACCCAGCATCTCACGGTGGACAAGCAGTGGCAGCCTTGTGCTCTGCAGATTTGTGCACAGCACTGCTGTGAAGCTCAGCAGCGTGTGACAGTCTTGGAGAAAAGAAATACTGAACAGAGGGTTTTCTATATTTAACACTAACCCGTGTGCCTCAGAGCTCGGAAATACTGACAAGAAGTGAGCTGCCACCCTGATCCAGCAAAGGACTGCATTTCAGGCGTGTGAACAGTCCCGTTTGCTTCAGAGAGACTTTGCATAAGCTTAAGCACTTTGTGAAATTGAAGTCTACTGAGTAGGAGTTCATAAATAAAAAGAGAAAGCGCTGCACTAGATTTCTCTTCCTGAGCCCCTGAACTTAAGGGAAGTTCTGCTTCAAAAAGGGGAGCCAACCAGGGAACGAGCATAGGCTGCTTTGATTAGAAATGCTGCACAGTTTTGATTGTGCCGTGAGATATGGGCCTCATGCTGCATTTGTTAATGGGAATGATTGTTTGGTGTCTCTTCTCTGTCTGCCTCCTCCTGGTCCCAGCATATCTGTGCATCTCAGTCTCCATCCTCCCACATTGCCTAGATGTGGGAACAGGACGGTGCCAAACCTCATAGAAAAGTCTGGTTTGTGTCTGAAGGCAGTTTCAGCTTTGTGACTGAGGTCTGCCTTCAGTATATGTTGCAGAAGAGGAGACAAATCTCAGCATGAAACAGGAGCTGCAGCTAATCTAGAGTGTGTGAGGGAAAGCTCTTCATGATTTTATGTGAAGGTCAAGTAGCAAATGGAGGAAGTGGACCAAAACCATGACATGTCCTCCTTTGTTTCTGTCTGCCCTATAGTCAGAGAGAAAACATCCTCTGTGTAACGAGGACTGTGACTGATTGGCCTTAATGGGTTTTGTGGGCGCAGATGGTTCTCTCTTCAAGAGTGCCAGAGTAGGATGTAGATCTATAATAAATGAACACTCAGCAGAGAGAGAAGGTATCAAAACTTGTCTGTGTCCCCAGGATGGGTGTAGGGAGCTGTTTCTGTTCTCAATCTATTTTGATGTTGAATTGCAAGAAGGAGGGGAGTTCCTTGGTGTCTTCTGAATAGCCGAGAGAGAGAACTAGGATCATTCAGAAAGTAACTCTGTGCATATAAATTATGCTTCTGCACTGAATGGCACTTGAAGGAGTGGCTCTAGCCACCCAATTGAAGCACGTAAGTTAGGTCCTAAATTTAGTTAGTGTGAATATTCCCAATGCATCAACTGCAGAAACTTTTTTTTAAAACTAGGAAATTCTAAGCTCAAACCTGACACTTTTCACTGCAAGACTTGAGGAATTTGGATCTCTGTAGTTAGCCTGTACAACTTTGAATGTGGATGGTTTTTGACTCCCTGAGAAGCAAGTGGCTCAGCCATCACACCAGATAGTGCTGTGGTTCCCTTTCTCCCTGCAGGTCTACAGCTGGCCTTCTGTGTAACCTTCCATAATTTCTCTGGCCCTTTTTATGCTTCCTAATCCCTTGCAGATTGCCACTATGAGATGTTTTGGAAGGAACAGCTTTTGTATGACAAAGGTGCAATATTATTAGGTTTGTAATTGTTGTGTGTATCTATATATATATATATATATATATATATATATATATATAGGAAACCTAGGCTCAGATTTCCATATTAACCAGTAGACTCCAACCTCAGCAGTCCATTTAATTGACTATGGAACAAGTAGTACAGAGCAGATAACTTTGGTGTTCTGAGCAACATGGGCTAGAGGAGTAGAATCTTCCAGTGTCTGCAGGCAATGTCAGAAAGCCTGTTGAGCACATATTTGAGATGACTGCTCTAGGTATTATTGCATTATAAATAGCAGCTAATAATAGTAGCATAACAGCAAGGTTCTTGGCTGATGTAAATTGGAAACTGTAATTCCGTAGAAGTTAATGGAGCTCAACTGATTTACACTAGTTGGCTGTCTGGCCCCTAGCAAATGATTCTAAATCTGATAAAATTAAATGAGATTCAAAGCTCCCTCACATTAGAGAATATTAAACCCTATCTCTGCTGTCAGACTTTTGCACGGCTGTCAGGCTTTGTAGCTGGGGCTTTAAGATCCTGTTTTAAGTTCTTGATTTTATTATTTGATATTTTTTCACTTCTCTCTCTTTTATTTTGTTTAGTTAGTAAAATCTTTACTTCCCCAAAAGAAGAATTAGAAAAATCACCTATTTTAATGGATCATTAGGTGCCATTTGTTAGTATTCACAAGCTGTTGGCAGAGATCTAAAAGCCATTGAGATTTGTGCCCTTTAATTTCAGATCAAAATGCAAATAGACATTGAAAACATCTGTTTGGCATCCGTGCTGGAGAGGTCTGTAGCCTCAGTGTTTTTCCGTTGTTCTCAGTAAAGCACTATAAATTTTATTTAATATGACTGCCTCCAGCCTATAAATTAAAAAAAGGCAGGTCTTCAAACCTGGTGAAGTTAAAAACTAAGTGTTGAATTAGTTTATAAGGTCTCTTTACTGTTGCCCAGCTTGGATGTATTACAGGCTGTGGGCTGATGTGTAGATGAGGCCCTTAGTGACATGGTTTATTGGTAGACTTGGCAGTCCTGGGGTAAAGGTTGGACTTGATCATCTTCAAGGACTGTTCCTGATTGATTCTATGATTCTGTGGATCAACAAGGTTACTGGTCCTAGGGTGGGTTATACAGGAGTCAAAAGCAACGAGCAGGGTTAGGAGAGGTTTATCCTTTGAGGATTTCTTGCTTATCTCTCATCTACTGGCATAAATACAGGAATTGTTCCCTCTCTTCGTTCTGTCGCCAAGATCCGGACTGGCTTAAACACTTTTAATAGCAGGTTTTAGACATGCAGACGGGTTTGACAGAACTGGGTCGAGGAATGGTGGGGTGTGCTATGCCCTGTGGGGGGTGGACGCAGGAGCGGCTCAATGTGGGTGTACGGCGGCAACTTTGCTTTGTGCAGAACAGCACATCCGACCGCAGCATCTGTTCTGGGGAAATTTAGATTTGCTGGCTTTGAAACATAAACCTGGCCAAGGGGTTGCCCATGAGTCATCGGTGCGCTCTTACCTGTGTGCCTGAATTGGAGCAAAGTCAGTTGAAATGAGAAAGCTTCAATGCAAAAATCTCCTGAGAATTAAGGCAACTGAAACAGCCACAGGCAGGATCTCTAAACAAATCCCAGGACTGCGACTACTCAAATGAGTAGAAGGCATCTCTCACTTGAGGCCATACTGCTAGGAATAGTTTTTGGTGGCTTCCACAGATGATGTGAGATAAAATAGTAGAACAAGTGTAAAGCTCAAATCACACATTTGTTTTCTTTACTACATTGCTGCATGCTGAAGTCTCCACTAAAGCAGAAGGTAAATGAAATCATCAAGATCATCTCTGCTGAACTGGATTAAAAATGAGTTTAAAAATCATGGCACAGACCCACAGTTGCTCAAACAGCCTATGTTTATTGTAGGAAACCAGCATTAAAAGGTGCATCTATCCTATTTGAGTTAGGCTTCGGTGCATTTCTTTTTATCTGAAAACCTTCTCCCTGAATTCATGCCTCCAGTCAGTCTCTTGTACAGGCAGCTTCCCATTGTATCATTTCTTCTTGATTCATTCATAAAGGTGAAATCTCAGGGTAGACTTGAAAGAATAAAACATAACCTAATTCACATATATTTTTCCTGCTTCTACTAGTAAGCTCAGAAAATCTACATGCTTTGAAAATACCGAGCGTTGGATCTCCCAAGGCATAAACACATCCCTTGTGTATCTTGCTGTAAACCATCTTTGGCATCCCTGTGCTGGCATGCCTCTTTCATGGGATGGAGCACACTCTATGCTCTTGGGTCCAAGCAACAGTGGCAGGATGGGCCATGTTCCTCCTAATGTAGTTTGATGGTGAGCAAAGTTCACAATTGCTGCAAGTAAACTTAGAGTAAACTTACATAAAATACAGATAAATATCCAACAAAATGGAATGTCCAAGTCTAATGGAAAATGAACCCTGCACAGGTCCCTAGAAATATACGCTACTAGTTTTTGTAAGACTAAGTGAAAATGCAGCAGCACTTTGTGCTAAGATCGTTGAATTGCTTTGTGTGAGTAAGGGTAACAAGATTTGAACAACACTAGAAGGGAGACAGGGAAATTAATTTTCTTGGTGTGCTGCCTGTAACTTTCAAACAATTCTGGGAGACTCCCGATAAGGGCCGATGAGACTTGTTCTGGGAACGAAATGATGTTAACCAATCTGCGAGTAAACTCTGGCTCGGCACTCCACTTGTCATTATTCAATCTGTACTGATGAATAACACAGATAAAAGGATACTCTAGTCCCATGTTGCAGAGAACTGATACATACAGTGAATCATAATCAAGCCAGGGACTCATTTTTTCTGCTCTTTTTTTATTTTTCAGGTAAAAGTAGCAGTTACCAGCTTTTAAATGGCATCATAAATTATTTGTTCTCTTTTGGCAAAGATGCCTACTTGCATCTTATAGTGGAAATCATCTGGGCTTTTGAGAAATTATTTAAGACTCATTTTAGCATGCACTGTTATTTTTTCTTTAGCCAAGCTCTGGGCCAAGTGTAATTTACTTGATGTTAATTAGTCCAGAGCTGTGAAATGGGCTTACAGAGCCAAACTGCATTTGTGCTGCATTACCCAGGTTTTAAAAATGAATTTAGAAATCGCCAAATCTCTCTCGCATCCTGTACTTCAGATCAGTGCAAGTCCAAAGTTTTCCTTTCTAAGATATCATTCCTTGGTTAGACATTGCCTCTACTTACTGCATACACTTAAAGAGATATTTTATTGTTAGACTTATGTATCATAAAGGTATTACAAGGAATGCTTTTAGGACTTGTAATGCATCTCCAAAGACAGAAGAAACACATTTCCTCTTATTCCAGCTGCAGTACAAGGTCTCCTCTGCTGTGTTCTTGGAGGAATGGAGTAAGAAGAGGAATCAAAGCACAGCCTCTAAAAATCTGTTTCTGAGTAAGTTTTCACGGAGCATCAATTAACTGTGCAGCCTCCATGAACAGGCAGCATTTGGCATCCTTATGTGCTGGGTGGTGCTCACCAGCACAGCTTCAGCCATCAGCTGTCGCTGCTCCCTTCCCTCTAGCCATTGCTTTGAACCCTGTTGTGCAGCCCTCAGCTCTTCTGAGCTGATCCTAGAGAAATAAGATACTCCATTAATGCACACATTAAGGAAGACATTGCCTTCTTTTTCCTGTGATAGACAAATTGTATATTAATTTGTCTAGACCAAAGACATAAATATTTGATTTTCAGGGAGTCACCGCATTAACAAAAAGTATGTGGAGTTCACTTTTGTTTCATTAGTTGAAATAAGCTAAGGCAATTTAAGTTCATAAACACAGTTTTTGACTCTATTGGTACAGCTTTAAAATCCATTTAAAATCTTGTTACTTGAGGTCTGTAAACAAAATATAGTTCTTCTATCTAATTTGTGTTGTCAAGAGCAAAGCAATTTACATAAGAGGTTTGATAGACTATCAGGAACAGCTATACTTTCAGAGAGAAAAGCCTATTAGATCTTAATCCATCTGATAAGCATATTACTTCCACCAAAGCCGAACTGCTTTCGTATTCTGTATAAATAATTCCATTTAGTGTAATTGATTATTTTACAGCAGGAATCAAGATAGATATTGTTGGAGAAGAATCAGCCTATTAGTCATGTTTTGGAGGTTGTTCTGGAGAAGACGGATTTCGATAAGCTCAAGCTAGTCTGAGCGATTTGCAGAGCAGATCACTAGCCAAGTTGTCATTGTGCAGCTTCTGTTAGCTCTCAAATATTGTCTGAGCAATTATAGTTTGGTACAAGATAATAGCAGGAGCTGTGCGCAGAAAACTTCAGAGTGATGTAGCGAGCTCTCATCATGCCTTGGTGTGGAACTGTGTTATACCTTTGGAAATTCTTAGGCAATCAATGTAGAAAAGCTGCAGAAGGCAATGTTCATTTTGTTTCTTCAAAAGCATGGTTTGTAGGTGCTGCAGATTCCAGAATACATCAGGAATATTTCGTCCCTAGTCTGGGGATACTTGATCGATACTCCAGAAGCTGGCTGCTCACCTGTGGTAAGGCTGGAAGCCTCTAAGGTGTTTCAAGAAGAGCTGTCCAGGGCAGATGTGAGTTGAAATATCCTTACTGCAGTGCAGAAAAACTTATTTTAAGTCATTTATTTTAGTGTAATGAAAAGGTTAGAGTGAAACTACTTTGTCTGTTTTGTCTTGCTCCCTCCTCCTTGTTCCTACTTTCTTCTTTTTGTTTTTCCTCCCTTGTCCATGTATTACTTTTTTTCCTGGCTGCATGATTACACATTCCCCTTTTGTTTATTGCATTCCCACAGCAAATGGAATCACACACTTCTCAGTGAAATTTGTTACTGCCAAAGAGCATGAAGCTGTGTTTGTATGTGAGGGCTTCTAAAGGTTCTATTTAAAATAGCAGGCTGTGTTTAAGCATAAGTATAATCCATGTGTGGTGACATTTCAAGGTTATGGAAATCCAGAATTGGTTTTCACACTTAATATTTAAACTTCAGCAATGGGAACAACTGTTGTCTTCATAGTGGTGGGCTGCTGCAGCAGGGAAATGCACCTTGAGCAGAAATTAATTGGAAAGGGTGGTTCCTTGAGGGAATGCTAAATTTGTTTTTTAATTGTAGTATTAATACGTCATTGCTTTTCTAATTCAAGTTATATATGCATGGAAGGTTACAGGGTGCCAAAGGGCCTGCCATCGCAATATATTGCCCCTCAAAGCAGCCCTGAAATATAAATGTAGCCCTGTGAAAGTTGTGAAAGCTCTTTACTAACTCTCTAAGCGGGGAAGAATTAGAATTTGATGCGTAGTATTTCTTTATAGAAGTAGGGGGTGTTTGTTTCTATAAACTCCAAATGGCTTGCAGAGCAGAATGAAAGGAAATGTAATAGTTCATGATGAGATAGGGAAAGGAAAAGAATATAATGGGGTTGAAGGCTTTGAAACAGGATTTTTTTTCTTTTTGATGGTAGTGCCAAGGATTGTGCCGCCCACAGGCTAAGTAGTGCTCAAGATTGATGTTTGTACTTCAGCTAGGTTCTGTTATTGGAAAGACATTGAATGAGCTTTCCCTTGAACTGTGGCAGCAGCTCAGACCCTTCTAATGAGAAAAAAAAGAGGTTCTGGAGAAATCCTCCCAAGTGACATTTGAAAATACTCATTTGAACACTAACCAGGGATTGTCTCATGAGCAGCCCATGAACTATTTGTGGAACATCTTGTCACACAGCATGCTGCAGTACATGTTTTGCCAATCATGGCATACACTGAATTGTGGCAAACTGGGCTTTGGTTAGGGCTGTGGGTTATTCTCCGCCAAAGCACAGCCAAATTGTGGGGCTGGCTTCCCATGCCCAAACCTGAGGTGTCAAGGTGAATCTCATTCTGCTCTTCCCTCTACTGTGCCTGAAATACATTTCTTTCTGTATTTTGTGAACAGAGCAGGTAAAACATCAGGTAACAAAGGCACAGTCAAGACTTTTTTTGAGAACCTTTTTTTTTGTATTGCAACCAAAACATGAAAATTTATCTTGCTGAAATTGCTAAAGAAGAAGATAAAGTTAATCTGTGGGCAGTGCTGTGTATGTATTGTAGTCCCATGTAAGTCCAACACTGGGTTTACTTGTTCCTTAGATTTTGAACTGGGACTTTCAAGGGCAGGAACAAGTTTCTCTCATCGACAGCCAAGCATGCAAATACAACAGCTCCAATTAGAGATGCAACTGTGTACAGATATGTGCATTTTGTTGTGTAATCCTTAAAACAAACTTCATGGAAAGATAAAGGGAAATCTGATCTGGTGTTGGTTGGTGTAGTACCTGGCTGGTGGCATCCCGTAGAGTTACAGGGACTCTTCCTTGACAGGCTTTTGTGCTCCATCCTGCAGGCAAAGGTAAATGTGATAAAGTGACTCTGATAAGCAATCACTGTTTTATATCAACACGTGGATGAATCTGATTGGGATGAATGGGGAATCAGAAATCAGTTAAAGATTGATTATTATTTCAGATTCAAATTGATTTCAGATTTTGACAGCCTTTAGGAAATGTTCTGCCAGGTTCAATGATTATAGTGTTAAAAACCAGGCAAGGGTATGTATCCCTTAATTAGTCCTCATCTTTTGCTATAGTCTTAAATACCTGAAGTAGAAACAGGAGAACAAATGACACCTTTGCCATCTTATGCCCATTTTCACTTTTTAATTTTATTTTATTTTCAATCTTAATCATCTTTTCTTTCTCATTGCTTGTTAAAATGTGTGATACGGGTTTGGATGTGGATCTTTCTCCTTTCGTACATGTGGTCGCTATGTTCATCTCTGTGTGAATTACAAGAGGGTTCATTATCAGATTCCAAAAAATCTGTGACTTTATTATACATTATTATACAACCCATTGTTACGTTGAGGAATGGTTAGTCCCATGAACTCTCTGATCTCTCTGACTGTTGTGGGAAGGACAAAAGTGAGAAGCTTGAACTGCAGCTGGGAGGAACAGGTGAGCAGTGAGGCGAGGGTCAGGTGTGCTTAGGTGCTGAATGCCTTCTGTAAACTTTGAGCCTTCTTGCAATTCAGAGGAACTTGAAAATATTCTGTACAGCTGAAGATGAGATCTTTTATACCCTGAGAAACGAATACACTAAATTCTGAAGAGATTAATGACCCCAATGTGCTTCTAAAGAGAGAAAGTAAAAATATTTGCTTTGGAAAGCATGGGAACTTAGGAGTAGTGTTAGTAGGGAAGGAGAGTTCATCAGAGGAGCTCAGCGAGAGCTGAGAACATGTAAATATTATGCAGCAGCTCTATAACTGAGGGAAGTTATACATGCCTTTGCAGATGGGTAATTGTTAAATACTCTAAACTGCTTTATGATAACTATGAAAGGTTTTTCTTTAAGAGGGGAAAGTTCTTCATAAGGTCACCTAAAAGCAAGAACTACAGTCTAATGTGCAACACTGTGCCTAGATGTGCCTGACCAAAGCATTCAGATGTATTTTCAGGAATGACCATGTGCTAGCAAAGCCCAAAGAATAGGACGTGCAGCTAAATACCACTTGTCCACTGCAAATGCAAGACTTCATGTTACCTTAACCCTATTTAATGTAGAATACTCTTTATAGTTACCCAACTTTTACCACAAGTTACAAATACGAACAGGCACAATAAAATGGCTCCATAGACCCTCACCAGGGTCTATGTGCTGTGCTGGCTTATCTGTGTGTCTAAGTCTTTATTGCACAGGTTTAGATATGGGTTTATCTGGCTGCAAGCTCCCAGCACTTTGGCATCCAGTCTGATTTTCTCTCAAAAATTTTAGGCTGCAACCTTTGAAAGGGGACAGTCAGAACTATCAATTACTTGATAAAGATAATAGCCTTTTGGCGACAGGGATAATAATGAAAGTGATGACTAGTGGGGTTTTGGGAGATTAAATGGACTCTCTAGATGATGTGAGATTTAGTTCCTCCCTGTGTCAGTATGGATAGTGAAATATTTGGATGTGGTTTTCAGTGATATCTGTCAGGCTCTCCTTTTTATTGTCCATGGGGCCATTCACCTCAAGCAGTCCATGAATAAGAAAGAAAGAAAACTTAATATCTAATTTAAAAGGCTGGACTATATTCTTGCAGTGTCCTCAGGGCTTTGATAGCACCTTTAAGGCCCAACTCCTCTTACTTAATAAATTCTGGATGTAAAACCTCACTTACACACATCATATTAAAAAAAGTTTGGAACATTAACTTTAACGAGAGTCATTCTACAAGCTCATTTTTCTAACTTTCTTTGCTGTAGAAACATACATTACATAAGTGTGGAATGAAAGTTTTTGCCCTCTGGCAATGGGATATTACTTTTACTACTCTGACTTCAGAAGTGAGGCTATAATGTGAGGAAAAATGAATATCAATGTCACAGAACAGCCAAAATAATACTGAAGTGCTTTCTTAGCATTATGTTTCTGATAGGTGCTTTGGTACAAGGAAGCCAGCACCTCAGCCGTGCACATGGGGTTGTGCCCCATGTTGAGTTTAAGCACAGTTTCTTATCAGCTATGAGCACATAGAATGAGGCTTTCAGTACAGTGGGGTGACACCGCCAGAAATGGGGTGTGCTGCAGTGCTCAGATCTATCAGGGCTGTAAGGGATATTCTGCAAAGGCCGTTGGAGAAAGAAGGGCATTGATTTTTGTGTGCTCAGAAGGAGCATGGATGTGAGGGAAAGCTGTGTTAAATGCAATGACATTATTGTGTTCACAGCAGTACATGTAACATTTAAGCTATGAGTTTGCTTTTCATATTCAGTGTGTTTATGCGGACTCTTTGTTGGGATGCATTGCTCCTGAGCTCAGAGGAGGTGATCCTTGAATATTAACCAGCTTTCTTGGGCCCCTCTTCCCTCCAGGGCTTTATCCCGTGGTACTCTACCAGGCAGATCATAGAATAATAGAATACCGGGTTGGAAGGGACCTGAAGGATCATGTCCCTGAAGAGGCCAAAATCTGCTCTCCTGAAGTCTAGGGTGGGTGAAGTTTTGGCTGTTTGGCCATGGGCTGTGGGTCCACTGCAGACTGCACTTGGAACCAGGCATTTAACTCATTCTCAGAAGTTATGAAGCTTTCTTACTGCCTCCTATAGCTCAGTTACCTGCCGCAGGAGGTCCTGCCCCGGGGCATACGGCCTTCAGGCAGGTCTGCTGTCTGTCCCTACCCCAGGAGAAGGGTCCAGGCAGTTCCTGCAGCCCAAGGTCTCCACCACAGCTTCATCTGTCAGCAGCTCCATCTGTGCTGGAGGCATTGGCCGCCATTGGGCTGGATAGTGCAGACCCCCCAGCCAGAGCTGCAGCCTTTGCTCTCAAAGGAGTGACCACCATTCTGCATTGGAGGTCAGGTAGGAGGAGTGCCCCAACCTGTGCAGATGGTCACAGGATGATGCCCGGTTGTTGGGTGATGTGGACTTCAAGTCTCTCCACCTGGCCAGCGGAATGCCCCCTGCTTCAAAGAGGCACCCTCCCATGCTGTATTAAATACCTTATTAAATACTCCAGCGATCAGGGAATATTTAATAAAACAGGGTTTTCCCCATTTTCAGTGAGTATTTTAAGAAATGCAGCATCCATATTCCCTCTTGAAAGATTTGCATAAAATCTCACTGACGCTATCACATACTTCTATCAAATTTTGGAGAACACTTCATTGCCCAACAAAACATATGTGGTGCATTATACAGTAGTTCTAGGATATTACCACCTGAAAATGCAGTCCATAACACATAAACTGTATCTCCAGTCAACCTTATGCAACTACCTCCTTGCCTGTCAGTTCATCTGTCCACAATATATTCAGCTAAGTTCCCACTGAGATCAGCAACAAAGTTCTAAACTACCTCAGATCACTTTGAGTTAATCGTGTAATGAATTCAATTAAAATGTATTAATGTTGCATTGGGCTTTTAGCCATAATTTTAAGAAACCATGGGGGATCAAGCTGCCAAAATTTCTCAAAGTATGTCTCAGACAAGTTTGAGAATGTAAGGAAAAGTAATTAGAAGTACAAACAGAAACTGCAGTGGTGTTAACACTGCTGACGTGATATACCATTGGCTGAAGGAATCAAGAATATTACACATCTGATGTGAAATTGCCTTTTCCAAGTTACAGGTATCCAAAGAGAGAGTTGTTTTAGCACATCCCACAGCGGGCATCTGACTTGGGCAGGATAAATCACGCTCCAGTGATTGCTTTCCTTAGCTATGGGCTTAACCTGAGCACCTCACTGAGATCGTGCACCTATTGCTTAGGTGACTTATGCTTTATGAAGGTAATCTGGTTCTGATTTTGAAAGGGCAAGAGGACAGGGAAAGAAATGTAACTTCCAGACTAAGGGCAAAATGTCATTCAAGTTATTTGGACTGTGAGCATCTTATTACTTACCCAGATAAAGAGAAAAGCATAAGAAGGCATTAAACAAGCTGACCTGATGCTGATTTCTAAGGTGGAATGTCACAGTTGTCATTAAACTGCCAGTGTCCCCTCTGCTCTGTGCACTCTGGTTGATTTACGGTGCGAAGGTTTTTGTTTCAAATGGTCCTAAGCTTTCAGATGGTTATCTTCACCAAAGTTTTGCAAACTTCAGTGCTATTTGAGTGTTTGGTTTTACCTCATTATGGACACACAGAAAAGCCAAATCCCAATCCAGGCTGCTTTGAAGTTTCAGAGGGGTTTTGCCTGTGACTTTACTTTGATCACACAGATTCTGTGATTTCAAAGATTAAGAGATTTAGGTTCATGAGGTGCGAATTGTCAGCTTGCATTCAATGGACTCTCTTGAAAATTGCAGAGGTGGCTGCAGTTTACACCCCTGGGAATGTCCTATATGAGCTTACTCGGATACTAATTCCAGACTAAATGGTTCACACCTGATACTGGAAGAAAACTACCAGCTTGTAACGAACCAGTCCCTGCTCTGTGAACCATCAAAGCACAGAACTGAGAAATGAGATACGGTATTGCCAGTTGTAATTTGAGAGCTTGGGAGAAGCAAACTGAGAGCAGTTATATGAATATTATGATCCAGGAACTCTGTTATCTACTAGGTGCATCCATATCGATAAGTGGTTATTATTCTGTTCTAGCTGGCTGACATTTATGGTTTTCAGGATTTAGTCAGGGGGTTTCAGTTCAGTTAAATCAGATGTCTGCAAATAAGCATCTGTTATGTTTAAGTTTCCCAGAGCCTTTCCTTCAAACCTGTTATTTTCTCTGAATCAAATGCTTAGTTCAGCAGAGCCTGAAAATGAAAACAAACTCTGAATGGTCTCTGCAGAATATTTTGGGAAACAAATCTCTTTGAAAAAGATAAGAACAAACTATGACTGGGATAAAATGCATGTACCAATATTTATTATTTATCCAGAGCTTTCTAAAAAATCATTAATAGAAAAAGTAGTTACGGGCTGCTAAACTATACTGCAGAGGTCTTGAATTTTAGTTTAGGATCTTTAGTGATTAGGAGGATGAGTGGAGTGAGTGAAGACCATGCTGTCATGTTTTTCTATGTCCAGATCTCTTCCACATTGGGCTGGTGTTCACATTTGCTGCAGGTGGGTGATGTCTGGCTGGGGGGGTGTCCATCAGGCTGCCTCTGCCTTGCTTCCCTGGCCCTCAGTGCCATGGGCTCTCAGACATGTCAGGGGAAATGTTCCTGCTTGCTGGAGCATTCTGTCTTGGTATATTCAAGGATGGTCTTGAGAAAAGATGCTTTAACCTTTCTGCTTCAGTTCTCTCTTGTATTGATTCAACTGCTGGGAATTGGGGAAAAAAATAGTCTGTGGTGATGCTGAAAAAAATCAAATGGACCTTTAATAAAAACCCTTAGAGGCACTCTCTTACCCCATGCAGGTGTTGGATTTTCCTATAATGTTATACATAAAATAACATGAAAGTTTCTTAATAGTTTGAAGATTTTCTGGAAGAGGATAGAGGAAGAGCTATTTTCATTGAAGAATGACATTTAGTGATGCAGGTGAAAGCAAAAAGTCAAAATAGCTGGAGAGTTTGTTATACTGTTCTATAGCAACTTCATTGACACAGGTTTTCTAGGCCCTCACATACCAAATTTACAGTGCAGACTTCAATCATTGCCACCACTGATTTGAGATGTAGATCTTCCCTGAGCTTATTCAGTAAAATTTTATTTTAGTCACATTTTTGCCTCTGCATTAGATAGAACCTGATCTGATGGCTGAGGAGAGCAATCCCTCCAGTTCATGAAGTTGTGGAAATACAGTCACTGTTTTAGATGGTTTCTAGTATAATGTATTTAAAATGCATTTAATTTTCTTTTGAAATTTATCTGAATTTATTTATTCAGTATTTTAGAGATGGATGTGGGTTGTTTGTATAGGAAGCCAAAGTCAGGAAAGCAGCAATGTGATATCGCATGCAAATAATCAATAGTAGTCACAGTACTAGCAGGGTCTATTGAATTGTCTTCAAGGGCCTTCTCTACTTGTCTCTGCAAACTGAATTAGCAAGATCGTTTCACTAACCTTTTGTTAGTGGAAGCTGCCTACCCAATTATATGTATATTCATTAGCTCTGGTATGATTTCATTAACCGATGTACATTAAATGTCTGTTAAGCAACTTGTGCTTATGTTCTTAGACAGGCAATGATGCGTCTTCTGGTAAGCATATTTATTAGCTCATTGGTCTGGATAAACTGGTTTTTATTTATATTTTCAATTTGTCACTATTTGTGAACTGTACCAGCTGAAGGATGAATGTGAAAAGGTAATTAAACTGGTTTGGTTCAATTATTTTTTGTTTCAACTGTCTCTCTGAGCCAGGCAAATGAGCACTAATGAATGAAGCCACATGATTAAAACATCTGTCACTGTCCTACCAGGTCAATTGAAAGCTTAGACTGGCTGCGCACTCTGAATGCGACGATTGCTATGGAAAGCCAAATAAGCCAGAGTTAATGTTCTTCTAATCCTTTGCCTGTTGACTTGACAGTGACGGGTAGCAAACACGCACCAATGAGCAGTAATGAAGTCACATTTAGATTGGTTCAGCACAGGTTTTTCAAGCTAATTAGGTAGACAAAAATGTTAATTTAATCAAAGGAACATGTACTCATTAAAGAAGGTGCGTAAGATAACTGAAGTAGAGAATTAGCTCAGTCAAGAGGTAGACTATAGCTCCTGACTAAATTGTCCAGATTATAAAAAGGATGATGTATTTATGCACAATTTCGTTCTTTTTCTTTTTTAAAAGGTACAAATCCATTCTTTGTCTCTGGGAGTCAGTGGATTTACATCAGGAATCAAAACTGTTTCCCTGTAGTCGTGTACATTAGCTGGGGGTGTGTTAGGACTCAGATAGAGAAAGCAGAGAGTGAACGAGATGTTCATTCTTGCATTCCAGATGGCATAAACCACATTACCACGTTATTGCTCAAATGAGTTCATTAGCTTCTTACTTCATTGGACTTTATTTAGCAGCGATGTAGCATGTCTGTGTCTGATTTTGCTCGGTCTTCCCTGCGACATGACTAATGTGCAAGTCACAGACGGAACAATTTTGTTTGTACTATAACCCTGATGGAGATGTGTTGAGTGTTCTTTAGAGGAGGTCAGGAAAAAGCAACAAATAAAGATTTTCAACCATTAAGGGAAATACAGTGCAAAGTGTCTTACCCTATCTGATTGTATCTCATCTAAACCCAATAGAAAGGAAAGATTACTCTCTAAGATTACTGGGCTAAAATATTGTATTAGAGTTCTATAATAATAATTTTAACTTTCCCCTGCCCCATACACAATTTAGATTTGGATTTATACAAGAAATGTGATTGACAGTTTATCTTACAAGATTTAGACCTTTTGGGTTCATTCTGAATATGGCCCTTATCCTGAAACCCCTTGCCTGCCTTGAGCTCTCTCCATCCTTCCACACAGAGAAGATGATGCTGATTGATTCAGCATTTCCCAGAACATGATAGTGTCGGTAATTGTACAAAGACACAACATGGCCCATGAGAAGAACATGTAGGAACAACAGACATAGAGGCTGTCTCAGTGTTCCACAGAGCCAATTCTGAGGAATTGGGCAGAGCAAATATTATTTAGATATTTAAAACATAAATATTTTAAATAATTCTATCTAATTAACATGTGTAGTGGTTTAGATGAAAGAATAATTATCACCTAGTACAGTGATAGGGTATATTTGTGGTATTTCTTTTAATGGCTGGGAGGTTTTTGTCTTATTCCTTCTAGCAGGATAGAGAGTGTTCAGTGGGTGTTATGGGTCAATCCTATATTTCTATATAGGATGTCTTGTTGGGAAGATGTCTGTAGAGAAAGAATATCGGCATGTGCTGGCATACATGGGTTAATTTGCTTAATAACATAATTTTCAGTGTAATCGTTGATGGGTCTATTTTAATTCTTTTAATGTTCGTTGTGTTGTGAATCAAAGTTAACAATTATCCTTTTTATTTTTTTGTTTGTTTGTTTAATCCATGGTTTCTGGGATGGGTCTTGTAAGGCGGCAGATGGCAGAAAGGAAATTGAGGTAGAAATTAGGGTTTCTTGTTATAACTAACAGTTTTTATGTTTTGTAATAGAGTTTTCATCTCTGTGATTAAACAGTGCAAACAGTTTTCATTAGCATCTAAATTTAATATAATTTTCAGGAACATGCAAGTTCTGGTAAGTGAAGACGAAGATTGGTATTGATCTAACAATGAAGGAAGAAACAATTTAAATGCTGAAAGTTAAATTTGGGAGAAATTAAGATGAAGCTTTTTAATTTGGGATAAATGAATCAACAGCATGTGTGACTTTGTTTGGAAATGTAAATTTTGTTTTTAAATGCTTAGGAATAAATTACCCTGCAGCTGTACCGTGAGGTATTAGCAGAGCCCATGCAATTGAGAAATGTGGGCAAAGCAGTTCTGGAGAGACGTCTGAAGGAATCCAAACTGAGTTCTTTCTTCATGTAGTGAATATACAGATGTTTTGAGCCCATCACAGTATGTGGTCCTTTTATTTTTGCCTGATCAAGCTCAGCTGTTTTTTTGTGAGGGCCTGGTTTTCAGGCAGTGGTTATGTGGTCTGTTTTAAAAATCCAGATCCTCTGGATGTTTTGTGTTTGCAGCCTCCACATTTGAAGCATCAAGTCCTAGTCATCTTTGAAAATCTTTTTGGATTAAGAAGGAAGATACGATGTTGAGAAAGGAAATATTAACTAATTGCTTGAGTTTTAACCAAAGGCACCTAAATAATTTTGTACATTTGACTGTAACTCCAGATGCTTTGCAGGTTGATCTGTGTGCTGTATGTCGCATGTGGGAGCTGAATCTGTGGTATTGGGATACCCTCAGTGTCTCACTTGGGGGAAGTTAATGGAATTTTTTTCCCCTAGGAACTGCATGAAGCGGTCTTCTAAACGGGGAGGAAGATGTGTACTGCATGGCTTTTGGGCTCTGACAATGGGGATTGGCTTTTCCTTTCTTTTTTAAGGGATTGGACACTGAAAAGGTATTCCTAAGACCGGTGTCATTTAGAACCTGCTTCCCAAGGTGCTGTCATGGAGCAGAGAAAGTGCTCGTTGGCCATGTAGACCTTGGAAAATGTTCTGTTCTATGATTCTGTTATTAGACGTTGGCAAGAGCTGATCCTGATGGGAGTCTTGTATCAAATTCAGTCGCTATTGCGTTTGGCTGCTTTAATAGTGCTAACCATATGGCATGCAGCTCAGCACAGCCCTGTTGAGGCCTCTCCTTGGCTTGGCTTTTCCACTTGGCACCAGAGGTGCCATAATTCATTCCTGGGGAGGAGGAAGGGGGAAGAAAGTAAGTTGGCTTAAAGGCAGTCCTAGGATCAATGGCATTGGGACGTCAGCAGGTGTAAGAGATAAAACATGGCCTTGATGACTGATGCTTATCCTAGGGTGATTGTTAGATGGGGAGCTGTTGGGATGGGATTCCCTCCTCACATCTTCAGCCCACATCAGGAGAAACTTTAGGGTGTCACTTGGATATAACAACTGTAAGAGTTCCCAGTTATTCTTTGTTCACCTGATACAAGTGCCCAGGAAGGGCTCCATTGGTTTCAGGAGGACATGCTGGGAAGAATCCAGGAGGACTAGGAAACTGTTGCCCACAGAGTTTTGGTCAGTATATTGTGGGCCGTACAGGGTGGAAGTGAAAGCTAAGGGGGACATGTGCTTCTAAGACACCCAGGAGATGGGTATAATCTGCCCAAAGAAGTGGTAGAGTCCTCATCCCTGGAGGTATTTAAAAGATGTGTAGATGTGGCACTTAGGGACATGGTTTAGTGGTGGACTTGGCAGTGTTAGGTTTGCAGTTGAATTTGATCTTAAAGGTCTTTTCCAACCTAAATGATTCTATGATTCTGTTTTGAGTAGAAATATGTTTAAATGGCATTCACCAATTTTAAAAACATTTATTGCTACAGCTTCATCGTCAGTCTTATTTCTAGTTCTTTTTTTCTTACTTTCATGTAGGGATTATATTAAATTTTTGAAAATAATTTTACACTAGTTCTTTTTGTATGAATTTGCACCCTGAGGCCATTTCCTTAACTTCTGTCTTCTTTTTAAATACTGTGAAAGTATTGATCACTTTCATTCTTTCAGATGCATTTCAATATTGCAGAAGGATGCCAGCATATTGCTCATTCGCTGGTGTGCTGTACTATTAAAAAGCTTTAGTTTCTTGCTGTGATGACTGTCTGAGATCGTTGTCAATTGTTCCTAGCTATTGTTTATCAGAATTGCTGTAGCTTGTGAAAAGAAAGGCTTTGGCCATGCTGTCTCTCTGTTAGCAGGAGCCAAAAAATCAAAACACATGAAATGATAAAGTACCTTTTTGAAATTTCTACAAAAAGACTCTGGAAAAAAGTCTTGAAAACATTTGAAAATGAAGAGAAAGAATGCTCAAATTTACAAAACATCTGCCATCATATGAATGTCATTCTGAGATAATCAGCTCAAATATATGCTGTTCTTCCCATCTAAACAAATAAGTTATATAAAAAGAATGATGGCAGGAAGCATCTTTGGCCAAGTGCTGTATTAATAGTATTAGTGCAAGTGTGCTTTATAGCAAGGAAGAAATGTTATCACTCCAATCACCTAGACAGAAGAGTTGAAAAAATCCTAGTAAGAAACAATTTAAGCGTAACTGCAAAGTTATTATTTCAAAACTAGGTGTTCTCAATTGCCAACAATACACGGTATGGCTTAATTAACAGTTGAAGTACCTGAAATCTCTAGGGGGTCTGTCTGCACTAGTGTTTAGGGACATACTATAACTCAAGGTAATTGAATAGCAATTAACTTGAGTTAATGAACGTGCATTCTTGAGTAGACATGCAACAGTTAATGGATCAGCCCAGAATGAACCACAATTAAGCGCACACCCATTTGTTTTGCTGAACAAGCATCTACTGAATGTCCTCACTAGAATATATAAGGCCGTTAATTAACTTGAATTAATAGGCATTCATCTCTACTCCCATCCCAACTGAAAGACACTCTATAGATAATCCTTGGATGTCTTATGGCTAAGACAATTAAAGATATTACCTCTATTAACCATGGCAGAAGCTTTTGTTAACTATGGGTCTTTAAAACAATATAGGCAATAAACAGGAGTTTGAAGTCTATGAAGTGGAATTCATGTTACATTAGTGAACTAATTGAACTAATATGGAGGCTTGCTTTCATCAAAATTTCAGATAATATGGAGGAGAAAGCCTATTTCAGCAATGCCATACACACAGTCTCCTTCGGCGTAGTGTCAGCTTGTTGCAGAGGTGAATGCTTGAACACCCGAGGCCATTAACCAGTAAGTCAGGTCTGCATTTGTCAGCTGAAAGAGAACCTTATTGTCAAATATTTTCTGTTTGTTCAGAAAATAAAAGTCAGTTTTATGCCAAAATTCCTTGAGTGATTGTAGGGACAGATAAGATGTTTCTTGGAACTTGAAGAACACAAATATTTGAACACAGTCCCAAATAAAGCTAGAAGCCAAAACATGGACAGCTCACAGATTTAAGTGACTCCTTTTGAAAGATTTATAGGGAGATTAACAAGACACTAATAACGTACAAAGTCAATATCCCGGGTTTAAAAAGCAAAGGTATAAGTTGCTTGCATTATCCAAAAGTTAAGTAAACAAAATTCTGTTTTTCAATGATTGAGGAATCTCTGCTTTACTTTAACAAACAAGAAGTTCTTTCAAAAAACCAGCATAAGAGTCTGCAGAAAAAAGGAATCATTAAAAGATCAGTTGCTATGCAGGCAAAGCAATTACTTTTAACAATATAGCAAAGCGGAGTTCGGTTCATTCAGTGTGAATGAAAAACTGCTGCAAGATTCCTCTACAAGTTTGGTACACCTACAGACCTGTCTTGTTTGTTCAACTATGGCTGCATTTATTCTTCATAACTCTTTTTAAGGAAAACGTAGTTTCACTGGAAAAGGACAGTGGGTAATGAAACAATGACAAGCGACCTGCGGGAAATGCAGTAGCTGAAGGCTCATATGGGTAAATTTGTACTGTACAATGCAGTTTTGTGTAGGGAGCCACAAGGTCACTTATTTAGAGCTCAGTGAAGTGTTGCACGAACAGAGTTTTAGTGCTGCTTCTGCCAGCTCCTGCACCTTAGGTATCTCAGTGTGGCACTGGGCAGTGCCATGCAGGTGTACCCATGTTGGATTTGGAGGAGCACGTTCCCTTGGCAAGGGTTGGCAAGGCTGCCTGCGTGGTCTGCAGGTGAGATCTATGGAAAAATTGAAGGTTTGGAGATCCTGAGCACTGTTGAGCTCAGTGCACATGCTGGAGCAGCAGCATCACCCTTCCCACCCATCACCCAACCCCATCCCTTCCTCCAGTGCCCTTTGTCCAGGCCCTTGGGATATGTGCTCCAAATTCATCCTGGAGCACCTGAGAGCCCTCTGTGGCCATGGGGCAAGTGTACCAGGGGTCCATGAGAGGACCAGCTTGGACACACACCATTCAAAACTTCTGCAGAGCTGCTGTGGCCAATTCCGGCTAAAAGAGGTTTGGACTCTGATCATGTTGAGCCATGGATTATGGTGAGAAAAAAATATTAGCAGAGAGTCTTCTTTCATGTCACAATAAACAAAGCAGTCCTTAGGTGACAGAGTTGGGTTCAAGGTGACTCAGGTACTCCTTGGTACACCCTTGGTAATTTAAACTGTTCAAAATCGGCAAAGATGAAGGCTCTGAACTAATTTCTGTGAACGCAATTAATGTGTTTCATTTCAGTTACCTATATGTCACTAAGGGAGCTGTCTTGAAAGAGACAAATTAATGACTATTAAGAATTCTATACCCTGCTATTTTATCTGTTTATTAATGTTACTTTCCATCGCTTCTCCAGAAATACTTAGTCTGGTGTGTAACAAGCGAAACTATTATTATCTTAACTTACATAAGATTTTCTTCCCCCATGATAGTGATTGAGAAGGGAAGAAAAAAGAACCTTTAGCAGGACTTTAACAAACTCATTGCACAGCTTCAGAGTAGATGTGTGATATACCTGTATTGCAGAAGCAGTGCAGAGCTGCCGAAGAATAGAAAGAGGTGACCAAGCTGAGACAAAACAAAAATACTGAGATCAGGACAATGCTGAGTCAGGGATTGGTTTGAGTCAGAGAGAGAGATTTTGGGTTTGGCTTTCCATAGCTTTATTGTAAATTTCAATATTTCTATTAAATACTGGCCCTAGGCACATCAGTAAGCTTTGAAAATACAGGTTGTTAAATGAGTTTGCAGCTGAATCCCAATTTTCTTTCTGTTTATCTTTTTTAAGTAGCAGAAATACTCCCTGTGTCTATATAATTAGTGTTTTAATGTTTGTTTTCCTTCCGTTGAGTCTGCCTTTTGAGATATTTCTTTAGTTCTTTCATCATTTCACAGAAATTAAAATTCTGCTCAAAATAACTCAAACTTATCCTGAAGTTACATCCAAAGGTTTTTCAGCTCCCAAAAAGGTCTTTTCAAGCTTAGTCTTACATAAGGTCTTTAAAGTTACAAAGAGTTCCACTGCTGCTTTTTAAGAATTCTGGGGTTTTTTCTATTTTAATTTGAAAAGGATATTGTTGACCACTAGCAAATAGTTAAATAGGGGTTTTTTATATAATAGAAATATCCTGTACTTAGACAATGTCTTGTATTTTAACAAATTCTAGGACTTCTGACAAAGTCTTGCAACATTTTGATCTGCAGCATTTGCTGCTTGTGTTTGGTAATAGATGTTGGAAATAAACATTATGACATAATCTTTAAGCATTTGAGGAATAAACATGGTTTTCTAAGGCTTGTCTCCTACAGCCTACAGAAGCTTGGAAAACTAAAGAAAGAAATTTATGATTTATTTGATGGATTGAGCAGCAAACATCCCATGGCAGTGTATTTGTGTGAGATGGACCCATTCCCTGCGTTAGAAATCTTGGATATTATTCAAGCATTACTTAGAAAGACACAGTGTGTTGCACTGATTGCCAAGGCTTCTGAAGTCTTTAAGGCCCCACTAAGAACTGAAAGAAAAAAAATTCAATTTCTCTAATAAACCTCAAGTGAGAAAATAGCCATGATCTGTAGCTATAAACTATACATTTGTTATAGTGTCAGCAAAGACAGACTTGAATAACCAATTAGAATAATAAAATATAACACTTGTGTGAGTACCTCTTCCTTGATAGCAACTCACTGACCACACTTACTGTAGTTACTCTCATTAATATTCCCATTTGAGAAAGATATTTATATGTGCGATATTTTACCCAAGTGTAAGGTATCCGACAGCTAGCATTGAGTAATACATTCAAAAGCATATCACCAGCAATCCGTCTCAATTCCTCGTTCATTACCTTTGCAACTTTCTAGCAGTTCTGTCAATAAGATACTGCTTCTAGCAGTGTGGCTTTATTCTTACATTAATAGCCCAAATTTATCATAAGGTTCTAAATTTCCTCCAGTCACCAGCGTGTCTAGTTGAGCCATTTAAGCTCCCTAAAACTACATTCTTTATCTGTAGCCTGGGAAAAATTTTTTTTGCCCTATATCCCTGAGTGTTTTGAGATTAAATTTACTAAAGTTGTCAAGTAGGTCAGTGATGAAAGCAAAACAAGAGAGAGAAATGTTGTTTAGGGTTTAGGTGAATAGTAAGGGGAGGAGGGACCAGTGATGCAGAGCTCCTGCCTCTGTGTCCCTTTTCAGAGATGCCGATGGGCAGCCTCGGTGTGGAGAGGGACAGAAATCCATGGCTTCAGGCAGTCTGAAGGTAGGCTCTGGATGCTCAGCCAAAAGGAAATAAAAATGTTAGTCTCTGCGGTTTTTGCTCTATGCTTTGTGTTCTTTTAAGGGATAAAAATTCCTTCTTGAGCGTTTTTGGTCTCTAACCAAGTGCAGCGGTTTGCAATTATGTGTCATTATCCCCTGGTGGTTCTTCTTTCAGATAGAAAATTCTTATCCAGGCAGTAACAAACACAGGCTGCCAAAATGGCCAAAAAGCTGTAAAAAAAGTCTAGGTTGCCTTCAGAGCCCTGCCTGGACCATGATGGAGAGACCCTCTTGCTGTCTCTGAGCCAGCCTGACTCTGCCTGCAAAAGGCTGTGTGGAGAAGCATACCAATGCACTTCCAACCAGCAGTGCTCACTGATCGAAATCACTTCACTGAGCTCATTATTTTAACATTATTTTAATGTAGCCTGATCCTGTCTACCATCACCCCACGTGCTGCAATCTGTGTGCAAGCGTGCCAAGCACGCAGGGCTGCCCCATGGGACTAGACAGCAGCTCCAAGCAAGGGCTGCATCCTCCTGCTGTGACTTGTTTGTTTATTTGCTTTGAAAAGTTCTTGTGGAGCATAACCAAACCTTGCTGACACCCCTGGAGTATATGTGTTTAAATTGATGGCTTCTTGCACTCTGCTCACCCTTGCTCGTTCGGCCAGGCTGGAGGCAGTAGGCATCGCTTCTTACTTGTGCTGGTGTTGCTGCAAAACTATGCCTGGGAGCAGCTCATATCCAAAATGCAGCCTGGCAGAAGATTCGAAGGTGTTTCACAATAAAGGAAATCCAGATCTGAGACACTTAGTATTTATTTTGAAAGATTTCATTATTTAGATGAGCTTGGTGCTAGTGAAAAAGATGACAAAAGCTGAGCTGAGGTTGCACACAGCGGCTAAATAAATAAATAAATTTTCAGCTTATGAGTCACTTAATTTGTTCCTGCTAGTGTCATGTTTTAAAAAAGGAGCAGCAGAAGAAAGAAATGCTAATAGCCCCAAATAAGGCATATTGCTGTAATGAGGTGACACACAGAGCTATGTTCTCTAAAGGCCAAAGCGCAGTAGGAGCAATCACTTCCCTGTGACTTTAAGACTCTCTGTTTAAAAGTACTTAAAAAAAGGTGCTGTGTGTTCCTCTGTTGTGGTTTGCTGATGGCAGTTGTATGTTTTTGCATGTGATTCTTGGCTGTTTCACATAACCAGCTGACTTTCACACACATAATATTGTGCTCCTGACTTCCAAGAGAATCTCTTGGCATCTGGCACAAGTCCCCTATGACTCAGTAAGCACCCACTCAATAAATAATTTGAAATTAAAAACACCCCACGCATGAGTTCTGGATATGGAAAAAATGCCATTTTGTCTTTATTTTCCTCAAAAAGTAAACAGTAGGAGAATTATCTCAATGTTTTCCAATTCCTTCTCAGCTCAAGAAGTATAAACTGCTACGATGATAATTTTGGAATCCTATCAAGAAGCGCTGTCTTGCAGGATGCTTCTGGACTTGGGTTGATAACTAGCAAGCTCCTTGTTCCCTTGCTGTGTAATCATCATAATTTTTATTCTGGTAAATACTTTTGAATGTGCACTAAAAAGTTGTGAGGAAGACGGGGCATTAAGCATAATGCATCTTCTGGCAAGGAGGCAGAGAAATGCAAACCACAGGGAGAAGAGAGAGAATCTGAAGTCTGAATTGTTAGCATTTGAAAGCTGCTAAAATTAACCTGTTGTTTCTTAGGAGCAGGATATATATAGTTTCTTAGCTGCAGTGCTGTGACACAACAAGGTGATGGAGAGAAACCTTGGGAGCTCTTCCTTTAATGCAGCTTTCTTGTGTGTGTTGGTGAGTGCCCGACTTTGTGCCTCAGTTTCCCCTAAGAGTGTGCTCATGAGCATGCACACAGAATAATGTGTGCCATGCATGGGTGTGAGAGCATATATAAGGTGTGTTAGATGGCTGTGTTAGCTCTGATGCTAAATACTTTTGGGCTGAGAGTTTGGGGAGGAGTAAACGATGGCAAGTGATGAAACTGCTGCTTATCCTCTGGTCCTCCACAGCTGTTCAAGGGCAGCAACAGCCCATCACGAAGCACCAGGGAAAACTGTGAGGACTTGGTTGCTTTTGGCTCTGCATCCATCCCCCCAACAAGGCACAATGGGTGCAGGCTGGGGTTTCCTCTACATGGGCTGTGACCTGCAGCTTTACAGCCATAGGCATTTTGCAAAGCCCTCCATTTCCTACCTCTTTGCTCTAGGGCCAGATTCCAGGTAGTTGTAAATTGGTGAAGCTATTAGAAACTAGTAGATGCACTCCATACCTCTGATCTCATTCTTTTCCCACCATTTGCCCTGCCAAGGGACCCTAAACATACACATATGTTTTCCTCCATGAATAATTATTTGCTGGTAATTGTTCAAAAAGCAATAGAAGCAGCCTCTTTCGGAGCAGCGCTTTCGGTTCTCTCTTTTCTTTGCTGTCCCCAGAGCCTCCCTTGCTAACAACAATGTCATATACACACTGCAGATAAGTCTGGAAGACAGTTTAAATTATTTTTCAGGATATTCTGATAGAGGAAGAGCAAAACCATATATTTTTATGACAAATACAGCTATAAAAATTCTGTGGTGGTTCCTTAGCCATGAGGGCAGCTTCTTAACAAGGAGGCTATGGATTCCTCTTAACACAGAGAATTTAATTTTAAAGCAAATTCCTTTTTACCAACCTGTGTAAATAAATTGAATGTGCCCAATCTCCTGTCTCTTACTGAAAGTATGAGTCTTGATTAAAAAGAAAAAAAAAAGAAATCAGTGAAATAGTCCCTAAAGCCACTTTACATTGGTATAGTTAAAATCATGGTTTGGAAATATATTTTATTTCATGATAGCTGTTTATTGTTTTGCCTGGCAACCCATTTGTTTTCTGCTGGAATACTGAGGTCTATGTTTATACCAGTTATCTATAGGCATCCAGCAAAGATACCTAAGTCACCTTGGAGGAACTGCACAGCAGCTGGGAAGAAGCACTTCCAGGGAGTAATTTGGGTGCTATGTGGACTCCATTGCCATTTTCTCTCCCCTGACCGCAGAGGTAGCACAGGGTGATTACCTTCCAAATGCAGGCTCGTCAGTTAAATGCCTAATATTAGCTGAATTCAGGCTCAGAAGTGATTAATTAGGGTGCATTGAATATATTCCTCCCCATCCACCCTGTTTTCTCCTGGCTTTTGGAAATAGAGGAGATAATAGTGGAGAAGTGTAAATGAAGCAACTGAAAATACGGATTTGCATCAGGATTATAGTACCTTCAGAGGCTCATGTTGCCATAGCAGTGAGTATATAATGCAGGTGTGGTGGGTTTTGAGGTCAGTGCATTCAGCAGGCACCTCCTCCAAGTTCCCTGTAGCCTGTAAATCAGCCTGCCAAGATGGGATCATCAAATATGCCTTATAGAAGGGAAGTATGAGAGTAGACACAGCTCTGCTGGGTCTCTCTCTACCTGTGTTTCTATTTCTGGTATCTTGAGTGTTGGTGCGGATCTTGAACAGGGGTTTGAACCCCCAGTGTATAAGCATGAGCCTTATTTCTTTGAAAAGACCTGGTATTATGCTCTAATTAGTGCCCCTGAGCTGTTTTGGCATGTTCACATCAGGCAAAAATGACCTAATAATTGGCCTCGTTTCAAGAGCTCGTCTTCAGAAAAGCTGCATGAGACTTTGTACTTGCCCTTTCACTGTCAGGCCTTAATCTGCCACTTTATTGCAGGGCAGGGGGAATTGCTAGATACTGGATTAGTCAGAAAAATCTTACTTTAGAGTGTAAGTACCAAACACAAAAGGGATCCACTAAGATAGAGAAAGGAAAAATAATCTTCCTTCTCCCTGCAAACTTCTTCCAACAATATAAAGATGAGTGAGTTCAATTCAGCCTTGGAGTAACCTGGAGGAGCGATGCACAGAGGATGTCATGTCCAAGATCTTTAGAGTTTAAAAAGAAAAGGTGTTTATTCTCTCCTTCATTCAGTGATTAAGAGACTACCATAATTCAGGAGTGTTAGGCCACAATTTATAAAACCTGTTTCTGCAACCTCTGCAACAGTGAATTTATGTGCTGATTGTATTATTAAATAGCTGCATTAGAAGAGTACTTGTTCCTACAATTATAAGAATCTTTTTTCCTACTTCTGAGTGAGCACAGATTTCAGCAGGATGGGACTTTTGCCTTCTAGTTAGCATAATTATGGTAATGAGCTAGGCTAAAAAGATGGAAAATTCAAGGGACACGTTTGGAATATATGTTAATGGTAAGATGTGAAACCTTACTATTTGTGTTGGAGCAAAAAAGCGGAAAAATGCTCAAAAGAACATGGCTCATTTTATAATGCTTCAGTGCCAAAGTGCTCCATAACAGAGTGTTGGGAGGCGTAAAAGGCAAATTTCGATCTGTTCCCTGCTGTATCAATGGAAAGGGAAATTATTACCCTAGAGAGGAATTCTGCACATGATAGTGGTGTTATAGTAATGATGTTGGGATTCATAATCATTTCCCCAAAAGGTTTGATAATCTTTTTGCTGCAAAAATGTACTCTCAAGTGGAGAGGCTTATTTCATAGAAATCCTGGTTTTGTTGTGCCACACATGATCATACTTTGAGTAAACTCACTAGCAGTTTGCTTTGGAAAGAAATACCTCTTGTCCAAAGTAGTTCCAGCAATATGCAGTAAATCCAGAGCTGAGCTTTCTTCAAGCTCTGGCTGAATGATTTGTTTAGAATTTATTCCAACACTACTTTGGAATTGTTTCAAGGGATGGGATTTAGTTGCTTTGGTCAGTTGTAACTTATTTGAAACAGTAATTGGCAAACCACATTTGATCCCGTTCTTCCTGCTTCTTAAAACTTTTCTCCTTAACTTCCACTAAAGCTGATGCATAAATTTCTTCTGCTTTATACCACAGCTTCATAGGGCTCCTTGAGCAATCTTCGGAATAAATGGCATTGGCTCTGGTGAGCACTAGGTCAGTATGGAAGGAATAAATGGAGGGGAAAGGCGCTATGGGAACATGCATGTGGAAGGCATCCCTAACACCGTCGTGGCTTATGAGTCTGACAGGAATGAAATCAAGATTTTCTGCATTACAGCTCATTGCTGTAAGTGTGAGATGTCCTCTCAGTTCTTGTGCTCTCTGCGTTGTATCCCCTCTTCTCATCTTCTGCCTCTTTTTCTGCAGTCATGCAGAGGAACTTACAGAAACAGGAGTTACCACTGGAAAAGAAGGCCTCTGAGCTTTACATAGGCTTGGTTTGGGCTGGATTTTACATTAACCATAATGGTCTGCAGGCAATTTCCTCCACTTGCACATAATTCCTTTGTAAGTTTGCAGCTTGTAGCTATCACAAATGACTTGACACCTGTGGAAGGAACTAAAAGTGCCTACATAGCTCATACCACTTTAACAGCAGCTTCTAGGGGTCATTTACCAGTGGGTGACTCCCACAGCTGGCCTCTACTCATTCAACTCCATGTCTCCCTGTGACTGATTACTGCAGCACCAGAGATTATACATAGGTGTCTTCTCACAGGCATGAGCTTCTGCAGGGAGCAGCGAGTTAGCTGCTTGCTAGTCTTGCAATTTATAACGTTGATTTTGTGTAAGGACTTTAGCTGTGCTTCATCTGGTCTCCCTCCTTCCCTGGAGAGTGCATATATACTGTCTCACAGTGATGCAAGATGTTTTGAGTCACCTTCCTTCACCCACTGATGTCTCAGCACAGCCATCGTACGCTGAGACATCTACCTACCACACACAGTGAAAACACTACCAGTAAGACATCTGACAGGGACATCTGAGATCAAAATAGGCAAAAGAAGAGGGAGACGAATGCCATTTGTGGACATAGTGCAATTCAAAGCATAAGCATGTATCTCTGCATACAGGATGTGATCATATATACTGTGTAACACTCTGCTGGCTTGTTTTTCTCTACTGTCTGCACAAACCTGAGCCTGTATGTGAGGTCTCAAAACAAGGTCTTCTGTCAGAGGAAGAAGCTGTAACGCATTCCTTTCCTTGGAGTGTATGTTGCTCTGGACTGTGCTGTGTAACCAGCTTTAACTTAATAGGGCTGGTGCTGGGATCTTTATTGAGCTGACAAATTAACTGAAGAAAATGAGGAGAAGGAGGGAGGGCAGATCCTGTTGGGGCAAGTAGGTGTTTGAGGCTGTGAAGAACTGGCAATGATGCGTATCTGTACAGACCTTCCTTAAATCTGGGGAATCTGGAAACATTTAATATCAAGTCAGAGGTAGAAGAAGAGCACAGAAATCTTCCCAGTGGGGGAAGTAAAAACCAGGTCACTTGCATTTGTTATTTTTCTTTTTTTCTAACTTTGGATGTATTGAGCTGTGTAATAACTTGCACATGTCTGGAAGTGATGCAGAGCACAGCGATCAATAATACAAGCAATGATAATCAGGTGTTTCAGCTATCTGACATGAGCAGTCTCCAAAAGTAATTCTCTCCCACAGGACATTGCCAAACATAACTTCAGTTTATTCCTAGTAAAAAAAGTAAATGTTTACCTGCTGTGCAGAGACTAACTGGGAAGGGGTGGAGGTGCAGGAAAAAGCATGTGGAAACTACCCGTGCCTGTGGTGGCCAGCAGACAGCTGGAGATCTGTTTCCTTA
Source organism: Strigops habroptila (assembly GCF_004027225.2). Classification (NCBI taxonomy): domain Eukaryota; kingdom Metazoa; phylum Chordata; class Aves; order Psittaciformes; family Psittacidae; genus Strigops; species Strigops habroptila. Next base: position 14,931,711 of record NC_044288.2, read on the forward strand.
GAAGGACCTCAGTAAACAGCCAATTTGCCTCTATGTTCAGAAATGCCAGGAGAACGGAGGGAGCACAGAGAAGTGTGAGGCTGAGCTTAATGTTTGTAAGGAACAAAGCATTCTGACACGAAAGACTACAGTGAATACATGTTACTACCACCTTGATTCTTGACTAGGTTAAGCTGTGTCATGAGCTCAGCCTGATCTAATAAATGAATGGCAGATTGCACTGTTCCTATGTGTAGGCAGTCCAGACTGGTGTGGCTAATACCACTTCCAGGTATTTATACCACAGCTATTACATGTCGCTGGTTAGGTTAGCTGTTTTTTTCTTATTCTGTTAACTGAATCTCCCTGCTACCAGCCATACAATTTAGAAAAGAAAATAAAGTAATACACAACTGCTAGAAAGGAAAACAAAAAGAAGCTAGACTTTACTCACATGTGTAGCCACACTGCTGACCAAAAGACAGAGAGGAGCCTTGGTGATCAGATAGCAGCAATGCTGAGCTATTCTCCTAACACTAACACCATCATTTGTAATTGGTTGTAAAACTGAATTGCTTCTCAAGCTACTGCAAAAAAAATCCCTCCTCACTCAGCATCACCAAAGTGACATTTATGTTACTTGGGATTTTTCCATTGCTATCCCTTTTCAACACAGAGCAGTCAGCAATAGCACATAAATTTTTATGCCTACCCATTACAAGGCATTGCATAAAAAGAGAGAGGGTGTAGATGATAAAATTAATGTGAAAGTTTTCACCATGTCCTACCAAAAAGCCAAATAATTCAAAGCAGATGGTAAAGGAGCGGTCCCAACTTCTGTGCCTCCTGTTTGGAGCTTGCCTCCTGGACACTCTCACAAAGCTGGCTTGTGCCTGCACAATGAAGTCATTCGCTCGCTGCTGAGCCATCTACTAATAAAAAGGGGAGAACAAAGATTGTTAGATGTCAGTGTATCAAATAATCGATACTGCTTCCCCCCCCCCCCCCCCCCTTTATTCACAAGCAATAGAGTGGCAGATAAGGATATAAACCAATCATAGACACAATGTTTAATACAAACTCGTGGTCTCTGTCACTCTGGGCAGCTTTCAGCTGCATTTTATAGGTCATGGTTCATGAAATTTCTCAGGAACTTTCATATATATTCTCTGTAGCAGAATATGACATTTATTTATTACTAGACCATATAATTTAGGGAGAATGAAGATGCTTTATCCACAACAATATGTGAGGTAGTCTTTCATACAATGATTTCTCTCTAATGTATCTGTATTTGGGGGTTTCTATATAATTCCACAAGCTGTTTGTTTATTTCTAATGGGAAATAATAAATAAATATGATTTAATAATGATGGTCCTATATGAGGCCAGGATGCCAGTTAACTTTAAACTCAAATTACAACCTTTGCTTGTTTTTTCATCTGCTGACCCAGACTTTCACTGCAAAAAGTTGTCATCTTTAATCTTGAGAAACATGAGCAGCAGAGAGTTAATTGTGGTAAGTCAGTGCTAAGCATTGCATCCCAATCCCAAACACCAGGAAAGTGCAGTTCTTATTAGTTTTGTCAGTCACAGAAGGAGAGGAAGGTGAGTGGGGATCGAAGGTTGAGAAGGATCGAAAGTGAAGAACAGCAGCATGGGGAAGTACCTCTTTTTCTCCAACCCAGGGGTTTTGTATGAGAATGCACCTGCTCCTATGATATATATCAAATGTGTTCTTGCTGTACCTTGTCCCACAGGCTTGATACTTCCTTTGTTCGTAAGACACTACACTCTGGCAAGAACAACCTTCACTTGGCAGGGTACATGCTAGGAACAACATTTCTTGGAACAGCAGAACCTCTGGCAAGTGACCAGTGTCACTGCTGAGATGTACTGTGTCTTTGATTTTTATCCCTCCAAATTCATGCCTTTTGGCAATAGCTCATGCAGATCTGTTTGAGTTAGCCATTCACCTTCAGTGACAGTGATTCTTCTTCCAGTGCTGGAGGTGCACACGCAATGAGAGGAAGAGGAAGTAGACAGATGTTTTATTTTTTGCAGCTGGATTACAAAACATATATCCAAGGCATGTAGTTTTCCTGGATTTTCCTGGTCTTCTCTTGATCGTCTACCCAAGTACATGTCCCTTTGCTCTAAAAACCCTCAAACAACTGCGAGTTAGCTCTTTCGATTTGAACTTCAGTGTTTAAGGACTTGTCTACCATCACGTGAGAAGGCAGCTCAGTCCCTCTCAATGAGTCCCTAAATTGCATGGTGAGATGCTATATGAGAGTCTGTATGGCATGTCCATATTTACAGATCAGTATTTCCTCCAAATTACTACTCCTGCCATCCTGTAGCCTATATGACTCTTGGTTTCAATGTCTCTCTCACTGTAACATGAATCCTGTTATCTGGAAGTTCTGATGTGTGTCCCTCATTGCAATGTCCTCCCCATGCTGAGCTCCAGCTGTTGTAGGTTTTGTGATTATTGTATCCTGCGTTATTGTGGAGTCCTTGGGGCATCATACAGCATCATCCTTCCACTTCTGTAGCTTGGAGAAATGGGGTGGGGGCGAAACAGGTGGAAAGATTCCTTAAGAGATATGTTTGAGGATTGTCGTAGCAGTTCTTGACTACCCAACTCTTGTTCATTTCCCAGGCTTATTTTATACACATGGAGACATAGCTTTTGCTAGCATCAGTCTCAAATCCTGGTGATGTCAGTCAAATTTACGCTAAAAAGTATTCTTCAGATCATCTCTTCATCAGAAAAAAAACAGCTTACCTCAATCCTTGCAGACTTTGGCAATCACCCCGAATCTTAGAAATAATACCTTGAATTTGATGTGGTCTTGGTTATACTCTTACCTGCGCAATTCCCCACCCACACTATGTTTCTTACACATACACCCCTTTCTAAGCAGTTATGGCCTAAATGAACCTAAATCCCTCATCTTTGTAAAAGTTATGACTTTCACAAGTTAAAGGTGAAATATAGTTTCGTCCAATTCTGCTCTCTCCCAATGTATCCATATACCTGTCTTATTGCATAAAAACCATAAGAAAAGCTCATATAAAATTTTGACATGTATTTTGTTTGTTATTATGGTTTGTCAGATGTTTCATTACATGTTGGACACACATAACTAAGCAATTTCTAAAGAAAAGGGACTATTTGCAGTCATCTGCTGGAGGCCTGCAGCCAACGCTTGGTGCCATTTGTCAAGCAGATTTTTGCCATGGAAGTGCAGGAAGTGGTGGAGACTGGGGAGAGGGTCAGGACTGATAGCTGCAACTATGAAATCCAGATGAGGAGAGGACAGAAATGCATATTACACCAGTTAATGCCTGGCCAGCGGACTTCACAATGGTTGGTTGAAGGGCATGGGGATGACTTAAGAGGCCCAAACATTTGGATATAAAGGTTCAGGTTGCTGGGATGTTCTTGGGCTGTGCAAGAGCAGAGCAAGAGCTCCAATCCTGAGCTGGTCATTGTTGGAGAAAAAAGACAGGAGTTAGCCCAAGACAGGAGAGCAGTCTGTTGGAAAGATATTCCTGTTGTATCATTGCTTCTCCCACAGCAAATATTTGCATAAATATATATTCCAGTAAAGCTGTCTAGCATCTTAACAATGTCAAAACCACAAGAAAGACTGTGAGACTTGAAACTAATCAACAGGTTTCCACATTATTTTGCTCTAAGGGCTGATAGCCATAAAGAAATCCCACCAAAGAGTCCATGCTTTGCAGAGATTTCCCCAAATAACAGGGGTCAAGTTCCCTCCCACATTTTATTGCAATACTCCTACATAGTCAAACCTTATTTTGTCGGTTCAGTGGAATTAATCACATATTCTCTATATGGAATTCAGTAGAATTAATCACATAGCCTTTATATGGATTTGCTGTGAATGAGAAGTTATATTAATATACGGTCAGCCGGTGAATATTACAGTTAGCAGTTTCCTGTTAACACAGAGCATTGCTCATCTCTTTGAGTAGAGATGACTAGCTTAAAAGAACATCTTTCATTTGTGTAAATGGTTTACTGGGGGGCATTGGAGATTGTTCTGAATAGAATACTTTTTCACAGAAACAGAGCTAAAAGGATAACGCAAGTAATTGCATTCAGTAGTGCCTCCCAGTACTTTACATATATGGAAAAAAAAATCGGCTATTGGCAGCCTGGTGATTTTAGTAATTGTAACTAATGGGGTTGTTTTGCTTCTTTTTGTCTGTGTTTTAGGATGGAATGGGGAACCTGAGAATCACAGAAAAAGGTCTAAAGCTTGAAGGAGATTCAGAATTCTTGAAACCTCTCTACGCCAAAGAAATCCGGTCAAGACCAGTAAGTTGTTGGGAAAAGAATAAGCACATTTCTATAGCACGAACTGTAAGAAACCATGAAGTGGCGAAGTGGTGTGTTTGTTGGATAAATTACTTAGGCCACTCTATACAAATGTAATTTGGGGAGTGAGACTGCAGGTGTCCTTTGAGGACTTCATCTGGACACTATATCCTCTGGGCATTGCAAAGTTGATGTATGTGGGTTTAGTTTGTGCAAGCCACACTTAAAATGCTTCCAGCACCACTGAGGTTTCAGATTGTCCTTTTGTCTCCTTTCAAGATAAATGACAAACAACCCTCAACTGAGAGACCTAATATTTCCGAGATAGAAGCATGTCAGGCGGTCGTGAAATCCAGCTCATGTTTAACTAGTTACTCCTTTTCTGCAGGGAACAGAGTTGATGCCTTGGCACAAAGGCCTGATCTGTTGTTAGCTGGCACAAGAAGCCTGTATTATGTGCTCAGTCCTATTTCATGTTGAGTTTTAAAATTATGTGCAGTTAAAATTCAATGCTGCTAGGAGAGAGACTGCTTGACAGAAGTGGCAAGGTTGTTAACAGCTGAAAATGAGAAAGAACCCAAGTGTGATTGAAATAGCATTTTCATAGGAGCACTTCATTGACTGCCAGTGACTTTTGCTCTTTCAAATGCAATCCTGTTTGTCCTGAGCAGCTTTGAAATAACTGAAACAATTGCAGAGAGTGTCCAGGATCCTTCTCAGAAGGTGTCATCTGTCTTGTTTCCTGATCCAAAGTGTTAATTTGAGTCAGATGCCAACCTTCCATTTTGATAACAATGGCGGATAGCTAATTAAATAAAGTTAACATCCCTTTATCTCAGCATTTCAGTGCTCCTGTAGAAGTTGGAACTTGTAGCATAATCAACACAACAGCCAATAGAATACCCAATTTAATTATTGAAGGTTGTAACCTCTGTAAGATAGCTAGGAATTGATTTGAACATGTATAATTATTTAGGAAGAAAAGTTACTAAGAAAATGTTCATATCTATTAACATTTTCATCCTTGAATTAAAACAGAAGTGCAGAACCTTACATGCCATAGACTTTGTAATGTAAAATGTGTGGGAAGGGTGCAGCACTTGGTTTGATAAATAGACTGACAAACTGATACATACATTTCTTTTTCTCTAATTAGATTGCTTGAAGTAATATTTGATTACTCAGAGAACTGAGAGCCACTTCTTGCTACTGGGGAGTTTACTGTTTTCATATTATCATATTTATCTACATTTTCATATGGCCGAAGGGACAAAAGGTGTCCCCTTCTTGAGGTTATGAAACTAGTTTCCACACCATTGACAGTTTAATGAATGCAAGGAACAAGAAATGTAAAGTAAGGCCTGTGTCTTCCTTCCTTTAGGCCTGTGTCTTCCTTCCTTTATCCCTCCTCCAGAATTATTTTTGCTGTTAGTCAGAGAGGGATCTTGCTGCAAGCCAGAAGTCTGATCTACAGCCTAATGAGTTGGAGCATCCCTTCTGGCTTCAGTAGATGAGTCCTGGAAACTGTATTAACTATATAGTTACATAAACCATGTGTATTGTTTCTCTGACTTCTCAGTGAAGTTAAACTGGCATAGCCTGTGTTGGCTTTCAGGATGCTCACAATAATGCTGGAATTTCTGTTGGGGATGGGGGGCAAAAGGGGCAATCCTATTGATTTCAATCAGCTTCTGCTTTCTTGTGCTGTGTGTGAATTTGGCCTCTTGTAAGCAAATGCAAGGGTTGCAGTGAATCAAAGGATGATAGTTATGGAATATTTAAAAATAGTATTAAATGATCAATGCTTTGTTTTTACAAAGGACAGTAATATGAGGCAGTATTCTCTTGAGGAAAGCATGCTAGTGGTTCCTGAACTTGATGAATATTGCTAAAATAAAGTGCCAAACTCAGCACCCAGTAACAGATGAACATCTATACTAATTCCATAGTAATCCTCTCTGGATTTCCACAAATGTGTAATGTGGCTTTAAATATGCAAAGTGTAACAGAAACAATGTGACAAATAATGTAAAATAAAGAGCATCCCAGAAATAAGCTGACATAAAATATTTTTCGCATGTTTAATGAAACAACTGAAGAGTTGTGTATGGTAATAGAAAATGGTTTTATATAAAGCTCAGAAGACTTTCAGATGCTGGTTATTTATAGAAAACTTTCATAAAAAATCCCAACAAATTGAATTTCACTATCATTCTGTGTAGCAGATGAAGGGGCGTTGGTGCTGCATGGAAAAGGCAGGGGAAGAATTGCTTTTTGTGTGGGTGGCTGCTGTCCCATGACTTTCATGGAGTGGATCTTCCCACTTGTGTGTCTCAGTGCTGGTCCCAACGCTGCCCTGCTGCAGGCAGAGCTGGGCAATCCCTGCCAAAATATCTCCAAAACATGAATTGTGATAATTCTTGAAAGCCTGAATTTGTCACTGGTGCCTCTTCTTCTCTGCTGCATCTCTGAAGTCCCAGGAAGGTGGTAATTAGAATCACACACTTGCTTTCCTAGCAGCTGTGCCTTCTGGTTTAAAGATAGTTTTGGATTTTCCACTTAAAAGTGAGTATTTTTTTCTTTTTTCTTTTCTTTTTTTCCCTCCAAATTAATTTGGCAGGAAGGGAAGAGTGAGGTTTAGAGAGGAGGAAAAGTCCTCAAATGTCATCCCAAGAGACTGGCTGTGTGGGAACCTCTGGATTTCTGTAGTTTGTGCCTTAAGGAGCTCTATCTAGCAGTCACTGCTCCCTTCATCACCTTCTGGACAGACTAGTTGCTTGTAGCTGTGCTCCTTTTGGAAGGTAACTCATTGCAAGGGAAATTACACCCAGAAATGAATCTGTCATACTGTGACATGCAATTGATGACAATCCAACAAAGGCATCTTTTGGGAAGTCCCTTCAAAAATGTTACCAGAGGGATTGGACTGACGTGGTTCAGTCCCATGCTGGAGAAATGGTCATTAAAATCATGAACATCAACTGGCTTCTTAAAGCTGCTTCCAGCCAGTTTCTTTCTGCATCACTGCTGCCTCATGTCTTAGGGATGACACTGCCCAGGTTTGCTTTCCTTTTCTCTTACCCATTCAAGAGTGACACCCCCAAATCCCTCTGTCTTCATGTAATGAGAGTCTCTGTTCCTGTTGTTTCCCCATGCTAATCCTGGCTCAGTAATACTGGGTTTGTAGTGCCCCCTGGATTAGGAGCCTATCTCTAAACATCAGAGATTACAAATGAACCTAACCTTATTACTGCATGAGCCTAAAGTTTATCTGGAGATTAATGAATAGTAACTGTGGTAGCAGTTTTTGCACCCTTGTAGTTTTGTTTTAAATAAATGAGATAGGTGCATTCCCCTTTCCAGGAATGTTCAGAGCATTTTAAACTCCCAGCTGAACATATTGCACACTAAATAATATTTTCCATGCCACTTGCATGGAACATGAACATCTTGCTGTCTTTAATTAAGAAGTTAACTGGACCATGAAGTATTTCCTGTGCAAATAAAAGTGGTTTTTACTTAGTCAAGAAGGTGCATTAGGAATGCTCACGTTTCTTTCCTTGCAGATAAATTATGGAGATTATTAAAAATTGGAAGGTTCATCTATAAACCCATCTGTAGCTCAGCTGCACTGTCACTCTCAAAATGTAGCTGTCTTTCTAACTGTTGTAATTTATTGTGGACTGTCGTATGAACCATCTGCTTGCTTATAAATCAGACAAACTTTGACTGAAAGTTGTACACAGCGGCACAAATTGTTAATTTTATGTGCTGGAAAGCAGTGGCAACGGTTTTGTGGTCTTCAGTCTTCGTTGCCTTAATTTGAATAGAGATATAAAACTGGAAACTTTCCTGCCTTTGTTGAGAGGAGCTGCTAACAAGCAGGTTGCTTGAAACTTACATTGAGCACAGATTTAGCTGTCTTAGTGCAGTTGAAGTGTTTTGAAGCTTGTGACATCCAGGTCTCTAAGTAACTTAAAAGGGGCAAGAGAGAGAACAGGTTAGGTGCATTTTCCATTCCAATAACAACAGAAATAAAATCCTGTGCTGTAATTATACAGGAAAATCAAGTGAATTCTCTCAGGAGCTGTGTGACAGCCAATGAGATGATAATCTCAGCTTTAGGAAGCAGAGAAAGACATTGTCATGATAGGATTAGGATAGTTTTGCCCTTTCAATGTTCATTTCAAGTACATAGAAAAAATAAACCTCAGTTTGTAAATGTTTACACATGGGCTTCAATTTTCTTACCCTGAATCATTTTAAAGACAAGAGTATGGATTTGCCTGGCAAAGATTTTTTGCAGTATAAAGCTCTTAACTGGGGTCCTGCCATTCAGCTCTTGCAGCCTCTCATACTGATGGGTGGGTCTGGAAGCACAGATGGAAACATGGGCACCAACCTCGGTGTCCGTCTTCTGCTATCTGTGGGAGCTCCAAGCTATTCTGTTGTTGCACAGGTATAAGTGATGGCAAAATTCACCAAACAGATTTGGAGAAGGTTGTAGGTGTCTTTTAAAAGAGATCTCTTAGTGTATTTTGCTTGTTTCATGTTGAAGGTCTGCGTCGCATTATTTTTGATCAACTGAAAAAACAATTTAAAACAACAATCCTATACATCAAATTAAAAAAGCCTGAGGCAAATTACAGTGTCTTTTTATTATTATTGTTTTATTTTCTTTGGGTGATGTTAGAGGTCCCTATCCTACTCACTGTGCCAGTGAATGTCTCACTGAGAGCAGCATCCTCTCTCAGAGTGTTGGAACTGTCGTGTTTGAAGCTGTACAAAATAACTAGTGGCTACATGCAAGTGGCAGATGCAAGGGCATCTGTTTGGCCTAAAAAAATCAGGTTTTGGCCTAAAAAAGTCAGTTGTGAATTAGGACTGGTAACTGCCGTTCCCTTTAAGTGTTTAGTAAATTCTCATCAGCATAAAAGCTAGACTAACAAGTGCATAAAATATACTTGTCTGTATTTTCCCAGCCAGTATTTGAATGATAAAGATTTTAAAGGAAGCTTTTAAGAGTGATAAATAATTATTTTGCTAACGTATTTGTCTTGGATCTGGAAGAAGAGTGGTATAATTTTAAAGCACAGAAGCAGTTCTGTAATGGATGTATTACTTTGTATTGTTTGCTCTGCAGGTCTACCTGCCTCAGAGTTAAAAATACACACTGAAAAACAATAAACCATGTATTTGGATTAAATAGTGACATGTGCCCACAATGAGGCATACCTGCCCATAGCCATAAATACATATTTATAAGCAACATAACATACTAATTTGGATTAAAAGGCTACATTAACCCATGAGGAAAGGCAATGTAGATGGCAAGATAATTGCAACTTTTTATGATGCTCAAACTGTGTAGTAGAAATCTAGCTTTCAGTAAAGGCTTAGTTAGATAGCGTGAAAGAAGGCTGCTATATTTTTGAGGAAGGAGGCAGAATAATTCCTTTTCTCCCTTTGTCAGAGTTTACAGAGCAATAAAAGGATATTGAATTAATTTGCGATTATTTGGTCTAGCAAAGTGCTTCAGGATTTCAGCATGCTCACTGAAACCATCACAGGTTTGATGGAAATGAAGTTTGTCTCACCATGCTGCCGTCATTTAGCAGTCCCTACACACTCTCACCACTTCTTTGGCCATTACTTCTCCCAGTGTTTAACTATTCCTTTAGTGATCAATTCTTCAAAGAAGAGAGGAATCTCTGTGTTTTTCATGATACAAACAAGCTTGTAAGAGCTCCTGGCAGCTTTTAGAGATATTGGTCTCCTGGGATCGGCCTCTGGAGCGGTTTGGGTACATTGCAGCTTTGTGGAGAAAAAACATGCTATCCAAGGTCAACTTCTGAAGTACGATGCTTCCTCTAAGTGCATCTTCATAGCTTACTGCTTCTTGGTCGGGTTTTGGCAGCATATGTTAAAATATTGTTTAAAAGCCCTAATAATTAAAAGCAAAAAAGAACAAGGTTGCTGCAAGCTTCTTGCAGCTGTGCCTGGCCAGCTCATATTCTCCCTATAGGGTTTGTTAAGCATTCGCTGTGGCACCGCTCCAGATACCTTGTCATTAGATTCTGTGCCAGTGTGCTTTTGCTATAAATGTCTCAGTTTGGTCAGTTTGAGTCCTGCTTGCCTGACAGCTATCAACAGAGAGGAGAGCTGGCAGTCAGTAGGACAAACAGTAAAAAACAAACAGAAGCAGCTGAGCAAGTTGCAAAAGGCATCATTTTGGCAGAAGCATCCTCACCTGATGCAGGGATGTTGTTGCCATCGCCATCCAAAGCAGATTTGAGTCCGCGTATGGCAGTAGGCTGTGAGGGTCCAATGGGATTTATAAAACTGATATGCTCTCTTCTTAATAAATTTCATTCTTAAGCAATAAAATCCGGAGAGCCTACTTCAGACTGCACTTTGGTTGCCCCAGCACTTTGGAGGCAGTTAGTGGCTCTGTGATATTTCCAGTGTGCTGAAAAGGTGGAAGTTTAAGTAAATTTTACAGCAACTATGAAAACATTTCCCTTTACTTTCATAGTAAAATTGGCCTGAAATCTCTCAGCTTTGACTTCTGAAGGAAATTTTTTAGGCTGGCTGAAGGGGTACTTCCAATAACACCAAAATTAAATCTTGTTTTGTCTATTCCCCTTTGTTTGTCTAATGATTTGGTGTTATGCGTCTCACACTGAGAGCACAACAGGGTGCTGAAGTATCCCACCAGGTGCAAAATCCCAGTATCCCAAAGAAGAGCAAGAGAGGGAGCTCTGAAGTAAACAAACTTTGAAATAACTCCACAAGTTGCATTTCAAAGCAAAATCTCATGGAGGCTGCCTATGGCATTTTGAAAAGGATTTCATTAAATGTTGCTAACTTGTCATAAGCTCTCTTAAATGGAAGGGTAATGGCTCATAACATTTGTAAGCTTTTTAATTTCATGCAATATGAGCAGTGTAATCAACACCTATTAAAGTCAATCAGCTGTGCCGAGTGGGCTACCTACCTCAGCTTTTGTCTATATTTTCATCATGGGTGCAGCTCTGAACTAACTCTGGGAACAGTGTGTTTGTACCCTAACATCAGTGGAGATTTTGTGTCCGGAAGACCCGATACGGTCATTGCAAAAGTGCCCGAACCCCTAAGCTGAATAAGCGCTTCACAGTCGGTGGTTTTCACCCTCTAGGGAGGGAGTTTGGGCCATGGAGTTCATGTGGACTAGTTAACAGGTCTGAAGTTAAACATAAAGGAGATGGAGAGTTTCCCAAATGATCTCCCAATATGTTTGGCTTTTTCCCTTAGACAGGTGAAATTTCTCTGCTTGAGCTAGTTGTGTAAGGAGAGGGGAGCTATTCACATCATGTGTTTGTTTTGCTGTTCTGATCCAATTCCCATCTCCTCTTTGCTTTAAACATTTGCAGCTGGACTCTGTGGTCATAAAGACAAGTGATGTGCATCATAGCTCAAAGTGAGCCGCTGGGCTAAGCCTGGGTGCTCTGTGGTCTCTAAGCTTTTGCATTTCATTTTTACTGTGATCCCAGAAACTGCTGCATTTCAACTGGGAAGAGAAGGACAGTGGGGCTGAGTTTTGTAGTGGGGCTGTATTTCCACATTAATGTTGCAGCATAATCAGCCAGTATTGTGTTTTCAACTGAGTCATGAGCCTTGAGACAGGAGTGCAGGCACTAGAAGCTAAAAGAATAGAATAAACATTTGATTTCATTTATTCCCCCAAGAGGAAAAAGAAAAGATGTGGAATCATTGATTTTAAAGTTGAAATTGAAAATTGCTGAGCTGAATGAATTTGGCAGGTAGTTTGTTGCCTTCCTTGGATATGCACCAGTCTTCTGGTGTCTGTTATTTTAGTTTGGCATCTTGAATTTGCGTGTTACCTCTCTGAATTAACTGGGAAGCTGCTGTGAGGCTTGTTTTTCCTAATTAGGCATTTATTATGGCTTCTCAGTACTCTTACAGGCTTCTAAACCTTCTAAACCTTCAGGAGCTCTACATGTCCTTTTCTATGTTTAATCTTATATTTAACATAAAAAGCACAGGGGGTTTATTGGGGGACACATCAGTCACACCTACTGATTTCTGTTGCTGACTATTGCCGGACAGGTATTACTGCTAAAAGAGAAGCTCTGCTGGTACTTGGCTACAGCTGACCCGAACCAGCCCGGGCTTGAACATACTCTTAGAGTAGCCTTGAATCCTCAGGTGAAAACTTGATCCAAATTTCATCTTAACAAGCTGCAGCCTCAGAAAGAAGTAAGCCTTACAAAGCACCTGAAACTACCCAGGGAAAAACATGTGCAGTTGTATACTCCTGCATTTCTCTCTCAAGGGCAAAGGCCTTGAGTTTAAGGATTTACTGTGTCTAGACATCACTGCTGACAATCAGGTCTCTGGCTGCTTTGGAGAGGCTGAAATATAAAAACAACTTCTTAATACTAAAAATGAAAAAGGAATAAAACTTCTTACAGTATGGATAGAGAGAAGATAGAGACAGACAAAGGAAACACTGAAAGACAAATAACAAGATCCAATTATAAAGAAAAAGAATGTTTTTCTGATATTTCCAAGAAGCCTCAAGAGCAGATCTTCATGTGTTCTTACCATAGGGCAGCAAACTCTTCTGCAACTCTTCAGTTGATCATAACTATTTCAGCAACAAAGTTATGTATTTTATAGGGCAAGCTGTGCTGTCATTAGGAAGTGTAGGTACACACAGTTGGTTTTACAGACAGTTCAGTTCATGCTTTCTTTGATTTGCAACAGGAAGGGAAAGACACACCTTCCACGTTTCATTTAGCAGTTGCAATGTTAGTAATAAGAGTTTCTCTGATTGTTCAGTTTTTAAATGACAGATATTGGATTTGGAGAAAGAAGAACACAGGGAAAAACAAGAACAACTCTAATTTGACGCTGTTCTATTAAGGCAAATTGGTTGAGAGTCTTCAGAAAAGTGAATTGCTGCTTTTGAAAGGGAAAATAAAATTTCTTTGGCTGTTAACATCTGCCTGGTTGGAACATCTCTGTTTTTGATTTCTGTCTAAGGCTGTGGCTGGTCTTCTGCTCCCATGTACACCAGCAGCTTTCAGGAAGGGACAGTGCCATGCCAGCGTTAGTCACAGAGTGTTGTAGTGCAGGACACTACTGAACATGTGTGATAAAAATGGCTCTAGTCACAGAGGTAGGCATTCTGACTGTCAGTGAATCACTGATTTAGGCTTCAGTCCAACCAGATATTTAATTATGTGCATAATTTACAGGCATAAGTAATTTCATTGACGTCAGTAAGGCTATTCACATGCATAGCATTGGGCGTATGTTGTGTTCTTTGCTGGATCATGCCCTATAATTTCTGCATATACTGCATGTGTGTGGTGGAGCAAAGCCACTGGCAGGCATCCATCGTGCTGGTCTCTGTACAAACATGGGGACAGAGACTGTCGTTTCCTCTAAAAAGGTTTTATGTTGTCAATAGGTAGACAAAGAGTGGGACAGGAGATAGGGATGAGGGTGAGCAAAGCGGCTTACTTGTTTGCTCTACAGCAGCTGATGATTGGTGTAAGGGATCCTGTGCCTATGCACATGCTCATTTTAGTGGATCACATGCCCCAAGTGTAAAGGAGTGCGGTGATAGAGCTGGCAGATATTTTCAAACAAAAGGTAATACAATAAGAAGTTGTCCTTGGGGCTGAAGAAGAGCAGTTTCCATGGTGCCCTTTTTTGTTTGTTTTTTTCTTTTTTCATTTTTTACTGCAGCTTTTCTGTGTAGAATGTTACAGATCTATTGATTTCCTCTTGACTTGCTGTAATTCTGAATCCAGTGAACTTTTTAGGTTTGCTTCCAGTCTGGCCTTAAAATTTTCTAAGACAGGTTGTACAAAGTGCTAGCAGGGAGTCTGCTGCTCATTTCTCTCTGAAAGAGAATAACCTATGGAACAGAAAGAAAACTCAAGGTGTTTCAGCTCACAGTATTTCTTCTTTGTTTGTCCATCAGGGCATGATCCTTGTTTGTCATCCTTACACGTAATAGCAGGAGATTCCTCACTTTCGAACCTTAAATTTTCCCTGAGCAGGAATGGAGCTGAAGCATCCATGGCTTTTGCCTTCTCACCACTCAGGTTCCTCAGATAACATGAACTGTACAGTGCTGCTGCCATCCAGCTTCCCCTAGAAACAACCCTTCTAAGTATAGACACACATCGGTCTACAAGGGAAGGTTTTATTTAAAGTTTATCTCAACTGCAGCAGTGCTAAAATTTGATTTCCAAATCACTGTCTCTTTATGAAAATGGTGAGTAAATGCATGCCAAGATTTGCATGGTATCTTGGTGCAGGAATCTTTGCTGGAGTCTTAATTTCTAGTCTAAAACTAGGCAATGAAAATTGCTTTTATGACCTACGCTTTTTCCTTACTCTTTCTTTCCAGTTACAGCTTGATACTCTGCTTTTAGTTCTTCTTGAGCAAAACAATACACTGTTCCGTTGTCTCTCTCTTGATTTGGACAAGGGATGGATTTGTCATGGGGCATTTAATGAATAAAAGTGGTTAACATCAGAGTTTTGCTTCTCTGCTAAGAAACCAGCAGCAGCTGTGAAAGATTGCCCATGGCACCATAAATGGGTAGCTAGTGATTTGGAGAGAAGCTTGCTGTTCACTGAATCACTCTGCACAGTGCCTGGAAAGTCTTCCTTTCCAAGTACTAGTGCAAGCTGAGCCTTCCTCTTGAATGTGATCTGACAAAGCAGCACAGAGTAAGATGTGTTTTTTCCAATAAGAAGCTTTGTAAGACATCAATATTTAAAAGCAGAGAAATGAGTAAAATTACAGGCAGTCAGGTTGATTGAAGGGAAAAGAGAGGTCATTTGTCTGACAGAACAAGCATATCTCTCCAGCAAGGCTTTCAGCTCCTTAGCCAAAAGCTGTTGTCTTTGTTTTGATTAGGTTGATCTGTAAGAGTATGAATGACTCATTTTTTCTAAAGTCATGATTTTTCTAGGTATACTCTGCAGATTAGAAGTACAAAGTGGGCACAGCTGTTCATCACCTTCAAGCAGTTCATCTTTCCCTTTAAGCAAATTTACTGTTGTGTTGTACACACAGGTGAAGCCACACAGTGAGTGGCCAAATAATCTATAATCCAAACGCACAGTAGTTGCTGTAAAAGGTCAAGGGTAAGTGATCGACCTGAGCTGATTTAGTGACGTGGTTTCAAAAGACCCATGGCTGGAAGACAGTGGGTTGATGGGATGAACTTGAACACGTTTCCTCTGATGCTTCCTGGGGTTGAGTGTTCAGAGCCTGTGTCCTCCAGGTTTTTGCAGAACATCCTTGACTGTGTAAATGAAGTAAAGGTCACTCAGGGCAATGGCACATATGTAATGCAATGCTGATGGCTTAAGAAGCACTTTTTATTGCATGTTTACTGTTGCTTCAAGCCAAAATATTTCACTTGTATTCTGCTACCTCTTGAAATCCCCAGCTCCTACTGCAAACTGACTTTTGCTGTGTATGTTTCCTTGAGATCCCAGCGGTTATTTATAAATTATGAACTTCGATGTTGGTACACAGTTGTGAGAGCAGCAGTCTTTTTGTTTCTTTCTGCAACATTATCTATTATGCAGCATTCTGGGAAGATTAGCTGAAGTAGAACAGGAGTATGCAGGCAGGACCCTTCCTGCACCCTTTCCTGGTAGGAACCACTGGTCGGGTGTCTTCACTGACCAGGTTTGTTCCTCCAGAGTTTTGAAAGAACTTCAGGAATAAAAACATCAGGAGGCAAATGCCTTGTGTTTAAAAGTGGAGACAAGCAGACAGGCTGAGCCGCCCTGCTGATTGCCCAAAGAGTAATTCAGAGTCCCTGGCTTTTATATGCCTCCCTGTGCTCTATTTTACCTTCACACATCCTAATGTCTGGCTGCTTTCACCATTGCTCACCGTTTCCCCAAACAACATTCCTGTCTTCTTCCAGGCATGGAAAAAACATCTGGTGCTTTTTCTGTGAGCCTGACATCTCTTAAAATGCCACTCCCCAGCTCCCCAGTGGTGTTGATTAGGGATGTATTTTTTGCTCATCGGCTTGTACGATGGCAATACCCTGTAGTGTTCTCTCCTCTCTTCACCCTAAAGCACATGCTGAAGAGTGTCTGTTGAATGGCAGCCACAAGATACAGTCAAATCCCAACACAGAGCACCCTACTCCTGCTCATGCAATTGTCCCACTGATCAGACCTTTGCTGTCATGTTATCTCTGTAGGTACATGTGTTTGGTGTAGCAACGTCCAGCACAATTTAGCATCTTTCCTCCAGATCAGTCCAATTTCACATCACATGCTTAGCTGCATCTGTCATTTTACCTTTTCAAGTATACTGCCTCCTTAGCTGTTAGATGTTTAGCTTCTCCAAGATGGGTGGAGGTTTGCAATACTTCCGCTCCGAGACAGCTCCTGTTTGACACTAACTCAGTTATGAACTGTTATGACAATGAAGGTCAAAGTTTGGTCCCTGTGTTTATTCCTGTGGGGAAGCCTCTGTCTAGTCCTGTAGACCAACAGAACATCCTTCTTAAAGCTGAGTATTGATCATTTCAGCAGAAGAAACAAAGTGGTTAGATGAAAGCAATTTAAAAACACTTTGTGCAAGTGTTTCTGTGACTCCATAACCCTGTATCATAGTTAGAGCAGATCAAATTACTTTGGTATCAGAGGTACAGTTGTGGGCCCAGCATTTCTTTTCTGTCCTTCCTGTTTTCCCAGATATGCCCCTACAGAGTTAACTGAGTGTATTTCTACAATAAATATTCCCACAACAAGGCCAAAATGTGGTTTTCATCCATCATTTTATAGCTGCTTGAAACCTGTCACACCAGTGTGTGTGCTTACAGCAGCTCAGGAAAAAAAATATGCAGACAAACCACAAATAAAGGTAAGAATTTGAATAGAAACCCTGAATTTTCTATCACCAGGAATAGTCAGATGATTATTCTTTGTGTCTTGTACAGTGGCAAGTGCACAGTCTCCAATGAATAAATAATTGCAGATCCAGGAAAAGAGATTATTATTCCCATGAAGCTATTGAAAAGGAGAGCACACTGAATCCTTCAAACCTGTTTCCTGATGCACAGGCCCACGTTTGCCTATGGAGCACATAAAAGCTGAAGGACAGGTCTCGTAAAGAAGAGCCTTATAATTACAGTAGAAGCCCAGGAACAGAAACACTTTGATTGCAGGAACATGTCCAGGCTGAACCTTGTCATTTCACATGCCAGATGCATTGGAGAGAACTCCACTGGGTAATCACAGAAGTGAGGATGGACTTATGCGTCCTGCCTCTCAGCCGTAACCGTGCTGTAATATAGTTGCTTTTGCAGTCTAATTGCTTTCTCTGCAGGGCTTCTTCCTATTGATTCTGCTTGTGTGGATTTAAATTGTTTGCAGGTTGGTCTGCATCTCTGCCTTTCTGTGCTAGGCAACTCACGTGGCAGTTCTATCTAAGAGACTTTAATGATGTCTAGATAGCATCACTCCCTGTCCTGCGCCTATGTATTTGATTTGAGGGGAGGCTGGATCAGATAAGTTCAGAACATCAATAAATACACGTATTTTGTTTGGTGACACTTGTTCAATTTGAATCTTTTTCCCAGGAAGCAGCTTGTGTTGTGTCATTTTTTCAGAGTGCTGTGTAAATGCTCTGCATCTGCAACTGTTGAGGATGGTGCCATCCCATAGCAGTGCCATCTGCTCATTCACAAAGTGCTTTTTGCATAGATAAAAAATGCGAGGTATTACTCATAATTAGGCAAATCACATGCTGTGATCTGTGATTGATTTGATTTCTGTTGCTGGCTACCTCGCAATATGTCTATGCGTCCATAAGTATTGTCTACATATCAGCATATGGATGCAGATGAATCAGAGACATGAATTCTTTTTCCAGATCCAAACAGATGGAAATGTTTTCCCTCCTTCTTATTAGCAGCAACTGAATTTCAGTAACACCAAGGGCCTCCGCTAGGATCTTGCCTGTGTTTCCTGCTGTACATAAGTTGGCATGGCCATTTATAATCTAATACAAGAAGTAAGCGATCCATGACATGCAGCAAAGGAAAGCTATAATTTCAAAGCCGTGTTCAGAGATAGCCATGTTATTAGCCTTCTTGGAGAAAAATATCTGGATATATAACTTGGCATTATGCAATGCAGTAACAGAATGCCTAAAAGGTGCTGTGAGCTTTGTAGAACCCAAATGTCTTTGCTGCATTCAGACTTTCAGAAAATATTACTGTGGCTTGCTTAAGAATTATCTGTATGTACTCTTAAATGTGTATTCACCTCACTAACTAACCTAGATCCTAAATGTATCTGGTTGTGCTATGGTCCTGGTAACACTGATAGTATGAGAAAGTAACTTTGAAGTTACTAGTTCTGTATAATTTCAATATTGTCTTCAAGTGCCTTTTATAGATAGCGAGGTATGATTTACCAGCAGTTTTAAAAGATGTTTAAGGCAGGCAGTAGGCATACCAGAAAGGCCATAAAAATGAAAACACACGAACAGAGGTCTGCACTCTTGTCTGGAGTAAAAGTTATGAGCAGTGGAGTAGCTATATATTGGATGATTTAGAATATTTTAAACCCCAGCAGAGCTCTCTTCTGTTCTCTCCATCCCTCCTATGGTCCTGTGCCTATCTACAGTGTGTTCTCTTCAGCAGGAGATCTGTCACCACTGGAGTCTGACCATAACTAGGGTAGCTCAAGGCAGAAAATAGGCTATAACTCAGCACAAATCCATAGTCCCGCTGCTACAACACCTCCTATAGCTAAGGATCAGATCAGTGCAAGCTGCCATTGAGCAGCAACTGCTGTTTGGTATTTCTGGAGGACAATTCAAGTAAATTGAAGTGGTTAGTGAATACTTGGTTGATTTTTCCTGGACATAGTGATCAATGTGCTGAGAACCTAGGACTGCTGTTCTTGTCTTTAAGAGCATTACAGTTTCTCGAGTCCTGGTTAGTTTGGGAGAGCCATTCCCCAGTGATGCAAAGTTAATCATCAGCACACATTTAATCAACTCCAGTATAACACCTTTGGGTGAACTCTGAGTGCAGTGAAGTGCTTGAAGCATTTTCAGAAGTATTTTACATTTTACAAGTTGTGCTGTTCTCTTCATTTCAGCTATTTTTCTGAGAGTCTCTTGCCAGAGGACTCCTAGTGCTGAGCATGCTTGAATGCATTGGATTTTTTCCAAAGCCGATAATGCTCAGTTCAGTCCTACCAATACAGAAAGTTTTGTGAATGTGTAGCAGCCATCAGACATTACAAACCCAGTTTTCCCACCCCCATGGATACTGAGTAGAACTCCAACATGCACAATTGCATTTTATTTTATGTGTATGTCTACCGATTTCATCATGTCATCTGTGGTTTTCCACATAAGTCAATGAAGTAAAAAAAGAAAAAGGAAGAGCAAAGAAGTCGAGGCAGATGTAATGTCTTGGAAATCTTTTTGGTGTTGTTTGTAATGTCAGCAGACATGGTGTAATTTAATTTTCAGAAGAATTTCAGCTGCAAAGCAGCTGATGAGGCATCTTGAAGATGCAGCCACTCTCTCGAAGCACCGTGTTCATGAGATTATTACAGGTATTCTTCTAAAGAGAGAAACCCCCAGATTGCCAGAAATAAATCACTTTAAAGGATACAGACCCCCTTGGCTAGCCATCCAAAAGCAGAACCCAGTCATTTAGATCTCACATCACAAACCTGCTTTCTTTGCACTTTAAAAAGAGTCAGAGATGTAACTGCTTTAATGCAGCAGTGGGAAGTTTACCTTTTGTTTCTATTGTTATTAAAATTAACTTCAAGAAATGCCATAGAAGGGGGGAGAGGGGCATTGGATGTAAAAGAAGGAAGGAACTTGATTTTTTTTTGTTGTTTGTTTTGAGCATTTGAATACTGAATTAAATCTGAGAAGTTGGAACACAGCACGTGAAGTCAGCTAATGATACTGTATTTGTGATTTTGAGAGCCAGTTGCAGGTCAGGGCTGCATCAGCTCCGTTACTGATCCAGGTTACGTGACCTGGGCTTGTAACTCTTGTGAACAGTTTGTTTCCTGGAAGAAGAGGCTTCAGACTGCATTTTGTTATCTCTGCACTGGGCCTATTGCCTCCTTCGTAAAAACGATCATCTTTAAGCACAAATATAGCACATTCCTGGGCATTTTGTAGTAATTGTTTTAATCTGTTTGTTACCAATTCCATGTATGGTTTGCTTGCATTCTGCTGTGAAGAGCTTAACACTGTCAAATCAGAAGTTTTACTAAAAAAGAACTTAGTTACATTAACATTATATTACACTGTTTGTGCAGTGTTTGGACAAAATCAAGATCAAAAGAGATTCAATGGTTAAACAACAAAAAGTAAGTCCAAATCATATTAAGGGATGTTTTCAATCTAATACCTAGGGATTTAGCTATGTGATTAACATTTTGGTGCTAGAAGGCTTATGGGCAAAATCCTATTCTTGCTGAGGTGAGCTAGATTAGAAAGAGAAGGAAGAGCTATAGGGTTTACTTTATAAATAGAAACAGTAATGGTTGTCTTGCAGGTTCAGTGTGCAGTCTAGATTTTCTGTTGTCATAGACGAAGGCCAGGCTGGTCTTCCAGGCAGGATCTTAGAGATGGGGTTCACTAGATACTCCCAAGTTTGTCTTCTTCACAGCCAAAGATAGATGCTGTCTAGTGTTTCATCTGTTTGCTTTTCCGTAGTGTGCAGTGTCTGTGCAATGTTCTGGTGAGCTTTGCTGTGATTCACAGCAGTGTCAGTTCCTTCATTACCAATTCTGAAGGGTTTTTTACTGAATTATTCCTTTCCGTTTTATGGGGGCAGCTCCAAGGTTCTTAAGCATGAGTCGCTCTACAAAGGAGTTTCTGTTCTCCAGGCAAGAGCAGGGGAAAGAAATGCAGACTCGCCCTTAAGGTATTTGTATGTGTTGGTAAGATCCACTCTCAGTCATCTCTTCACCAGGCTAAACAAGCCTAGCTCTCACAGCCTTTCCCCAAAAGAGAGATGCTCCAGTCCCCATGACCAAGTCATATGGGAACATGCAAAACTGGGTCAGGGATACTAATTTAAGCATGTTTGTTTCAACCAACCAAAACTGACAGAGGAAGGGTTGAAAAGTCAAGTGCCCTCTGACAGCCTAGCTGTTACAGAGCAGTTTTGCCTTCTGTAATGTCAGCAAAAAGTACACTTGAGCAGGAAAATGGTGCTCTCAGTGGCTTTTCCATGGACTACCCCTTGCCAACCTGGATTATGCTTTAATATTTCAGTTTTTCCCATTACTTTGTCAAGCTCCATTTCCATTATTTCCACAAGCTTCACTTGCACTTACTGTGTGAAGTGTTTGAATCCACAGGATCAGGTCACAAAGCTACTCCTTTTGACCATCTGAATTACAAACACACCGACTGTGATGCATTATTTTTAAATTGCCTTTTAAAATCTAAAAGGATTTCCAAATGTTTTTTAATAATTCCCTAAAACAGTCTAAGGACATCTGTTAAAGTATTGAATTTTCTTAAAGACAGCACTTGGGATTGCTCCAGCTGCAAATTAAGGTTGTCAGTCAAAGTGCTTTTTCTGTTTTGGTCTCTGAGTTTTTAGCATCTCTTCCAAAGTGAGCCAAAGAAAGACAGCTAGTGAGCTGTTAGGGCTTGTTTTGCCATGTGTTTAACCTAGCAAAAAATCAGTCAATACCTTTTGTGAATTGTTCTGTGTTTGGCTGGATACCTCACTGCTTAGTCAGGAAACAAGCTATACTGTTTTGACTTATTTTTGCACTTTTAAACTTCTTTCTTCTGCAGCATGTGTCCAATGTTTTAATATGTTGAGTAGCTGTGGCAAATTCTTTTGCGTGTGTATAGTTTGTATTATAGGTAAGCCATTAGGTCTGTTAATGAGGGGCTGGACTAAGAGGCAGAATGATATATTTACTAAGTAAGATTTCCTGCAGAGATGAATAGGAGATTCATGGTGGGCTGGAAGTAGATAACCAATGCAAAGAGTCCTTAGAAGATCCCAGCCTCGCCTGCCCCCAGAAATGGAGCTGCAGCCCAGAGCAGGATGGGATCCTCCATCAGTATCCTGTAAGGGAAATATTTGGAAGAAATCAGAAGCAAACAGGAAAACATGCAGAAAAGAAAAAAATAGAGTGCACTCTACTCCCATTGAAGTTTCTACCTCAGTTTCTTCAGCCACATGATCAAAGGAACCACTGGAAAGGAACAATAACATAAAATAGTGTTGGAAGGGAGGTGACCACTGATTTAATCTGCAGAGTTGCATAAGTTAAATCAAAGGCTGTAGTTCAGTGCAGTGCAATGGGGTAGCTAAGATGGACGGGAACTGGGACTCTGCTAATACAACACAGTTAACAGGGGGTTGTTATAAAGAGGTTGAACTTGTAACAGCTGAGTGTGGGCATAAAGAGCAAGTCGGGGCAGCGTGTGGGTTGGGAGCAGCATCTACTCTTGAGAAGCATGGGGAAACCTTGTTGTCGTGTTTGTGATGAGAGAAAGAACAAATGACAGAGAAAGAGATTTCTCGGTACATCAGGCAGTGAAATCTGCTGGGTGGTTGTGTGATCAGAGAGGTTAGATATATTAGATACATTTTATCTCAAATGTACTTTTCTGAAGAACTAGGGTGAATCTTTTGCAGAGAAACAGACAAAGAGACAAAGGTTATTTTCCCTACTTTTCTGTACTCAGAGGAATACTTAATCCAGTTTTCCATTCACTTCCAGTTTCTTTGCATCAATCCCAAGAGTAAAATACACTTATTTCTTTAATATTACTTATTTGAAAGATTCAGAAATGGATTGTTGCATGTTGTACTTCAGAAATATAGTGTGTCTCATACTTACAGTGTTATAATTAGAGTCAGACATGCTTATTTATTGCATGCTGATGTTCTAACTCTAGGTCTATCAAGTGTTATGACAGTTTATGAAAATATTACTTCACTCCATAATCATTTTTATTTTGGTGATGATGCCATATTGATCTAGATTTCCACTTACTCATGTGCATCAGCATATTTAATTTTGGGTCATAATAACATGAAAGTGTAAGAAAGTGGAAGGTTTTGTCTTTATAGTTATAATTCCTAAATGTTTTAAGATTTTTTAATGCTATAATTATTTTTTCCTGTGTGATTGAAGGAAGCTGGCACCATCACCAAGCTTGCAACAGAGGAAATATATTTTTAATGTTCAGTGTATAAGAAATGTCATGTTGTTATCTTTGTAAACAGAAGATGATGGACATAAACACTGCAGAATTTTCAGCAAAAGGAAGTAATTTTTTCGGCTCTTTTTCATTTCTTAATGGAAGAAGAATTATGGAAACGAGAGCAGGCATTGCATTAAGTGCTTGAAATATTCCTTCCCTGCAGACCAATAAAAACATAACTCTTCCATTAGGGAAATTCAGTTTTTTGAAGGCTGCAGGAATCTGAGCTCTGAATCAGTGAATGAGATGACTATGCTGGGGTAAGCCTTTCAAGGTCTGATTATGTACTTTAAGTCTTTCGTAGGTGGATACCAGCTCTTAGCTTGTCTTGCAAGACTCCTTTGGAGCAACTTTTCCTGTGACTCTTTTTATATTAACTGTTTGGCTTATCTTGTAGTACTTCTGTAGTGCAATCTCCTGCTAGCAGATCAGTAACAGAGTTTCAAAGCCATGGGGATTGAATGATTCCTATCTGAATCTGGACTTTTCAAAACACTCTTGCTCTTTGCATAACTTCATAAACAAAAGTCAAACACTGCACATCAAAAATAAGACCTTTCTGTGCTTCATATGGCATGTTTATAGTGGTTATAGTCTCACCTATGATAGATTGTGCAGATTGTAGCTGTCTGCCTTTAAAAATATCCTTCATCTGTAATTGTGAGATGAAAATGTAGCAGTAAACTGCTATCACTGGGCTGTTCAAATTAGGTCCCTGATCAGGGCTGTGGAGAATTAATACCAGAACAAGTGGGTATTGAAACGAAGCCATCTTTTTTCTGTGCTGTTAACCATGAAATAGTAACCAACATGACTTTCTAGGTTTTAAAAGATCACAAATAAAAATGAATAAAAAAGAGCAAAATCGTTACCACTGATCCTTTCTTCTTATTAATCGTATTTCAGTTTCATATCCTATATTACTTAAGCTGTCAAGCACATCACAGACATATATAAGGATGATTTGTCCTCATTTACTATATGAGGAGACAGAGACACCAAAAGCTTCTGAAACTTGTCCAAGGTCTGGGAATTCTTAGGTGGGATTCTTTCTTTTTGTTATTTTTATTTAGTTGTAAATAGTCTGAATGTAGCCATAATTCTCTTGTTATAATTGATCAAATAAATCCCATTTCCCCCTTTTTTGCTGAAGAGCTGATCCCATGGATGCATGCAGCATAAGTAGTTAAGGCAGCAAATGTGATTACTGTGAATATTTGGTCACATGTGGGTCTGGTTTTGTTTGAGTTTTTTGAGATTTTTTTTCTGCAAACACTGCTGGGAATAGCTTACTTATCACTAAGTGTACCTTGAAGCTCCAGTCCACCCCAGGACTCCCATGAGTGCATTCCTGTGCTCCTGTTATTTTTTATATGCAGACAATCTAATCCTTCTGCCATGATCCAGAAAAATCTATGCAAATATTAGTTATGTTCCTTATAAATTCAGGTGCAAAGAGAACATGTCTGACCTATGTGATCCTCTGTCACCATCCTGATTGTTCATTCCTAGTAGAAAGATTTCAAAACTGGAAAAAAAGCTTTCGTTGAAAGAAGCACATGGACATAAAATGTTCAACTTCTGCTGATTTTCTTGCTAGTTTATCCCCTCTGCCAATCTTATGTCTTAGCCAGTTGACGAATTTAATCAGCTGCCTGCTTTAGACCTTATTAAGAGATATCAGCAGTGAATTTACACCTTGCACATCACATTTTTGGCTGGTTTGGGGGTCACCCTGTGCTGGTGCTATAGGTGGTTAATAGCCCCTGAGGAACCAGCTGGGTGGAGTAGTGGAAAACACGAGTTCCTGGGTGTCTTGGATGTGTTTGCACACAGAAGGAGCCAGATGGTTTCCTCAGTGGGTTTTCTTTGGCTTCGCTCTGCAGGAGAAATACCTGAGGTGGACAATGCCAGGTAGCCGTGTGGCTTCTGTGTGTTAACAGCTGCTCTAGCTCTTCTCTCAGAGGTATATTTAAAGCATAAAAATGAAAAATTGGTAGAAATCTGTATGGTTGAGTGAGGAAGACTTCAGGTCGTGTATATCTCCAGACCTGACTGGATGGCTCTGGTTCCCAGCTGGCATCCCAGTCTGGAATCTGATGGTGGTACATGCCGCGTGGTTCCTAAGTGCTTTGAGATCAAAGGCACTTTTTACAAATTAATAAGGTTTTCTTGTTCACAGCCCTTGGGCATGGCTCGCTCATATGGCCATACATTAGGCACAGTCACCCACTGGAGTCATCCGAAGCTGTGTGTAATATTGCAGGTTTGACTCTAAATGCATTGTTGCAGCTAGCCAGCATCCCAGAGCACCATGACCTTTGGGAAGCTTAGGTCAGGTTCCATACCACTTGCACATTTTAAAATAACCAGTTGGTTGGCTTATACTGGCAATAAAGCTGACCATCCCTAAAACAAGGCTAGTCTCTGGGACTTTATCTTGGCCAGATGTGTTGACTGTGATTTTATCCTGGACAATAAGAATTAATTCAGGGTAGCCTGCACCTAAACCACACGCCCAATGTTGGGGCAATTAACAACAGCCCTGCAGCATCAGGCAAAGCTCAAGCTGGTTTGTCTCGGGCAGCCATCCCCATCTCACGTGCTTTCTCTCGTGGTCTTGTTCCAGGGCAACCCACTGTACTTCCAGTCTGCCAGAAATGTGACAGTGAACATCCTCAATGAGAAGACTAAAGTCCTTACTCGCCTTGTAACAGGTAAGGAGGGGGAAAGGCTGTGTGGAAAAATTAAGGAGGGATGAAAGTGGGTGTGTTGTGGGATGCTCTGCTGGCTTTAGGCAGCATGCAGGAGGGGAGCCCAGGTGTCTCATGAAGTACAAATGAAAACTTCACTCCACTTTGTAAAAACAAAGCTAGAGACATGAAAGCCGTGCTGGAGAGGCAGCTGGCTGGTGCTTTCTGATAATGAAGCAGACCTTTGTTTTCATTTGAAAGCCAATCCAGAGACAGAAAGGTTAGTTGAAAGACTTCAGGGTCAAGGAGAACATCTGCAGGATGACATTTCTGTTGTAACAGGCACAGGCTTTTCCTGAGACAGTTTTAACTTGCCTGAGAACCCTAAACTCTGCAGATTAACTGTGGCTGGGCTGGGACGCTTTGCAGTTCAGAGGTCTCTGTACCCTTCTGCTGCTGAAGAATGCTCTCGTGCCCCCAAGCATGAGTGTGTTTGATGCAGAAATGGTGTCTCGTAAATCCCCAGTGCAGAGCATCCTTTGAATGAATGCGCATGTAATTTGGGTTGGAAGAGCCTAATGCATTATATATTGTAATATATATTATGTGTATGATACAGGATTGATATTTATTTATTGAGATTTATCTGGGGACTGGGAGAAGTGTTGCTGTGTGGCAGAGCCAGTAATCCATAAACATGTTTCTACATGAGACTGGGTTGTTTGGTTTGCTTATATAACATCTTGGCCTCTAGTCACGGTATTAGATAATTAAATACGCAGCTTCAGTAAGCAGTGATTTAAGCAGCACGTGTGAAAATTTCCTGGAGGAAGGAAATAAATTCAACCCCAAGGTCCCTGATTCTCACTTTCAGAATGAACATGTTCAGTTTGTTTGTTCTCCATGTATTTTCAAGAGAGTATTTGGTTCACTTAAGCACCTCCATGTCACGAGAGCCTGGGAGGAGGATGTGGTCAGTGGTGTCTCCCAGCAGTGTTCTGGTTATTGAGCTCATTTCTGGATTCGGCAGCAGCTTTGGCTTTAGAGCAGAGTAAAGATGTGGTCCCATGTAGTGCATGCGGTAGTGATGAGTAGGGAGGCAGTTAATTAGCAAGATAGAAACCAAACTTAAATTGCTGGATTTTCTCAGAATGACTGCAAGAATTTTTAAGTGTTTCCAGGGATCTCGGCATAGCCTCACTTTTCTGTAGTGTGAACCATGCGCATGATTGCATGTGCCCTGATGCCAGTACAGATGACCTGTGCAGGAAAACGCTATGGATGGAGTTTGAAACCACCTATGAGAAAATACTGGCTTTCAGGTCTTATTTCTCTCAGCTTTTGAGAAATGAGTCATGAAGATGGCCAGACCTAATGCAAAGTCTGGTCACCTGCCTTGCACCATATTACCATATTCCAGGGAGACTGTGGCTTGGACTGAGTTGCACAGGGCTGTTAGTTGGTGATTTTTCCAAAGTTCTGCCTGGGCCTGTAACCGAGGGGTCTGCTCTTTGCAGCCTTTGAGCCACAGACCTGCACAAAATTGCTATTCAGGCAGCTGATGTTTATCAGGCTCCTCAACAAAACCCATTGCCAGAAGCTTTCCAGCACTGCAGTGCGCAGCAGCCTGCAGCAGAGGCAGCAGAATTGAAAGAAGAGCAATAAAGGAAAGTTTAACTGGTCTAAGAACTTTCTGAAATGTGGGAGGCTGACATTCATCTTGGCCTGCAGATAGTTCAAATGGTCTAAAAGAAAACATTTACTTTTATGGTGGTGTTTGGTTTTGTTCTTTTTTTTTTAAATTGGACTGTGCATGACACTGATACCATTCTAATCCGGGTATATTTAACAGGCAGAAAACCAGGAGTCTTTTACACCTCAGCATCAGTCCAAGCAAAATGGACTCAGGAACTCCTGATGCCTCTTAGAGCTGCACCAATGCTCTCAAAGTATGGCTGGGTATATTCATTGCCATTTCACATGTGGGTCTGTCTTTTTGTAAGAATTTCACAGCTATTCCAAGTTTAATGGTGATTTTATGGCAAACATAAGCATTAACAGAAACAGAAGTAGAAAAAGTTGAGAGGTTGTTGTTTGGGTAGAAAACGGTGCCCTTTTCTAACAAGATGTCACCCTCTGAAAAGCACAGACCTCCTTGTTTGGTGTGTCAGATGCAGTTTGTTTCTGCAGGGCTATTAGGACAATCTCAGCAGATGGGTTTATTAAATGTATGAAGCTACTATGTAATTTTCTTATACTTTTCACTAAAAGGTTGTGCTTCTTCCCTCTAGGTCCCCAAGCAGTGGAAGCACACAGCCAAAAATTTGAGGTGAAAACCCTCTCTGGAAAATTGCTGTTTTCTGCAGATGACAACGAAGTGGTGGTTGGAGCAGAGAGATTGAGAGTTTTAGGTAAAATATTATTCACTAAATCACTCTTTTAATATGCGCCTCTTCAAATTTTAGTATAGTTTTGCCTGACTTTCCTTCATGCTTCTTTTGGAGCTAAAACTTTTCACTGTCTTTATTGCTTTGAATCTTCCCCAAGCAGATAATGGCCAGGAGTTTGTCTGAGGGGTTTCTTAACTTGCACAATATGTTATTTCCCCTCCAGAAAAAAACTCCCCTGGAAGTGGTTTGTCTGGCTTAGTGAACTATTTTTAAACCAGCTTTGGAAACTGAAGAACTTTAGCTTTTGTGATGAAGGACAGTGAGGGATCGTTCTAAGGATGCTTCCACGCCTACAGTCACTGTGTGTAGGGAAACCTCAGGCTTCGTGTTTTTGATCACCAGTTTACCAGCTCCTCCTTCATTCTAAAGCAAACACAAAGGAGGAGGCCTGCAGGGAGAAAGTCAACATGAATTAGTACCCCACATTAATTTTCTGGAGAGTTTGGTGGCCTTTATGTTAGCTGTCCTTACTTAGCCACATGGAAGAGCATGTTGTGCATCTCTGAGCCATCTTCAGCTATGCTGTGGGTGGGGTTAAGTGTCCTGTGCATGGGAGGAGAGTCCAGCCTTGCCAATGGTGCCACTTCCCTATCTGACTGCCGAGACAGACAGGGCATCTGGAGCTCTCCTGCCTGTGCAGGATCTGCCTCCCCAGCTGTGCTGCCTGCTAGGCTTTACGTCTGTAGTTCCTAATAACAAATGGGGATACACTTTGGGTTTTGGGTATGGGAGTTGTTTGTTGTTTGTTTGGACTTTTATTTTTAATTAGGGAAGATAAACAGTTATGGTAATTGTAAAATTTTAAAATGTATTTGATAGTTATATGGAATTACCTCTTAGGAACTTGAATTCTCATGCTCTCTAGTTCAATCCATGCTCTTTGCTTAGTCTGAGGTTTGCTCGTGAATGTTTTCATGTAGGACCAGGCTGGGTAGCTCAGTACTGCGAAGCAGTTAGTCACGTAACAGTGCCACTGGTCTCTGTGGATGCACTGATACGGGTTTTCTAATGGCTTGATTTGGATGCATCTGTTCACTCCAAATTGTTCTTTACTTCTCTAGTAAGCTCCTAAAAAAAGAGAGACCAATGAAGGAGCTTAGAATGATATATAGTGTTTTTAATTATTTCTACGAATTGCATAGTGTATTACTAGCATATTATGTATAATGTAAAGGAGCTTAAAATGAGCACCTTGGAGTCTAACCATCAGCAATGGGACTTTGTGTCCAGCCCTTAATGGTTTTTGTTACCTGATGTCATGCTATTCTAGATGGTTCCTGTCTGAGGACAGGCCAGGTGTAGCTCTTTGCAGGCCACTATTGTTACATACTAGACTAGTTCAGTCACCAGCTATACAACTTAGATGAGTTTTATAGGATAAATGTTGATCTTCACAAATTTAGCAGTATCATTTTTAGCTGAAAACTTTGAAAAGGACCATTCAGAATTCTTGTGGTATTACAGAGGTGGGGAACATTTGTCACAATGCATGTTGTAACACTAATCTCCCTTCACAGTGCACCCTGCAGAGCTAATTATCTGTGCAGTCTTTGTGCAGGAGAGGTGAAGTCAGAAAGCAAGAGTTTTTAAATATTTTCTCGGAGACCTTAAAATGAGAGAGATTTATATCATTGGTTCTTCAGAAAAGCACAGAAATTTTTCCTTACAAGTCACAAGTGCTCCTTTTCAGATTACATACAAAAATACTGCTTTTTCTTTACTTTGTCCTTTGGAGAACCAGCAATTATTTTTCATAGTTATTTTGAGTTTCTGCCTTGTTTTAGTCTCAAGAATAAACAGCATCAAAATTACTGCTAACCACTGTAGTTCACTTTCATTTTTATCTGCAACCGAGTGTTTCTTGGGGGTTTATTTGGCTTATGCAGATCGATCAGAAAAGAAAAAAAGTAGAATGATAGGACTGGTGATGTTACATGGCAAGTATTCTAATGACCTTGAGCTGAAATGCTTTCAGAGTTCATGCTTGGCTTTGGTTTTCTCCAGCTTTGCTTCCCCAATCTAATTTTATCTGCAAAAGTGTTTGCCGTGGCTGTTTGCCATGCTGGGAAGTGTTACACCATATGTTCATATTTCTTCCAGTGTTTTTGTCTGCACTTGAGGCTAGTCCAACTTGTGCTGCACAGACAAATTCCTTTGATCATTTCTCTGGTGTTTGGGATCTCAGGTGCTGTTGGTATGTGTCTGCTGACGCCTATCTACGCTATGTAAATAATCTCAGTTTGTTATTGCTGAACACATACTTGTTATAGAAGGAAGTGTATGTCTGCAGTCTGGCATGAAAGTAATCTCACAAAGGTTAGAGCAGCACTTACTGGGGTTGTGGCTAGCTTTTAATCTTGTTAATGATAATGACTTTTTTCTTTGTGCAGTCTTCAAAGTTGATTCTGAAAGTTTGTTCTATAAAGTAATGCTGAAGTCTTGTCATGAGGAGAGAGATGCCTTCCTTTTTTGAAATGGACTCTGCTCTGGGGAGCTAAAGGGTTTTTCAACGTTAACAAGGCATTAAGAAGGAAGGAATGCACAGAATTATGGATAAAAACCATACAAGTAGGACATGTGCTGCGTTTGATGGTGCTTCAAAAAAATGCACAACACGGGTAGCACAGATTACCAAATGAAAGTGCTTTTTATTGTGGGGAGTTAGTCCTGTTTATAACAATTAAAGGACAGAGAAAGACCACAGAGTTGGTCCCTTCTGCTTTTCATGCATGATGTAATTTAGAGTACTTCAATGATTTCATTTGATTTAGTGAATCCAGTCAAATTTGTCATCATAGGAGACGTTGGAGGATAACGGTAACTTCTGTTTGAAGCCCTTTGGCTATGGTCAGCTCTGATAACATCTACACAACCTTTTCCAGACACAAGCATGATTCCCTCTGCCTTGCTCAGACCCAGGCGGAGGCCTAGCAGCTGCATTTGGTCCAGATGACTCAGAACAAGCTCATGTTTGCCTGAAAAAAGTCATGTAGAAACTGAGCCTCATGCCACATCTGGTCTGCCCTTTTTTCTTCCAAGCTTATCTGCCAGTGTCTGCAATTGCCCAGCCATCTCCTCCACTCTTGCGGTGGGACCGGATGGCAGCACATTCTCACTGGTAACACCCCTTTCTTTTACAAGCTCCACTCCTGTAGTATTTGAGCACCTCACAGTCTTTTAAAAGATACTACAGCAAACCTTGGAGCCATTCTCATTCCTCAGAACTGCGACTCTGGTTTTGCAAGGCTTAGATTTTGAAGGTAAAATCTATCACTTCTCTGCCTGCTAAACAGCACCATGGTCCTTCTCATGGGGTTGTGCGTGGGGTGAGGCGCAAACCCCTGCACTGGCTGTTACCATGGTCAGCCATGCACTTTGGCAAACACCACGTAGACATAAGCTAATGCCCCGCTGGACGGCCCCTATGGGGTCATAAACACATTGGGTCTGCGTTACAGGAGGTGAATGAGCTGGTCCTAATTGAATTCATATGTGGTGCATCATATAGCAGTTCCTCTTCCCCCCTCCTCCCTCCCTCCAGAAATGAAACATGTTCAGACCATCTGAAACATGGTGTGTGAGAAATACTCTTTAGTTAAAAGAGCATTAACAAATAACTTTGATATATATTAATTACCATTTTCATTTAATAGCATATTGAACATTATAGCATTTATAAACAAAAGACAATCATAAAGCATTATTCTGACTGCTAATTAGCTCTATTTATTCTCCAGATTAGTTTTTAAATATGCCCTCTAGATGCCACTTGATACTAATTAACAGAGTTACATTATTATCTCTATAGTAAAGCATTTTTAATTAAATCTAAAGCAATTTAAATTAGCATGAGTTTTTACAGAAATTAAACTGTGGTCAAATGCTTAATTTAGCCTTATAAGACAACATCTGATGACATGCTGGTGTCGGTTCTCTCAAGGGCCTTGACATCTTTTTTGGAGCTTATTTTCTGAAGTTTGTTTTCAGGGACACTTGCCAGTACACTCTGGGGTTTAATATTTATGAAGGATTTAACCAATATTTTGTTTTTTAAGACTAAGTATTGATGGGAATCCACATGCATTGCAGTGAGCCGAGATAAAAACGCAAAAGACGCATTCCTGCAGCTTAACAGGCTTTCACAGTCCCTGGCTTTGAGTGGTGTGGAGGAAGGTTTGTGTGGGAGGTAGGATTGTATGGGCTGAATGCTGTTGCGTTACAAATCAACCATGCTTTTTAGCCGCTCTTGAGATTACCATTTTGCTTTGCAATGAGGATAGGATTAATCCTAAAAACCGCAAGGTCCCTTTTTCTGTCACAGAAGAATACAAAGATTGCTTCAACTCTGGGTCCCTGAAAATGTGCCTCTCACTTTAGACATTTATACTACTTTTCTTCTACTATAGCCTAATTATAAAAATTTGGCTAAAGCCTTTCCCTGTGGTAAACTCTAACTAAAATAACTGTATTTAGCGTGGGGTAGGATGCCTTTCATCTCCCAGTATAAAGACTGCAGGAGCTTCTCTGCAGGAGATGTGTGACCCACCCTCCACACATTGCAGTCCTCCCCAGCACTATGGCTGGCCAAAACGTTCCTTTCATCTCACCAAGCGATTGCATGCCCTCCCTTCAAATAATTAGCCAGTAGATCTGTTTCTACCTTGTAGCTTTTTTCACTGTATTACGTTCCATCTGGGAGATGAATCGTGTGGAGCATGCAAATGCTGACCACAGGTTAGTCTTCCAGGAATGGTAGTCTGGTTTGGAAGCATTTTTTGTTCTACTTTCTCTGCAGGTGCCTGGGAATGCACCTGAACAGAGGAGTCAGATGTTGAAATGTTATTGCAGATTTATTAGTAAGTTTGAAGTAATTAATTCCAAGGCACATTTCCAGCATTTTATTTATAAGCTGTATATTAAGGGCTCTAGAGGTTTTAGTGGAGAAACACCAATGATAAAAGCAGTGATGTAAGCCCAAGTCAATGAGATGACAGCATGATTGTCTCATAGAAAGCTCTTTTAAATGGGTTTGTGTTGGAGTTTTCTGTTGTTGGGGGCAGAGGGAGTAACCTGCTCTGTATTTGCAGAATTCAAAGTGGAAGGGATAAAAACGCATTTGCAGTGTCCTTCACTTTGGGCAAGAGGAGAACACCATTTAATATGGATGTGCTGGACTAATACGTGTGTGTACATTGGCCCAGCTGTTTCTAAAGCTTCACATCTATAAACATTTTCAGGGAGTCTTGTATTAGCTTGGTCTGGGAGGAACCCTGCAGAACTGTGTCTGTAATGGCAGCCTGGCTGAAGGACTCTGCTCACATTTCCTCAATACTACAATTTTAGTAGCTTCTTGGCATGTCCTTTCTGGCTTATGTTTGCTGCAACGTTTACAGCAGCGTAACTTTTATGAGTGTAAGAGTAGTTATATTTCATTAAAATAATCCGCAAAGCTATTTGACTGGCACCAGTCATTTCAGACAGTGGTGTGAGCTAGAAATTTAAGAGTCTCCAGGAATTACCATCAATTTTTGCTGGATGCACCCTTCTTCAGAAGCGATTATTTATGCGTCAGGACATGCATGGTTGCCCTTTACAGCAGCCATTATGATTTCAAAATGGCATTTTGCTGATTTGTTTGTGGCAGAGAGAACAATGTTTGTAGCCAAGTGTTGAAATCAGGCTTGATCCAGAGAGGAAACGGAGCTTTCTGGCCTTGCCATTGAGTCTGCTGCCATTTTACGCGTGAGGTTAAATGCCAAGCTTGAGTATTTGTATAGTGGATTTGGTTTGTTTTCCTGAAAATGTGTCCTTACTACAGGTCTGTGAGTAGCTTTTTCAGTGGAGAAATGATGCTACAAGACACATTTCTTAGCAAATTGAAACATTTCCCTGCTATGATCCTTTTCCTTTGCAAAGGCAGCGGAGGCGAAGTTACCTTTGACTCAAAGATGGCTCAGCACTGCCGGTGTGTGGCCATGGTACTTTGCTGGGATGTGGAGTACCTCGCTGTGCTTCTGGAAGCAAACACTATACCATCAGCCTGGGGACAGGGGCCTTTCCCACTTCATCCAGTTGCAAATGAGCTCCTGCTTGCTCAGCCTGCTTCAAAGACACCAGGAGGTAGCATTTGCTTCAGAGCTCCCTTCTGTGCTCTTGGCAAGAGAAAAGAGTGTGCCACAACTGCTGCTCACAAGGCTTGGACAGGCAGTTGACCTTTTGCTGAAGGTGTATGAACTTCTTTAGGAAGCAGCTACGAATATTCGCTATGCACTCCCTGTAGGTGATTAAGCAGTCACACTAATGCAGTCCCAGAGCAATTGCCAAGCTGTCATGTAGTCACTGGTCCTGCAGAAAAGGGACGTAGAATAAAAGGAGGAAAGCAGGAAATTAAGCTGACAAATGAAGATACCAGGTATTAGCGCTGGCACTAGCAAGACTGGGAACAGCCTTGGCTGTCTGTGGCATTCAGTCACAGCAGTGAGTTTCATCAGATTTCTTTGCACTCATTG
Organism: Strigops habroptila; assembly: GCF_004027225.2. Classification (NCBI taxonomy): domain Eukaryota; kingdom Metazoa; phylum Chordata; class Aves; order Psittaciformes; family Psittacidae; genus Strigops; species Strigops habroptila. Next base: position 14,966,987 of record NC_044288.2, read on the forward strand.
CAGAGGTGTGATGATGGGAAAAAAATGTGTTTAGCAAAATTAAGGAGTAGTGCAGGGAAAAGAATATGTTTTCTATCAGTGATTAAATCCACAAGAAAATTGTGGTTTGTTCTGTTAGGAATTGTGCTATTGCAGTATCAATGTAAAAGTCAGGTGTCAAAAAGTGATTTAATCTGTAATCAACAGTGATAAAAATAATTAAATATATAAAAAAAATTATTTGGTTGAATTGAATGGGTTTTGGGTTTTTTTTTTCCCCAGAGGCTGGGATGGGATTTTTAGATGCTTTCTTCCGAATAGAGTTTTTCTCCCATTCTATATGGGAAGAAATGAAAATGACCAGATCTTGAGCAAACATACAGTTCTTGAATGAATACTTCTGATTGCTTTGCTGGCTTGAGGGCAATAGGTGTAGACACTGTTGTCCATTCCTTTTAATGGCAAATTCCACTAACATTGCCCTCCTTTTTCAAAATCCACTCACCCAGATTGTAAACTTGTCTTTTGTTGGAGAAAGCAGTGTGTGTTGGAGGGAGATATACTGAGTTTTCCTTGTGTTTGCTTTTACTTCGAAGTACATTCCAGGCAAAAAGGGATATCATTTATGTAAAGTGTATAGGCTTCGAGGCCAGGCTGAAATGTGTGTTCAGATTGTGTTACCTTAATCCCGTTTAAGGAAAAAGAAGAATCATCCACGATCAGATTAATATTGATTAAATGTCACAAGGATTATGAAGGAAACATACTGTACACTTACCAAACACTGAAATCAGATTTAAAAGTGTGGCAGATTTATATTTTATTTCCTGTGTTCCCCAGCCTTCACAACCTGATCGGTTTGAAGCTCACATAATATTCTCCTTGATAAATTTCCACTGTGTATTCCTACTTCAGATGCTCTCCTGAGTTTCTTTGCATCTTTGCACAAGAATGCCACGAAGAGCTTCAAAGGAATTCAGTGATGACATTGCTGTTGTTGAGCTGCAGAAGATGTGTTGAAGGGCCCCAAAACTAGTCAAGAAGGAAATATCTAGAGGTCAGCATAAGTTGTAGCAACCTTTCTTTGTATGTCTTTTCTCAGTTTGGCTGCAAGCCCTTCTGGTCTTTTCTGTTATTCCCTTTATATTTCTCAGACATTCAACCACTGGAGTAGACAAATATGTGTCTACAGGCACATATATCACTAATGACCCACATGCTGATCTCAGAGCTTGCAGCTCATCTTTTTGTTTGCAAGTTTTTTAGCTTAAAACCAGGCTTCATTTATTTCTTGGGACTAGAGTCAGGTAATTGCTTCTCCTCCCCCTGGCAGAGCTGGTTGAAGTCATAAGGGGTTCCCATCCAGCCTAACTCAACAATAGCCCAGGGCTGGACCTAAGGATTGACTCACTCCTCATGTGAATACAGTGCCAAGACCAACATCTAAAAGAGCCTAATAAATCACAATACGTTTTTATTATAAACACCTTTGTTCATGCTGCACATGATTTCATTACATAGATTGCCCATAAAAGAACAACTCCTCAGCACTTTGACAATGAGGTGGGCAGATAGACAGACCTTTGCAATGAAGTATTTTTATAGTATCCTAGAAAGAAACATGAGTGAAGCTTTATGGCTTTTGTTCAATGCACTGGCTTAACCCAGCCAGGTTATTATTGTTGGGCCCTGAAATGGAGCTCTTATTGATTTCAGATTTGATGGGATTCAAGGAAAGCAACAGCAATTACTATGTTCATCCATTTAAAAACATAAATTAAGGACAAAAAAGGCTTTTAAAACTAGGAATTAAAAGAAGCGGGCACAAATCGTTTCTGCCTGTATTATACTGGATTTACTTCCTGGACATCTCTTTGCACAGACACCTTTCTAAGACTGTCACATATTACCCTGATAAGCCCTACAGAGGAGAGAACCTCATCAGATGGGTGTTTTCATGAACAAATTGCTGAATGTGTCCTGATCAATAGTGGGAATGGAGGTAGTTTATGGAGATCACCAGCACACTATACATTGCCTCTTGACTTTAGCTAGAAAAAAAATCATAGCAAATCCTTCTTCTTCCCTCATTTGCACAGTACTACATGAAGGCAGAGTGCTAAAGAGAAGATACACTTAAGCCAACTCAATCACCAAGTTCGTCACAGGGCTCTGAGAACTCAATTTCATTACAAAGCAGGGATATACAACACTAAAGGTGTAGTGTGGGTATGAAATTATTACTAAAAGAATACAAAGAGTGGGAAAGAAATGTGTTGTCTAGAAAAAAAAGAAAAAAGAAAGTGAGGAATAACTAACCAGGTACATTTGCACCTGAGCGGAAACCTGAGTTCTCTCTTTTGCATTCTGTTCACCCCCAAGTGCTGTTCAGCTGATTGCCACCTACCTTTGATAGCACAGGAGCATCAATCATTACTCTAAAAATACCTCTCACTGCATTGCATTTGAGCTCTTCTTCTCTTCCTTACAGCTGACAGGAGTAGAAGCCTAGAGCAAGTTTCATGCAGTATGTGATCAGTATCTTGCCACGATGGCTGGAGCCCCGTTCTGGCCAGAGGGAGCAGTGGTGGCCTTTGCCTTTACACCAGGAAAGGTGCCAGGACACTGTCATGCAGCTCAGGTGCTTTTGCAGCACACAGGGAGAGCAAGAGGCAGCTTGGAAGGCTGAACTGTTGATGCGCTCTTTCCTCTGGTTGGATTTGTTGCTCATTAAAAGTTGCATGTTCCAGATGAGCTTTGCTCCCTTCTTGGGGCATTTGTCACTCCTCTCTTCCCTATGGAGTTGGGAGTGCTGAGCTCACTTGATAGCCTTTGCCCTGGTGGGGTGGGTGTTAGTAATCTCTCTTTCTCACAAAGCTCATGAGATTGATCAACCAAATCCACATTTGGATGAAGGGGGTTAATGCTTCAAAAGACACTCTTGAACACGACACTGGCAGACCAACATGCACTTACAGAACATAATGCTTCTGTTCTGTTACAATGCAAATCTGGGATAAAAACCCACCTTGTTTATATGCTGTGTCTTGGATTCATTTTGTAGAGCAAGATGATTGCCAAAAGCCTGGCACATTTGGCTTTTTATGTTGCTTCCATGTTGGAAACAGTGAGGGCAGGTTGCTCATGGCGCATGCTCCGCAGCAAGGAAGGACAGTGTCATCCTGTGCAAGAGCTGGAGCTGTTGCAAAGATGCAACAGAGCAGTGGCACTGGAGGCTCCTGTGGCGGGTGCAGAATGGGAAGAGGGAGCTAAGGGGAGATCCAGAAGCTGGATGTTGCTCCAGAAGCTGGATGTTGCTCCAGCAACTCACTTGCAGTGGTCCAAACCACAACCAAGCTCCTGGATGTGACAGTAGGCTTCTAAGAAACCACTAGTGTCAAATGAAATGCAAATTCTTCCTTGGCAGACCTGTTCTCATACACTCTTTCTTCTGAGTCTCAAATGAAAGAAGAAGAAACAACAGCAACAACAAAATCCCCAAACCCTGAAATTGAACTGTAAATATTCCCTTGCCATATGACTCTTGATTTTTGTTCTTGCATGAAGTGAAAACATATAGGGGTCTTGACATTTGTGTCCCCACTCCTTATGCACTAGGAGGGAAAAAAGCCCCAACCACTCTTTGAGTAAATCTTTATGGTGATTCAAAACACTTCAGGAAGATCCTGTCATACGCTTTATAAGTTCCTGACTGATTGTGTGGAATTAAGTTATTGGGCAGAGAACCAGCTAATGGAAACACATTGATGAAATCATTTTTGAGGGACATTAAATGGAACTTAAAATAAAGCTGAAATGGTTTTATGGATTTTTCAGTCAAACTGTTTATGAACATTTATCGGTGGTAAATTACACAGTGTCAGAAGAGGGAATCAGTAGTTATGGCTTTTAATAGAAGTCACTCTGATACAATGCTGTGAAAAAGAATAATTTATTGCCGAGGGATGTACAGTATACTATGTTTAAATACAAATTATATGATTGTTTCCTCCTAACTGTCTTTGGCTGTTTGCAGATAAGTCACCCTTAGCAGCAGCAGAGAGTCTCATAAGATGAAAAAAAATATTTTCAGTATTTTGCAATGAAATAGAAATCTTGTATTATGTATTTTTCATGGTAGATAGAAAACGTTTTACTAATGGATAATTGAGGAAGCAGAAGCTGTGTTGTACAATAATAAATTTAATTTACATTTGCTTTATACTCAGTAAAGGGAAAAGAGGGATACAGTAATTTTGATTGGGAAAAGAGATTATATTCTTGAACAGTGCAATTCATGCAGTCATAGGGTATTTCCTCTCTGTATGCTTCCCTCACTGGGGATGAGCTGGGGACTACATAAGGATTCACTCATGATTCTGAAAACAATGTGATTTGTTTCATGTTCCTGTTAGACTTGCCTCTTACCTTTCAGCTTAATGTTGTGTTTGCCTTCCCTTTGGCCCTGTCCCGCTGCCGTGAATCATGAGTAGCACTCAGCTTTTATCCAGGAATGTTCCCATCCTGGAAGCATCCAGCAGGGAGCAGAAATTTTCACCACTTTCTAAGCAAATGGCCTTGGACTTCATATTTTTAAATCCCACCCTCTCTCTCTCTTTTTCCACTCCCTGAGGTCAAACATTTGTTTCTCCATGACATCTCAGTTCTCCTCTGCAGAGCCACAATAGCCCAGTTCAGTGTCAACAGCACATTTCCCTCTAACTTTCCTTCCTGTTTGCCAAAGCCTTTTGTAAAACCACTTCCTGCAGCCTAATGCCTTCACTTTCAACTCCATCCAACGATGATCCTATCACAACCTGGCTAGGAACTTCCATAGTGGCCAAGAGCCACACTTTTGACACAGATGTCCAGTGTAGTTGAATTTGACCAAGGCAGTTGTTTCCCTCAGGAGGCACTGCGGGAGCTGCTGATCACCCAGGCAGAAACAGACTATTCAGTGTAAAAGAGAGAGGGCTGGTGGGAGTGTACATGTTTGATGTCTATAAAATTAACAGTAGCACAAAAAGAAGAGGATGGTAATTTAGTGCTTTTCACAGTCCAAAGCAGAACAAACATCTAGTGAGATCATCGGGCAGCAGGTTGAAACCAAAGGAAAAACTTCTCCAGAGCATTTAATTCATCTGTGAGCCCCTTGGTACAGAAATGGGGGCACTTAATAGGATAATTAGGTGAGATGAGGAGAGCTTATCGGTGTGTATCCAGTGGCTGCATGACAGAGCCAGCTCAAGGAGTCCCTCAGCTGCTGACAGCCAGAGTCAAGGGGGGGATGTCTCAGTCCTGGTCCCTCAGCATCCCCTCAGCCCTGAGTGGCTAGTGTCCTAATCAGTGACAGGGACAAGTGGCCCCTTGGGAGATTTTGTGTTCTTAAAACAGAATAATAAGAAATTATATTGTCAAGGCAAGAAGCCTTATCAAGGCAGGTAGCGTTCATTTCTAATTCGTATCAAAGGAGAGAAACAGAAGGATTTGGAAATCTCATTCTAGTTCTCAGCACATAAGGGGTTCTTTCACAGATCTGGGAATAAAGGAGACAAGGAAACAAGGGTTTAAGAACTGTGTGTAGGGAAAGAAAAACAAAGAATGGAGGAAAGGAATAGCAGGTGTTTTTATTTTCAGCCTTCCTGAAGTGATTGTGTTGGAGTCTTCTCTGGCTTTGTTTCTAAAGCTGCTTCCTACATTTAAATGAAATAACGAAAGCTTAGAAAACCTCAAGTCATTGGAAATATGCTAAAGTTTCCCCTTATTCTTCAGGCATTTCTGGTTACATGCAGATTGTTATTTTGGGCCTTGCATAACTTAGGTAGATGACTTAAAATGTGAAAAAATGAATTAAAATTACCAGCATAAAGTCACCATTTAAGCAATACAGATGGAAGGGGTATGAGAATATCTATGTGCACTTCCTCATCTTCCTCACCTTGAAAAGCATTTTTTGTTACGCAGGTATTTGCAGGCTGTAACTTTTGCTAAGTTTCATTGCAGAGCTATTAGCCAAACAATTGTGTGGATAAGCAGAGATTTAAATCATTTGGAAACTGTTGAGAGAGGACAGATCTGATAATAATAACCTTCACGGCTGGCAAGTTACAGCTGCTTTTGACAACTTGTACCAGTGAAGGCTTATAGTAAAGTTAAGAGCTAAATATCCGTATTGTGCCATAGGATCAATTTCAATTTCCAAGTATAAAGCTTGAAACTTTAGGCTGCTTTTATCATCTTTGAGATTACTTGGGGTTTTTTTTTTCTCTAAGTTAAAAAGGAGTTGGGTTTTTTTAATAAATGTTAGAGTGCTTGTTGTCATTCTGATTCTTTTCCTTTAACACAGTGGGACAGCTTAGCTAATTTATTTCAGTGCACAGAATGTGTAGTCTTATTGAAGCCACAAGTGTTTCTCTCTTATAGCAGAAGTTACAGAAGGATGTTATATTAACATGTTTTGTATGATCTTAGGAGATTTTTTATGCTGTAGCAGTGACTTCCAGACTGCGCATAGGTAACAATTATAATAGCACATGTAAAGAGAGATCTCAAAGAATATATGTAAATGGTCGCATCAGGATCTGTAGTTTGCACCAATGGCTTTGTCAAAAAAAGAAAGGAAAGAAAAAAGATGCCACTGGTGTAGTTTGCATGCTGACACTGAAATTGCTGTGATGACTACAGGTAAAGAATATCTAACTGTTCATAATGCATCTGAACACAAGACCGCAGGTCTAAATTTAAGAATAGAGGTCATACTTGCTCACTGGGTAGGCCGCTGTATGTTAGAGAACATGAACATTAATTTCTAGTGCACTGCTGTGTGTAAGACAGTACCATTCTTAGCTATGTTTTAATTGCAAGTTTCAGTGGGAGTGAGAATGTGACATTCTGCAGCACAGAGCACCTGTGACAGCACATGGGGACTCCTGTGTCCCAGCAGAGTATTTAAAAGGAGGAATGGGTTCAGAAAAGAGCAGTGAGAAGTCCAGGAAATCTGCTTCACAGTGAATGATTCAGAACGCCCTGACTTCTCAGAGAATCAGAGGTGGTTGGGGTGGTTGGGTCACCATCAGCAGCTATCTGCCTACAGAAGGTGGAGAGTCTGTTTGTGCAGGGCCAATTGGCTGGCACATGAAGATATAGTGGCTGAGAGTGAGACCAATTCTGGTTAGATGCACATTTTTTAATTAGAAGAATTAGTGGAAAGGCTTAACAGAGGGTGGTATGTGCTGCCTTTGGCTTAAAACAGTGACATGGGGAGAGCATCTCTTTCTAGATAGACACAGGATGGCGCAATCACAGAATACAGATGAGTGCAGGGATGGCTGGGTGCAGTTACCCAACTTGGGCTATGCAGGTGGCCATGGAAGAGGATTGCAGTGGCCTAAAGCTTAGGAAGCTGTTCATATTACCTTGCAGTTTACAGCCAATGGGGATAGTGCTGCCTTCCCCAGCATCACTAAGAGACGGAGGAAATGAGCAGAAGTTAAATGACTGCTGGGTCACGCACCAGACCAGTAGCCAGGCTGGGAATATAGCAGAGTCTACTGCCTGCTTGTGCAGTGTTTCGTCAGGTGGACACCTTCCTCCTTTTCCCCAGGCAGGAGCACAGCCCGACCAGAGAGACATTTACAGTGATTGAGCCAAAATTTGGTTTCTCCTTTGAGTATCTCTGAGCCCAGCAAAAGAAATAATGTCATGAAATGCGTCCAGGTTCATTAATGAGTGATGTAGCTGGATTAGATGCCTGGTTACCAGGGGATATCTTTTCCAAGTTCCCTGCATCAGTTGGGTCAGCAAACACTTCCCACAGTCAGGATGCAAGCAGCTGCTTTTACAGCCAGAAATGCAGTTTCCAGGCAAATCCCAGTTGTAATCAAGGCAACCAATTTCAGGTGATCAAGGTCTGGCTTTTCCTGGGGACAGAAGGGATGTGTGCAAGCAAGAAATGGGGTCAGGCGATGGGTTAAATTGCACCTAGATATGATTTAACAATCACTCCCCTGATAACAGCTTATAATGTTTACAATTTGTCTTCTGTTTTGTTTTGTGATTTCAGGAGCAGAAGGCACAGTGTTCCCTAAATCTATAGAAACTCCCAATGTCAGGGCAGACCCCTTCAAGGAACTAAGGTAAACTTTGGAATATGGTTTAATGGTAACTCAGTGGAGCCTTTTTGGAGTTGTGCATACTGCTGGGCATCATTTCTGGTTTTGCATAAGAGCTTGGGGATTCATTTTGGAAGGCATCACTGAGAGGATGCCATGGAAGAGAAGGGACCTGTCATCTTTACATGTAATATGACCAAGCTAAAGGCAGTCACAGGTGATGAGAGCATCATTTATCCTCTATAACATGCCATTGTACCCTGGGATCAACATTTGAAAAACAGATAGAGAAATCTTTTCCTGGTTGTGCACGGAGGTACTGGAGTCCATGCTGAATCACAGGGAGCAGCAGCAGGGAAAAGGTTAATGCTCTCCAGCATTATCTGTCTTGCAGAAATGCAAACCTCCCTGACCTACAGTGGGTATAGCTATGCATGCTATACACTGGGTATAGCAGACGCTTGCAGAGATGCCACTTGCCGACAGCAGTGTATCAGGAGGGAATAAACAGCATAGCTCCTGAGAACTTCAAGCTAATGCTGAGCATTATATTTATTTAAAAACAAACCAAATGTGTAACACTACAGGTTAGTTTCGATGACTGGTCTCTGAAAAAGACTAATATGGCCTAATAAATTACCCACCGAACCTCTTGGTATCTTCTGACCAAGAGGGCTGTCAGGATTTGCCATCGATGCTCTAATTATCCTTCCTTAGAAAAAGAGAGAAAAGGTGAAAAAAGTCTCCAGAAGGATGTCTCGTCCTTAGATTGCAAACTCTCCTTTCCTGGAAACTGCTGGGGGTGAAGCAATCTTCATACAGCTGAAGTTGTGCACAAGCACTGCAGATTTACTGCAGACGCACCAAGATGGGAGAGGACCTCTCATTAACTTTCTCTGCTCTGATCCTGGGGACAGTTATGGCCTACTATGGAAGATGAGGAATACCCTGTGTGCCTCCCTTAGGCCTATCTTCCAGTTTCTCTCGAAACACTCTTAATTGTTCCCAGTTTTGCTCTCTGGGGATCCTGTGTCAGACAAGAACTACAGTGGTGGTGTGATTCGGTTTGTTATGAAAGCTTATTCTCTTTCTCCATGCAGTGGCTTTGTCCCTGCCTTGTGGTTTTCCCAATCTTGGTATGCTAAGAAAGAAAACAGGATCTTTGCTCAGCCTGACATGCAGCTCCAGGGTCTGCTGGGGTGGAAGGAACCCCAAGAGGGCAGGGGGCCATGGTGCAGAGCACATGTACCCCCTGTTTCTCTGGGCAGAGCAAGGAAACAAAGCAGCCAGAGGGTGGGTGGATTTGTAGGTGAGGTTTAAGTGACAAAGGCTTTCTGGCACAGCTCAAGTTTACTGACATATTCAGGGGAAAAAAAAGGCAAAAAAGGGAAAGCAAGATCATGGTTAAAATATCCAATAACATCTAAGTAACTTACAAAACCAGGTCCCATTTTCAGTGGTGCATAAGAGATGCAAGATTTAGGTCCAAGATTGTGATTACTTAGGACTTTTCTAAACACGGGAGGGGAATTTAATCCAAGGAAGTGTAGAGTGTCATATTAGAGGGGACAAATGTGAATTAAAATGGCCTTAATCTGATTGAATAGCTTCTGTTCCAAAGAGAATTAAACTAAATGAAATTGAAATGAATTAATGGCAGCATCCGTGCAAGGGGTTGATTCAGTATATTTGATCTGCTTTAAATTCATGTTGTTATTTCACTTGTTTTATGCGGTGAGCTGTTAGATAACTGACTTCCTTTGAAATTAGTGGACTGGGTGAAAAAGGAATCCTGCCAAAATCTGGTGGTTTGTTTGGGGTTTTTTTAAGGGAAAATCATTGAATTGGATTTACGTTGAAAAAATGTCCCACAGGGTCCTAAAATATTTTGTGTGCTTCTGAAAATTTTATCCTGGCAAAAATAAATGTATATTTTTTTCCACCACCCTGAGAAGAACAGAGCCAGTGGTAGCACCGTGTAGGGAAAGCGAGATTTCCCAAGAGCAAAAGCTCTATTTCTCCCTAAACCAAGAACCATCCATCTCTCTATGCATGCTGGAACCCTGGCTGCTTCTTAGGTAAAATGGTGCCTTTTGGGTACAGTGCAGAGTTAATAGAGAAAATAATCTTACTCTTGGGGGCCATTTTTTTTGTACCTTCCTATTTTGATAGCAGTATGTGTGCATAAAGGTGTCCTTTTGGCCTTTTTAAAAAGATGCTGCAGTGAAATGGGGCTGGATAAGATGGCAGCATATGGGTCCCGAGCTGTCATACATTGCTAGGAAAGCAGCATTGTAAACATGCGCTGAGTAGCTGGCTTGACTCTAAAAGCCCCATTTCTGTAGTAAATAGCACAAACTTTCTTTCCTCAGGCTGAAGTTCTCAGGGTAGGAAAGTGCACATTCAGCTATTGCAGGCTGTTGTCAGATGCCACCAACCTCCATCACTGTCCAAATGGTTGTGGTTAGGTCCATGATTTATCCTTTATGCTCTTTTCAGTACCAAACTGATTCCCACTTTCTTCATTAGGAGACTTCAAAATAAGGTGACAGCAACTGTCAGTATCGGAAAGAGAGGAGACCAACTGCTGCTGTCACCACCGGGAGTCAGACCATCTGTATGTCTTCTTTCCCTTTCTTCTCAACAGACAGACAGATTTCCCCTGCAAGATAGGCAGTACACTATTGTGTCAGTCATCTCTGTTTCTTTCCTTCTTTTCCTCCCACCTCCCAAAGGCATTCAGTCATGCCCATGTGTCATGAAGACTGACACTCTCCAAACGACAGCACACACGATCTCAACAGACTATCTGTCCCCATTTAGCAGAGAAATGGTCTTCAGTTCATATAGCCTAATTCATTTATTAGTAACCGGCTTCTCTATAAGGTGGTCACCATCCTGGAGAATACGCAATGTTTGGTCCTCTTTGCTAAGTGCCCTTTTTAAAACACTCTTGTCTGCAGTGGTTTAGATGAAGGAAATTCAGGTGGCAGTATGTCCGTAGCTTTTTCCTTACATGCTAAGCCCATCACAAGGCTGCGGGAATTGGTTTGGTTCTTGTTTGAGCCAGGTCTGGACTTTGCTGCTGAGTCTTCTCATGAGTCTCTCCCATGCTGCAGACTCATGTGCCCTAAACTAATATTATTAAGTATCAGTTGCAGTAAGAATGCCAGTGCTCATAAATGTCTTTAGTGCAGAGTGTTATTAATGATTCCTATTTCTTCTTTGGGATCTAGAATGTTCTTTAATAATGACTCAAGAACTAGAGATGGTTGAAAAACTGTTTGCTATACTTCTGTGAACATTTGTATGTTTTTACTCATTTAAACTAATTTTAGACTCTTGAAAGTTTTGGTAGTCGTTCATTGGGTCCTAAAGTGGTCAAAAATAGCAAAAAGGAAAGCAAACACATTCAGATTATTTTCAAATTCTTGTAATGTTTAACACTGCCATTCAGTATCATCCCAAAATAGTTTAGTGGGAGGGCTTGGGAGATTGAAATTTGGCTTGGGAGATTTGGACATTGCAATATTTGTATTCATCTGCATTGACTCTTTCTAATGCAGTATGGTGTCTTTGACATATGGTAATGTGGTTGCCTGTGTATAATAGTTGAATTCAAGATGACCTTTTCTCACTGGATTATTTTAGTGGCACCCAAGAAACTTGTCAAGAGCCTGTCTTGGGAACCTCTCCTTGACACTGGCAAGAATCACCTGCCTTTCTCTATTTATCTTATTTCAAAAGGCATATATATGCAAAGGAGGCTAACAGAAGTTGCCTGACAAATCAGCACTCTTCCGAGGTGAGGGATAAAGGGTAAACTAGCCAGTGAGTAAGGAAAAAGGGAAATAACTTGAGGAGAGAAGATTAAAAATTGGGTGATACAATATATAAGAAAAAAAAAATGAGGGTAATGTTAAACTGTTAAGCGTTAGAAGCTCGACAGTCTGTGTCAGATGGGCGCTGTGTTATATCCTGGTCCCTAGGCTCAAAACTAGCGTAAGCACCTCCCCAGTGTCTAAGTTATGCTAGGGGTCACCAGAGCATGGAAACTGGGCTTAGGGCATTTCTGTTCTCAGAGTTAGGTAAAAGGAAATCAGACAGCATGTAATTTAGTCCATAAGAGGCAAGCACACACCTGGAATTCATCCACAATTATTGTAGGTTAAAAATGCAGTAAGCCGCTCATCCAAGGCAGGAAACCAAGGGATGACTGTTTTTCCTGTAATGCACAAATATAGTTAAGGGAGAATTAATCCCTTGGGCTTGAAGGGGTAATTTTTGACCAAAGTTAATTATGGAGCACTGAAAGTACAAAATGGCAGATGAAATGTACTTGCAGCTTAATTTTATTAGGGCAGTTCTACCTTACCATGTATAGTACTGAACTATCCAAATAGTCCAAGTGAGACCTATTGTGGCAAAAAGCAATTTAAATACAGTGCTCAGCTAATGTAACAATACTCATTTTGCAAAACAATAATTCTTACCGAATTAAGGTTTCTCTCAGCTGTGTTTCACGAGGCAGCAGAGACATTTTCCATAAGTATGAACGCAAATAATGTTTCTGTCTAAAATCCATTATATTAATAAAGATTAAGAGAACAAAAATTAGAGGAAATGCAAAAAACGAATGGTCTGAAAGAGGAAGTAATTGGTGAGAAATGGAAGTCATTTAGAAAGACTAGTGTGTGATACTGAAACATGTTTAGTTTACAGAAACAACTTGGGGATTCCTGTGAAGTGTCAGCAAGGGGAAGATGTTCAGTGTAGCCTTGTATCTAGCTGGTGTTATTTTCCAATTGATTTGCCATAAAGGATGCAATTCTTTTCTCTGTTATACCAGTGCAATCCCAGTAATTTTAGTAGTCCTACCATCTTAAAAGACAATAGACTTGCCTTGGCATGAGCTTTACCTTCCACGTTGTAGCAAATATAACTATTTTCCTGTGACACAGATGTGTTTGATTTATATGACTATCTCCACTGAAGTCAACACATACCTATTAGCGTACAACTAAAATGAGAGACGATATTCCTGGCTTCTAAACTTCAGTCTAATTTACGTGGACTTTGGTGAGTTTCTTTCGAATGGCAGAGGTCCTCATCTCTCAATTTTCTAATTTAGGAGAGCACATCTGATCTAGCAGTTTTCCTGTGATGGCTGAGGCTTCCTGAAGTGCTCAGTGTCAGATGAAACTTTCTTAGAGCAGAATTTACACTGATTTCACAGCCACAGTCACTTTGTTTTGGCCTTTGCTCCTGTCGACATCCCTTCAAAGCTGCTGTCTGCTCATCTATTACAGAAGACAAACCACGGTCCTTCCAAATCAGAGACAGTTTTTGTAAAGGCTTCTTGTAGACAGTGTATCAAGATCTATTTATACATTGGATACAAGGCTTGGAGTTAAGGAGGCAGTTGATTGTTGGGGGTTTCCATCTGTTAAAGTATTCCTATTGCAAAAAGTGGTGAGGGAGGTTGCTGTTCCCTTTCCTGCGGTTCTTCTTTTAATGGCCTTCATCTCTTTCACACCCAGCACCAGCAAGGGGAGGATTTAGCTCTTGATGCCCTTTCTTTCCCTGTTTCTAGCAGGGTGAAGCCTAGATTTGGATTCCCAGGAAGCACATGCCTTGGAAATAGCAGGAGCATTGACAGAGTTTTACTGATTTACCCTGGCTGGATAAATCATGGCCCTGCCCTGTTCACAGTGCTGCTAATAGCATCTGTCCATAGACAGGCAAATCCTCTTCAGGGAGGGCTAATGAGCAGTGAAAGCAGGCATGGCAGGAAGGTGTTTTGAACACAGTATATTGCTGAAGTGAAAAAATGAGATGGGCTCAAGGGAAAAGAGGCAAAGCAGTTAAAGTTGGTGGTTGAGCAGCCTGCAGTGGAGTGTGTGGCTCTTCCCAGATGCACCCGTGTCCCCTGTGCTGTGGGAACATGTGAGTGAAAGAATGTGCAGATGCCACCAGAGCTATGTGGCCTTTTGAGCAAAAACAGGACCAGGAATAGGGAAGTAAAGGGCAGATTTCTAAAGCAAATTGCTGCCAAATGACATAAGGGATAGACAGCAGTGGAAATACCCCTCTTATTCAGTGGTTGTTGGGTAGATATACAAGACTCCTGCATATATTTAAGCAGCATAATTGCAATTGAATCAGTTGCTGCAGACAGAGACCAGTTTAACTTTTCCTGGGCACTGAATAAAATACAACAGCCTGGTTCCATTATTCCCTCTCTACATTTATTCTGTAGGGGTTTCCTAATGCAAACAAAGCCTCTTTCTGGGAGATACTAGTCATCAATCCTGACTGTTATCACAGATTGAATATCTTTCTTGTATACAAGATCTGTATCCTGCCTGAGTGTGTTGTGCCCAGGATTGTCATTAGCTTTCAACAGCAGAATGTCGCTTGCTCCATAATCAGAGCATTCATCTAACCTTCGAGTGCCATTCACAAAGGTGTATGAGCCAGAAGTCCTCTGGGACTTGAGAGAAACCCTATCAGTGTGACCAATCTGTACAGTCAGGCATGTACATATATCCCTTTGAATAATAAAAATGTGAGCTTTTTTTGTTGCCTTTTTTAACTCTCTGTGCTGCACACCACTAACCTTGAGTAGAAGGTAGATGCTAATAAATGCAAGGTCTTAAAAATGTGAATTACAGCTGTTTCATACTCCATGGCAGACTCACACTGGTGAAATAGCTTAATACTTAATTACAATGCTTGTCCTTCTCTCTAGTGCAGATGACATTCCTCAGATAGATTTTGCAATGACACCTGTGGAAATAAATTGTGCAACAATTAGTTATTCATATAATACAGAGTATTGGCTATGCACTGATTAAAAGGATGTGGCAACACATCTTACATGATGTATCTGTACGGTGGATTATTCTGCTCTCTGAGGTGGTATTTTTTGGAAGGTCTCACAGAAAATGATGAAAATACCCTTTCACCTCTAGAATGCAGATGTTTATAGAAAATGTTGCCTTTCATTGCATTTTGATAATGATTAAGGAGGGCTACTGTGTTCTGGAGTGACATAGATTGCTGCTTGTGTCCTGGGAGGAAGACCTGGTCTGCAGGTTCTAAGGGCCATTTGGTGGGTATCAGCTGCAATAGGATCTGCAGGTTATTAACTAGCTGCAGCCATAAGTGTCCTAAAAGTAATCATTAGGCAACTACTCAGAGAGAGGGGCAGGCAAACCAGAGTTTGTTTCTAGTGCAAGTTGGGTGACATACCTGCCTTGAAGCAGTCTGGCTAGTGCTGATGTTATGTAGGGTTAGTTGGAAGATGCTGCAACATGAATCAGTCGGCGTATTGGTCTGGGATGCCGCATTTGTAATGCTCTGTGAGAGGCTCAAAAACTATTCTTTTATCATAGCATTTGTACTTGAGATAGAGCTATTTGTCCCAAGGATATTGAGCATGAAATACAGAAGTAAATAGAAAGGTGGCAAGGAAAGCACCTTACCTACCTATCACTGCAATCCAAATCCTTTGCAAATACTGTGATATTTAGGATGTAATCATGTTCAAAATGCCTGAATAGCTCAGGAGAGAAGGAGATTTTCCTTTGAACACTGTACTTCTCTTAAAGAAATGAGAGGATGTAATCCACTGAGCACCATTGCTTTTGGATAGAAAAAATACATGGTTTTTTTTAATATTTCTCTCTATCCATTTATACTCCTCTCCAGCTGTGTAACTTACATTTCTAGAACCTGAAGTAAAGACCAAAACAGGTAAAATAAAAATCTTTGCCTTACTCAGCACTTGGTGCCTGCTCTTAAGAAAGAAAGCTAGCACACAGTCTGGGAGCAGAACCCAGCATGGGAACTGCAGCTGGGGCTTTGCCTGCCAAAGAACAGCAGTTACAAACTAGCTTCCTTAAAGCTGTGTATTTAACATGGACTTCTCATTAACCTGGTACAAAATAGGGAAAGATAGTTTAGATGCTTTCCTGTCCAAGTGAGGCGCTACTCAGGTTTTTGTTTCCTACTGCTGTCTGTTGATGCTAGAAGGTTTGGCTGTATCAAGGCAATAATACTTATTATTTAGTTTGAGTGAGGTGCTTTGAGCTATACAAGTCCACTGTGATTAAAAGGACACTTTACAAGTACATTAATTGTGCTTTAGACTGTAGTCAGAAATCAATAGCTGTTGCATAACTCTGTTAAAGAGAGGCAAGAAATGTGTCCATAACCATAATGGGACCCTATCTTTTGAAAACAGTATTTTGTATACTCATTAAGAGAAATCATAAATATTCACTCTGTCTACAGAATCTTTATTCTGAATTTGTTGCATGTGGAATAGAGTTGTTTTCTCTAGGCCAAATAGGAGTAGCTATGTCGTTTCCTCATGACTGGAATTGATTTTATCTTTTCAATGTGCGGTGGCTGCTGCTGTGTGTACTCCTCATGTATTTTGCAGTATGGATTTATCCCATGGGCTATTTTGGCACCTCTGCCTTTTTTGAATATTAATAATATCCAACCAAATAGTATTGCTGAGTTCATACTAACGGAATGTTACTCCCTGCTGCGGTGTTTGGGCTCAGCTCAGCCTCTCGATGCGGAGCTAGCACATGGGTAATGAGAATCCCTTCCAAAATACAACCCAGCAGTCAAACGTGTGTCTCTCTTTGAGGACCCCTGCACAACCCATAGTTTCTTCTCTGGTGTTTACTTCCTGTAGAATGGTAGTAATATATTTTTAGTGTGTGAGCTGTGCACTACCGTGCACTTTCTGGGCTCAGCAGTGAATCGGCTTAGCAGCGTTGCACTGGCAGTGGTCAGTGACCCATTTTGCACCTTGTGCATGCTCATGTCCCATGAAGGGAGGAAATGGAAATGCAGAAGCTACTTGTGCTGGCAGCACAAGCAGAAGCAGGCAGGTAGTTCTTCTTTCTTTTCTCCATCTTAGTAAAGTTGAGAGCCCATGGACTTCACCACCTCATTCCCAGATTCTGCTGACACTTCTGAAGCTGTCAGCTCGTTGCTCTGGTTCCCAGCTGAGATGGCATTGGAGCGACTCTCTATAAAAACGCAGTATTTTTTTGAGGCCAGACATGTAAAAGCACCATTTTAAAGGCGGAGCATTGCTGGTTTGAAAGGCCAAGTAGCAGCCACCATTTCATCCATCAGCAGAGGTGATTGCTATAAATACATACTTCAATATATACACACGGCTTTGCTGGCAAGTAAAATAGTGCCGTGTTTTGCTTCAGCTGCATGAAGACATTGTGTTCTTGGATAGAAGAAGCCAAACTCATAAGTGTGTGTTTCACAGTGTTTTGTGGCTTCAGGGCCAAGCAGGAGATTGGGAAGCAGAAATGTGAATGTAACCCAGTAAGAGCCAAAAAGCAGGTGAGTGTCTCCAACAAAGCCTGAAAAACACATCCAGACATACAGTTTGGTTCCTCAGAGAGGAGAGGCAAATCTCCCAGGGTGTGGCAGAAGGAGAGGAGCTTTCCCCTGGGTTAGGCTAACAGAATGGGTGCGAGGCTCTTGGGACCCTCCTGGCAGTTGTTTTGCCAGCTGAAACTCAGCTGCAATTCTCTGCAGCTTCTCATTAGGAGTTGACCTCAGTTCATGAGTTATCGCTTGCTTTTCATAATACAAAAAGAAAAACGCATTTTTTCCCTTTATGCCTGGTTTCATGGCAGTAAGGATGGTTGTGGGTTGAAGGCTGGCTGAGGACATGTTATAAAGTGACACAGGGGAATCAAGCAAGAAAGTAAACCAAAAACCCCAAAGCTTAGGCCATCAAGGATCATAAAAGAGGTTGTAAAGCATAGGGGAAATGGCCTCTTGGTGATTTTGAGAGCAGCTGAGAAGGATGGATAATGAGGGGATGTGCTGCTGTAAGGAGATATTCCCTGCCAGTGAACTCAGTGAAAATCTGCTTATATTTGATATAATAAGGGCGAAAAGTAAGGCATAAAGGGTGTATGCTGCTAGTTCTGAAATGTGTGGCAGTGATTAAAATATGTCATGTCCTGTCCACTTCCTTAAGTGTTAACATTTTAAAAGACAGAGAAAGAAGCAAAGTAAAATGCCAGTTTAATTTATTTTGTTAAGGATTTGGTGTCTTAACTTTAATGAAGGAGTAATAAATATAAATGGATATTAATGGAAGGTTATTAGAGCTGTTCATTTTGATAGAAAATACGCAGTATCTTCTTGTGCAGTGCCAGAGGTTAAAGATTATTATTGCTTCCTATGGTTTCTGAAATTCGAGTCTCTCTCTTATGACCCACAAGGTATGACTGAAAATGTGTGCATGTGAAATGGTTTGCAGTAAATTCATATTGCAATAGAAGTCTCTTTAGAAAAACAGGATATCTTACAAGAATCAGCTGAGGGCCTCTGTCTAAAGATGAAAGCTTTTTTATAAATCTGAAGAATTTCATTTTGCTGCCAGAAGGGTCACCCTGGAAAACACAGAGAAACTTGTGAAAAGGTCCTGAGCTTTCAGCGAGTGGTTGAAACCCAGAGTTCCCTGGATTAAAAACTACTTGACTCTTTTATCTGGCTTATACACTTCTAATTAATTAAAAATGACAGAGCCTTTTAGGGTACAAAAATTAAGTCCTTCGTAATTGCTGTTCCTTTCTATCTAAAGCCTCAGTACCAGTATCCAAAACTCTCAGTACCAGATAATCAATTCTTGTTCCCCTGGGGCAGAAGGAACTGTGCTTGGAGCACAGTGGGAAAAGCCAGCCCCAGCTGTACAGTGCCAGGAGATTTGGGCAATGCATTTTTGCTCCTCACCAAATCCAGACCTTTAGGTGAATCGTACTGCAGGCACTGGCTTAATTCACTAATACTTTTTGAAGTACAGAATCTTGGGTAAGGTGAGATTACCGATGCGGTGTTGGTGTTAGTATTAAGTAGACTAAATCCTGTGGGCAATGCTTTGCCTTTACCAAAAAAAAAAACCCTTCCCATGAAGTCATGTCCCTTGTTCACTTCTGTGTTATTCACTTTAAGTTACTGAGCTCTTGTAAACACACTGTACGCGTTTCTGCGTGAGCTGCGCATCTGGAAACAACCCGGGTCCTGAATTCAGCCCTGGGATCTGGTAGTTGCCTTAGCATGGGACTTGGCCCATCTGTGCCCTGTATACTTCCATAAATGTTCAGGTTTTGCTCTATGGGATCTAACTGATTGTATCGAGAAAAGAGTAATTTATCCTCATCCCCACCATCAGTTCATGCCTAATTCTTTGCAAAAAAAAAAGTCTTATTGAAAACATCAAGGGCAAAACTGCTAAAGAGAGTGGAAAATAGAGCACTAAATCTCTCCTAGTCCTTTCTTGCTCTTTCCTGCTTAGCATGTGACAAATTTTTCTAAAACACCCACTAAATATGTTGATTTTATGGGTTCTGAGTTGAGCAGTGGGGTATCATTTAATCTGTCCATCCATTAGCATTGTTCTGAACAGTGAGAGGGGGCCAAGCAATGAATTTGTCAGAACATTTTGCAGAGCTCTGAGGTGCGTGGCATTCAAGCAACATCACATCAGGAGTCTAAATCTGAGTGTAGAGGTTAGTTACAGATAGAAAGAATAGATCAAGCAATAAAGGATGCCTATAAAAAAGGATGCTGTCTCTTAAATGAAGACACTTTAGAGTTCATCATAAACCTCTGACATATATTCAATCACTCTGCCTGCCGTCATAGTCTGAAATATATTTCAAGGTGCCTGCATATCTTATGCTGTAATCTCTAATAAATACGTGCACATTTTCAATGAAGTTGCATCATACCTTGTGAACTGATGTGACTTGAAAGGGGAATTGGTGTCAATGCAATAGGAGTTCTGCAGGCAAAGGTGCTCAGATACACATTAAAAGTATGTCAAAATGTCTGTGCAACACCAAAGTGAGTGTTGGTTTCATAATCATCTCTTTGAGGAAGATTTTCTCTAGCTGGATGCCAGTTCTCTGTTTCTAAGTGAAGCAAAGCACATACAATTTCCTTAGTGCTTGGTTTTCCTACTCCAGTTTGAATTTCCAGAAACAAAAGCAACATCTTTAGCTGTGCCTTTGCATAGAGTGATGAATAACAAAATTAGCTGTCAAGAGCTAGGCTGAAATTTCAGCAGTTACTGAATACTTACATATAATGGTTCTCTTGATCCCCAAATGGAGATTATGGCTCTCTTGAAAGAACAATTGCAAAACTTCTGTAGGGCCAATCCTTAAAATTGATCATCCTTTAAATTTTAGTAGCTGTCAGGAATTAACAGGGTGGCATTGATTTATGGAGCTATCCAGGCCACTTCTGCAGAGCTTCCTTCTTTTCAGAAATGAGTATTCTGGGAAGCTGCTAGTATATGTGTTATCCATTAGGACCTGTCAGGCACTCTCTATATGCTTTGCTAGTTAACATTTCCAAAAGTAACTTTAGACATTTGAGCACCTGAGAGGTTCATTTTTTATAATACTTGACTTCTCGATATTTCAGAGTATGATGGTCCATACTGTATAAACATCAGGAGGTCATGAGCTGGTCATTTTAAAGAAGAATTTTGGGCAATTCTGGTGTTTTCTACTTGGTTAAAAACAAAAAAAGAGGAACCAAACTTGGAAAAAAAAAACCCAGCTGATGCTTTAAGTGCTTGTGGTCACCATAAGAACGTGCAGACTTTGCAAATCTGACTTGGCTACTTGAAAAATTATAGGATCTACTTGCAGTGAAAGGCTACAGGCATAGAGAAGAGACTGGGGATGATCAGTTATCTCATGAAAGCAGTATGGTGTCTCCCTGTGGCATGCCACTAAACTTCTCATAAAAGAGCATGTAATCTTGATTTCAAAATGTGGCAGAATTATCCTGTTTTTAACAGACCTACGTGTATATGTAAAAGTGCTGTATGTGGTAAGGGAGAAGTGATGCCTTGTACTTGCTCTTTTATTGGCTTATCTGTTTTCTTCTGGCAGTAAAGTTGCCACAATACCGAAGTCTGAAGAGTTTAATATAAGTGAATTGGAGACTTTCGATAGAGTACAAAGTGTACAGACAGGTAGATTCAGTGTTACTTTCCATCTGAATAATTGCTGGTTTATGCTGGATGGTAGAACAGCTATTTTCCATTCCAAACCTTAATATACTCATAGAGCTGGTTAGGCTGTTGGCTTTTTGAGCATTAAAACTTTGAGTGATCTATGGGTGATGCTAAATTTGACCATGTGTAAATTCCATTATTCTGTGATGTGTAAGGCCCTGATTTCTGGGGAGTTAATGAAACTGCACATGGATGGGCAGCCAGCGAGCACACCACACTGTGCTATTGAACAAGTCACTCAGAAACACTCTGGCAGCTTTACCATTAGCACAGCCTAGCTTTTCCTGCTGTGCACTCTGCTAATATAAATATTCCTGAGCTGCTTTTATATATACTCAGGCCACCAGCATGTGCCTCTACTTTTTTCCCCTGAAACCTTACCATTTCTTATATTGAAATAGGAGTGTTTAGAGGTTTTTGAATTCTATTTTTGTATTCACGGCACAGAGCACAGTGACAGTGAGAAGTGGATGTGACAGTTGCAGGGCAAGCTGCATTCTTCTCCCTGTGTGCATCCACAGGCCCTTAACCTTCTGGAGTCGGATGCCAAAGGTTTCCACACCAAACCCTGTGACGGCCCTTGGTGCACAGTGCAGAGCACTATAGAAATAACGACGCTGGCTTTGGCATTAGAAGAGAGACAGTCCAGGTACCTGACAGCTTTTTGTGTGTTGCTCCAGGTAAAGAAATGTTCTCCATACATCAGCTGTGCCTGCTCCGCAGGTCTAACTGAGCTCAAGGGCTGGTGTTTCTCAACAATAAGTTTGCCCAGCTGGTAGCTTTAACATCTTCAGCAGCAGAAAGGACTGGTAAATTTGCCTTAGAAGAGCTCACGGTCTCATTTGCCAAGCCTAGTGCCTATAGTGTAGCCTCATTCACTCTCTCTGTGGAAAGCAAATAGAAAAATCATTTTCACAGTGCCCAGCAATGTTTATCTTCCAGGTTGGCTGGCCTGCAGTGACATTAGTGTCCCCAGAGCTTCTGAACTTAATCATTTCCAGTTGCTGCTTGCCTGCTTGAAGCTGTCCTAGTCCATCCTCCGGTGTGTTCTTCCTGCCAGTCACTATGGGAACAGCAATCAAAGCTCAGATTTATGGCTCTGTAGATATCCAAGGTCACAGAGCACAGCTCTAGTGGGAACAATTAAAACAGGCCTGTCCAGTTGTATCTCTTTAAGCTCTTCTCACATTATACCTCTAACTAGAGCAGTAAAGTTAAAGCAGCATGACTGTCAGGATGTGACTGCTTTATAAAAGATAGCCTTTAGAGGAGATATAGATACTCTGTATACTGTCATCTGTAGAGGCACATTAGGAGTGTAGTCAGCATCGCAGGATAAAACCTGTCCCCAGGTTTCACTCCGCACCCCCAGTGCCAGAGCTGTTCCCTGCCAGAGCAGGCCGTGCCCTGCAGCCCCAGGCAGGCATTCCCACTGGAGGAGTATGGCTCCACAGCCTGCGGGAAGGCAGGTCCGACCTGGTTTGAACTCTTCTGAAGTGGCAGAAGAGTTTAAATGAAACCAGTTGTTTATACTGGTTTGAGGGGTTGTGTGGTTTCAGTGGGTTTGCCCTTGGTACTCCATTACTGCCATCACCTATAAACCAAAAATTACCATTTTTTGTATTGTTTCGAATTGTTCATATTCAGCAACTGTTGTTTATACCTGGCAACCTGCTCTGCAGCAGCACATGGGAAAAATGGACTGTAGAAATCATTGGAGTAGGATGGAGAGCTGCAGTCAACTTAATATCTGAGGGACAGAAAAGTAATTCTTTGACAATTTCCAAGTTTTGTGAGAGGCAGCTGTCTCCCTCTCCCCTCCTGTTTAAGCCAGAGTCAGGTTCTATTGAGAGACCTGTGCGATGGGACTCATGATCCCATTGTCCATGTTTTATTGAGTCCAGGGAGTGTTAATGTGGTATGTTACGTAGGAATGAAAATCATTTAGGCCAGAAGATCCATCAGCAGATACTACATGAAAGTCATATACAGCGACCTCCTTCACATGTGGTGGGCACAGAAAGATGCAACAACAGAATTTTAAAAACAGGCTAGCAGTCATGTAAGCATCTTTACAGGTCTCCAGTCTGTTGTAATGGTTCTGTGTTTTAATTACATTCCCCTCCAATTCACAGCTAATTGTGTCTGGGTAACCAGAGCATGTTTGGCTTATCTTTTCTTACATAGGATTAGTTCCTAATTGCTGTAGGTGAAGCAAGTTCTTACTGTGCATAATGCTGTAGAAATGTTACCAAGTGGGCAGTGGTAACTGTTCAGTGTTGAACCCAGTGGCTCCTCAGCATGGTATGTGGACATGATGCTAATGTCCTCATTTCCTTAGGGCCACAAACTGAGGATTCAATCTTCTGGAACTGGAATTAACCAGTTACAAGGGGTGTCACAAGGAACAATGGGGGTGTTACAAGCAATAATGAATTTTGGTGTTACTCATGCTACGGGTGTGACAGGCCAGCCTTGGCATATAGCACTTCTCTGTCTGCAGGTGGCATTTGGCAGAGTGGCAGCTTCGATGAAATCGAAGAAAATCGTGATATCTCTCATACCTTTTGCTTCAAAGAACAGAAACAAACCAGCATTTTAAAGAGAAGGGAAGAAACATACCCTAATCCAGCCCTTTCTGGCTCAGTGGTGGCTTTGGTTACTGACACAGATGAAGGCTGTGGTAGTAATTTGCACTGGGAAGGTTTTAGCAGTGGTGGCCATGTGCATTGCAGGTACCTAAACGGAGTTAAGCTCTTGTCTGTTTTATTTTCTCTCCTGTTACCTACTGAGCAGACAATCAATAGTGTTAACATGCCTGCTGAGAGATACCGTGAGGGGGCAGGCAATTCTGAAATAGCAAGGAATTCCAGGAAAAAAATTAAGATACCTCATGGCTTTGATTGTTGTTGGTTATTATTTTGTTTGGCCATGCAAAAGAAGAATTTGATTTTAAGGTCTAATTTCCTTTGCCATATTATGTTCCCAAGGTAACTGTATTGAGTTCTTTTAAGGGCAGTACTTGGGAAGTCCATGGGGTTACCTCGGTGTACCTGGGGGCATTCCCACCACATGAGACCTTCTGGTGAAGTTCCTTGTGGAGGTAATGGCTCAGAGCCATGCTCTGCATTGGCGGCAGTCTGCTATGAGAAAGTTGCCTTGGGTACTGGTAGAAATCAGCAGCGAAGACTTGCCTGTATCACTTTGTGATTTTGGGGAGAACTACCCCTCCTGGGCTGTGCTGAGCCATCCCCACCGCTGCTATACTACAATAAACCCAGGTAGCACTGAAAGTGCTCAGACATGGTCACAAAGGCAGTTCATCACAAAGCTGGAAATTGAATTGCAGTGCTTCAGCCACAAAGACAGTCCTCCTACCTGCCTGCCTCTCTTTAAAATCAAAATAAAATAGAGTAAAATAAAATGAAATTAAATTCCCAGCTAAAAACCTGTTCTAGGAAGTGGTTTGTGCCACTGAATGGTGCAGAGGCTTTCTTAAATCCACTTCATTTCACCTCCATTTGACCTCTTCCTTTAGCAGCTGTAATTGTCTCTTTGTTATCTACTTAAAAGTCATATGAGGGAGGTTATTACCTTCAAAAAGCAGACTTGCCCAAGGAAAGACAGAAGGAACCTCATAGAAGGCAAGAAACGTTGAACATTTTCTCATTTTGCTGTGGCTGACCCAAGGAGCTGGAGAACAAACAAGGTCAACAACCTACAGCATGGATGCCGGCAATAGCACAGTGGCACATATCAAATAGAATAAGCAGAGCCGAGAGAAGGGATCACAGCTTCTTGAGACAAGTACTTGTGAACAGCAGTGCTTCATAGGTCTCAGTTCCCACCAATTCCAGGTGGAGCAAGGATGTTGCCCTATGGAGAGGTAGGTTCATGCCAGTATGGTCATCTCCCAGCATAGGGTGAATTGCCACCACCAGGCTCAGTTTCTCTTTTAGTTAAGAGAACTGTCATCTAGCATATCACTCTTGAAAGATTGCCAAATCTTAGCTTAAAATTCATGTTTTACTCAGGAGTGATTATATGCAAAAGATAAACAGAAAACAGTTTCATTTTTAGCTGAAGATAAATTGATGCTAAGAATTTGCAAAACATCCTGTTACCAAAATTAAAGTAGTCCCTTTGGACGCAGCTCCGTACTCTCTTCTTCGGCAAGTTTTGGGGTTTTTGATTTCCTGATCTCTTTCTCTGTCTGCTCATTCCTCCCTCCACCCACACAATCCCTTTATTTTCTTCTTTGCATCATTTCCCAATCTATTTCCCTTTGCATGTTTCAAAGGAAGAAATTAGTTGAAAATTTTGAATAGCTTTAAGATTTTCAGTTCTAGACTATCAAAGAGCTTTGAGGTTAACTTTTTCAAGTACTTCCCATCCCTCCAGTTGCCCTGCCAAACTCCATGGTGCTGAAATTGCAACTGGTCACACAGAGGAGCACTGGGCCCCTCTCTCAGTCTCTGTCTTGGCTGTTCCTTGGCTTTGTCTTGACATTCCTCCGGAGAAATGTGTTCTTTTGTCACTTGTTTGTATTCTCTACTGCACATTGTAAGTTCTGAATTGTCAAAATAGGTTAGGGAGTATGAGGGAGGAATGTAGAGGAATCTTACCTCAGGGGATACTTTTTAATAAGTTGTCTGTGTTGTTAAAAGGCAGGTTTCAGTTCAGCTAGGTTTGATACAGGAATGAGTAACTGACTTCCAGGCTGGCTTATGCCAGAAATCAGACTAGACGCTGGTTATCATCCTATTCAGTGGTAGTATCCTGACCCAGACAGCATTTTTTGTCATCCCTCTTTGCTACCCCAACTTTAGCAAGTAGTAATAAGTGTGGGAAGAGGTAGGTCAAATTTAGTGATCGCCAGTGGTTTTGACCCTGTAAAAGGTATTTCTTTGCACTGGACCTAAGTCCTACATCTCTGTGCATGGTCATAGTTCCTTGTACAAAGAAGCGTGTGCATGCTTGTGATTAAGTGAGGCTGCTCCATGCCTGCCAGGCAGCAGGGCAGGGAATTGTAGCTGGAAATAGGAATTATGCCTCTAATCAGGGAGCAAGGCTGGGCACAAAGTGAAAGGGTGGAGGGTTTCACTGGAGGGTGAAACACCTCCCTAACTCTGAGCAGGAGCCCAGCACATTTGGAAAGAGGATAATGCAGTATTGTTGCATAGTAACAGGCTAGATTTGAGGTGTCTGGATCGTTCCTGTGGCCTTACACATGCAGACATACAGCTGTATTGCTGGTGTAAATTGTGACCAAAACTTTGGTGTATGCATCCCTTTAGATTTACAATTTATGCATATTTACCATTTTGTGAAGTATACTGGGGACAGCAAATAGAACATCTGCATAAAAATGAAAAGTAACTGAAAACCTGTTATATACTCTATATAGGTCTGATCAGAGGGGGGAAAATGATTGCAGATTTGTGGTTGACAAGCTTCAGAAAAGGTTCAACAGAGTGTGAAAATTGACATTTAGTAAATAGCAGTTCAGCCTTAATGTTTTGTGAAGCTGCTTGAAAGAAACTGCAGGTTTTAAACAAAATGTTTGGTCAGATGTTATATTGGATGTTGCTTGTCTCATTACTGCAGTTAATTAGAAGGGGGGACAAAAAGTCAAAGCCAGAGTCAATAAGTTTGTTAATAAAGATTTAATTTGGTGGAATCATTATAAATTGACTGTCCAATGAATGAATATGCCACAGGAGTATGAATGTCTGAAGGTCTATAAATGGGTTTTCAGAAATAGCCATCAGGTTGTAGCCAAATTGTCATGCTAAATAAGCTCTTCAAATCCACTTAGGCAAGTGTGTGCATGTTTCCAAAGGATATCATCACCAAGTATATGATGCATAGAGACGCACCTTTTTATACGGCAGGTTTTTCATTTTACCATTTCAAATCCTTTTTAGTTTTGTTATCTCTATATTTCTTATTGTGAGTCACTTACTATTAAGTCCAATCTTTTTATAAGAGATAGAATAAATCATTGGAGAAGAGAAGAAGTAAATCATCATTGCAGAAAGCACTGTAGGCTGAACCTGTGCGCTATCTGCATGTGATTTAGTCTACCTGATCCTTTTCCTTTATGCCTGACCAAATGGCAGGCAAAAGTCCCATGACAGGTAGACTTCAAAAAGAATTTTAAAATGGAAATCTAGACCAACATTTCTGCTCTTCGTAGAGCAGTTCTGATGTAGAAGACTGCATGCAAAGTACTGATGATAATGACTGCCATATTTGCATAGCACTGCACCCCTGCCGGTAATCCTCTCATTTGAGTGTGTTGGGTTATCACAAGGAAGTGATTCCTCTGCCAGTGATGACATGCTGGTTTGCTCAGCACGATTATTTAACACCCTAAAACACAGAATAAGAAAAAAAATTTGCATCGTGCTGCCTTCTTCCAAAGTAGAGCAGAAGAATAAGCCATGAAAGTAGTGGTGAGTTGCCCCAAATTGACTCATTGGCCAACCACTGACTGCATATGAAAGTCACCGCAAAGAAGAGCGCTTTATAATATCTATCTTAACAAATATTTTGTGGGTTAATCTGGCAAGCTTTAGCTGACTCGAGTACCATCTTCCCATCAGGTTTTATAACTTTAGGCCAACTCAGGTGGCTTTTGTCCTCCTGCCACCATCCAGAAGCGAGTATAAACTTCAGGAAAAAGCCTACTTCAGCCTCAGCCATTACCTGCAGGCTACAGCGTAGCTGCCCTTCTCCCTGCTCCAATGGCCCAGGGTTGCTCTGAAATTTGGTGGCCCCACAGACCTGCTTTGTGATGTGTTCACCTCCTCCACATTCCTGATAGCAGCACTTCATTAGACATTAGGTAGCAAGTTGTGTCAGTGGCCCCAATGAAGTGCTGCCATGCCTTGCTTCTATTGCCTTTTCTCCTCCCTGGCTTGGTGAGAGTACATCGAGATAATACCCAATCTTAGCAGCCTCTTCTGTAATTCTGGTTAAAAAGGTTTCTTCCAATTTATGCCTTTTAATTAGAAGCTTTCAACCTGTAATTAGAAACTTACACCAGCCCAGCCTTGTTTCTGAAAAATGCATTTGTGGTTTAGGCAATTATGGTAACATAAAAAGTAATTATTTTTCTCCACATGCGAAATGAGCGTGCTCATTAATGTACCCAACAGGCGGAGGATTTTATTTTGTTTTGATTTGTTTTGTTTTACTGCAGGAAGTTAGGTAACAAGGTGTATCAGACAAGCAGAAAAAAGGTAGTTTAGGTAGTAGATCAGGCGTTTCTAACTACCAAGCCTGTTACTTTGCCATTCTGGGCGGGCAGAGAAGCTGTGGTCAGCAGGAGCAGAGGTATGGTCATGCTGCAGCTCCAAGCCTGTGGTTAGCACACACAGCCACAAAAGAATTTCCAGACCATGACTTGACCAGTCTTGACCCAGACTACATAACTTGTGACAAGAGACAGTTAGTGGTGAGGTTTTTGTAATAAAAATAATTACAGGCTCTTAAGTTCCAGCTAGCGCCATCAGTAGCAGCGCTGTGACTTTGTTAGAGCTCAGCCTGCTCTGTGATAATGTCATTTACTGCCCCACTTCTGACCATGCCAGGAACATCTGTCCTTTGATTTTCCTCCGGCCAGAGCTGACTCTTTGCTCCTGTATTTCATAATGTCTCGTCTGGCTGGTTACTGGCAGAGTTTATAGAATCATAGAATTGTTAGGGTTGGAAAGGACCTTAACCCCCAAGGTTGTGTTAACATACAGGGCTATCATCTATGGTCTGAATCTTCTCAGTCCCACCTACAATTGCTATGGTCTTATTAATCATGCCCGTGCTGTCAACCGATAACTCCTATGCCCAGCAATGCTCAGGGGCACTGTGCCTGCTCAGAATGCAGCCCCCAGCCACTAAGCATCTTCTTCTGGCCTCAGCCAGTGGAGGTTTCCCACCACATGGCTCACTAATGACTCTGGGTGTTCCACTGTATCAATTAAGGCTGAAAGATTGAGCACCACAGGACAGAGGTAATCCTGCAGACAGCTCTCTGCTTGGGTTTGGCAGGCACAGCAGGGATTCGGAGCAAGACCGATTTGCTTACAACGCACTGGGTGAGGAGAGTGAAGTTGCAGTCATCTTTTCACTTAAAATAGGGATAATTCATTTTGCATCCCTGAATCCATTCCCTGGCCACTTAAACACATTATCTTCTTAAACCACTTCTGTATTTACCACACATCATTTTCAACTATCTCCTAATTTCTATGATAATTCCCTTTCTTGACTTACAAGCAACAGAATTTTTTAATTATCCAGATGGTTTTAATTTTCTCAGTCATATCTTCACTTCGTTAAACGTTAATCTCGCACTTTTTTCTTTGATAATCTCTACCCTTCACCACTTGTCCACTTCAGAATGAAACTAGATCTCAACAGTATTAAACAGTACATTTTTCTCCCTAGATAAATTTGGTATTTCTGGTTAGATCTCTGGCTTTGTCCTCTAAATACTATATCTGGCTTCTTGTAAACCATTCCAGAAATTACCTGAAAAGTCAAAAAAACTAAACCAAAACCCTAGAACATATAGGACAACATCACATAATTACATCCCCTTCAGCAATTCTCATGCTGTACCATGATAGGCAATCACAAATAATTTACAAATGTGCTTTGGCTCACTCATGTTTTTCTAGTTTTACTACTTTTTAGTGCTCTGAGTAAGCCTCAGCTGGTGCAAAGTGTACTGGCAGACTAGAACAGGGGATTTGCAGTGCGCTAGGAGGAACTGCATTCTCCGACTTTTCCATGCTGAGAAATGTAATTTTTTTAAGGAGAAAATGAAAGCTGTTTCTCACCTGTTTAGTGCTGCAAGCCGGTACCATGCCTACAAACTCCTCCTGTTCCTCATTTGTCTAGTCCCACACAACTCTTCTTTGAACATAAGCTGATTACTAATGCTGGCTTTGACCTGCTTTGTAATGGTTTCAAACCACTCCTGTTACTCAATTAGCTCTCCTCCTGGAGTTGTAATCTCTGAAGAGATATTAAGATATTTCTGTTACATGGTCAGGAGAGTTTTGTTTTAGCATGGACTCTGTTTAGGAAGAGTTCTCTAAACACAGTACCTGTAGCTCAAGTTAGATGAAAAATAGTAAACTAGTTTGTTTGGCACTAAGCTGAAGTTAGCAAAACCGGCAGCAGATTTATTACATTTCTTATGCTTAAGCACTCCTTTCTGCATTGCAGCTGTAAGAGCTCTATTTAAAAAAAAAAAAAAAAAGAGGGGAAAGGTAAAAAAAGAGACAAGGAAAGTTCTAAAACAAGAGTTAAGACAGTAGCTTGAGATTGAATTAGAGATCTGAAGCAGGAAGAAATGGTCAGGACTTGACTGATGCAGCATAGCAAGAGGGGAGGATGGAGCAAGCAGACAGGTACTCATAAACACACATGCACACATTCACCAGTTCATTCATCCATCAGGGACTGCAGCACTTGCAGAGTCCAATCTAGACTATTCATGCTGCATGTTCACCAGGTTTCTTATCCAAGGAAATATTAAAGCTTATGAACAGTGTTAAGTACAAGGGTAATTTATATTATTTTCTCAATTCCTTTTTCTCTTCACTCAGCTTTGTACAAAATCTCTTTAGCATCTGTGTTGCCCGAATACAGAGAAGCAAAGTTGTTGCACCCCTTGCCATTTGCACCAGACTTATCTCTAGCTCAATTAGAAGACTGTAATTTCCAATAAAGCACCATTAGACCTCTGCTCCTGTCAGGTCTCTGACAGATTTAACTGGATTTTCCTTAGGTATTAACCCTGGTTTGTGGATGATATTTAAAAGAATTTTCATGCATTGTCTGCTAGATCATATTAGGAATTACATGAGGCTTTGGACCACCAGCCATACAAATCTGTTTCAGAGTATGGCTGCACTGGAATTGCCACTCTGCAGCATAAACACTGGAAGCTGTATGGTGATACACGCTCTCAGTATCAGTATTTACAGCAATAGGCAGGATTTACAATTGGATGACATGATAATAATATATCCTTGTTTACTTCTGTAATTAATGTTGCTAAAGAAAATATGCTGGAAACCTTCCATAAGCAAGATTTATTTCTGTTGATTGTTGGCTGCAATAAATACAGCTGAATTTATTCAGCTCTCCCTCAGTCTCCCATAATGTTGTCTCAGTACCAGCAGGAGTCCATTTAAGAATACACTGACTTGCACAAATGATTATATATGAGGAGCAGAGAAACAGCTGAAGTGCCACTGCAGTGATGCAAGCCAATCCTAAAAGCTGCCCAAGTGAGCTCGGTGGCTGTGTGCTGCCCTGTGCTTCGCTTTTGCCAGTGCTGCCAGCCTGAAGCAGTGAAAGCAGAGCAGTTTCTGTTCCAGTCCGCTGCTTCACCTGGGGAGACCATAGTCTAGATTTTGTGATGGTGCAGTAAATAAATGGTGATAAAATCAACTAAGAGGATATTCTCAAAGAGGGAGAATTGTTTTTATTATCATCTTCAATACAGAAAGTAATAAGAGTGTATTATAAAGAAGAGACAAGTATAATACAAGACTTATGAATGATAATCAGCAAGGAAGACTGAACCTTGCACTTCCATATCTTGCAGCATT
Organism: Strigops habroptila; assembly: GCF_004027225.2. NCBI lineage: Eukaryota > Metazoa > Chordata > Aves > Psittaciformes > Psittacidae > Strigops > Strigops habroptila. Next base: position 14,998,798 of record NC_044288.2, read on the forward strand.
AATCCCAATTGCCTGAACTAAAAGGTTTGGCTGTGTTAGACAGTGCTGTAACAGGGTTATCAGATACCTGTGTGGAGTATCCACGGTTTGGAGGAGTTGAAGCACTGCAGTGAGGAGCATGTCTGTGAGCAGTGTGATAGAAGCATAGGACTGGAGACCAGGAATTTGGGGTCTTCAGTCTGATTGTTTTCATGGATTTCCTTACATCTTTTAAACCCTTCCAAACTCACATTATAGGGAGTCAGGACAGCTAATTTGTTTCTTCTCGAACAGTAGCTTGAGGAACAAAAGTACTTGCACTCTCTGTGTAGGTGTCCTGCTTTGCTAATATCCCGTTAGCACTGATTAGTTAGAAATCTGAACTTGCAGATGAGCAAGCTGATCATGGAGGGAAGCTTTATTGCACCTTGCATCTTGACCCAGCATAGCATATGAAGTTGGTAATTTCATATCAGAAATGTAGACATTCGATTAGATTAATTGCACCAATCTGCAATTAGCAAATTAGTATTTGTGATGTGTTTTACCAGATTGTGCATGAATTCTTTCCGCTGTCTAAACCACATGTAGATCTGAACATCAGTAGGTCCTAAGGTGCCATGAAATGAGCAGTCAGGCAGCACAAGATGACAGCCTGAGATTTAACGTGATTATTCAACCCACCAGGCTCTATAACTCCCCTCTCTGTTACAGACTGGAGTCACCAACACGCGCACTGGTGATGGAGGCTCCAAAAGGCATCGAGATCAACGCCGAGGCCGGCAGCTTGAAAGCCACATGCAGGACAGAGCTCAAGCTGGAATCCAAAGATGGAGAGGTAAGCAAATCACGTCCTGCAGCAAAGCCGAATGAAGCCACAGGTCTCCTGCAGATCTCCTTCTGGGTCACTGAGCTGCTGCATTTGAAACACTGGTGTGAGAGCACTGGTGTAGCAAGACTTCCTAGCTTAGTTTCTGCTAGCAGTGGTTGAACATCTCATATGTAAATGAGATGCTCTGTGGCAAAGGCTGATTCATTATTTTTAAAGTGCTTGGATAATAGCATCTGTTGTTCAAGCAGATTTATGCAGCTGTAAAATACAGACTGCTCCTAAATTCTTTGTTTCATTGTCACTTTAAAACAAGATTTACTTGGCCAACATAATTAAATCTTTTATCATACATTTTTCTATAAGAAGAGCTTAATTCACCGGTATTGATCTGAAAAGCTTTTGTAGCTGATGTTTTCATTTTGGAAAGAAAGGGATCATTAGGAGACACAGGTTGTTGCACTAGGTAAAATCCCAAAGGGGAAGAGAGAATAACTAAAACTGATAACATAGAACAAAAGTAAAATAGGTGTTAAGTTTCTTCTGGTGTGTCAAAAATACATGGGCACATGGTTCTTATGCCCTCCTCCTGCCACAGTGATGGAAGACACTGAAGGATGTGGCTGAGGAGCTCCCACTGAGGAACCCACTGAGGCCCTCGGCAGGAGGAGCTTCCCATTGAACATGAACCTCCGGCGGCAGGGCTTCAACATAAGCTCAAGTTTTCTTGTTTTAGCGCCGATGTAATAAACAGAATTAGATTTCTATTGCAATTCCTGTTATCGCTAAACATGTGCATTTTAAGACATTTCAAACCCGGACCACTGGTGTTAACCAAAAAACTCACAAAAATTAAAAAACCCCAACCAAATGACCTAATATAGTACAATTGAAGTCCAAAGTATTTCTCTACTGCAAGCAGTTGTCTTAATATTTTTAACACTAAGTTGCTTTTAAAATGCATATATTGACCTGTTTCTCTCAGGAAATTAGATGGTTGAGTACTGAAACTGGAGACTCTTACTGTAATTGCAAGATAAGAGCAAATACTGTCACTTGCCCTACAATATTCTGGTGTGCAGGTTATCTTACTGTGCTCTTCTCAGTGATGGTAGAGCACTCCCCTGTAGCTGCCATGTGTCTAAAAGCTGCCACAGGTTCACTTTTATGTTCTGTTTTATAAGCAGAAATTCAGTTCTGTTACAGCATTTAAGTTATTTTTAATAAACATGAAAGTGTTGCAGGTATACATAAAATATACATAAAAGTCAGCACTATGAACCTGACAGCATTACAGTGCCAGAAGTCCTGGTGGCGGAGTGAAGTTGTTGTGTGGATATGAACCATGCAGGGACCCCACGTAGCAGGTGGGATAACTCTGGTTGGGTTCACCCAAACACGGAGGTGCCCCAGGAAGCTATGAGCCAGGAAAATGCAGTGGGGAGATGAGCAGAAACAAACGGGAGGTCTTGGGTAGCTCATGGTGAAAGCAGATAATATGCTCACCCAGCTTTGTATCAGTATTAATACAGTTGCCTACCCAGTTTTTGTAGTAGCTGAGTTGTCCGACGGAAGCTTCTTTGAACATAAGATTGAAAATAACAGCTCTCCACTAATTCTCTCTTTCTTTCTCTCCCTGCCTCCACCTTCAGATAACGTTGAATTCTGCAAAAATCAAACTACCTAACTTGCCTCAAGGATCTTCCTCTTCTGCAGGGTCCAGGCAAAAAATCTACGAGCTCTGTGTGTGTCCCAATGGGAGGTTGTTTCTGTCACAGGCAGGCACTAGCTCGACCTGCCAGATAAATACAAGCGTCTGCCTTTGAGAGACAATTTGCAGTGGGGGCATCGCAGGCAGCACAAAAGCCAGTTTCTGGTTTCACAGATTGCAGCTGCCAACTATTTTTACTAGAACACAGAAAGCCTATCAAAGACTTTTTTTGTGTGTGCGCGCGCGTGTGTGTGAATATATATATAAAAATATATATATAAAATATATATATATCCTCTGTGTAAAATGATGTTTCAGTACAAGGAATCCCAGGGTGACCCTGTTACATTTGTGTAGCATTTCTCTTTTCCATACCAAAATTTACTGGTACAATCTGCTGAATTGGATTTGATGCTCCCCTAGACCCTTCTGTATTAATATAGTCTAATGAGCACCCCTTGGTTTTGATCATGTTCTCAGAGCAGTGGGATTGTTGGCTGGGCAAGACCCTGGAACCGATATAGACCCACCAACATATAAAGGGAAGAAAAGCATCTCTGATTATTTTTGCACCATTAAATCAGTGGCATGAAAAAACAAAAAGGGAAAAAAAATTAGCTATATATGATGTACTCATCACGTAGAGTGATCCAAGATACCTGAGGTTAAATTACACTCCAATTTTCATCTGAAGCATGGCTCCCTGCTGGGAGAGATGGATTGCTCTTGGTCAGTAGAAAAGTCCAAAGCTTCTTGCTTGGAATAATCCTGTATTTTTCTGAGGGGCTTTGAGACTTGTCTGTGCATGGCCAAGGATGCCTTTTGCTATTCAGATCTGACGTATCAACTCTAAGCCTGACCTAAAGTCATCTCTGTGTAACAAAACTGGCATTGCATTTAGTTTTTGGAAGGAAAATAAAAAAGTAGAAGTTGGATTAACTAGAAAAATCCTGAACATCTTTAATTGATGAGTGTCCTGGATCACTCTCCATTAGCACTTATAATTTTGAGAAGATTAGGTGTGAAGGTGTGAAGATTTAAGATTTAGACATTGCCTATACCTGTAGAAACAGAGAAAATTACCTGTTCTACCCATAGAAACATACAGATAAGGTGTGTAATGTAGATGCTATGCCAGAATTCTTGTCATCTTTCTTTTCAGGATATATAGTCCAAGGTCACTTAGATTTGTTGGAGACTGCAAATATCAGAGATGCTGACAATGAAACAGACTTCTTTAAGGATTTATAAAGATTGTAGCAAAGCAGATTACTGAAAAGCAAGGGCTTTGGATGCTGGTTCCTCTAGAATTTGAGCCCCCAAAACTTTGTGGTATAATCTTTCCATGGTTGCATTTTTCCTTATTTTAAAATCTAGGAGTCACAGGTTAAAACAGAAAATCTGATCTGATAACATTACTTCCACTGTTCAAGTTTTGAAAACTAAAACTAGAAGATCCCAGATCATTGAATTCTGACCCATAATTGCATCCCCATGCATATAAAAATCTCTGCTAAATAAATATACTAATTACTGCAAAAGTACCCAAGTTGCAGTAAATGTCATGAGGACACCAAGGTTTCTAAGCCACTGAGATGCTTTTGAAAGTATTACCTCATGTGCAGATATGACAGATCTGTGCCCATCCCTAGTGATGTCTGAGCAAAGCCAGTATTCTTCAAGCGATCTTCAAGATAAAATGTAGCTGATAGAAATCTTTGGAAATAATTTAGCCCATTCTTTTTTATATAGATTTCCACATATTTTATTGCCATCTGGAGAATACCAGGGGTTGATTTTTGTTTTAAATGAACAATTCTGGCTTAATCCAAAACTGACTGGACTCAAAGGAAAGATATCTATGGAGTTTAGTTTAGATGTATTGCTGCTAACCAAGCAGCACTCTGATAAAATTTATTCCTGTGATGCTTTCTGATTAATTAACAAATCCAAACTATTTGCTAATGAATGATTCCTGTAAATTATTATGTCTTGAGCCAATGTTTGAATGCAAAGGGTCACCCAGGATAACAATTGTATTGGGACACAGGACTATACCATCTCTGTTCAAAGAGGGGAATTGTGCCTATGCCTTAAGTCAATGCACTCAGCAAGGAGAAGCACATCATATTTATCTTGTTATTAAAACTAGTTTATTTGGGGGGAGGGACAGGAGGGTGTCTTGGGAACTGGTTGTGCAACTTAAAACAGATATTAATGAAATGCATTAAGACTGTAGGGGCACCTAGAGTGATACAGACTTTTTTTTTTTATCATGTTAAATTTAGCAAAATACTGTGTATGTTACCTCTGGGACCACAACCGAAGTCCCATTCATAGTCCTACATTTACTGTAGATTTTTTTTCCCCCTGTTTCATTTAATACCGATCACAAATGTAGTGACAACAGCCGGATTCATAAACAAATCCCATGTGAGCAGTTGCGAAGACATGTGCTGCAGAAAGAGTAGAATCAATCACATTAACTTTCCCACCACTGAGAGAATTCATGCTGGTGAGGAAGGCAGGGCTGGATGCAGGGACTGACCCAGCAGGGAGGCTGCATCCTGACTTCCATGCTCCACTCCTGAGAGGCCGGTGGCTCAGTCCTCATCCCCGTGCACCCTCTGGCTGCTCTGCTGAGGATTTCCATCCCAACAAATTAATTTTGAGTGGCCGGTCTTTTCAGCTGGGCTCTTGGATGAGGTTATCACATTCTAGTATCATGAGGGCCATGAAACTGCTTAAGGACATTTATTTTGGTATGAATTTCTATGGGGGAGCTGTTAGGGAACAACCTTAAACATCTGTGCCATCACTGCAGATGCTTCTCTGAGGTGAACAAAGGGTATCTTTATTATGTCTACGCAAAGGAGTTCTGGTTGTTTCAATGTATTTTGCAATTATATAGCATCTTAAAATGCATAAAATTATATGTTGTGTTGAAAGACAAGGAATTGTTGCTAGAATGATCTTGCATAGAGACTTGTAAATCATTTGAGCCCCACTTGAGTTTTAAGATAGTGGTTTAGATAATGCTGCCTTGCGCTTGTGTTGGCCACATGATTAGTCTCCTGCCGTTCAGTGAGTGGCAAACACAACTACAGGCTGAGCAGAGAATGGATTGAGAGCAGTCCTGAGGAGAAGGTCTTTGGGGTGTTGGTTAATAAGAAGCTCAACATGACCCAGCAGTGTGCACTTGCAGCCCAGAAAACCAACCATATCCTGGGCTGCATCAAAAGAAACATGACCTGCAGGTCAAGGGAAGGAATTCTCCCTCTCTATTCTGCTCTTGTGAGACCCCACATGGAGAACTGTGTCCAGCTCTGGGGCCCCAAACATAAGAAGGACACAGATGTCTTGGAGTCCAGATGAGTCCACGAAGATGCTCCGAGGGCTGGAGCACCTCTGCTATGGGGACAGGCTGAGATAGTTGTGATGGTTCAGCCTGGAAAAGGCTCCGGGGAGACCTTAGAGCAGTCTTACAGTGCCTAAAGGGACAACAAGAAATCCGGAGAGGGGCTTTTGACAAGGGCCTGTAGTGACAGGACAAGGGGAAATGGCTTTAAATGGACAGCTATTATGATGTAGAGAATTCTCCATTATGTGGGTGTTGAGACCCTGGCACAGGTTCCCCAGAGAAGCTGTGGGTGCTTCATCCTAAGCAGGAGAGTCCCTTTTCCTCCCACTGTGCTCAGAAATCGCTCACAGTTGCTGTACCTGTCTGGGTTTTTTTTCCCTGAGTCCATTTAAATTAGAGCCTTCCTGGCTGGAATTTAAAAAAGCGATCAAGGGTTTGCATGTATTTCTTTGTGAATTGTGCCTGCAGGTTAGTTCAGTTGAGCATTTGCTATTCGGGGAAATGGTGTTTATCTCAAGCCAGATCTCTTCCCACCTAAGGCAGGGCTGGGGTGGATGGTGAATTTGTTTCTACTGAGCTCAATGGAAGAGATGCTGATAACTTCGTGGCCTGAGCTGGGGCAGGAGCTGAACGGGTGACAGTTCAGGGACCGAACCCTGACTCAGCACTGTGTGCAGGTCTGCATTGCAGCTGTGAGCACAAAAACCCCATTGAAATGCTAATCTAGGGGCTGTCATACTAATGTCAATATACCTTAGGCAATCATGAATACTGCAGTATTCATAAATGCGTTCATATATTGTAACTCTTAAACTTTAAAGGGCTTCAGGACCTTGTTAAATTTGCTTTAAATACGACACTTTATTAAGAAGACAGGAAAATGACTGTCAGTGCTCACTTGTACGCAGTACCTTATCTATAGGTAGTGTATGACCCTTCAGCTCTCATAGGTGAGTTAGGATGGTTTTCTAAAACAAAAAGACTTTTCCATTAGCAAAAGCAGAGATCCTAATGACTATACAAGTGAATCCATTCTCCAAGTTTCTTTATGGGTTGTTTTTCGGTTGGTTCTCTTCTTTTACACTTTCCAAGTATAGTATCCAGTGAGATGGGTAGCTTTAGAATACAAAGAAATGTTAACACTTCTGTCATCAAAAGGATGTCATAAAAAGGGCATGCCAGTAACTACTAAAATACATATAAAGCCTCTCCTACATATTCATTTTTTGATAACTAAATATGTGCAGGAGTAATTTGTATTTGGTTATCTCAGTAGTGCTGTCAAACAGCTGTATTTTAAGAGGCTTTTTTTTTTTTCTTGTTTAATCATAAATATCACATTGCACAAACAAAAAAGTTTAAGGTGTAAGCCTAAAAATACCATCTGCAATATACGGTAGCAAAATGATGTCTAGAAGAAAAACACTCCCTAGAAATTGCTCCAAGGTTAAAGAGAGATTCCTGTGGAACTTGCGAAGATGTCAGGTTAGTTCACATCATACCTAGTTTGCAAATACAGATGTTCTTAAAGGAAATTAGCTTTTGTCATCGTAAGATGTGCTCATACTGATACATATATATTTACACACACACACATATTTGTTTATAACAAAAGCCGATATTCTTTCTATTTGTCGTTATGGCTTTAAGTTTCACATTATAAAAGTGAATGCGACAAAGACCAAAGACCTACAGAAATTCATCCCTTCTCTCGTTGCCCTCACACCTGAAATGCATTAAATTTAATGGTGCTTTTTGAACTTGGCAGGAAAAATACAGGTTTATCCTAAAGCTGCATTTGAGAGAGTAAAGTGGCAGGAAGACTCTTAACTTCATTAATGGGGAGAAAAGGAAATAATGTGAAAAACCTTTCAATGCGTGCAGAGGGCAAGGTTACCTAAGATGTGAAATGTAAAGAAATAGCACAGAAAGCTAAAAGACATCGTCCTGGGCTGGAGGTATAAACAAACCGAGTAAATGCTACTGGCTGTTCACTCACCTGCACTCGAGCATTAGCTGACCAGGAGCTCCAGTAGCTGCTCAGTGAAGAAGAGTAACTGCTGCAATGATTTCATTTTACAAGTGCATGCAGTAAAAACAAAAATAGTTAGAGGCTGTGCTCCTTTCTCTTTTTTTTTTTTTTCTTTTCTTTATGGCTGACATTTTACATTTTGAAATGTCATCATCCAGAATTCACCATAGCCAGTGCAGGGTGCATTCCTGCAGAGCTTTGCCAAGCACTGGATTTGTGCTTTTTGGATGTGAAAATACCAGCTTTTTTATTGCTAGCGCTGTTGAGGAACACAATCCTGGCAACATCTCCATTTTCCCCATTTTAACCTTTTTCCTTGATTCTGAAATTGCTGTGTAAAATTTGGATAGCTGGTGTCCTGCCACACACGGGGCTGTGTGCAGATTGCCAGCAACCCCTGAATCCCCATCATGTCACTTCTCAGTCTCACATGCCCCCAGAAACCAAAACCTGCATGTGACCTGCAGTGGACTAAGGTGAAATTAACTTAAAAGTTAATTCTGCTCAGCAATTGCTGTGTTTTCACAGCTGATGTAGCCAACTTTGTGGCTGTGAGTGGAGCAGGGTTAAACACTGATGGGATGCTGATGAGATTATTCAAGCAAGAGTGGAGCGTATTAAACAAGGCAGGTAGGAGGGAAGGGGAAGAAATGGTAAGAGACATCACCCTAATCACAGTAATGCAGCAAACTTCTCTGTCTGTTTACACTATTATACTTTAAATTAATAACATCCATTTGACTAAATATGGTAGCAATTATGCTTGATCTTTCATGGCACACAGTGGAATTACTGTCACTGAAACCACTTACAGCTTGGGCTGCTCGAGATTGCTAGGGTGTTGTTTCTGTCCACAATAACCACAGTGGCTTGGGGCTTGGATGGAAATTATAGTGAATAGCTTGTATTTAGGAAGCTTTTAAGTCTGCTGTGGTTGAGAAGCCCATGGTTACGCACGTAGAGGCTTGAGGCGTTATCGTTTCAGACATTCTTGTCCTGCCACTTGAATTGTATTGTGCCCTTGTGAAAAGTGAAACACTTACTTTCTTTATACAGGAGAAGATGGATATTTAAAGCTGCAGGATTTTTATTGAATGAAGAAGAAAATATAGTCGTAGTGCACCACTGAGATTTCCCATCCAAGTCACTTTAAACTAGAGGTGCGAGTCCCTTAAAAATTAATTTGCTACAAGTGTAATTCCTGTGGGAAATTTAGCACTGGTGTCTCTCCCAGGAAATGTCTCGCCTTGTTACAGCTCAAAGCCATGCAGTGTCTGGGCTGCCTATTCAGAGGAAGCCAGATTCCCTTTGAGGCAACTCATCTCCATGGACTGAGGTTTTGTTAGTTTTTAACCAGTGTTAAAAAATAGGAAGGGTAGGTCCACTGTGAAGCAATACATAATTGTATATTTGTCTTATTTGGCTGAATCTTTCTGCCAGCAAGTGAACACATGAAAAGGAGAAATTTGTGCAAAAGTCTTACATTCACATTGTGCCCTGCCACCAAATGTTTCGGCTAAAACCACGCAGCCTTAAACAAACAGGCTTTTCTTCTAACATTAAAAAGGACTTTTTGGAGCCTTTCATCAGGTCCTACCCAAATGGAAAGTCTCACCATTTCTAACACACTTGCCATTACAGGAATAGGCGCATTGTAAAGCATAGGTCATGTGCATCTTTGCATGTAACAGGAAATTTAAATGGCATTGTACTCTCACTTTTTTGCCCCATTCAAAAGGCCTAACCACCGATAGGAGATAAAGTGTTCTGAAGCCTGCTACTGTTAAATGCATTATCACTTTCTAAAGCAATGTAATTTCTTTGGTCTTTTAAAAACTTCCACATAACGAAATCCTTGAAACATCTCGAGGCAGGCTCACGTTGGGGAGCAAAAGAATAATTATTTGTGGGTGGTTCTATTTTTATTGAAGGCTGTATTGTAATTGAAAAGAATGTTTCTGTTAGAGTTTCTCCCACTCTTACTTAGCTGCAAACACCACCACCTCGCAACACTATGGCTAGATTTCTCTAGGGTGGCTGCCTTAGAGCAAGGAGTTAGCTCCTTCGCTAAACCAGAGCCTGATGATTTTGTCTTCATCTGGGTCCTCCTCTGAGCTTGTGCTCTGGGTCTCAGTGCTATTATTGATGTAGTGGATAGCAAAACACTCGGCAGTATTAATCATTTTACAGATGATCCTGTCTGCAGTCTGAGTGGTATAAATAGTGCTGGTAGTTGTTGGTTGCTGTTCTGACAAGTCTGGCCACGTTGAAAGCAACTCCAGAAGGCACAGCCGAGTAGGTCTTCAAGCCGCCTCTGCTTTGTGCTTGTTAATACCTGTACAGCATTGAGGGGTTGCCATGGGGGTGGTACCCTGGTACTCTGCCTCCCTCTGGGAAGCCTGAAGGATGGAGGAGGCTGGTGGGTGCCTTTGCTCTTTCTTGTTTATCTTATCTTCATCCCATTACCAGGTCCTCTGCACTAGAACTAGCAGCAAGGCGTGATGCTTGCCTTGGGAATCTGGGCTGGAGCAGTGCAGCAGGGCTATTCGCAGCACAGGGGCTTGACTGTAGCTGGTGTAAATCCAGATTTGGGTCTATTTAACTTACTAATAGCCTATACCACCAAAGGGTTAAGGGTTTGGACCCAAAGATTTGACACCTTTTGCGAAATCAAAATAAGAGTTTGGCAGCCCTGTCTGTATCACAGCCGAGGTGCTCCTGGGCACAGCATGGGACACAGGACTCCTCGAGGCTCTGGGTTTCCTTATCACATGGGTGCAGGTAAAGAGCTGTGGCAAGTCTTCCATCACTGCCAGCTCAAGCTGCTGCCTGAAAATTGAGGCTTGTTCATCCAGCTTCTTTCCTTGACACCACCATGAACCATGCTGGAGTTTCACAGGGCAGGTGTTGATGAAGGAATTCACTTTCTTGTCCCCTTTTGTGGATTATCAGAGCGAGCACAGAAGATGAACAAATCCTGCCCTTGCTCAGCAGAGTAAGAGCATGCCAGAATAAAGATCAGATCTGAGCAGTTGTCATCTACTGTATTTATTGAAGGAGGGCTCAGCAGACAGCATTCGCACCCAGATTCCTCCCTAGGTGATAGCTTTTCTCAAGCTGCAACCCAGATCTCCGTCTGGATCTGCACTATGCAGTAGTCTAGGAATAAGGAAGGGATTGATTTGCTGGATCTGACAGATCCAGATCCCTGACAGATCCCTTTGGGTTTTGGTTTTGGGTTCTTTTGCCCACCCCTTATTAGAATTAGTTTCCTTGTGCGCAGATGCCAATAGAGTTGTCAATATTAACACAACAAATGCTCCGTGTAGGTAGACCCAACAGCAAAAGAACATTCAGTGCGAGTCAAAGCAAACCTCATTCATTTACAGCGGTAACATAAACGGCATGACCCACATGCTATAGCAGTTTTCATCTGTGATGGTAAAATACCTTGTGTGACCTCTACTCCGATAACCACCAATGACCTTGATCGTGTAAACAGGACAAAATGAATTTAAAGTCGTATCACAGTTCTCATTAAGAAATTCAGATTTGTTTGGCTTTTTTTCTTTTTAATTTATGTATGTGTGTGGTTGTGTGGGAAAATATAAAGCTTTTTTGTATCAAATAACATCAATCCTTGCACACTCTATGCAAAATTTTGTAAGCATTGCAATAATGCTATGAATTACACAAGGAACTATTTTAACTTTATTACACTTTCTGTATAAAAAAAAAAATTTGTATTTAAATGATTTCAACTGCAATCTTGTAAAATATATTAATAAAATAATGATTGTTAAGAAGGAAAGAGATGTTGAGGGTTTTTTTGTTTGTGTGAGCATGGCATACATGAATTAGACCTCAAACTTTCCTGGGGAACTTGTAGGATGTGTCTGTATCTGTATGTCTGTAGGATGTGCTAGACTGGATCACACAAGTGATCTATTTCACAGTGTCAAGTCCCTGGATATATTCATACCAGAAATGCTGTAGAGAATGGAATGAGAATCTCTGCTGATGACTGTCAGAAGAAAACCTGTCAAAAACAAACCCCAAAAAATCTTTCCTTTGGGGAAGTGACCATCTTGCTTAAAGTTTTGTTGAACTTATCACCCTTGTCCTAGCATTAGAGACTTACAGCCAAGAACTATTGCAGACATTGAGGTCCTGCCTGAGCATCATAAACCTCTCAAAAATGATCATTTGCTGGTGAATGGGATCTGATGCTGCTTGTGCTTCAAACCTGCAAGAACTTCAGGTTTTCCAAGAGGGAGCAGAGAGTCAGGCACACACATCGGGGAAACAGCCCCCCATCTGCACACAGTGTAGGGAGCACGAGCTCAAGTCTGCCTCAAAATAATAATAATTAATAATTAATAATTAAAAAGAAAGCAACCAGCAGCCTGGACCAACTCACAGAAGGCCTCTAGAAAACCTCTGGATGCTTTAACAATCCATCAGTTTCATTTTAATTGGCTCACTAATCAGATGTTCCTGGGTGACTCTGTACATGCCAGGCAATCACTTCTGAGGGTATTTTGCAGGAGCTGGGGTTTAAATATGAATTTGTTCACCCTGGATTTTGTCAATCAATAAGCATTGATTGAGGCTCATTATCTGAACGAATAGCAAGAATTCAACCCAGCTGAAAAGCTGTGCATGCCTTCCAAGTGCACAGGGAGTACAAGCCCAGTCCTCACAGCTTAGACACTGCCAGAATACTTGTTTACCAGTTTGCAGGGGCTACTGTTTACCAGGCTCCAAGGAAGTTCACTCAGTACTGTTTGGTGGGCACACGCAATCTTTTGCTCTCTCACTGGGTTTTGGACTGTTGGCACTTTAAAAACAAAACAAAACAAGACATACTTCAGCTGAAGTTTTTGGCCTGAATTTGGAATTTCTATCAAACTGACAGTGAAATAATTTATTAAGTAACCCTCATTAAGAAGAGTGTTGGCAGGAACTTCACAGCACCCAGAGGAGATGCGGCTCTACGTGGCTGCATGGGCAGCACGCAGCACTGCCAAGGCAGGCAGTGGCCGGATCCTTCCCCAGTACCAGTAAATTCCTCATCAGCTGCCTACAAATGTGCTGCAATTTAAGCAGTGAGCAGTTGGAAACTCAGCCCTAAAAACAGCATATTTACATTGTCCCCATGCTAGAAATGCTAAGTGTGGTACGCGGTAGCAACAACATGTTAACCATTTTTTAAAGGCTGGGAAGCTGTAGTTAAAAACAAGATTTGTCTTTCAAAATTGACTCCTGGGAAAATTACCAGAATGTAATTTCTTCCCAAGTATCTTGCCTTTCGCCTTTTAAGAAGTACTTCCCAATTTTTGCTTTCTTTCCTTTCTACCCCTACAGGTAATGCAGTGTTTCTTTTTTTTCCTAATTAGCAAAGCGAAAAGATGAACCAAACAAAAAAAAATTAATTACAAAAGCAGAAAAGAATCATTGAGATTAACTGAGCCCATTTCACACTCTGTACAGTGATAACTTCACCATTTTAAAACTTGATGTGCAGCCGGGTTTTTGTATTTTTCATCTAAGCCCAGTACAGACAAGTTGCTGCTGCTGAAGTTCAGTTGTTAAATCAGGGTGATTATTTTTTATTTTTATGAACAGTGCCCCGAAATCAGTGATAAGTAGTATCTGGTCTTAACAGTTTTTCTCCAGTGCTGTGACCTTGATTCCTCTCTCCTTAAACTGAACAGAAAATTCCTCCTGAATTTTGTGATGAAGGTTCAGACCTAAATAGCTCCAGTGCCAAATGTATCCCAGAGGAAAATTATATGGCCTCATTTAATAAAGAAAAAGCAAGAAGTCTGGCCAGCAGCTAGAACTTGGCTCTTTTCCGCAGTCATTTCATAATAAAAAGCAGAAATGTAGGTAGTCTTTAAATATTTGATTCACACTATGAGGCTATTGTAATATACATTACTGACATGATCTGCACTTTTTAAAATTGGGGTTTGTGAATAGCCCTTCACATAACAGTTCTGCTTCAGGCCATCATATAACTAGGCTTGTGTAACATCAGCTCTGGTATTTTCCCTTTCACACCTACAGGGGCATTTTTTCCCCTACTTCTCGGCTTTGCTTTCAGTCTCATGAGCAGCACACACTGCAGGCAGAAGACAAGCCCACTGCCTCCTCACTGAGGAATGCGTGTGACCATCTGCTTTGCTCCATTTAGTGGGTGAATGTAGGGAGGGCAAATGCACAAAACACCTTTTAAATCTCTGAAATAACCTCATTTGTCTTGGCTTTCTGCTCCCCCAGCCACAGCACACAGATGGCAGGGCTGGAACCCTTCCTGAGGCTCCTGATTCCACCTCTCCTTCCTTGACAGCCCTATTCCCATGCCCCTTCCTGACTCAGACTATGAAACAGAAGTATTTTAAAAGACAGCACAATCCACAAGTACCCAGGGGACAATAAAACCTCAGTGCTGCTCAGTATTTCAGCACCTTTTCAAACAAAAACATCCACATTACCTGGCCTGAACTCTACCTACACCTTGAGTTTAGCAGCTGAGAGCTCCAAGCCAGCCAGAGGATGCTGAGCATGACTGAGATGGGGTTTTACTTACTGAATATGGAACTTGCATCTGCTTTGCCAGATTGGAGAGAGCTAACAAAAACCAAAGACAAGAAACATTACCTGCACAAGGCAAAAAGTAGTAGTAGTAGTAGTGCTGTATCTATATAGTTGCCACTCTTACCCTAAGCCTCCTTCCTTCATCGAACCAACATGCTACATCTCGTGCCCTGGGGGATGAGGTTTTCATAGAAGCTGCTGCAGTTGGGGTTGGCTGCTCCCTGCCTCAATGCTGCAATCTTCAGTATCCTCAAACGCATTCAGGATGGAGCAGAGTGATGGAGAAATGCCCTGCTTCTCCCAGCATGGCAGGATGGAGCAGTGCAGGCAAATAGGATGCTCCATAGCAAGACATTCACTCCCTGCCATAGCAGGAAGTCTATTAGGAAGAACATGGTTTTCACCCCAGTGTGTCCCACATGACATTATATGGATTTCAATGCTCTTAAGGAACAAACCAAAGGCTGAAATAAGCAGTGTTACAGCTGACATTGGTCCCAGAGAGGGCCACATTTATCTTAATGCCCACCCAGCAAACACAACCTTTGCAAACCAGGTTGCAAAAACTTCTCATTGCTTCCAGTATCAGCAGGTTTAGCAGTAATAACTGACTGATTGGGAAGTGTGAGAGGGTGTATGTGTATTCATGCGTGAGGATAGGGGAAGATACATTTCTGAATAATGTGTCATTTGTAACAACTCCCCAAATGATTTGGGTATTTCAATAAACCCTAGTCTCAAAAGAGAGTTCTTGCAACACAATCATCTTGAACCATAATAACTAAATTTGAAAATAACTATAATCTGCTAGAAAGACATTAAAACATCTATAGGGCTGTGAATGCTATGGAAGCTCTGCACACATACACATGCACACATGATTAACAAAGAAAAAAGAAAGAAGAAAAGCACTGTCACTTTTAAGAAAACCCACAACCTGCCACCTACACGATGAACTTTTAAGCACAGAATGCAACATCCAATGAATTATTTATGAATTAATTTGCAATGAACAGTTTAGCAAAGGAAACATAAACTGGCAGCACGGCCCTGCCTGGGGTGATGGCTGGGGACACGAGTGTGCTGTTCCTGTGGCAAGAAGACATTTACCAGTACATGCGATGAGTTGCACACCAAGAAAGTTTAGGACAGAAATCCAATTCCTAGCGAATACCAGCCTGATGTACTAATATCCCAACATACCCTGTGACCCCACTCGCACACACGCCATCACTCATCCAGTGCCAAGTGACAGACAGGAGTGGTTTTGAGGCTACAGAGATTTGCTGTGGCTGTAACCACCCTCATCACCCTCCACCTCACACCTTTCCCCCACCGCATTGTTTTTATGCTAAACTAAAACACGAGTACAGCGAGCTGCTGCTTAAAGGCTAATGATGGGAACAACAAAATCAGGAGATAAAAAGGCCACATCCTGCTTTTAAATTAATTCTTTATAGCCAGGCTGTAAAAGGGGCTGTCCCTGCTCAATGCTGGAATGCACTGAGGGCTCCACATCAGCAGTGGCCTTTAGCATGACATTAAATTAGTGCTTTTGTGAGTCTTTTTTCTCCTCCTCATCTATCTCTGGTTTGACTGTGGCTGAAGCCCAGCCCCCTTCCTGATGCTTGCCATGCGGCTGCGTAACATGCTTTTGTGCTGTCCGGCTGCTGCACGTCTTCTTTCCTTAATCCAAACATGGATCATGGGCATAAACAAACCTGTCTGTATTCCTGGCAGAGCTGAGAATTGCATTCAGTAACTCCTGGGGCAGGGGTGATGTTGGAGCTAGCAGGAGAACACAGGCAGGAGAGGCTTGGGAGAAACCAAAAGCAGAGCAGGGAGGTTGGCCTGAACTAGGCTGTCCTGGGCTTGCTGCAGCTCCTGCGGCATTGCCAGGTGTAAGCTGTGCTGGATCACATTTACTTGTGCAAATAGAGCAGCACACACTTCCACACAGCATAGCTCCTGGCTGCTGTAGTTTGAAGAGTTTATAAATGCTTTTGGATCTCTTATTTTTTCATTCATTTCTGGAGCAACTTCAGCGTCCTGGTGCTAGTGGGTGACTGAGGTTACTGCTCCCTTTATGCACCCTACCACTGAGCATGATTTAGCTCTCTTCCTACAATGACTTCTGTAATGGTCACTTTTCTAAGAAATATGCATCTCAGCTACCCTTAGCCCTGGCTGTACCCTTGTCCCCAAGCCCAGCACAGTAGTGCACAGCCCTGCAAGCCAGGTGGGGCATGGGGGATTTTTTGGCAACAAAAACCCCTTTGTCCAGGCAGCCAGTGGTTCTCAGTGGGAAGAAAAGCAGCATCGCGTCCCCCCATAAGTCTGATTCACACCTCTGTAGGGTCTGAATGATGAGATGAAACCATGATATTTTCCCCAACGCAAGCAAGAATCTGCCCTTTGTGTTGTCTTCCATGAGAAATACTGAAGGTAAAAGGAGAAGGATGCTACCATAGTTTAAAGAAGTTGACATCATCTGACCTTAAGAACCAGGGTATGATGCTGGGTGTGTGCATCCCCCAGCATCATCCTGCACTAGGCATCCACTCTCAGCACCTCTGGGCTGGTGCCACACTGCTCTGTTCAGACATCCCTGTCCTGCACTGCTCCTCGCTGTGATTAATGGGAACTGAGAGCCCAGTGGGGTACTGCAAGTCCTTAATATAACAACAGACCAACTAACGGGCATTAGAAGCTTGTTGGGACAAGAAAAAGGCCTGTCTGCATTACTGCTAACAACTACCTTTGACTTGCATTTCCCAGACTTTTAGGAAGCTGTCAACCTTAGCAAAAATCCCTTCAAACATGAAAGCTCAGGTGAAAAGATAGCTGAAAGAATTAGTGATGAAATCATATTTCCTGATCCAGAAGTGCCAAGGCTAGGTCTGATTTCAGCGGGAATATTCACATACCTAAAGAGAGGCATATGCTTCTGAAGCGGCCACTGGCAGGCTGCAAAGTAGCTCACTCTCAGGGGTGGATGCAGCCATGCCAGTGTGAGTAGGATGCGTTTTCTGTTCATCAGCAGGAGACAGATTTAGAGGGGGATTTTTTACATGCTGCACGGAAAGGAATTCCCAGAGTAATTAAAGCTTTTTCTCTTCTGGCTCTGGAGATGGTGTTCAGGACTTCACCCAGTATCCAGGTAAGAGATTGTTCTGCCTGGAGTTAGAGTTTAAAAACTTCAGAAGAAAAAGAAGGTCCATTCAGCCATGTCAGTTATTTAAAAGCCTGGAGACAAGGTGTGCTGAAGTAGCGGAGGAGCAAATGGAAGTCAGAGCTGAGGCTGGAAAAACTCTTTCTTCCACTTAGGTTCAAGACCACACTAAGGCACTTCAGTTATTGGCTGGGAAAAGGCAGCACAAATCATAGAGGAGGTGCTGGCACTTCACTCGTTGGAGCACAAGCCTGCCAATGGCATCATTTGGACGTTTAAAGCCCTTGGCTCTAATTGTAGCATGTCCATGCTTGAATAAACAGTGCTAGGACTACAGTCATTGCGGAAAATGGGATGGAATATGTCCCAGTCTGCCAGAGAAGGGAAGCTAGTTCTGGCTCGGCTGGGCAGGGCAGATGGCACAGAAAGCCTCTTATATCCTGACACCTCTCCACAATGGTCTACCTCAAGATGAGAGAGATGATTAGGTGCAAAAAGAGAGGTTAAAGAAGACAAAAACATCCCTTATGCAAATGCTCCACTTAAAGTCACTGACATGCAGCCTAAACTGGTGGCTCGCAGCCTCTTCAGCAGTCAGTTCTGCAGAGGTTGGGAAGTCGAGGGTGTCTGCTGTCCCCACAGGCGGGAGCAAGACTCCTGGGAACCAGGAATAGTTCCTACTCATGCAAAGAAATACAGCCCTCAGCCAGTTCCGAGGCTGAGATTCTGGCTAGAGCAAGACTGCTGCCCAGACACTCAATTCTCACATGCCTTATATCTCACCTTGTGTTATTTACTGTCTTCATTAAAGTGTTTAGTGAACTCTAGGTAAATGTCTGAATCCTATAACAGGAAAAGCCACAGGCAGTGCTGGGAGGCCTAGCCCTCCAGGTCTTTATCTTTGTAGAAAGCAGGTCTTGTGTCTTTGAGAGAAACACTCTGGCTATTGTTAATTATCGATCACTGAAGCCAAGCTTTTATGCCCTGGACATCTGTTGCTCCATGGCAGATGCAAAGACAGCGTCAAAAATGGGACAACAGGGTTAGAAGACAAGTAAATATCATCATTTTAGTAAGAATTAGTATTTTGCCTGGCTAGTCCATCTTCTTTCATGCACAGAAAGAAAAATTGTAGGGACTCAGTCCCCGGAAAGACAGTTCCTTCACTTCCTTATTAATACTGAGAATCAAACGCTAAACACAGCAGACAAAGCACACATAGGACTAATTCACTGCTAGAGCAACATCAAACCAAAAAGGCCTCTAGCTCCGGCTCTCATTCCTCTTCTCTTTCTGTCCAGATGGAGCATTCCCTGTGCCCGTGTGCTGGGGAGAAGTAAGGAAGCAAAGGAGCCAACAACAGTACTACCTCAGAAATAAGTTAAAAATAAAATGACTTCTCAAGAAACAGGAGACCTGGAGGCTCCCAGCATTCAGATTTGGCTCATTCCAAAGGGAGGAGAACAACAGCACAACTGAGCAGTAGTAGGGAAAAAACAGCTATTTTTAGCATGGTCCTTGGGGGGAATTGAAGACAAGTTTAAGTGTAGCTCCTGTCTCCAAGAAACTTGGGACTTGCCCCAGAAGGAAGATAATCTGGGGAGGTGATCCAAAACATTGGGTGCAGAAGATGCTCCATCCAAGACTGCTTTGGTCTGCTATTCTTTTTCAAATGTTACTGTACTACCTCTGATTTCTCCCTGGTGCATCTCCTAAGGTGGTCCCCTCAGCCTGACACTGAGTAACAAATGCAGTTGTGACTTGTACACGAGGTAATGAGATGCCAGGCACATGGAGAACCTGATAAGTAATGTTCTCTGTTAATTACTGATGTTTGCTTAGCAAATAGCTGTTAAAATGCCTCAGTGCACCAACTTTTCTGGGACCACTTTGTATTTCCCAAATGTTTAGCTGGCAAAAGACTGACAGATGCCTTCCTCTGATTATTTTCCCTCTAACTGACAGAAGTTTGGAAATGTTGATTTGACAATCCCTGCAGACAACAGGTCAGACACCTCCGAGATGCAAGAATTTGCTTTCAAAAATGATAAAGGCAAGCAAGTAACATGAATTTAATGTGGAAACAGCATTCTTCCACCCCCTGGCTAGACATGAAACCAACGTGAAGAGCAGCATAGAAAGATAATGTCTGGTTGTACAGATACTAACCCTGAGGCTCATCTGCGTGAGTTCACCCAGCTCTAGCCCAAGAATTTAGAGAGATCTGAATTACCTCCAAGGCAGAATTAACATTTGACATATAGTTAGGTAGAATAAAAGAGCTGAACTTCCCCATTCAGGGCCCTGAAACTTCTTGTCTATGCCAATACCCCACACTCTGTCTATCCGAGCAGCCACTAGCTAGCACAGACTTGGAAGAGCTTCCTTGTAGGGGCAAACATTAATAATCAGTAAAGTGCTATTGCTTCTGACTTCTAACTGCAAAGTGGAACTTGGGCCAAATTTGTAAATATTCAGTCTTATGGTAAAATTAGACACAGCAAACTATTTAAGGAAAATTGACTTTGAGACTAATGCATGAGGCTAGGGTTCAGGAAACCTATCTAGAACAATTCCAAATAAGCCATTGACTGTCTCTGTCTGCAGCTCTGTTCTGGGATTAATACATTGCTTTGGAGATTCTTCTCTAGCACACAATGAAATAGCTTGCACAAAGAAGCTTCAGATAACCTGTATAGAGAACCCTTTCTTAGTTCTACTCTATTATCTATCATATTAGAAATATACACTTACAGCCCTGTTGCAGGGGTTAACACAGAAACCTTCTGTCTGCAACATACCTGAACATTACGTAATGCAGAAGCTGTTTGCTTAAAAGGCTTAGACAAAACCTGGGAAAAGCAGAAGTTGAGGAAGAGAAGAAACGAAACAGAGCCCACATGACATCACTAGAAGATATCCATACCCGTTATCTTTTTGCTGAAGTCTTGCATCGAATGAGCTTTGAGACATCTATGAAGAGGCAATCTGCTTCCCGCCATGTCTGGTCTACATGCCTGGAGGCTGGCTGAAACCTATATTTACCCAGGATAATTACAAAAGGAATGATTTCTGACACCATGGAAGTTGACCTTCTTGTTTAAGCAGGAAGTCTGCCAGATCATATTATTTTCGTTGTCAGCTACAACCCATCGAGCAGTGACTTAAACTTCTATATGCTGCTAAAAAGAAAAGGATAATCCCTCTTATAAGGCTGAACTTTGATTTCTAAAAATTCATGCATGTTGCTTTTATGTATAGGTCAAAGCTTCCATTTTCTGGATGAACACTGATATTTCTGTACTGAATGAAGCTTTGATACACTATGCAGCTATTTGAAACTAAGCTATTCCCTCTGGAGCTTCCTAAACAGAAGTGATTGAAGATCACAATTCAACACTGTTGCATTTTGGTGCAAGTGGTATTTTAATGGCTGAACAGCTCAATTTGCACTTACAAGCAATTGTCAGCAAATGCTCTCACAAGCATCAGTTCTGTAGCCTCTACTCTATAAAGTAACTTTTGTCAGGCAGTTTTACTGGCATAGTCTTGCTGAGTAAACATGAGATGGAAGATACCAGTTCTGAGAGTAGGAAGGAAGGGAGGGAGGAGCTGAAGAACCTGTTGTTCTACATGGCTGAGACGATACCCTTTTTCAGAGGGCACTAGTGAAGAAATCTTGAAGTCTGAGGTGCAAATTAGCTCTCTTTAAACTGCCTAAAGAGATTCCCTCAGACTGGGAATGCTGTCTCAATCCTGCTAAGTAGATTATCTAAATTTTGGTAGGCATACTGTGACTGCCTTTACTACATATAAACCAGTTTGATTTCTTCTTTGGACACATCAGCCCAGTTCCCTCCTAGACACAGCAATTTACCTGAGATACAGTTCAGAGAATAAAATTCATATCAGCTTTGGCCTGTCATAGAATTATCACAAGTTTAATCATTTAAACTCCCTAATAACTAGTTCCAGATTTGGGGTGGGGGGAGCGGAAGAAGAAAAGAAAAATCATAGCTGGGAACAGTTTTGTTAATCTTATTGAGTGTTACCTAGCTAAAACATAAAAGGGAATTTTAAAAATCGATTTCTGTCCTCTGTAATCAAAGCCTGGGGAACAGATCTTCAGCAAATATTCATAGCAATGAAACATTTATAGACATGCTGCTTTGGTTTACCTACAGACTTCCTAGCCATGTTTCTGAACTGGCATCCAGGTGTCATTAGCCTACTCCAAGAACTCATGACCTGCACATCTTCAGAAGTACCACATGGAAAATTCTTTCTAATCATGCAGCAGATGTGGAAGAAATGTATATTGTCTAAACTTCCAGTAACAAATGAGATTTCATAACCAGGATCACAATTTATAACTGCAAAATTTCTGTTGATTTCAAAGAAAACAGAATTTGGATCTCTGAAGCATTAGTACAGCAAATGTAAAATTCCTGCAAGTGAACACCTCTCTAGGAAGAAGACTTCTAAAGCTACCAGTTTTAGTGTTTGGTTCAAAAGAAAGCCACAGGTGATCTTTCTGACTTGTAAAACACATTTAACTGAACCAATCTGTCATCTATGCATCTAGCTTTATCTAACCAGTTTCTCTATTAGCACTCATCACCATGGTATCTGAACTTCTTCTGCTGGAGCTGTTATTCCAATTACTTTAGTGTAGCTGCTGACATGTAACCAAGAGCAAAATGTTAGGAAAATAATGCTCCAATTAGTTTCTCCCTCTTTGTCTAACAACGCAGAAAGTCACACTGTGAAGGATTGTTTCCAGAGCTTGCTCTCTGTGGTAGTCTTTCCTCTTTTCTTTTTATTGTTGCCACTGCAATGTTAACACAGAAGTTTGGCAGTCTCCCATCTGAATCTCATATTGAAGCTCAAACTATTTATGATTAATAGTCAATACAAATCAAATACCTCCTATGTAAGTTAGCCACTGCTCTGCTGAATTTCTTGCTGCTCCTGTGCTGACCCAAACATATGTAGGGGAAAGAAAAATGCTTTCTTTAAGCATCCTGACTAATAATTGAAATAGAAAAACTCCTGATAAAGAGAGGTCTAAATATACAGCAAGTCTGAAGAAACTACTGATTGGTGATCACAAACTCCTTCTTTCTCAGCAGTTCTCTGGGATTTAGAATAAATTTCATGACTGACAAAATATTTCAGTCATAGCATAAGAATTCTAAAAAACTTTGGAGACTGTTCCCAAGATAAATCTTGCTGTATTAACCTTTTAGCTTAAAAATCAAGTATCTCGCTTAAGGGTGGGTTAATCAGCACTTCAAGCTTTTTTACTGTGGACCCTCCTATACCACCAGGAGTTGCAATCATTTGTCATTCCATTTCAGCTCTTGCTTACCAGAAAATAAAACAAGTGGTAACAGGACTAAAGAGCAATGCCTCACCCAGCTGCAACCAGGCTTTCTCCTTGACTTACATCCCACCTGCTGGTGGACACACACTGCTGCCTGCCCCTTGCTCAAACAGCACCCAAGTGCTCCACATGAGGAGCCTATTAAGCTGGTTTTCTCTGTAACCCATGAGTTTTCTCATTTACTCTTCCAATTCTTCAAAACTTCAAAAGCACAGTTTTCCAGTCAGACTCTCAGCAGAACAGCAAATAAAATCTGTTCATGCATAGGAGGTAGGACTCAGCCCGACCACTGTGAGTTGTCTGGACAGTAGCAGGGAAAAGGAAAACCACACGTGCCACTGTGACAAAGCTGATTTCCAATCCATCTCTGACGATCTCACATCCAGGCTTCCAGTGCCCTCTTTGGGGCAGCACCTGTCAGTAGGCCCATGTCATAAACCCTCATATATCATTTAAGATGATAAAGAGGATCTTAGGAAAAGAAGAGTTAATTCTACTAACAGCATGAGCTGTGCTTGCAAAGCCTTGAGCCTTAACTACAACCACAGCCATGGGAATGCCTGCTCTGAGACCATTCCTCATGAAGGGAGACAGCAAACACCACTGATGTTCCATGGCTGTTACAGTTACATCCCGCTTGCTGCAGTTTCTCACTTAAACATGACTGCTTCTGCTGAGCAGTAAAGTATCTATAGCAGAACCAATTCTGTTTAATGTACTATCATCTGAAAAAGAAACTGCTTTGAAGCTTTGCAGATCATCACAACCAGTAGAAAGGATTAGCTGACTATTTTGTGAATGAGATGGATTAGGAGATGTGCTGGAATACAACTGTACTGGCTGACAACAGGCTGGTGCTTCTGAATCACCAGGCTTTCCTTTCTCTTTTTTAAACCAAACCCAACATACTCAGAACATGTAAGGACCAAATCCTGATTCTGTAACAGGTAGCAGCAGACATCCCTTCACCTGAACTCTCTCCAGGTATGGCAGAACTTAGTTTGATCAGTGCAACGCTGTGCTGACACTTACTTTGCTGATGATAACAGTAATTAAAACTCATTGTGTGATAAAAGGAAATAGCAACTCCCTTTCTACAATGAAATCCAGCCCAGAACCTCACAGCATACAAAGCTTTTGAGATATTTTGAGGTCAACTGAGACATTTTGATTCACTTATTTATAACACCTCTCTCCAATGGCTGCCAGAAAAGTAGAAAGGAAAATAAACTGCCAAGGTTTTTAACCACTTACCCCATGGAGGAATTTCATGTCTATATAATGCTGTCTCAAAACATCTCCTGGAGTATAAGCAGAGGTACTGGGTATTGACTTCCAGAACCATGTTAATACTGATGACAAGTTGTTTACTTCTCAAGCCTGGCAAACAAATGCCATCTCTCCCAGGACTGTGGGGTTTTGCTGTCCAGACATTGATGGGTTTATACATACATCAACCAAGGTTCAGCTTACTAAAGGAAGGTGCTTGTTCTACTAAAGGAGTTGCTACCTGAACAACTTTTACCATAAAAAGGTCAAATATCTCTCCAAGCATAGGCATGAAGCATCTTTTAGATAAATAATGAGCAGGGAAAAGCTACAAAGTCTTCTAAAAATAATCTGTGAAACTAAAGTGAAGGATCAAGGGTTTTGCTGATAAGAATCTTTCTCAACAGCCTTCTTTTTGGTTAAAAATAAGTGTGACTGACCTTGAAACCCTTCTATAAAAAGTTTCTCTTTTGAGAAGTCACCTAAAAATTGACAGGTTCTGAAGCTTTAGTGTTCTGTAGTAACACCACCACCACCTCCATTCTCCAAACATAATTAAATTCAGATTAAAACTTTAAATAGCTGAAAGTGAAATCATGTATTTTGGGTTATTTCTACAATTCCTTTGGCAGCTCTGAACATGCAGGATGATGGAGTGTTTAAACTATTAAGATTCAACTTTTTACCCAAATAGGGAGAAGTATGAGTCCAATGGCATTAACGACCTGCAAAGATTTCAGTGCCGTCACCACAGGTATGTGAATATCAGTGGAACAGGTACACTATCACTCCTAAACATGCTTATCCTTTCAGTTAGTTCAGCCTGAGAGTCTGTCAGGGTGACACATGCTGGTGTCTCTCCATGGACTGTTACCTGCCTTGTCCTGTTTCGAGACACACCACCAAGACAAGAAGTTCAAGCTGGCAAGCAGAAAAGCTTAATCAATGGCCACCATAATGTTATGTGTGACAACTTACTCAGAGGTCTTGAGAGCAACTTCAGACAGGTGAGTTGTCCTCTGGCACTACAGGAAAGGGTGATAACTATCTGGAAATAGTTAAAAAATCCCAAATCCCCAAATTCTGCTTTTAACAAGAGGTATGAAGAAAGATTCCTTAGCTGTGCCTGACTTCTCGTTGTGTCGTTTGTCTGGGTCATACTTTATTTTTCCATTTCCTTGTGCAGACATTGTGGTTACCTTCACAATGTATTTCACAGGGAGAACCAGTGAGCTCCTGTTTTCCCCAGGCTGCACAGTTCAGCAACTGAAGGAGCAGTGCTTCCAGCATAGCAAGGCAGCTTTTCCTATTAACACACAGGAGACCCCACACCCTGAATAATTCTGCTTTATTCTGTGCCTGATGATACACCACAGAAAGCAGATTTACTCTTCCAGAGTGTGGAACCTGTCATCACAACTTTCTTTTTATCTTTTTCTGGGAACCAAGGAGACAGATAGATAAGAAACTTTTCTTTTGGGTAAGTTGTGGGTGTTTTTCTGACAGCCTCTGTGTCTTGTACACTTGTACCATACTTAGTGTAGATAAAAGTACAAATATTTTGCATAATTACAAGGATGTTAACATTCATAGTGCCTGTGGCATCAGTTCTAATTTAGCAAAGTGAATCAGTTCCTTTTCCTAACAATTCATCAGTGCTGTGCCAAACAGAAAGGCTGCATCGTGCTTGGCTGCTACCACACTTGAACATTAGCAATTCTAATGGCAGAACTTCTTTAAGTGTTACTCTACTGGAAAAAACCAACTTCTTAAAAACACAGAAAGTTCTCAAATCTCAGCTTTGACATAACACAGGCAGATACTGCAATAGCAGAATCAACTTATAATCATGGGTGAAGGTTGCTGTACTTTTCTCTCCACACCATTTCCCTGTCTCACGGGTCTGTTTTACATGGTACATAGTACTCTGGACACCATTAGCACAGCCAGGGCATGCTAGCAGAGCAGAAAAAGTGTTTTCACCTCAAAAGGAACTGAGGCAGAAGAGCAAATTCCCAGAAATTAGTGGGAAAATGCCTAGAAAGCAGTGGAGGAAATCCTTGAAAGTAGTAGGAAAATGCTCCTAGGAAGGAGCAGGAAAACTCTTAGAAAGCACAGGGCAATTCCCCCAAAGCACCACCCAAATTTCTGGAAAGCAACTGATTAAGTGCTTCAACACTGCAGAATATTCATAGGAAAGAGTGGGAAAATTCTTAGAGGGTTTGGTGTGAATTCTTAGAAAACTAATGGCAAGTGCCTGGAAAGTACCATGTGAATTCTTAGAAAGTGGTGGGAAAAATTCAAGAAAGCACCAGTAAAATTCCTAGAAAGCAACAGATTAATTTTTAATGAAATTGATTAGTTGATTTAATTTTCTAGAGAACAATCAAATTGAACAGCATCAGTACAATTCCTAGAAAGCAAAAATTCCTAGAAAAACCCAAAAACCAAGCAAAAATTCCTAGCAAAAAAGCAAGCATGGGGGAAGCCACAAAAAGCAACAGAAATTTTCTCAACAAGCACACGTTGAAAGGCTGTGAGAAAATTTACTACAAAGACACACACAAAAATATCTGAAAAACAGCTGCTAAAATTCATAAACTGCAGCAGGAAACTGCCTAGAAAGCACCGGGAAACTTCCTAGAGAGATTCTAGCCCAAGGAATTGCTGGAAAGTCCTACATGAAATCCTAGGAGGACTCTAGATTGAGGAATTCCTGGAAAACCAAAGAAATTGCCCTAAACCTTCCAACACAAAGATTCCTGGAAAGCAATTCTTATATTCTTAGAAAGCCATGGGGACTTACGAGGAAGGATTTGTACAGAGGGATTCCTAGAAAGCTGTGGGAAATTCCTAGAAAATATTTAGATTGAGGCATCGTTAGAAACCCATGGGAGGGTCTAGATGAGGACGTTCCTCAAAAGCCAGGGGACATCCCTAGTCATTTTCCTCAGAGGTATTCTCCTTTCGAGCATAGCACAACCTTATTCTCCCAGGATGTTACAGCCACCCAACCACTGTAGCGGGGAAGCAGCTACACCAAAGCGTGTGGTTCCCTGTGACACAAGAATTACTCTGCTGCATAAGCACTCTCATCCTGGAGGAATTAGAACACTGCAGCAGGCCCTGGTGGTATCTGCTAAGTAGTCACAAATTTTGTGCGAAGAAACATAGGGTGGGACCATGGAATCCTTATAAACAGCCATTTGGGGAAGGAGAGTGCAAGAGCACTGCCTGAGAGGCTTTTGTTGCTGCTTATATTAAATTAATTCAAGAAGCCCTTACAGTAGTTCAAGCAGAAGAGAAAAGACCTACTATTAGAACTTATCCTTTATGGAGAGCTGGTCTCATTCCTAATGAGGTTTCACTGTGTCGTGCAGCTAAACACATTCCAAAAAAGCTTTGGCAGGCAAGAGACTCAGCATGAGCACAAGCTGCCACAGCAGGGTGCCCATCAGCTGCAAGACCTGATTATGCCAATAATTAAAAAGACAGCATTGGGCACAGCTGGACATCCTGGGAGTCAGGTAGGTTACAGCTGTGGGTGCAGACAATTTTAATCTCTTCCCTGTCTTATCCTGCTTCCCTATGTTTGTGACTCTAGACTTTCCTTTTCCTTATTTTGTTCTTTCATTTCAAACCCTGGATGAAGAGCAGGCATCACAAGGTGGTGACATGGTAAGGGTGGCTTTATGGCATGAAGTCACACAGGATCTGACTTGAGCCTGGTGCAATTCAGAACAGTCTTGAAGTAGTCTCTAAGAGTCACCTGGGAGCTGTTCGGAAACAGCTACAGTCTGGTAACACCAGCTCTGCCCTCAAATTGCCTTCTGTCACATCTGGCCATTACAATCAGCTGCTTAACCTTGATGATTTCTCTGATTCTAGACGAATGTCCAAGCTGCTGATGAAGAAAGTGTTAGACACATGCACAAAAGGGCCAAAGATTTAGCTTGTCAGGTCATGAGCAAGCCTGATTCCTGCTCCAGAGATGGGCATGGAAGGAGGGAGGGGATGATTGCATCAAGCCAACAGGCAGCACCTTCCCTCTGCCACCACTCTATGACCCTTTCTCTAGCTCAAGTGCCACACATTGCTTTGATTTTATTCTTCCCATGTTATGCCCTGTGGCTCAATGTTTGGTTTATGCAGAGAGGGATTGTGTCTATATTCACATATAAATTGAAAATGTATTAAACCTGTCAGTTATCCTGGTTTATGTACATATTTTATTTCTCCTTCATATTCAGCTCTTTCACAGCCACAATATTTTGTGTTCTTTATATGAAAATTAATAAAAAAATTGGATCATCATGAAGGACTTAATTTCCTTAAGCTAGCAGTGGTGAGAAAAAAATCCCATGTGCTTTTTGTCACCTCAGTTTCAATCAGTCGAAAGAAAATTTCCATCAACTCAGTCCATACACTTTTCCTCTCTGTTTACTCTTCCTGTACTGCATGGATTCAAGCTAAACTGCAAGAAGATTTTTATGGGCTTTTTAGATTAGTGCACATAGTGTTGCACACAGGCAAGAAATACATCTCTTCTGTAGCCTCCTGCTACCTGCCCAGGGTAGCCACTGAATGGCATTTCACATGCCTTATTTCCCATTTGGATTTATGTAGCTTCTATTTACAGCCTTCGAAATTTACTTGTGCTGTTTCCTTCAGATTAAAAAACTATTCTGCCTGCTGTTGTTACTTACAGGCTGTGGCTGGGTCACCTTTTAACCTTCCCTTGCATAAATCCCCAAACAGCTTCTTCAGCCCAGCACATTTATATCTTGAAGTTTTCTTGTTATTTTTTAACCTGCTATGTTTTGATGGACAGTTTTGGGCTTGTGGAACCAGCTTAAAATACTGACTTATTTGGGATGGTGGGAAGAGGTTCTACCAGCTCTCTCCTCCTACCTGAACACTACCTGTTAATTGTACTTGCTCCACTACCTGCTACCAGCTTCCTCCCTCCAACGGCCCCAACAGAAGTCACAAGGGAAAACAAAGCTTCATCTGGATTTTAAGAAAAGGAAGAAATCTGACTGCCCAGATTCTGCCAGGGAGATCTGAACTTGACCATCCTACAGACATCACCCATATGATGGGTCCTGGGGACCTTCTGTGACACACCTCCAGCACACCAGACTGGAGGAAAGGAAGGAATGCCATGGTGCTAAGAGGGCTAATTCTCATTATGTCCTTAGGGAAGTTAATATAAACCTGCTGGCATGTATTCTGGGGGACTGATGCTGTGGAGCGCTGCTCCTCCAAGTCAGGGTGCAAAGGATGAACATTAAATCTGAAAGAGTCCCGGGCATGGAACCCTGAGTGCCAGACTGCTGCTGCTCGGTGTCAGCTGTGAGGCCCGTTATGAAGTCCCAACCCAGCCAAGCACACACTGAGTTTGTGCAAACACTGTGGAATTCATCTGCTTTTTCTGTCTGAAGCTTGTTGGTTTTGCCAAAAAGACTTTTCTGATTCCTCTCCACACCTATTCCTCCATATCCATTACATGCAAGTTATTTGCTCTCAGTAATTGAGAAGGGATGGGCAGAGCAACCAAGTCTCTCACATTTTGTTCAAAATCCTTTTTGTGCCCTTCTGGTTTAGTTAAATTTGGTCAGGCTTTTCTGCTGCCCTTTGGACCATAGCAAATAGCTCATCACTTCAGATTTGGGACGGTGAAAAGAAAAGGAACAGTAGTGCCACCTGCAGCAGAAAGACTAAAACGTAGGGATCCAGGCCTGCAGGTTGAGTATCAAGCAGGAATTTTCATTTGGTCCCTATATAGTTCTGACTTTCAGAAAAACCTTCTTATGCAAAGATAACAAGGTCAGTGCTTTTTAACATGGGAATCTGCATTGCTATTTTCCTAAACCCCTGGCTGAATGAAGGCAGACTATGATGCTTGCAGTAAATTCAAAGTGAGCTCCAGCCAGCTGTTCATGTAGGTTTTGGACCATGCCTGCCCAGTCCAGTAGTGGCTTTGCCAGTGCCCTGCTGTGCTCAGACAGGCAGTGCACTGCAGCCAGCTCAGCCCTGGCATTCCACAAGTAAGCAGAGTTGCAGGGGCTTCAAACCCTGCAGCTGGATCATCCCTGCTTCCAGCAGCTATGAGGAAACAACAGGGCTTCCAGTGATACTGCAAAGACCATCAGTTCTGAATAATTTCATAGTGGAGTGAAAATGAGAGCAACAATGAGCAAACCTTCCCACAATACTTCTTATCCACAGCCCTCTGCTCACTGGGGACCTTCATTGATCACATTGTTTTTTCATAGTGTCCCTTTAGACCTCAGGTGGCTTTTTTTCCATCAAGATCTTCTCATTGCCCAAACGGAGTAGGGTTAAGATTAAGACCCAACACTGCTCCTCCCATACTGGCTTGCAGAACTGAAAGTTCTGCCCAGGGCTTTCAGAAAAATAAGCAGTGATTGCACTTGGAGCTGCTACTGCCCGAATCTCTGTTTAATATCAATTTGCTAATGTTAGTCTTTCTAATTTAGTGAAAATAGACTTACACAGCAACACCTTAGTTTTCAATCAATCATCAGGCAATTACTGGACAATCACTGTTGTACTCTGTAGTCATAGGCAGCACAGAAGAGCAAGCACAACACCACGACAGTAAGAAAAGATACAAGCCTGACCACATTTTACATACGTACAGATACAGCCTTTTCTTCCCCATTTTTTTCTGATGTATAAGAGTGCAGAGCACTTCTAAGATGCCTAACATGCCCCAGCCAACCCATCTCTAACCCCAGGCTTTGCAATAAGACGTGGTCACAGACAGAATCCACATGTGCCATTATGAAATAGTCCATGGGGTTCATCCCAGCTTCAGCATCTGGTCGCAAACCTCCTGTATTGCTCCTCAGGGACAGCTTTCCACTAGCACTGAGGATACAGCCAACTGATCTCTAAAGACACAACTCACTTTTACTTATAGGCCACACAAATCCCCTTGCACCATTGGGCAGCTCTTACAGAGCATCTCCATAGAGAACAAGAAGACCTGGGGATGCAGCATAGGGTAGGATGCAGAGCAATGTCTTCTCAATAAGTTTCTGTAAAACATCTTCTTTCTGAAAAATGTCATAGAATCAACTAGGTTAAAAAAGACCTTTAAGATCATCTAGTCCAACCTTTACCCCAGCACTGTCAAGGCCACCACTAACCCGTGTCACTGAGGGCCTCATCTACACGGTGTGTGAACACTTCCAGGGATGGTGACTCCAGCACTGCCCTGGGCAGCCTGTTCCAATGCCTGACCACCCTCTCTGTGAAGAAGTCATTCCTAATCTCCAGCTTAACCTCTCCTGGTGCAGCTTGAGGCCATTTCTTCTTGTCCTATCACTTCTTACTTGAGATTAGAGACCAGCCCCCTACCGACTCCATCCTCCCTTCAGGCAGTTGTAGTGAGCAATAAAGTCCCCCTGAGCCTTCTCTTCTCCAGACTAAAACCCCCCCAGATCCCTCAGCCGTTCCTCACGACACTTGTGCTCCAGACCCTTCACCAGCTCTGTTGCCCTCCTCTGGAATCGCTCCAGCACCTCAATGTCTCTCTTGTAGTGAGGGGCCCAGAACTGAACACCGGCCCTGCATTGCCTTCAATTACCTTGTCCCACTCCTCCTTGCCTTGCTTTGCCCATCCATTTCATTAAAGTTCAGACCTTCTGTGGACATTTTCTTGCTAATGATTTTTCATTAAAGAAAAGCACAGGCCATCCCATAAACATCTTGGTAACATCTTGACAATGTCAAGATGGAGCACTCCAACTGCCTCAGCAGCAGTGTGGTGTGGCTTTTCATGCCAGGATTTATTTTGCATTATGGAAAAGATCAAATGTTTCAACTGACCAGCCAAAAAACCACACAATCCAAAAATACAGCTCTGTGGGACATGAACCTTGCTCTTTAAAGCTCACTTTGCAGGAGGAACAGGTATTCAAAGAATAAAATTTTCCAGGTTTGACAATCCCACCTTAGTTCATGCTACGAACAAGGGGAGCAAAACCATCCTACTGGAAGACAGGATCAGCACGTGATGGAGGACACAAATCTTGTCCAACCACCAATCTAGTTCAGGTTTATAGAAGAAGAGCCAAGCAGACATAAGTCTTTACAGACTCACTGAGGTCAGTAAAGCAACACTTGCTTACCCTTATTTGGGAGATCAGATCAGAAATATGGAATCCAAGAGGACATCAAGTCCATTTTTTCTTTTATTAGAGGACTTAAGACACCAGCATTTGGTGGGTGATGGCATAACCTCCTGTCAAAATGCTCCTTCAGCTTGTTCCAACAAACTTGTAGTTAGAAAGCTTTCCACAGCAGCCAACAAAAAAACTACTGCAAATTAAACTAATTTGTTTTTCTTCTTTCCTGAAAGGATCAGATGAACTCATCTAAAGTATAGCTCTTTTTTATGTACTGGAGGACTCGAGGTATAGAGCTGGGTCCCTAAGATGACCCTTTTAAGTTTTTAACATGCTTTCCCAGCAAGTGTATGGCTTTAAATGTGCCTTCCTCAGAAGCAATTCAAACAGAAAATTGCCTTGCCTACTTCACACAGATGCAGAAAGGAAGACAGCGAAAAAATACCTGAAGTGCTGCAAAAAAGGCTATACAAGTATGCCAGTGGAATGAAAAAACACCACCAAAGTCACTGCAGATTAGTGGAGCATATCTGCAGAGCTGTTTTTTCTCTGAAAACTTGTAAGCAATCTTATGAACACCATCTATACTGGAGTGAACATGTGAATCCTGTTCCACAGTGAATCCTTCCAGACAGGAGGTGTTCAGCAGGAGGACGATGAAGGATGAAGGCTGGTGGCTACTGGAGTGGGTGCATTTATGGATCTTTTCGTATTTCTTTTTCTTGAGTTGTAGCATGCAGATACTGCAATGGGAGCCCATAAGAGGCTCAGCTCCTCTTGCCATGCAACCAGAAACATGGGAATTTGGTGTGCTCTTGTGTTTATGAGCAGCATCATGAATGGAAAGCTCTTTGCAATTGAGCAAGTAGACATATTAACAGTCCTGTCAAGACAGAACATAAGCATCTGCACTGGCTCCTCCAAGTCCAGTTCTATCACCCTGACTTATTGAATAGTGCTTTACTCCAGCATCAATGACTCAGTCAAACCTGCAAAACAGACATGATCTGGCCCTATACAGGGAAAACAAGACAAAAAGGAACAGAAGCATCAGAGTACTCTCCCAGCAGAAATTAAATCCATCCCTCACCTCTTATCAAACTGAATTGTCTTGAAGGGATGAAGAAGAAACACTGGGATAGGTCTGGCAGCCGACTTTTGGAGCCCGCTCCCTCTCCTGTCCTCACTGAGCATAAATTGCTGGAAGCCAGTATTGCTTAGGTACACACTGGAGCCCCGTGCTGGCATACGGTGCTGCATGCTCTGCACTTCAGCAGTCTGAAGCTGATTGCAGCACTGAGCCCCGGCTGCTTCCTGAACTCATTTAAGAGGGTTCCTGGGCCCAAGAGTGCTTGCGAACTATTCAGGAAGATAGCTGGGCTCCAGAGCAAACAGGCAGAAACAGTTGACCTTGAGGAGAGGCACTCTGTCACCTGGGGAGAGGTCACTGCAGGCTCTGTCCCACTTCAGACTAAAATGGAATATATAATGCCTTTCCCACTAACTCCATATGTTGACAATTTTCCTCCTAGAAAGGTACACTGGAGAAAACGGGAGCTTTCCATTTGCTGACTGCAGCGACAAACAATCTTTGTCAGAAGCAAAAACCAGGGAGTTTGATATTTGCAATCTGTAAAAGATGGGCTTTTTAAAAATCTAAACTGTACTCTTTAATTGGTACTAATCTAGTTACTTCCCTGGAACTAAGATGCAAGTTTGCTATAAATCTTTTGAATGCTCCTGCAAAAAATTTATGCTACTGCTTTTTCCATGTAAGCCGTCATTCTCAACTGAGTCATTATGGTGTGGATGTAATCTGAGAAGTCAATGCTGCTCTTTCGAGGGATGGATGAGCATGCATTTATCTTTCATTGTAGTTGTAGAAAACAGTAGAAAAGTAAGTGAAATAGATGTACTTATACAGACTTTGCTGCCAGAAAATGGCAAATTCATCTCTCTGGGATTATTCTGTTCTGCTTTCAGAGTCTTTGTTTTAACCAAAGTTATTAGCCAGCTCAGTGGCTCATATTAGCCAGAAATATCAGCAAAATAACTCTCTGATTGACCCTCTCTTTCTTTGTGTTATTCATGTATCTTTCTTGGACTCCTTTACCTTCCACGGTGCTGAAATGCCACCCTCTGCACGAATTAGATAGTTACACCCTGGAGCTGATGATTGAATTATCTCACAATACCTACCTAAAGAGATTTAAATCAAGCAAAATACATTGGTGGTTGTTATTCTCAACGCAAGGGAGAAGGTTCTTGCATTTTCAACCACATTAAAACGAAGAATCAAATTAATCAGGAATTGGATGAAGCGGAAGGTTCTGGATCAAAAAATTTGTTGTAAAGTTCCCACGTGAATTAAACCTTTAGGCTGAGGAAACAGCTACACTTGGCTTACCCAAAGTAAGAGAGTTTTTGTCTGTCTAGCATTGTCCACCTGCAGTGCTGGCTGGTGGAAACGTAGCAAAAGGGTGTCACCTAATGGCCAAATATTTTCAAGGAACTCCTCTGTCCCTCCTTCTCACTCTGGCCATCATTCCTGCCATTCCTGTGTTACACCCTGTCCTGTTCTGCATGATGCAAACCAAAAGACACTGTCTTTCCTTTCAGAGATTCTTTTTTGCCTGTACGTCTGAAATCAAAACAGCTATTATCTTTTCTCCTCTGTCCTGCATGCCACATAGTCTAAATGTATGCAGAACACAAAGCTCAGCTCTCCTCAGACCCAACCCGAATGGCATTGCCAGTGCAAGGTGGTAAATGCAACCTATAAGCATCCGAAGAGGATGGTCTCCAGCCCATTCTGGTTTAGTGCTTATGGCATGAGCAAGACACTCCTGTGATCACTCAGTGGATTTTTCTCCCCTCCTCACAAGCACTCTCCTCTAATGTATTACTGGCTATTGTTGCATTAAAGTCTTCTGAATAGTATGAGCCAACATAGCCTTCTTGTCCTCACAACTGTCAAGCAAGGATGTGATGACTGCCAGGCACTTCAAAGAAAGGTACAAAACCATCTCAGTAGTCATTT
Organism: Strigops habroptila; assembly: GCF_004027225.2. NCBI lineage: Eukaryota > Metazoa > Chordata > Aves > Psittaciformes > Psittacidae > Strigops > Strigops habroptila. The sequence continues at coordinate 15,034,339 of NC_044288.2, forward strand.
GCTGGATAATCCAGTTCCAGGGAAGTTTCCTTCTAACCTCCCATAACTAAGCGTGATCTATGGCCAGAAAAACAAGACTTTATCCCTTCAGCACGGAACAAAAGGAAAGGCAAAGACAAATCTACCTTCACTATCCCAGCAACATACATTGAATTGCCAGCTCTGCCACTTCAAAGTGAGATCTGAGGGGGTTCTGTTGACTAATGTTCCTTAAGCTGCATTGGAAGGGCAATGAAGATATGCTGCAACAAAACCTGAATAACGTGTTCCCATTTCCTGGTGCCATTTGTTGCTGCAGGTACTTTTCACAGCAATCTAAATATTAAATGCTTCAGCAACCCGTTCCCAGGAGAAGGTCAATTCCAGAGGGGAATGGAGACACTGAATTCATTCTATCAATGTTTTATAACAAATGGAAGATTTTCAAATAGAAAAGTCCCATACATAGTTTCTGAAACTATGATGCCCTCATTCTTCTGTGTCCAGAAACTATTGTATTTTTGCAGAAAGTGGCTTTAGACAGAAAGTAATATATTTTGTCCTTGCTTGGAGGTCACTAAACCCATGAAATTCACCCAGCTATGCTAGCGTAATTCAAGAATCTCCCAAATCTATGATTTAAGGGCTAAATTATGCTACCTTCATTCAACAAGACTCTGCTCCTGTGACCAACTTCTTATTAACCTCGCCTGTGGTACTGTTGTTTTGGATAAGCAAATGTACATAGGTTGGAAAAATCGCTGGGCAGAGATTGTCTTTTCATTTATATTCATTCGCAGACCTACAGAGCAACAGCATGACCAGGGCTCTTTAGAAACACAGCAACATCAGGAAAAGCAGGAAGAAAGAGGGAAGGTCAGGAAGCCAAAGAGACCAAGAAAGGGAATATGAGATACCTCTTTGGGTGCCTACCTGTCAGTCTGCTTGGTCCAGCAGAGCCCTTCCTATCAACTCCCAGTAACCCACTTCCTTCCCATTTCCACCCTTGCCAAGTGCTACACCTCAAGAACTTCCTGTTTTAATCACTTAGTCCTCTTTTCCAGCACACATCATCTCACTAATGCTAAATGCCTTTATTAAGTAAAGTGTGAAACGCAGCACTAAGCTGTTCAAATGGGAATAAACGGGTTTCCTTCTTCCCTCCTCCAGTCTTGTAGTATCCATATTCAAATAATTCCTGTACATATTCACATAATTGGCTAGTCTTAATCTTTAATGAACTGTATTTGTATGGAATGTCAATTTGCTCATCGGAAAGTAACATTTAATGTAGTTTAATGTTCACCTGCCTTTCCATGAAGGATATGGATGAAATAACACCTGATTAATTTCTTCCATTAGTTCTCTACTAATTTGAGTCCTGAAGAGGGGAGAGAGGAAATGTACTTAAGTGCCCAATCCATTCTCACAGTTTATCTATTTTGGGTTTTTACAAGTGGGCCAAGAACATAAATGATTATTTTTTTGTGATCTCTGACCTGGACCCTGCCAGCCTGCCCTGACCCTCATCAGGAAAGCTTGCCTTGCAATAAGAGACCAAAGGGCTTCCATTTATTTGATTTCACCAGAGAAGGTTAAGAGGTCACTAAAGTACCTATATGATTTTCTATTAAGAAAGAGCTCTTTAATCTAGCAGACAGGGGCAGAATAAGACCCAATGGCTGAAAGCTGAAACTGGATCAATCCAAGCTAAGTATGGGGAGCCATTTTCTAATTATTTTTTTTTCTGGAAACCAAAGAGAGTAATTAACCATGGGAACATCTTCCATTAGTGCCTGCTAGATTTTCTATCACAGGAAGTATCTGAATTGGAGACTGGGGACATATCCAGCTCAGTCACACTGGAGCAATCAAAAGGAAGAAGGTAAATTTTACTCCCAACTGTGGCCCTGGTGAGACAAACCCAGGATGTTGGTTCAACTCTGGTGCCAATGGCTTTTTTTAAAAGCATATTAAAAAATTGAACTGGCTGAAAAAGAGAAGCACAAAACAATTTCAGATTTACAAAAGTAAGATTCGATGGGACATTTTAAAGGTCAAATTTGTTTATCAAAAAAGTCAAAGCCAGTCAGTATTGGAAATGAGTGTTTCCATAGGGAAGAAATATTGGTCCTGGGTGGAGAAAAGCATGTCTGTGATTTGGATGAAGTCAAACCAGAAAGGAAACAAGGAGAGGTCTCAGATTAATCCTGGTGGAGTTTCCACATCCCTGATGGAGCATCCACATCCCTGATGGAGCTTCCACACCACGTCCAAAGCAAAACTGACTGCATCACTGAAAGACGGTTTAGTCAAATCCCACTCTTCTCACAGGAGAAATGAGTCAAAGCTCATTTTAGTACAGCAGGGACAGGCGTACACACAAGATGCCACCCACAGCCCTGGAAATAAGAATGGCATTTGCTGGGAGGTCAACCTTGGTGCGCCACCGCCTGCATTGCTCTTTGGGGGTGCAGCCTTTCTTGGATGAATTGAAGCAAAAGTCTAAATAGGGGTGGCAGAAATTGTCACTGCACAGCATGAGCTCATTTCTACTTTGCTTAGGGATTTTGTCCAACACCACTTTTACAAGCCTGGGAACATCAATGAAAGGTTTCATCACCGCTGGGGCTGATACACGTTCTATGACATTTTAAAATATTAAAAGCCCATCTCAACTAATGAGATGCAGCAAGTGGGTCATGCCCAGAGAGACACAGAACAGTCCTTCTTCAGAGGGACCAGTTGTTGAGAAAGACAAGGGCTGTGCAAACAGGCAGCTGGAGAACTCATCGCTCATCTGTGTCCCTGTCTGTGCTAGCAATGCCAGCCCACATCTATACTCAGTCCAAGGAGGAGCACAGCACAGGGCTTGCTGTTTGCTGCAGTGACTTGCTCATCACTAGGAAGCATTGGCATTTCACCAAGGCATTTCACTCCAGTGGTTGAGTGGTATACTACAGCCTGTGATGGCAGAGGAGAGCTCTCTGCTCTCCATTGTTCTATGTGAATTCCCATGGGATGACACCTTAAAGACAGTTTTTATCATTTGGAAATTCAGAGGAGACTAAAACAATTCCTGATAACACTTTGCAGGTAGTAAAATGGAAAGAAAAGACACAAATGAGTTAACTTTAAATTCAGGCAGAATATGACCAGCTAATGGACCGGTAGAATATTGGTATTATTAAGAAAAAAAAATAAGATACCATAATTGAATAGAGAGAAAGGAGTCAACCATGCTAACAGATGCCACCAAATACCAAAGGGAGTCAGGAGACAGCTAAATAATGTATTGCAATATCACTGATGACCCAATGCTGCAACACGAAATGGAAATGAATCAATACAAACTAATGAGAGAGACTAATACATAGATTAGTGAGGACAGAGATGGATTTCTGATCTAGGATTTTCCCCAAAAGATGGCTATGTGCTCTATGAACTATAAATCTTTAATCAGTTCATCAAGTAGCTCACTTATTCCTGTGTGCATACGCTCAAGGCTCGATGATAGTATCTTCTGCATCTGAAATTTAGGCATGGCAGTTTCTGGGGTTGAGTAATGGTGTTTGGCTACTGCAGTTGATCCAGATCCTGCAGTGAAGGGCTTGGAAGAGGAGCATTGCACAGGGATTAGTAGTTGCCTTGGAAATGATCCAGCCAAAGCTGAACGATGCAGAGGGATGATCCACCTGCTAGCAGACAAAAGGGGCGCAGGATCTACATGGGAATAAGCTGCTTGCTAAGACATTCACAAAGAAGGAAAAGGACTTCGTTCCTGGTCCAAAAGCTTATTTACATGCTTGAATGGGTGTTGAATGGAAAAGACAAAGCAATGGTGGGGTAGAGCCCAGAGCCCAGGTCTCTTCTTCACTGGATCCAGCTCCTTTCTGACAGTACTTTCTCTCTCTGCCACCACTGGGACCTAAATCTTGTTTGTTTGCTTATTTGCTTGTTTTCATTATCCTAGCTCCAGGCAATAAAGAAAACTGTCCCTGCTCCACAGCAGCCACTGGCTTGGCCACTTTTTGGGAGAAGTGGGTTTAGATTCCCTCAGAAAAATGGTGGAAATGAATTCCTGATATCCAATGCATGAGCAAATACTGTAACTCATGGGTTAGTTTATAAAGAAGAGCTTTGTCCTCCGCACCTCTCCTTCCTCTAGTTGTGCCTTAAAAGAAAACAGCAGCAATTAGATTTTATAGGAAACTTGGGATCAAGGCATAGTATCATCCTGGGAGCAAGTTGCAAGCTGAACCTCTTGGAGGTGATAGCCAGCCTCATGCCTCATGTCTGGATCTCAGAGGGGTTCAGAGATGATGTAGCAGGAGGAAAGCCGCTGAATCTGTTAAGTCTGTGGATTTTATTAACCCACGAGTAGATGTGACAAGAAGTAGAACTCTGATGGCTGGTGGGATTAAATGTGGGAAAACAACACTGGTAGCTCTTGGTAGCTGGTGGCATCTTGGGTGAGGAGGAGGCACAGAAAGCTTTGGATCTCAGTTTCTAGGTTGCTTTGACTCCACTTCTGCCTCAGACGTGGGTTTTTCAGGAAAGCTTTCTGTAGTCAGGAGATTTATATCTTATTTCCAAATGGAAAAGACTTTGGCATGGATTTTACCAGCTCAATACAATCTATGAGTAAATAGGAGATGTTTAAATCTAGTTCTACATAAATAGCCCCAGCAGGAAAGTAGTGGAGGCTTGCTACAAAAGTAATCAATTTTTAATGCATCTCCATCAGAGAACATAACATTGGCCAAGGAGATCTCAAACCCGTCCTGCAGAGGGTAGAAAAGGGAACTCACTGCACACACCAGCATACATATGGGCAGATTCCCTAGTTATACTTAAAAGGATTCATACCAGCCTTTCCTGAAGTGAGGTCCACATTCAGTACCAATATTACACACAGTTAAGAGACCACAGTTTGCAAAGTGATCTTCCAAATAATGAAGCAGCTGGGCAAATCTGTGAAGTGCAAATGCAGCAACCACTGCCTGAGAGTCAGAGAAAGGCATGGGGCCAGGGCACCAACCTGATCTACTGGGACCATGTCACAACATTCTGGATCCAAAATCCAGACTGCCAGAGGAGATACCAGATGCAGTAGTAATTTGGGAAGTTTATACACATACGTTTATAGAAATAGAGGAAATATGTTACCCTACCAAGCATTCAGTCAAAGCCCCTCAGGCTTTCACAGCGAGAGCCTTGCACTTGCTCTGTGGCAGATGTTCCATCACTACCAAGCAGCTTTCTGACCATCTGAAAACTCTTTGATCTCTATCACTTGAACTTGCACCCCTTTTGAGAAAGAAACAGGGAAAAACTAGCTCGAAAGCTGGGGTTTACTACCTTCAGCCAAGATTCACATGATACCTTTTAACAGCCTTTCCTTCCCTGGTTTTCAGTTAACAGCTCTACACTGAATATTGCAGTCTGACAGATAATGCAAAGACTAAATCCTTCCCTAGACCTTTTAAAACTATTCTCTCAGGCTCCCTGATTTCTGAGGGCTTTGAACAAACCGTCTCCAGAAAGGAAAAGGAAAATCAAGTGAATTGGTTGTTGCAGTCCCCAGAATTTCTCCCAGGCTACTGGTGCTGCTGCCCTCCTCTGTGGAGGAGGAGCTGTCACATTACAGTGAACGTCTTCCAGGCAGATCAGTTTTGGCTTCATATTTCTTTGTGGGTAGATGGGAATTTCTCAAGAGTAGAACTAAGGTGTAGGTGGGTGCCTTTCTACCATACACAATCTGAGAGAAGGAAGACTTTGCCAGAAGGTACTACAGAATTTTTCCAACTTCTTTCAGGGCAAAGGGATTCTGAAAGACTAAAGAGGAACTGAAATGCTTTTGTAAAACCTGATGCTCCTCATTTTTCAAGTGATAACCAAATGAAGGTGTACTCCAGTAATTGAGACCTCCAAAGAGTTGGTGAAAAATACAGGGTTTAAAGAGAATCCACAACTCTGGGGACATGAAATAAGCTAAAGCAAATTAAAAACCTTTTTAAATTTGTAGAATTCGAGAAACTGTTAAAAGTGTGCTCAGGTTGTCTGAGTTATGTTAACAATTTTCAAGAGAGACCTGAAATACAGTAGCTGGATATTGGGGCAAGTTTTTGTTTTGGGTTTGCTTTTCTGTATTGTTTTGGTTGGGGTTTTTTTACTTTTTAAAAACTAAATAAGGTTTATATAGATAGATATATATTTAAAAAATTGTACCTGATCTTTCAGCCATGGCATTCCAGATTAATTTTTAATTCTCTCAGAAAAGGTAAAATAAGAATAAATAAATAATGGCTGAGGAAGCAAAATAAAACACACCCACAGTCAACACTGACTCTGCAAAAACCCACTGTATAGAATAAACTTCCAATCCCAAACCTAAAAAGCCAAGTTCACCATGGATCATAAGACTTTGTGTCCTACATTGCAGCTTTCCATGCTGAATATCCCTTAAGAACTCAAACTAATAGCATGCTCCCCTTGAATTTTGCAGTAGCATCATATGCAGAGCTTCAGACTGTTATACTGTCTCAGGGGCAAAATGCTATGAAATAAGATCATGCTGCCAGACATGGCTTATAAGCAGGAAAATCTGAATTCTCAGCAAAGCCTGGGATTTTTTCAAAACACCCATGGACACACAAGGAAGCCTACACACATTTGATGCTCTGCTCCTAGAAACAGCTTTGCTAGAAAATACTGCAGCCATAGCATTATTCCCTGCGTCCAAGCTTGCAGAGGCACAACTCTGAAGACTGCTCAAAGGAAAATAGCAATTTTAAAATCAGGTCTTTTCTCCATTTCTATTATTGTTCTCTTCCAGATAAGGAAAGGTATTAAAAGGTCGTTTTGGAAGTAGCCTTTAATGTACCTCCAACACTTCCTGAAGTTTAACTGGTCATTTCCTCACTATGACTGCTGATACCACCGCACTGGGGCAAGGCATTAGCACCCCTCCCATTGCAAATCAGCGTTTGTTATTAATTTCCCCATTAAAGGAGACTTTAGGAATTTCTCTGAAAAAATGAGAACAGAAAACAAGCAAGAGCAGTCCATCAGCACTGGCCAAGGAGAAGAGACAGATATAAGTATGTGTATATATACATCTGTATACTTATATGGTTTACTGCAACTTGCCCCGTCCTTGGGACATTTGCCTTTCCAATAGGAGGGGATGGAGCCCTCCCACCTCCCTCACTCCTCCAGCACGTCACTTCAACATGCCAAAAACTGTTTGCTCCATTTTACATAACTTCATTGGTCCGACTTCCCAACTAGTTAACAGCCTTTATCAGCAAATAAAAGCCTCCAGCAGCAGATGAGCAAAGTGATTGAGAAAGCCATAAAATCTGAAAGGAGAAAGCTGTCTGTAGTTAAAACAAACCTCAGCTCCTGCTCCCCAGCAAATTCCCCCAGTAAATACAGAGAACTAGCAGGTTTATTACCCTCTCTTTGATTGTATGTCATTATTACAGCATTGTTTTCCCACACACCAATTCCTTCTTAGCTTCTGCTTGCAATAAAGAACAGAGATTTGGGTTCTTTTTTAAGATTAATAGACACAACTGCCCTCATACTCTAAACTTGTGAAGTGGCTGAATATCACTCTTGAAATCCCAAATTCAAAACCTTGACAGTTATCTGCTAGGGCTGGAAGTCAGCTAAGTCATGGATTACGTTAGGGCTGCATGTAGGAAAAGGGTTGGGAATAGACTGGTGGAGAAATGAGACCTGTTGAAGAGCTCCATAAATAAATTCCAAAACTAGCAACCATTTTTAATGAAAACAAATGAACAACCAAAGTAAAAACAATTTCCTTAGAAGTTTTAAAAAGAAAAATATAATGACATTTGGCACAGAATGCCTTGAGACTAAATTTGTGCTCTGTTTTGAAGACAAGTAGGAACCACTACCCAAATCAGAGCATGAAATCATTGCTCAAACACAACAATTCATTCACATAGGAGCAAACCTTCCCTTGGGATTTGATTTGGAGGTGTTTGGGCTAGAGTGGCTGGGACATGCAGAATGAGGGTGGGAAGCCACATGCCCAGCACTGTACGCAGACTGCATGAATCAGCACAGGATGGACCAGTTCCCACCTAGAAATGCCAAAGGGGGGGAAAAGGGCCTTTTGACTGGGAGAAACAGAACAAGCAAACAAAAAAATCCCACCAAACTTGGTTACTTTCTTTTGCTGGTGGGAGGCAGTTGCTTGCGAGCAGTTGGTGTTTAGTTTCGATGTGGCCACTTACCTGGCCAATTCCCTGGGCAGGGCAAGCTGGGGCTTCTTGCTGGCACTATTTTGGAGGGATGGATAAGTGACAGTAAGTCTAATATGACCATCACTACAAGACAGTGCAGGCTGTTGGGACACAAAAGAAACAACACACCCCCATGGAAGAGCAGCAAGTCGACAGGCTCCAGGACCTCTCATGCCAACACAGAAATGCTTCATTTTAGCTCTAGTTATGATGTCTGGATTTAGTATTCATTGCCATGTCACTGATCCTCATGAATTCCTCCCATGTGCATGTGCCTCTCTCATCCATTTCTATCAGCATTCCACTATAATTTATTATTAGTTAAGAATTAATAGACACTTGGAAGTATAATGTTACATTTTTCTTTTCTGGTGCTCTGAAGCATTTCTTGCAGCAGATCAAGCATTAAATCTGTCATGTAAACACATTATTTTGTCATGTAATGCATTATGATCGCACACTACCAGGAAAATGAAAAGCACTTAATGGTTTGTGTTTGATGTGTACTGTCAACAAAACTCAGGAAGAATTTGTAAGGTGTCATAGTTTAATGAGTACCTGTTTAATAGGGTTTGCCATATCATTCAAAAATGTGGCTTTACGGGAGACATGTGATACAATGAATTTCGATGTGAACTATAAAACCCAATCTAGATCTACAGGCTTCTACACAGCAAAGATAATAAGAGCCAGGGAACTGTTTGTAAGCAGTAAATCATGACCTTTTCTCGTTTTCTCTTGGAATATTCCTCTCTCCTTCATCAGGTTTTATGAAGCTGCAGGGATCATGTCTGAAAGTGTCATCCAGTATCTTTGCATTCTAGTAGAATAACTCAGCTATAGGCAGGAGATGAATGAATTAGAGAGTAGAGCAAGCTGATAAATACGAACCCTACCAAGCACCCAGCCACTGACAAGCCTGGCAAACTTTAAAGGAAAAGAAATAACCTAAGAGTTTGTTAATGGCTTGGGAAAGATTCAGTGAGTTGGTTTCTAGGAGGAATCTCAACCAAGCAGACTCTTCGCAAAAGCTCCCCACACCTAGACAGAGATATTGCAACAGCAGCACAAAAAAAGGCAAAAATATGAACACAGATTGAATTTCTTCTCCCTTTCCTCCCCAGGATGCTGCTGGGAGCACCTCCTGCAAACCTAAACAGCATGTGATGTGATAAGACAAAATCCAGAGAGATGCCTGAAGACAAAGCCCAGCCCTGTCATTAGCCCACAGAAAAAACAGCCAAGCAGTGCTTATGCTGCAGAAAAGGGAGGCCCTGCACCTTCCCAGCATCTTGCTTCTAGTATTAAAATTGATTTAAACTTTTCCAATATCACTGCTGTCACAGGACCTTCCTGGGCTTCATAATCCATACATCCATGTTGGGCACCTCTCAGTAAGCTTAACAAACCAGCTCCATTTCTCTTCAGCATTGGAAGGGTTTTGTTCCCTGTGAAGTCTGTCTGAAGGAGGCAACCACAGCAGAGCAGACTCCCAGGCAAAGCAGAGGAGCATAGACATCACCCAGATATATCCTCAGCTCGTTCAGCTGTGGCCATTGTGTTCCCCATAGCTGTGCTTAAGCACTGGTCCAGCTAGGACAGAGCCTCCATGTCTAAGTCAGTGAGGTTTTATACAGCCAGGATGTTTTCTCTAACAGTGCTATTTAGCCTAACTGTACTTTCAAATCCACACTGCAGACAAAGTCTTATACTGAGTCTCTATGATAAGAGTCGAGAGTCTTGCACATAGTTAGCAATGTCCTGCTGAGTTCTGAAGTTCTCCACAAAAGAGCATCCCCCACCTTCCATCAGGTGGGCTGGGCCACCTTCTGGACCAGTCCTGTCCTGCCTTCCTCAACTATGGAGGGAACAAAAGTAACCACACACCAAGTGGACCCAAGTCAGAGCTCCTCTTGACCTCATGGTTCATAGGATAGAGTCTTAAAAACCTCTCTTCAGAGGGCTTTGGTTAGAACTCATCCAGACCTGATGCAATTAAATGCTCTAAGTCATTAATACTAACAAGATTTACTGCTCCCCATTTACAAATGATTTGCATTTTTATGCATTCTTTTAGCATGGATCATCACGAATTTCTTTGGTATTCATGAGGTTGCAATTTGCGTATTTCCATAATTACCTCATCATAGTCTTCATTAGATAATGGACCAAGGGCATAAAACACCAAGCAGAATTCCAAAGCAGTATTGATTCACCACTCCAGTGGGAGACTGATTTCCCCTTGTCCTTGAAGCAGAGCTCACAGGAAAGCCTTGGAAAAGAGCTCTGTCCCAGAATAGGCTAGGGCTTACAGGTTGAAATGAGAAAAAATCAAACCAGTAAATCTATGCTTGATCATTACAGCCTATGGGAGTTTCCCTACCCTCCATACTAAGCCCATTGAAAAGTTCTTTGCACAGCTCCCCTGGGTTTAATAAGATTATACCATGTGCATTATAAGCTAAGAAATCACAATCATTTCAGTTCCACGGCTTTTAAAGCAGGACACAGCTGAGAGATGAAGGGCTCACACAAACACACTCTGCACACCAGGTCCAAAAACAGCTTGGACACTCCTTCACACCAGGACACTTTCATTCTGTCCCCTAAGAGAAATATTGCTTCCAAAAACTAACCCAACCCAAGCTTCAGGAGTAGTCAGCGTGGATTCACCAAAGGGAAATTATGCTTAATCAACCTGATTGCTTTCTACGATGGCACAACTGGCTGAATAGATGAGGGGAGAGTAGTGGATGAATAGTGGGGAGAGTCTGGGACTACCTGGACTTCAGCAAGGCCCTCAACATTTTGACATCCTCATAGGCAAGCTCAGGAAGTGCGGGCTGGACAAGTGGAGTGGATTGAGAACTGGTTGAATGGCAGGTCTCATAAGGTTGTGGCCAGTGGCACAGGGTCTACTTGGAGACGTGTAACTAGCGGCATCTCCCAAGAACTAATACTGCATCCTGTATTGTTTCATTTATTCATCAGTGACTTGGATGCAGGGATAGCGTGCATCCTCAGCAAGTGTGCTGACGATGCAAAACTGGGAGGAGTGGTTGGTACCCCAGAGAGCTGTGCTGTCATTCAAGAGAATCTAGACAGGAGAGATGGGCAGAGAGAAACCTTTTCACATTCAACAAATGCAGGTGCAGGGTCCTCCACTTGGAGAGGAAGAACACCATGCATCAGTACAGGCTGGGGGCTGACCTTCTAGAAAGCAGCTCTGCCGAGAAGGACCTAGGAGACCTGGTGGACAACGAGTTGTCCATGAGCCCGCAATGTGCCCTTGTGGCCAAGCAGACCAATGGTGTCCTGGGCTGCATTAGGAATAGCATTGCTGGCAGGTCGAGGGAGGTAATCCTCCATCTCCACTGAGCCCTGGTGAGGTCTCCCCTGACATACTATGTCCAGTTCTGGGCTCCCCAGTACAAGAGAGACATGGAGCTCCTGGAGCAAGTCAAGTTGCTTGTCTGGAGCACCTCTTGTATGAGGAAAGGCTGAGGGAGCTGGGTCTGTTCAACCTAGGGAAGAGAAGGCTCAGGGGAGATCTGATCAATGTATATAGATAACTACAGGGAGGATGTCAAGAGGATGGGGCCAGACTCCTCTCAGTCATACCAGGCAATAGGATGAGAGGCAACAGGCATGAGCTGAAACACAGGAAGTTCCACCTGAACATGAGAAAGAACTTCTTTACTTGTGAGGGTGACTGAGCACTGGAATAGGTTACTCAGAGAGGCTGTGAAGTTTCCTTCCCTGGAGATATTCAAGAGCTGTCTGAACACAATCCTGATTAATGTGCTCTAGGTGACCCTGCTTGAGCAGGGAGGTTGGAACAGATACCTTCACTGGTCCCTTCCAAACTCAACCATGCTGTGATTCATGGATAATTCACTAGTGCACTGGACGGAGAGAGAGATGAATTTCATGAACATAAAATCCTTTTTGTGTACTTGGGAATGGATATGAACAGATTTAAAATTAACAGGCTTAGTTCACTGCTGGGCAAGTGATCTAAAACGTCCAATAAATAATTCACCCCAGCAACATACATCACTATGCAGCCTGGTCTGTGACGCCAACCATGTCAGGGGAAAAGGGAGGGTCTCACATGGTGAAAGAGAGACAACTTAATTCAGTGCAAACTGAATAATCCAAAATCCCATAAATGATTCATCACTGGATTAAAAGCTATAGATTTCTGCATAAAATTCTCTGCCCTGCATTAAATATGCAGATGATTGTGTAATGTTTATTAACTACTGGATAGCTTAGTTAAGAATGACACCAGCTCTGGTCCTTGAGAACAACTCTGAAGCCATGAATCTTGATTAGATTTACATCTAAGCATGAAAGAGGTTACTTTCAAGGGTTCAAGGTTCACTAACATCAGTAGAGCTACAGAGCACCAGTATATGAGAGAGGAGAGCCAGGCCTTAGTATTTTTTTGGTTTAGAAGAACATAACTATAGACAGGCCTTATTCCCTGGTTTGGATTACCTACCCTACCCCTCTTTTCCTAGGCATTAATAAAAAAAATTTTCAAACCCACAAAAACCTAGAAAAAAACCCACCACAACAAAAACATCAAACTCAAACAACCAAAAAACTCACACTCACAACCCTTTCCTTTATTCTAGATATTAAAAAAGAAAAAGATCTCTTTTTTTAAATAGCAGGAGAATTAATTCTTTCCTTCTTAGGGAAAAAAAAACCCAACCAACCAAACAAAAAAACCCCAGCAAACAAAAAGCCCAAGCAAACAAAAAACATTTTGGGAAGTGATGGACTTTCCTTCCCCTTGGAGAAGTCTCTTGCTTGAAAGACTAAAGAAAGTCAATGAACTTACACCAGAGATCATTTCCCAGCACCCTCCTCCCCAGCCCTTCCAATGGTTTTTGCACACTCCAGCTTGCATCCAGTGTCTTTGTGGCCTCCTATCTCAGCTTCAAATCACTGGGAGTTCTTTTAAGCCTAGCTTGCCACAGGGTAAGGAGATGAGCCTTCCTACCAAAGGGCTCTCTGTAGGAAGCCCCACTGTAATCTCATTGTTTCTCACAGTTTTAAGCACCCCCCAAAGTGGTCATTTGGAGGGCCCCTTGCCAAGACCGCCACCCTTTGTCATGAACTTGATAGCAGGAAGGAAAGAATGAAGAGATGAGCTATGGGATGGCTAGAGGTTGACATTTCTTTTGCCAGGTCACTGCTGCTGCAGTGATTGCAGGAGGTTCTGTGTCTTGGGGTTTGTTCTAAATCAGCAAGAGAAACCAAAGCCATGCTGCTCCCAGCTGGGGTTAGACATTGGTGGGAAGAGGAAACCAAGAAGTGCAGGGTCACCATGGCCTCAGTAGCACAGGAAAATCGGGATGTGACTGAGACTTCAAGGACACATAAGCCAGAGCCTACACCAAGCATACTGAAAGTGTGCCTTGGAGCCAGCCATGAGCTGAGCTCCCGATTGGGATCTTCATCACGACTAGAGGAGGCTTCATTTCTTCTGCTTGGTGGCAGAAAATCTGCAACACCTTTACAGCCTCTTCTATTCTCTCCAGTCGTTTCTCTGTTCTGTCTCTGTAGCTCAATTTTGCCCTCTGCTGTCACGGCTGCGGCAGCACGTCCCGTTTCCTCTTCCTACAAGGCTAAAATTTTCCACTTTTTCATGCATTCATCTCACACCGTGCGGTTATCTCTGTTCTTTCCCAAAGCCCCATGATGGTATTTATTCTTATTTCTAATTTCCTATGTACTCAGCCACATTCTTCCCTTCTGCTTGCTCTTTCTTAAGCTCCAATTAGACTCCACCTTTGGAACCCAGAGATTTATTTATATTAACCTTAAAAAATGCCTAGAAAAGCACATTAAAGCTAAGAAAAAAACCTGGAAACATAATGAAATGTGCTGCTGAGATGGAAAGGGATCATCAGAGCAGTCAGCTCCAATAAAGCTTATTAAGAAACGTCTCATTAATCTCAAAACAATATTTAATTTATTACGCTGGTTTCTCTGTAAGAGATTTGTATTCCTAACTCAATGCTTGCCTTTTGCTTTCTCCCAGTACTTCCTCCTGTTTTCTCATTACCCAGTCCCAAATTATCCAGATCTCCCTTTTTAATTGCTTTTCTGTACCTCCTCCATACTAATCGGGTAGTTCAGTCATTATCTCTTCATGTCAGACCTCCTTTACCCATTTTTAATCACTCTTTTTGATACAGACAATTGTCCACGAAGTACTGAGGTCCAGTAAAAATTATTACTTGGACCAAAACCTAAATCCTTTATTAATTAACCACCTCGCTCCACGGAGCAGAGCCAGACTCCCCAGATATAACACCAGTTAGGCTTGAGACGGACTCTGAACGAATTAAAACGTGCTTTGCTCTAGCCACAGGCTCCCAGCACAAGCCCATAAACACTGCAATAACTTCAGCAGCTCAAAGCACTGTGGAGAGACATTAAACCTGCATGATTTCAGGTCTTAGTGCTGTCAGTTTGAGAGGTGGCAGGAGACAAGGTCTGGGGGGACCGGAGCTTTGGGGAAACGCACAGCAGTTATAAAGCAAATGGCTTTGCTTGTTGGCATTTTCTAAGAGGTATGGGAGGCCAGGGTGAAGGTGTTCATGGGGAGACTTTGCAGCAAGACCTGCTTCAGTGAGTTCAACAAGCAGCAAAAAGTTGTAGCAAAGCAACTCTCGAGGAAACCTGCACCCCACAACACAACAGCACGAACCTCACAGCACTACCAGGGGCCAGGCTGCCTTTGGTCACAGTTTTTGCAGTCTGAAACACTGGCCCTATTACTGCTTTGCAGCTTATACCCTGTGTATTGCTTTAACTGGAGGCTTTTCTTGACTGCAGTGCTTTATCTTTACTCAAATGCACTGCTGCTTTGCCTTCCAAGGTAAAAGTCTTCAAAATAAAGACCAACACTTCCAGATGCCAACGACATAGTCTCTGACAGCCTTTTCTTTCTAAAAACCTGCTGCTTTCATTAAGTCTTTCTTCAGTAGACCCAGAAACTTGATCCTGAGACTTCTGTTGCTTTTGGAAAACAGCATTTCTTTTTCCTCCAGCTACATTTTAAAAAGCTTCCTTTCACCTTTCACTGAACATACTGACAGCCTGGGTCAGCTTCTCAAGAATCACTCCAATGCATTTTCATTTAAATATAACCCTCCCAGAGTCCTTGCTTCCAATTGCCACTCTAAACCCAAAACTCAGTCTCAGTAATTGGGGTGGATAAAAAGATAAATAAAAATGCTCAGCAACATAAGTTACACTTACAGCTCCCTTACAGCGTTTCTGGGCTGCATTTCCACATGGCTGAGCAGATCAAACTCACTTTGTTGGCTCTTATTTCTTCTGCCCTTGTGCAGCTCCACAGAGCAGGGCTTTCAAGTCCAGCCAGCACCACAGCAAATGTGCTAGAACCTTCCCAAGCAAGAGCCAGCCCTGCTCTGAAGAAGTCATTAGTGAAGAACTAATTAATAAGAGCAAAAGGATTGGCCCAGCCTTGCCAATTGGAAGATGCAAGATATTGCTGCCTTAATTAGCAGGTTTACTTGAGGGGAGAAAGAAAAAAAAAAAAAAAAAGCTTTATTTTAAAGGAGTACATCAAAAATTTGGGGGCTTTTCTGGGTTTCCCCCTTTTATTTCTTACATATTCATGTTGGATTCATGCTTAGAAGCAGAATTGGGTGCCAGGTCCCTGGGTTTAGCACATGCTGTGTATTGAGGCAGTGGCAGCCACATTAACCAGTGTGGGACAGACACAGGTCTCAGCTGAGCAAAGCCAGCCCGGACCCTGCAGGCCACATCCTCTGTTTGGAGACTCTCTTTTGCCTCCCACAGCACTGCCAGACCACGGATGGTGAACCCAGGCAAGCCTGAGAGGGACCCCAAAGAGGAACCTCCTCGCCTCCCACTAACCCATGGCCTGTGAGAAGATGCTGCAGAGTCAAAAAGCCTCACCGTAGCCCTGAGCATGACTAGCGGGGAAGTCCGGAGCTGCCACACAATGTTTTCTTCTGATCAAATGCTATTCCCACAATATGCTCTTATTTCAACTTGTCATTGCCCAGACATGCCATAGGAGAGACTGGTGGACTCAAGGCAATGGAGATAACAGTGTCATGGACTTGAACTTTCTCCCATGCCATTCCCATAGTTACTGCAGCAGTGGTGAGGACCCTGATAAGATACACCAAAGCTCTGCAGCATATCCCATATATGATCCCCCAGCTGCCATGGCCAGCTCCACTTTGTTAATGTCCCCAGGCTGATTACCAACTCAGTCTGTTTTTTAAAGCCTAAATCTCAATTGAGCTGAAACACAAGCAAAAGCCCCCTCAGAAATGGTGTAAATAGTGTGGTGAAATGATGGGCTTTGTTCTGCCATGCACTGCATATCTGCCCCACAGACACTCAAAGGTTCCAGTTTTCCCAGCTGAGTAGAAGACAAGGTTAGTACTGCAGAACTATTTTCTCCCCCACAACCCTTCTGTCCCACTAGAAGCAGCAGAAGGTGAATGCCAAACTTCTTTTTCTTCACTGTTTTTAGTGTTCCCGGAGCCTTTCCATGGAGGTCACAGGACGCTTTGCTGCTCAGAAACACTGAGGTGGCTTCACCCACCTCACACAGGCACCTGAAGCAACAGCCAAGTATCCAAGATGTGGCTGTGCTTGTGTTGTGCATCTCACTTGTAACATCTCTAAAAGATAAACGGGCAGACAGAGCAATGCTAAGTTGTGACTCAGTGCTGGAGCCCTATATAATGCACCCTGGGGCTGCAAGGTGCAGTTTTGCATTGCCAGCAGACTCCACCACAAGAGCTGCTGGATTTTGCAGGTCATTGTTGTGAGGACCAAAAGGTAACTCCAAACAAAAGACTGGGAACCCCTATGCACATTGATGGGAGAGACAAAGATTTACAAATGAGTGGTATAGAGATTTGTGGGGGTAGGGTAGAAAAATTTCTCTGCAGGTTGGTCTTCTGGGCATTTTCCCACCTCTGGAAATGCTGCAGTACTTCTTTGGAGAGCTGAGACAGCACACCAGTCATTCCAACATCTGGGGAATAACTAACTCCTGTTCAAATGCCTTAGGATGTAGCATAATAAATACAATCGCTAGCAGTAAATTACAAAGTTTATTAACATAGTCTCCAAGGGTCATTCAAACATGCTGAATCACAGGCAGCGCTGGTACCCCTTAAGTAATCTGCATTTTTGATTTATAGTTGCAGCATTCTTGTGGCTTAATTTTTCTCTTGATTACATAAAAGCAACAAGAATTGTATTTGCGGATTTTTTTCTTTTTTCCTTTTGTAGGCAATTTGAAGTTAGGCACCATTTCATATTATTTTTTTCTCTCTTCTTTTCCTTGCAATATAAGTTATATTCAAGGAAGAATATTAGTAAAATTGGAGAAAAACAAATTCCGTTGTGTAACATGGTAGTAGTGAGAAGGCAGATACCAGAAACACCTATGAATAATGTATAGGTGTTCTACTCAAAGAAGCTTCTGTATGCAAACTTTTAAAGGTGATACAGCATAATTTGCACAAAGGTTTTAAATTCTGTAGTTGAAGCTTGGGCCTTTGGTTTACACCCATTGATATTTTGAAGGCTCATAAGTAGCTCTCTATGTAGCATGAGACAGAACCTTTTAATTTTCCACGGCATCTACAGATGATGTAGGAACTCTTCACAGGGAAAACATGTTGTTTTCTCCTTCAGTACCACTGAAAACTTTTCCAAGGTCTTCTGCTGCTCCACGGCTGTAGTGAGAAGCACAGATCACTATGGATAGGGCAAAAGCACATTGCTGCTTCAGAAAATCCTGTCTTATATGTAACGCTGGCAAATTCCCATTGGAACAAACCAGAAGCTACTGAATCCACCGACTTCAATGATGCAGTGACTATTTTTTATTACGAGAGAATTATTTACCTTGCTTGCATTCTTCTAACAGATAGGAAAGGGCTGTTCAGATCTTATAATGACAGCTGTAGGGTAACCACCATGGGATTCAGAAGGGAGTCCTTCCAGAGCATTGAAGAACTTCAGCAGCTGGTACTTACTGTTATGTAGTGACCCCAGGTTAAGGAAGTACATAACATGCTTTATTCTTTGATCAAGTACCAGAGCATGACCCTGGTGGGGTTATTTTAAAGAAAAGAAGAGATAACTGGTTCTGATGATCAACCAGCAAAATAACTGCTCAAAAGGGATCATTGCTACATAGAAACAGTATCTGGGAACCACTGTTTGATTTTCTGGTGTTATCTGAAGCTGGCTCATAACACGACTTTGGGTCATCACCACCATAAGCCGGTACCACACCCATTACAATCAGTGGCCAATGCTTTCCTGCCTCTAAGAAAAATTACATTGCAACTTTTAATAGGAAATTACAAAATGGATTACCTTTTTATTATAAACTTCTTTGTGTGTTTACCTGGAAGCAAAATGATATTAATGTCACAATGGCAAAAGAAATCTGTAATTCTAATGAATCTGTCAAATGAGTTCAGGAGCTAAGATAGAAAGTTGCAAAATTTCTTTGGGCTAAGCAGGAAATAAAGGATTTCGTTCTGATTTAAGTAACACCAATGCCTGTCAAGAGCAATTCCAGGAAACTATGGGACCACTTTACTACAAAGCAAGAGCCAAGAAGATGAGCCAGACCTGCAACAAGTGAGTGAACAGGTTCTTTTCACAGTCTTCCTCCTGCTGCATCCCCACCAGCTCATGGTCCCTGGTCTCTTCGTGGTGACACAGTCCTGAAGTAAGGACAGCAACCCCCATAAAATGAACAGAGCGCTGTCACGGGGGCCATGGCAGATTTACCAGAAGATTAAACAGAGATACAGAAGGACATTTGCACTAGGCCAGCATTAGAAACATTAACCCATTATGTGCTTAGGGTTACTTACGTTTCCGAAACAACGAGAGCACCAATATGAAAATAATGGGCACCGCAACGAGACAGGCAATGAGAAGGACATAGATGGGAAACTGGAAGGGTGAAGACAAAAAGAGTGAAAAGGCTTTAGAAGCAAGTTTACTCCAGACCTATTCATGGAGGAGTGAGTTGCCCTAGTGGCTCTTAAATATCTGCTTTGGGCTGGAGTTGGCAATGTTTTTCTGAGCTTGCCTGTATAAAGTATGGAGAAGACACACCAGGTTGATCATGATAAACAACATGTATTACCTGATAAGTATTTAATACATCTTCTGATGCATTTGAGCCCAGATTTATCCCACTTAACATGAACTTCTTAATAAGGTGTCTAAAGAGCTTAATCAACCTCATCCTTCTCTTAATTGGAGACAGAGAAGTGTAACAACCATCCTAAGTTGCCTTTTGCCTGGTCACACCTCGAGGATGCTATCTCTGCCTCTCTTACAGAGGTGTCAGGGCAATGCGGTTTTTCTGAAGTGTCCAAGGTAGATAGATGGGATGGTCACAGGCTTTGGCTCTATCCACTGGAAAGATTAATAGATGGCTCCTGAGCTTCTAAACAGAAGTTTGAGCTACTTTTTCTAAACACTGTCACTTTAGTGTGAATACATCGAAAATCACTAACATGTCCTGCTTCCTTCTGGCCTCAAGTTAAACAGTCTTGAAACTTAGAGGAGGTTTTACCTTAGCTCCATTACCATCATGTTTCTCAGCCGTGCCATCTGAACTTGATAAAATCCCTGAAAATAACAGAGATGATAGAAATTATTACTGGCACAGTCATCTCAAGAAGTGAGGCCTTCTGTAGTTGTCAGTGCTTTAGTCAAGGAGTAATGAACTCTGGGGGAATGAGGAGGGCAAAATCTGGCCCTGAGTAGGGGAAATAAAGCACATTACAATATAAAAAGGAACAATCTGTGTCAGCCACAAATGCTATATCAGGCAGCCAATGGGAAATGTCAATCTTCATCAAGGGAAGAGGAGGCTTCCCAGGGATAGCTCATGAAGCAAGGCAATAGAAACTTGTCTGCTGTGAACGAGTTTTCACTTCTGTAAGCATGACAAGATGTCATAGAAAGCAGAGGTAGTAAACAAGGTACAAGTCTAACTGGATGAACTGCTTCAGTTTACTTGGGTCAGATTTATGTGTGATTGCAATTTCTGGTAGCTGCATTAGGACTAAAAACCACAGGAAACATCTAAATGTTCAGATAACTTACCACAAATTTAAGAAATCTCTATAAAGACGATACATTTTTTTTTTTTCTCTCTCTAGGGATATTAAGAACAATTCCGTTCTAGACTTCTAAGCTTTTGAAATTGGGATGAACAGAATGAATGCTCATTGCAGCATTCTACTGTTATCCCATGATCCTACTCTCTCACTTTTTACAGTGAATTTAAAGTCACAAAAAGTTAATCTAGGTTTGGGCCTTGGCTCATCATGATCTCGTGTTACAAAGTACAGAAGTATTTAAGTATTTGGAGCACTTGATCTGTCACAGGAAGCACCCGATGTTTAGCGGCATCTTAAAACCAGGAGTCACTCAACCGAGTGAATCAAAACCTCAGCTTACATCCTACGACAGGAAAGCTCCTATGCCTTACGTCATGCCCTAGTGTATAGAAAGACTATGATGAGCAGTGCTTTCAGAGGTTTGACAGCAGAACAGCCATGCAGCCTTCATCTGAGCAAAATGTGCCAGGGACCAGATGAGTCATTTGTGGAGGCACGTATATATGAGTGAAATTTACATGCATGAGACACCCACAATGTCACATGATGATGGGGGTGACCAAATGGTCACAAACAATCCCATTATTAAAAAAAAGGGGGGTTATTTTCCTTTCTTTTCTTTTACTTTTCAGAGTATGTCACTCAGTGAATGAGCTGATCTCCTCCAAACTTCTCAGCTCTGATCAGCTGAGTTGATTTGTCTCCACGTACCAAATAACATGTTTGCATTTTATCAAAGACATGGACAGGGCCCAGGTAGTTCGTATGCACCTGTAGCTAGAAATTTGCACTGGAGTAGAAAATGGATCATGGCTAAACACTACAGCTAAAAAAATGTATGTAATAAAACCCTATCAAGTGCTAAAAATCCCAACCCCTCAATTGAACATTGCATTTTGCCATGCACCTGTTTCATGACACTCCTCTTTTCCTCTTTCAGAAGAGAAGAGAATTGAAGTTCAGCAGAACTATCCCCAAATACACAAGAAGCACACATCTCACTCTGACATGCATGTCCCACAAGCCAAAATTAAACTTTCTGGCATCATGCTCCAGCCTGCCTGATGGGAGCAAGCATTACTTCTTACTTTCCACACTTAAAGGAGCAAGGATTCTCTTTGGGGTCTGAAGTGTGCTTGGCACCGTTGGGGTTGTTGCTGGTGGAAAAGCAGGTGAAGACAGAAGAGAAACTGAATCAGAGCCTGGTCAGGAGCAACCAGCTGCCCCAGCTAATCCAAGCTATGTGGCTAGAGTTGTGCTCGGAGGTGGAGGGTTCTCTCATCCATGGGTTTCTCCGCCAGCCACTATACTAACATCAATACAGAGCCCAGCAACAAATTAGCCTTCCCTTACATTACAAAAAGGCTAAAGTTTGTCTATTTAGTATATTATTTCACAGAATAAGAGGAGACGACTTATGGCTCTTACTAGACAGTGCTCAATCATGCTGCACCATTTTCACACATGACAGTTTGGTTCTCGGAAATAGTATGACACAAGTTTTAGCACAGGTGGGACTGCACATGACTCACATAAGCACCATATATTTTCTGCTATTGTTGCTTTTGTGGTGGCTCTTTCTAACCCACAATCACAACTTCAGTTGCCCCCAGAACCCCAGAGATAAGACCCTTTGCAAAACTTCTTATTTACAATAGTAGAATAC
The DNA here is from genome assembly GCF_004027225.2 of Strigops habroptila. Taxonomy (NCBI): domain Eukaryota; kingdom Metazoa; phylum Chordata; class Aves; order Psittaciformes; family Psittacidae; genus Strigops; species Strigops habroptila. The sequence continues at coordinate 15,056,466 of NC_044288.2, forward strand.
AGGCATTATTCAGAACTGTATCAGAAAGATGACAAGTGAGACAGGTGAGAAACCCTCACAAATGCTCAAGAGACCAGTTTAGTCGCTTCTGAGAGCCCTCTCCAAGGGCATTAAAGAGCAGTTTCCTAAACTCTGCTGAAAGTCTCAAGGTCTAGCAAAAGACAAACTGCAAAAATCCAAATACTGTGATTTTTAAGAATAAAGAGATTCTTGGCACTATTTGAAACTAAAGGGACTCTCTTAACAGCCAAATATGACATGTCATCCCTGACTTTTGGCTTTCCTTTTTTTAAGTTTTCATTTGAGGGCATCTGGTGGGCAGACTATCACACCTGAATAACTTGATCCATGCTACTTTTATCCTTGACTGAGAGACATAAAGTGCAAACTCCATGTAAATTTGTTCATGTCTCAGATGACGATATGAATTTGTATACCAGTTCCTTTTCTCTTGGAGTATTGACTGATAGTTGTGGTAATTGCCTGCTGCTTTCCATCATGACCAAGGACACATGCTGAGCACTGGAAAGCTGAGCCTGCAGCCACATCTGGCTAAATATATTCAGGGAGACTCAAATCTCTCAACACTCAAGGAGGATTTAAAATGGAAAGCATAATGAGCTCACAATGGTGACAAGTCGGATATCTGAGAGTTCAGCTTGGATGGTGACAAAGACCAGTTCTTAACTTCTCTCAGACCTGAGATACCTGACAGTAGTGAATGACTCAAAATCTACTTCCTTTGGAGGCTTAAAACCATGTTTTCCTTAGCTGTTGTTACATCCTGATTTCAAACAGTTTCTGTGTGGACCCCAGATACTTCTTCCTTCCAGATGCAATGAGCAGCTATCAGTACATGTTTGGTACACTCTTAAGAACAGTCAGTACTTTTTCTTATGACAACTTCTTCATTTCTCTGAACATGCAACTTCTGAACTTGCACTGTTATCTCACTCACCTGCAGTTGGCGCCTTTTCCACTATGAGAGAATTGTCAGTGCTTTTAGTTCCCTCTGCAGTCAGAAGTGTGCTTGGGAATTCGGTAGTTGCTGAAACAAAGTGAAATATAATGCTCAGAATAGTAAAATATAATGCTTATAAAAGTATAATGCTTATAAGGATCACTGATTAGGAAGGTCTTCATATGGCATTCAGAATTGCTTGCAAAGTTCTGCATCTGCAAGGGTGAAATTCTGCACCTTGGTTTTCATGTCTGCAATTCATGCTACCCAGAAAACTGATGTACTTTACTAGCATTGCCAGCGGTTAAATGTTTAAACTGTTCAGCTGTGGATGTAATTAATTGTTGACAAGTTTAAGTGGGGTGAGTTGTTATGGCTGGAAGACAAGAGATGGTACAGAAAAGCTGTCCTTAGAGGTTCAGATCAGAAAGAACTTCAAGTGATAGAAGACCCAATGAATGTACAAAAGACACAGATGGTGTACAGACATCAATCCGTGGAAAGAAGTCACTGATGTGGATAAAGTAGCAACCAAGGAATGGTTAGAATGGTAACAGGTGACTCTGATCAACTAAGTATTAATAATAAAGGCAGCCTTCATAGGAGATGACAATGTAAGTAAGTACTCAATTTTAAGTATGTTTTGAAGTCTCACTGATGTTATTGCTCAAGCAGAACATGCTCTAAACTAACCTTTTCAGCAGACCATTTCAAATGTCTTTCCCAAATCAAGAAAAAAATCAGTGCATAGTTGAGTGAGGCTCTCTTATTCCATCCGAGGTGCAGGACTTTGCATTTATTTCTGTTCATTAAAAACGTTCATTCATGAGGTTTCCATCCTGTTATTTCTCCAGTCTGTTAAAACTCCTTTCATTGCAAGCCTAACCCTCTGCTCTCATGGCTATTCACCCCAGTTTGGCATCATCCACAACATTTGACCTGTGTTTCCTTAAACTTACTGAAATATACCCATAGGCATCTTGGAGAGAACTTCCCAGACACAAATATAAGTATCTGGAGAGTTTCTATAAGTCAGGCTTACACAGATCTCTGCTACACAGAAAATAAGAAGGGATTGGTGCTGGTTACCTGTCGTGCTTTCAGTAAGAGTGACAGACCCTTCTGAATAGAACACATACTCATATTCAATTGTCACACCAGTTTGGAAACTAGTTGGAAAATCTGGGAGAGCACTGGTTGTCACCATAGCTGCTGTCACAGCAAATGTTGGTGGAGCAATGGTCTCTGGTGTAGTCACTGTTGGAGACTCGGTGGTTGCAGGTGTTGCTTCGGGGACGGTGGTTGGCAGGAGGACAGGCGTCTCTGCTGTTGTTTGATCATCAGAGGTTGCTGGGAGAGCAAAAGTTGTTTCTCTAAAAACTTTGGGGGAAACAGGAGCCTTTCTCGTGGTGGTTGTTATCACTGGAGGGGCTGCATGGAGAAAACATAGCCAAGAGGAAAGCTAGATCAGAACATCAACAACTGACCCTAAGGAAAGCCAACCCAGAAATGAATGAAAATTGCTGCTAAAGTGGGAGAGTCACTATTTAAAAGGTTGTTTAATTAACAGAAAACATGCCCCAGCCAGAGAAATTCCCAGATTTGCCTTTTTTTTTTTTGGTAGATCTCAAACACCTCCTCCTTGACTCTCCTTAAAGAAATGGAAAGGCCAGAACTTTGTGTGGTAGAATCAAAAAACTTGCAAAGTTTGTGATTCTGCTTTTTAATGTCCTTATAAAAAGAAACAAAACCAAAGCTAAAAAAATCCCAAACCAACCAACCAACCAACCAAAAAAAGCTCAGAGCTTGATTTTCAGCTATAAGCTTCTTGCTGATCTCTTCAACAGGTCCTTTTTTGTGAAATCAGGAATAGACATGGGATTGCAGCATTTTCACCCCAGTCTCCTGTTATATCACGTACAACAGGCATACAAGAGTACTGTATACATTTGAACACCTCATAAAAATCAGAAAAAGATTTGTCTTTCTGCAGTGTGGAAAGTGGGTACCATCTTTTTGTCTGTGCTTTGCAATGCTTTTCAGACCCTTACTTTATCCTGCAGCTCAGCAAAATAACAGGAAGGAGAAAAAGTCTTTCCAGCCTCTAAGACAAAATTTCTAAACACACGAACCTCCTTATGACATGAATCAAATTAAAGCCTTTTTGGCATCGGGGTGAACCCCAAATGAAAAAAAAATGAATTTCATTCCAAGGGCTTTTCAAATAATAAATCCCTTTTTTAATTCTATCATCTTTAAAATGTGAAATACAGCTACACAATGAGAAATTAATTATTCCATTTGAAAGGCAAAAAAAAGTGTGAAACTTACAAATTTCTCATCAAAACTGCTCACTGAATGTGATTCAAATTGACAACTGGTTGTAGACCTCCCTTGGAACCCATAGAATTTAGGAAAAACACTTCTTGCCACAACAAACAAAAAAACCCACACATAACATAACCTCCAGTTTTAAACTCCTATCCAGTGGGAGGTTCCTCCCTACTGGCTGTACCATGAAGGTCCCCAGACTCACCTCTGACCACCTCCAGCTGAATGTTCTGTTTGATGTCATTGAACCAACCCGGGATCTCCACACGGCAGCAGTATGTACCTGCATCTTCTGACTGCACTTTCGCAATCGTGAGAGACACATCTCCATAGGAAACATAGCCGCGGAGACTGTATCGCTGAGAGACCCTGAAAGTCACCCTATTTCTAGTGGTGTGCAAAACTTTGTTATTGCACTTTGAATTCGGGCATGGACCTCTGCCCCAGCACATGTCGGAGATGTCCTTATGTCGTGTGACCTGGTAGAAGCAAGGCAACTTAACAGGTTGCCCTATTACTCCTGTAATGACACTTTCGGATGTGGTGTGTGCTGTGAAGGAAGAACAAGGAAAGATGAGCGTTGGCAGCCTCCGATGCGTAACTCTACCTATGCAACACAAGGCATCAGGAAAAGAAACACTCCTGCCTGCAGGCAGGCCACAGCTACTGATCTCCCTGGAGCCTGTAGCAGCTAATGGCTGGGGGCACTAGAGGCCACAGGAGCTCACAGACACTGGCTTGCTGCTGGAGGGCTGCTCACAAAACACATCAGCCACATCAGACGTGGTGAGTGAAGCTGAGGTCTGTCATTGGCAGCCCAAGTGCAAACTAGACCTGTGCAAATGGAATTTGTGAACTCTGCTCCTCTCCTAAGAGACTGTCCGAAAGTTGTTCAGCAACCTGGTGTGAAATACATCTGGTTTCCTCAGACCACCATCATCTCCTTCAAAAAAGAAATGGTGTCACAGTTGCCTTCCACCGACAGTCTCAATAGCAGAGTCCAAAAGACTTATTCATGTGTGAAATTAGGACTTAATTAAGCTGGCAGAGGAGCAGGATCTGTCTATGTTCTAGGAAAGCACATTGCTTTTTCTGTTTCTGAGCAAGCCCTTTCAACTTGCAGACAAGTGGAGCCCACTTACCTTGCAGAGTACTGTGTACATAGAAGCTTTAACTGCTAGCATTATACTGATATTAAAAAGAACATATTCATGTTTTCCTTGTGCTCTTACTCTTAACGAACAGCTTTACTTTGTGTTTAGAGCCAATATCCATCTTAGCATCTGGTTTGAACCTTTGATATGTATTGCTCCCTCTTAACTGTCTATGCAGTTCCTGGATTGCCTGCCCTAAAAGAGATTTCTTCTTCATAAAAGGCACTATGCAGAAAAGGTTTCCATACCAGAAAAGATACTTTCTGGTTTACATTCTTATAGTCTGTGTTGGTCCTCCTGCCTTGTTGCCTTTTTCCCCATGTTATCATTTACATATAGTGGAGCAGGAACTGAAGACCTGGGGAGCATCCAGTGCTAGTCCTCTGCTGCAGCAAAAGGATCATCCTTCAGATCTGACGTCTCATGGCCAGCCTGCTTACCCCAAAGAGGACTTACAGCAGTCACTGCTATTATCACCAGCTTTGGCCCTGGTTTGCCAAACATTTCTATTTTGCCAGCTGTTTGAATGACTTTCCTTTTTGGCAAGACTCCCAGATAGCAAACAGATGCTACCAACTGTGTCCATGTCTCTTTTGTTTTGTCTTTAATGGACTATTCCCCAGGTGAGGTTTTAGTCTGTGGCAGTCTGCCTCACGGCTTGTTATTGGGATGACATTTCAGCTTCATTATTGCTTATCCCATTGGCAAGATAAGCCAACTCATTCAGGTTTCCACAACTCCAAATGCTAAAAGAGTAGAGGCAGACAAAACAACATGCAATATGGTGTGAAGGGCAGAAGCTGTTGCGGTGAAATGAAGGTAGGATGTGCCAAAAAAATGAATTCCTGAATACAGGATGAGGCTTTGAAAGATGGCTGCTTGTTTTAGTCCTTGGAAAGGGTAGGATCATTTGTCTTGTTACAGCAAAACAAACAGACAAAACAGCCTATTTCAGTGATGACAGAACAAAACAGTTCATCCAGTTGACCTTGAAAGTGCCCCTTAGGGAGCAGGGGGTTAGTCACTGAGCTTCAAGTCACCCCAACAAAGATGCTGCAAAACCAAGACCAGCTTGAACTGTTCCTGGAGTTAAGGTCACTGCTGCTTAAGGAGAAATGGGCTCATCTCTATTCTTATTTCGTCCCAGTCCTGCACAGCACAAAAGCAGTTTCATTAAGCAGCCCTTTAACAAATGAAGATTTGCCTGCTCTTCTCTTTGAAAGAATCAGAGCCCTGAACTTATTAAATGAATAAATTCTTAAAAAGAAGAAGAGGACAGACACAAGGCACCAGGGAGTCTCCAGTGCAGTTTCCCACCAGTGTTGGTGCTAGAAAGTTATGGAGTTTGCAGTTTCAAATCCTCTTTTAATTTATGTGAAGATAATGTGCCTCACATCTGCCTGCACCGCAGGCTGGTAAGGAAAGCTTCAATACTGCAACAGCCTTGATTCAACAGTATGAACCTCTACAAGGACTAAATGACTACATTTTCAGTTGCAGCCTCTTCCACAGACACATTTTCCAAAAGTAATAGTAAATAGAACTGAATGAACAAGTTTTTGACATTAAGAGGTTCCTGAGGCTGTTATATTGTGACACCCTAGTCTTACTGTGAGAGGAATCCTACCCTTATCCATGGCAGTGACTCTTCTAGGCATCCAGATCTGAACCTGAGCAACAGCTATGCCTGGGTAGTCCCACTGAAGTCAACGAAGTTTGCCACTGTAAGTCCTTAATCCAAGCGAGAGAGAAATGAACTCAAGATGTTTAATATATCTTCCAAAAGAGAAAGGGACATTCATAATTGTTCAGATCATACAGACACACACATATTTATATATAGTCTCTCTTGAATCAACCCTCAGTGGCAATTGGTATTAAGCAGCAACTCAAATAATTGCTGTTGTAGTGGTCTTGTCCCCCACAGACTGGTCATTGGATGGACAAACAAATACGTCCTCCAGGCAAGACAGCTGTTTGGAAAATGGGGTTTTTTTCTTGATCTATTTCTGGAATATTTTTCCTTCTCTATACAAGATAGTCAGCATCTTTTCCCTAGCAATCCTAGTTTTTTATTTCTTCTTGAAGTTTCTGTTCTGATGAAACTGCAGAGGAAATGACTGATAAACAGGAAAGAAACATTTAAATGCCCACTGAGTCTCAAGTCTGCCCATTCTCGGTACTGAGCTGAGTTAAAGGGAAGGTAACAAAAAGCCATTCTCACCCTTCAGTAGCCGTGTGTATAAGAAAGCTTTGGAAAATAAGACCAAATGGCGGCGAGTACCTCCAGTTTACTTTGACGCTGAAGATATGGTAAGGAAAGAGAAGCTCCACTTGTGCAGCAGACACCGTGGAGGTTGTGTTACTGTGCCTCAAAAGGGCATGGATCACCCCTTACCCCTCAGCATCCCACTACTGACTGATTCTTTCCACTACTTCTCAGGTCAATTTAAGAACATCACAGTTACTGTAGATGTTATATGGAGTATTTCATACTGGCAGAGGTTAACCAATCAATATTTAGTCATCTGAGACAGAATTTCCTGAAATGCCTGAGTGATTTAAAAGCACAACTCCCATTAGGAGCTCATGTCCCTCTGGAAGCGGCTGAACCCACATTCCTGAGCCACCTCAAGCAGTTTGGAAACTTCATTGCTGGTCTCTAAACAAACATGCAGATACGTAGCCAATATCCACCACACTTGCAAGACCCAGTCTCCCACATTACTCTTCCTTGACTTCTACCCCTTTTAGGATTCAGATTTTTGATGGATGAACTGAACATTTAGGAGTAAAAGCAGAGGAATCTCCAGCTGTGCTTTCCCATCCTCAGTTCATAGCAGCAGACAACCCTCAGAGTCTCAGAGAATCCTTTCTTTATCATGTATATTCAGTCATTATTTTGCCAATATTTCAATTCTCTAGCTTGGGCTTGTGTAGTGAGGTGGACAGACCGATGAAGAAGAAAAGCCAGCAGTACACATTTAACAGAAGTAAAGAAATCAGACCATCTCGGGGGACAGGGAAACTAACCAAACCCATACACAGAGAAACCATATACATTCTTTAAAAGTAAAAAAAAATCCAAACAAAAAGAACTATTGATCAGTATTAATTCAGTAAGTTCATAAAACGTTGAAGTTCTGTATACCATTACACCCCATTTCACTGTTTTGTTTTCACAAAATGCTTGTTGCTGATTTTAATGTTGCAAAATTCTTGTTTAATGTGCAAGCACACAAAAAGCAGGTGAAGACTCACCTATAAAGCTCTGTATCATTATCCAGTGGAACAGCACAAAATAGGACATTTTAGCTGATGGAGGATCCAGGGCAGCGAGTGGAAGGAGAGAAAACTAGATCGTATACTTTCCAGAGGTGCTGAGTGAGCCCCACTGAAGTCTCATTTCTCCATTTCCAGATTTTATGTATTGCAACTGCCTCTTTCCTATGCTTCCGGACAGAATCCGGTCAAAAGAGGCGATTCTGCTGTATTCAGCATTAGTGTGGTCTCATTTTGAGTACTGTGTGCAGTTCTGGGCCCCACTCTGCATGGTACTACCACCAGAGATTTCAATATACTATTTGTTTTGCCTTATGCCCCACTACCATTCTGCAGGGCTGAGCAGCAAGAACAAGCTTTGTGCTCTTACACTCCTAAACACTTGGCTTCGTCTCCACCTGACTTTGTCTTCACTTATATTTTCTTAATCCTTCATTTCCCCCAATTTTCCCTTTTTCTTGAAGACTCCTCTCTTCCTTTTCCCAGCTTCATATTTCCTACTTGCAAAGACAGACTTGGAGGAACCCTCATGAATGTTTTCTCTCCTAAACAACATCCTTCCCAAAGGTCTGCAACACCATAGCCAAGAAATGTTTTTTACTCGTTCATTTTTACTTTCTGACAAATTGATAAAGAAGTTCTCTGGAAGTTCTTCCCCGGAAAAGATAAGTAATAAACCCAAAGAAATTCAGGGCATTAGGGTCAAGAACAGATAGACAAAATTCTGTGCAAATAAATATAGCATGGTGCAAATAGGAGAGATGTTCCAAGTTCGAATGATAAAATGATGGGCTTTACCCAAGCATTACCCCCTTAGGAATGAGACTTTGGTCTTATCATGAGTAGTCAAGCCCATAAATATACCACCCCTCTGCTTGGTAGCATTGAAAAAAAAAAAAAGCAAACCAAATTCTAGCAGTTATTAGTAAAGCCATAAAAAACAAAGCAGAAGACAGCATTACACCACTGTACAAATCTACCTTGGATTCTGTGTATAGTTCTAGTCCCCTCAAGAGCATATCTTAGATCCAGAAAGCATTGCAGGAAGGGCAAAAAGAATGCTGGAATGTATCGGAAGAAATTCCACAGGAGAGTTAGATGGGTAGTCCAACATGAGTAAGTCTGGAAAAGAGATAAGCTATAGGGTACTACAAACAGGCCTACAAAATCTTGAGTAGCGCAGAAAGGTTGGAGAGGGATTAGTTGCTCAGTATCCCCCCCAGTGCAGCATCAGAGAAGAACTCTTGTCTTTGCAGAGCTGTTGGACTCAGTAGTACATCAGAGCAGGAGACCACCTCTCATTAGCTTCCTCACCCATCACACCACCCCTATTTTACAGAGGCATAAAGTAGACTTCAAATAGACGAGGCACCAGCAGAGACAGGATGCCTGGTTTCTTCTGCCAGCCAACTGGTGCTGCTGTAGCCAATTTAGTAGCAGATTCAAGCAGCATGAAGCTCAGAGAACTATTCTGAGTTTATTCTGAATCAAAGCGATGCTGCAATGCTGCTCTGCACCTTCACATGCCTCAGTGCAGCATAAACAGCAGCAGTGGGGATAGACACAACAGTACAGCAGCATCCTATTGACAACATTATATGACAGGTTAACCAGCACAGCATATAATTTGCTATATTCTACCAGGTACAGTTCATACAATGCAAAGTACATACAGCCCCAGCTGTTCTGTGAAAAGAACTAACAAAACCTGATGCATCCAATATCCTGCAGACTTTTTCCCTGCAATGATCCCAATTACTCCTTTGTCTCCCATTGCCCACCATCAAACAGTGGCTGTGAGCTGATGCCCAGCTTATGCCAGTGCAGGGAGCAGCTGAATCCTTCCTGGGGCACAAATTTGTGTCTTTATCCAGCCACCAATTTCCATAAAGCTTGCCCAAACAGAATCAGTCACCGTGTTTCAGGTGTCCAGGGAAGGAAGAGGATGAACACAGAATCATACCAGCTTTGTTTCTTTAGCTAAAAGACTGAGCTAAATGCAGCAGAGTGCATTGAAAAAGGCCACCCAAAATCCAAGTGTACTGGGAAGAACCAGGAAAATGTGGCTTGCTTTCTGTTCCTGTAGTGCTATCTAGTGGCTTCTTGCAGGCACAAGGGGAAAGGAGAGAGCTGTCTCAAACAAATTAGTTTGCAGCTCATTAACCTTATCACACTCAATGTGCTGCCAGCTTGTGTGCAGCTGGATGACCTCTTAATGGGTTAACAGGCTCTAAGTGCCACCTGCTCATGTCTGGGGCACATTCTGAAATGCCTGTTTCAAGATCCACTGAAGTGAGTGCAAGTAATAAAAAAACACAAGGTGCTGCTGCCTGCGTGTATGTGTATGTATTATGGTGCATATCTAAGGCGAAGGTCTTGCTCTGCACAACCTTTGCAGTGTCTGTTTACCAAATAACTGCAGAGCAGAAGCAAAACTCCAATATTTTGATTATCAGATATTCTAGAACTTTATTTTACCTTGAAAACTCACTCATGTAAGAATTAGTCTGAGTAAGTCTGTGATATTAAGAAAAAAATCCTTATGGGCAAGCAATTTTCATGATTAAAGGAGAGCGTCGAACTCCTTAAAAGCATGATTGGTTGCAATCAAATAATTTTGGAAACTTCACACTTGCCTAACTCTGATCCCAGTAAAGACCGATTTGGTAAAACTGCATAAAGCAGAGATTGCTGAAGTTGTTTTCTGAGGTCTAGTTCAGAAACCAGATCACTTCCTCCAGCTCCAGCCATGGGCTAGAGCTCACAGCAGCAATATGCTCAGCCAGGCAGAAGGAAAGGAAAGCAATGTCTGCAGGAGGGTAATTTTAGTTTAGTAATTGTTACTAATAGTCAACTATAAACATACAGTCTAACACCAGTAGGGTCCCTCTAGTTTCGGTACCTTCTTACACAAAGCAACATGTGATATAGAGATGGCAGAGCTAGTTTCCTCCATCGCTTTTCCTGGCCCAAGGATCACCAATATCTGTGCTCCCACACAGCTCTTCAGCCAACCATGAATTCACCTCCACATTTCCCACTTTTTAGGCCTGCTGCAACAGACAGCCCCGAGACAACGCGCAGCACAAATGAAAATACAAAGCACACCGGGTCACCTATCCCACAGACTCTTTTGTAGCTGGTGCTTCTGCCCTCTGATGGCATGGACTGTTTTGTAATTGGCAGATACAATACGCAGTGAAGAGAAACCTTTTTTTAAGTGTGTGGTTTTCCTCTTGTGATGGAGTTGCTATTCTGGCATTTCCTTTTTTTTTTTTTTTTTTTTTTTCAAAAAGGGAAAGAGAAGTTGAAGCAAATAATAAATATAATGGTAACTTTCTTTAGGTTTTGATAAGTGGATTCTGGAAATTTCCATTCAAGCCAGTAGGGCTTCTGTTCCTGGAAGAGGCTGATAAAAGATTTTAATTAGAAGTGTAGCTTTTATTTGTTTTATCAGAATGATGTGAATAATGCTTCAATAGTCCAGTCACATTTAGCTGCTGAGTAGAGGGAGCAGCTAACACTGTGCAAGCCATTTGATGTCCCAGCGCCGACCAAGGCAAGCATGCATACAGTCCTTAGTGCACTATATAAACGTTTTCCTCTGCATGGACATCATCTTCCAGTGCACTGTGGTTCCCTGCACCTTCTGGCCTCCAAAATGCAACAAAGCTGCACAAAAGAGTAAATATCATGCTGTTAAACATAAAACAGACAATAGAAACATAGAGAACAGAGAGCTACATCACCAGCCCACTGGAAAAATATATAGTATGCAAAAACCCAGTTACTTAAACATGACTGACAATGAATCATTTTTCCACTTATGAGACAACCCACACCTGAAGTTTGCGCGCTTCCTAATGCAATGAACTGACAGTTACATTCATTTTTGCTTACTAACTAATGATAAGTAGCAGGACTTATTTATTTCTTTTTACAATGCCTTGTTAACTTGACATTAAAAAAGAAAGTCAAAGTATGTGCTGGACTGGTCAGCATACTGGCAACACTTTCTTTCTGCAACCTAGTTTGTCCTATTAGCCCAAGCAGAAACAGAATACTTACTTTGAAAAGTCACCCGTCTTCTTTGTGCTGAATAAATACTCTAAGGACCATTGAGAATGAAAATAAAGGAAAAAAAAAAAGAAAACAAACAATTTTCTTTAAACCATCAGAAGCAAGTAGAGGGTTCAAAAAAAAAAAAAAAAATCAAGTATAAGAAACTAAATAAGGGAACTTTAAGCAGATATTTTCAGTATAGGAAATTCCCATTATTTCATGTGAAATCTAATTCATATGGCTTGGTCTGACCAAAAGGCTCTATGGAGGAAGTCTGGCACACAGAAAAATATTGGACATAGTTATATGAAACCAGTGCTCCTCCCATTATGATTGGGAAGGACTGGGACAACATGGCAACTGAGGCATGGGTAAGAGGAAAGGAGTGAGGCAGGAGAGATGGGCTCATATCACATTTACATTTTGCTGTCCTGCGCCATAGAGGCTAAGGGGAAGAGCTAAGCCAGCAACCACAGTGCAGGGCACACAGTGAGGCCATCCAAAGACCTTAGCTCACTTCCCTGAAGCAGAAGACAGCGGTGATTTGGCATACCCCATCAATCCTTGAATAACCATCTGTGGAAAGTACTTACGTCTAGTGAGGAACAGAGCCAAAATCAGGATGGCTAGAAGTACCACAGATAAACCAATCCCAATGTATAGCTCATTTTGTGAATGCTGCTGACTGGGAAGTGATACAGACACATTCTGTAAAACACAAAACAGATGAGCATTAGTGGCACTGAGAGCAAGACAGTACTCAAAGGCCATTTGTGTATTTGGCAACCCTGTAGTAAGAGTCCCAGTTTGACCCCCATTGTACGGGAGTACAGAGCATCCCTCTGCTGCTAGGTGGCTCAATGTTCACCCTCCCATATCCTGCCATACCTGAAGGTTTGCGGTTACATCCAAGCAGTCCGAGGTGCTTGAGCAGGGACTAGAGGCCTGAAAGGCAATATAGATGTTTTTAAAGCTCTTCCTCCATTAGTAGGAAGTACTTTATGCATGCAAAGCAGGTTTTGTATTTTTCCTCTTTAATAATGAGCACATAAGCATTCTTTCCTAAGCGCTAAACGTGCAGACTACAAAAAAACCCCATTCCTTCGCAATCCATGTAAAGTAGTACAAGTAAACTGTAAGGATGACCCAATAACCTCTCATGTCTAGATATGCTACAGCACAACAGAGATGCTTACAGTCTGAGGAGCTTCCGAAGCAGAATCTGATGGCCACGTTCTTGTGATGGTAAAGGAGGATTCGCTGGCACTCCCAGGAGCTGAGCAAAGGCAAGACAAACACATCACTTGCACAGGGAACCATTCTGCTTTAACAGGGAGGAATTTGTACTGCTGACTTGGGACCACCGAACTTAAGTATTTCTCTATCAGGAGTCTCGGCTCTGCATATCACAAAGAGGTTGGTGCCCTCAGAGAGCAGCACAAAACGCTGAATACTGAGCCTCTGCTGCCCTTTTCAGAGCTTTGAATTCCTTCCAGGTAACACTTAGGTCTCGCTATTACCTTAACACAGTGATTAGAAGGAAGGAACAACCAAGGTAGGCTTCTGTTCTTGGAGCCATGAAGAGGTAGTGGATGCCTAAAGCAAACTTAGGTTATCTGATGAAAACTGACTAAGGTTGCTTGAAAGAGCAAGTGGTGCAGAGTTAGAGAAAGCAAGTGATGCTTTTAAAGTCCCAAACAGCTATACAGCAAATAGACTGAGCAATATGTGTTGTTTGCATAAGGACCTGCAGAATATTTTGAGGTAATTCTCAGAGCAAGCTGTTTGCAATATTTAAAATCCAGAGCTATAAACTGATGTTTCAATATCATCAGTCTCAGTTTCTCCACGGGTTGTCAGACGATATACAACCGTCCCAAAAACAGAATTTCTCTTCATATTATGACAACCCCAGCTGGTTCCTTTGGTGTTTTAAATTGTTACCCTCATCCCAGAAACTTTATTTCTAAGAGGGCAGGATCATCTGCTTCACTGTTCTCTTCCATTGGAGATTCTGGGCTATTCCTACATCAGAGGCATATGGCCACCTGCGTTTTCTAGTCTCCCTCTGTGTGAACATGCACATATTAACTTGTGTTTTGAAAACATATAAACTGTTCCACCAGCAGCTGAGGAAGATGTCACAAGGTTAAGAAAACCTGTGAGTTCTAAGATTGGAAGCCATGTTATCTGCAACTAGAACAGAAACAGGCTGAGAAAGTTTTCACTTCTTCTTCCAAAAAGGAAATGCAACTGTTGTAACATTTTAGAGTTCAGCAGGTGGAAATATCAGAGATGCAGGGAGAAATACAAAAAGCATCCTTGATTTTTCTTTCAAAATCCAGAGATTAAGCTATTATTACACTAAGAGCTCTCTTGTGCACTAGAAACTAAATTTGCCTCTTTGAGACTGAAAAAATATGCAGCCGAGAGGGTATATGATACAAGTCTGTAAACTTGTGAGTGGACTGGAGAAACTGAGTTGTTCACTGTCTCTTCCGCTACAGTGAGGAGCCTCACATTATTAAACATGCATAGCTACAGAGGATGTGAGCACCCCCGAGACATGTGTTATAGCAGGGTAGAAGAATACTTGGGTGCTGTATCACAACGGTACTGCCCTGTTTCTATAATCCTCCTTAATCAGCTGCCACTGGAGACAGGGTCCTGAATTAGATGCACTTTGAGCTAGGCCAATAAAACAGTTCTATGTTATAAAGTAACAAATAAAAAAAAGTAGTGGGAACACCCAACTCCTAAAAATTTGTGGTTTACTGTTTATAGTAAACCATTTCCAGAAGACATATTTTAGCGCAAAGAAAACAACATACCAGAACAACAGCCACAAGAAAAACAATGCTTGCAGCACCAATGAAACATCTACTTAAGCATAATACCTGGAAGCAAACTTCCTCCCATGTATACATGTTCCTCCTGTTGGACTCTCTATAGAAAGTCAGACAGAATTTAAATCACGTTCTGAGCTTTTGTTCTATGGTCATGTGTAGTAAATTTTAGCCAAGACTTTTCTATCATCTGTCACTTTGTTTCCTAAGATCCCCACTTGCGATATAGTTTATATAGGCTATTAAGATTAATACTTGGATAAAAGTTACCTGAGGTCTGTTGAGAGGTGTAAGTATGAGGACTTGCAGTAGAGATCCTAGCTGATATTAAAAAATAAAACAAAACCAAATTACATTATAATAAACCTCAGTGTGAATTTATGTGGTGAAAAAGTGTTTTTATAATAAATTTACTAGCACCAGCTACACAAGTACATCTGTCAGTCACTTGTTCTGTACCTAATCATGCTTTTTACAAACGTAAGAAAAAACTAAAAATCAAAGGAAGATTCTATTAAAAACAAAAAGTCTATACTAATGTTTTGTCCCTGTGCTTTACTCTAGAATCAAACAGGGGAAATGAACCACCCTTTTCTATGAAAATTATAATGCTTTGGACGAATTGATTATGCTGCCCTTTCTCTTGAATTCTTCAAATAGTGTTTCTAAGAAAGCTCAGGAGTGTTGTGCACCATGAAACAAAGCACCACATCCTTTTTTTAATTGCAGTGACTGCACTGGGATTACAACAATGCCAAAGACAGCTTAATTTGAACAGCACTAACAGCAGTTCTGCAAAGTGCTAAAGATCAGTCCTATAGATGATTATAGAAATCATTTCCACCACAAGCTTTGAAATCCAGACCCAACAGCAGATTTACCACAATGGTACTCGCACAAGAGCACACCTCTGCACTCACCTTTCTCTATCACCACCTCATGATTACTTGTCTGATCATTGAACCACCCTGGGATCTCCACACGGCAGCAGTATGTCCCACTGTCTGCTTTCTTGGCATTCATGATCGTGAGGGACACATCGCCCATCAGCAGGTTCCCTTTCAACATGTACCTGCTGTCATACTGTGCTGTCACCTTCCATCCATCTGTCCAGATAATGGGCTGATAACATTTTGAAGAAGGGCAGCTGCCACGACCCCAGCACATTGATGTGATGTCGTATGTACCCTTAACACTGTAAAAGCAGGGCACAGTGACATTCTGACCCACCTCTCCTTTCACAACCAATTCTGACACTGTAGGGCCTGTGGATAAAAAGACAAACATAGTTGTTGAGCACAGGATATGCAAGTAGAAGCTTCTCACACATTTTGCATGACCCAGTACCTCCCATCTTGCAAACACCACCAGGCATTGTTGGATTCAGTTTTCCATGAATAGATGTGAATTGCAGCAGTGAGGGATAATGGTTGGGCAAGTGATTTGTTCAGAATGTGTCTCTATCCAGAGAAAGAAGAAATACATTTTCTGCAGCCTTTGCAAGTAAGCAGAGAGGTAAAGAGAAAACAGTTTAGATCTTCACATCTCCGTGGCTTCTCTTTAGCCACATCTGTTATCTTGTTATTTTTTGCCTTAGATTAGATTTAATCCAAGCCACACATGGAGGAACAGTAAGACATTAACTGTCATTAAAACCAGTGTGGGAAACTCTTCCTCCATTTCAAAGAAAAGCCAGTAAATGGCAGGTTTCGTCAGAATGATCACTACTGAATGCACTCCCTTTGCTCTTGTCTAATGACAGGTTTGATCATACCTATCACGAGAAATTTTTCAGAGCTTTTCTGAGAAATTTTACACTCTCGTATTTGTCTTAAGACTTTATTGTCTTTTGTCTTAAGACCTTATTGTCTTCCCTCATTCTTATGCAGTTTCTAACTTGTTTGGGTACCACTAAAGGTCATTTTTCATGTTTCCAGAAGGCTGCGCCACTCTATTCAAGTCAAACCAGTGAGACGTAGCAGCCAGCAGCCCATTCATCACGGTGAGATAGTTTCTTTTGCTGTATTTAGACCACTCCAGTCAATATTCCCTTTTGGAGGGTTTTGATAAAAGCTGTGTGAAGTATCATCCAAAATCCTTCGTGCTCTGGTGATCCAGTTGTAGCCAGTCTGTAACCACCTTCTTCTAACAGGTTATGCAGCAGCGCTCCCGAGTTGCACATTCTGTCTGCTTGTACTTCAAAGGAAACTGTTTGCCATATTCTTACTACCACATATTTCTAACCCAATTCAGTAACATGGGATCATGTGTGTATATATTTAAATCTATCTGTATTAATGTTTGAGGGATAGAATTCTCCATTGCAAGTACAAGCAACAAATTATCTCTATTAAGTCTAGCAGTCTATAATTAGGAAGGGAGCTCCCGAAGGCAAATCTGTCAACATGCACCGGTGGATCACATGCACTGTATGGGCTTTATTGCAACTGTCCCTTGTGACAAAGCTGTTTTGCCCAGCTCAGTCATTTTCCTAAGCTATTATAGTTAAAAACAATTCTGCATGCAGAGATTTTGCCACAATAGCATACTAGAAACCAATCTCTGAAACTAACGTATTTTGTTTAATATAAAATAGCAAGCTTGAAATGAATCTCATCATAAAAGGCTTTATAAAGAACTATAGCGAACAGTATCTGTGATATACCATTTCTTTCTGCTGAACTTATCCTATCACCAAATTTTAATGTCTGTCTGCCTATACTACTATCACTCTGCAACCTGTTTTTTTTAGTGCTATTGCCTTTAACAATATTTTCCTAGAGGGAAAAAAAAAAAAAAAGAGAGAGAGAGAATAAAAAAGCAATAATTCTCAGAGTAAAAAAGGAGAAATTATCTATTTGTTCCAATAAAATTTCATATTGGCTAAAAACCACCAGAAGCCACAGTTGACCTTTTCCCTCTCTTCTTAAGCAGTCACCTTCACAAGGCCAGTTGAAATGAAATATTTGTTTTACATGTTTTCTAAAATGATTTAAAGTTTTCTGATCATCTCAGATCATCATTATTATTTAAAAAACCCGAAAGATAATTCCCTAATATGACTAGCAGACAGCTCAAGAAGCATCAACTTTAAAACCATCATATATACCCTCAACATCATTTTGCCTTAAACAGGAGATAAGACCATCAGAAGATACTGAGCCACAGTGATAAAGTTCTATTCATAACACAGACCTGCAGCTTCTGTGCCACGTGGTCACCCTCCCATTGTAACATAACCCTGCAACCCTCAGAAACATGTTAACTCCATCCACCTCCACCTATTCGCTTGGAGCCACTTAGTTACCTGTAAAGAAGATCAGAAGAATCCAGTTCATGCAGAAACAAGACAACATTGTGGCTGAAGATGAGGAACAACAATCCTGATGACCCTTTGGGCATTCAAGAAAAGTTATCTTCCTCACAAACTTCTGGTTTTACTTCTTAGTGTGCCATTTTCAGCCACAAATGCCCTTTTAGTCTAATCCGGATTGCCTTTCCTGTGGTTAGTCCGGCAGTCTTTAGCAGCACAGCAATTGCTGCTGCTCGTGATAGTGCCCACAGTCGGACTGTTGCTGACTGTGGTTTGGCTAAAAGGTTAAAACACTTTGCAGCACTTCAGATATCTACTTCTCATTTTTTCCAGATCTGTCTGATTACAGTAGATGAAACTGTTGTCAGCACCACTGAGCTGACACAGCACTCCGTAATCCATTGCCCCATACTGCCTCCCCTGCCCGTGTTTGCCATAGCAGACAATTTGGGTAAGAGATTACACAGGGTACGTAAGGCTGAGGTAAAGGGAAAGCATGTGGCAAAAATAGCGGATCCCTAGGAAGAACTACTGAAGTATTTAATCATAAGTTTCTGGTTCTAATACTTAGATGCAACTCAGAGCATCTTTAGGCAAATGCTATTTTCTCTGTAGGGTAGAATCTGGTATTACTGAAAAGCTGTCCTACTCTTATACAGTTGTAGCCCAGTAGAGCTGCAGCCTTTTTTCATCTGACTTCTAAAAATTCTATACACACCTGAGCTTTTGCAATATAAAGTAAAACACGCAGAATACACACGTCACTTTAAAAGCAATGTGGAAACCATGTCACCCCAGGCTCAAGGCTCACTGGCAAAATGTTGCTGAAATACAGCTTTTGAGAAGTGGTGTTCCTTGGCCACTCTCTCTTGTCCTTGGATTATCTAACTGTTCTTGAGGACATCATGTCTTTTCATACTGTTTGGACTAGAACCGCAGCTGTGATCAAGTGCGTTTGATCTAGGGCCAACAAACATTCTTTGCTGAAGCAACTAACCTACCTCACGCTGTTTTATGTGTACAAAATTAAGTCCTAAGGAGTTACTTGTTATCAATAACTGCAACAGCAGACATGCTTCCAAAAGCTTACCCAAAACCATACATGAGGCTAGAATCAGAACCAACAGAGCTGTGTTACCCTTCTACCTTACATGAGAACAGCCACCAAAGTGACAGCTTCTTTAAGTGAAAAGGAGGAAAAACAAGGGATCGAAGTAGCTGTGAGACAGACAAACATCAGCAACATACTTGTAGAAGAGAACTGAAAGGAGGGATAAAGGGGGATTTTTGCATGTGGTGTCTGGAAGCAGGACTCTTAAGAAAATGCTTCCTCTTTGCTCCTCTTGTTTTTGGGGAAACAGAAACTGCAGATAAGTGTTACAGGAACAATTCTGATCATTAACAGCAGGATCCTGAAACTACTCTGCATGACTGGAAAAAGCAGAGCAGCCTGGCTCTGGCAGAAGGCAGGCGACAGCATTCACCAGGGCTGTGCCATCATAGTGCATGGTACTGGCTGATGAACTCCTCTTGGTGGTTCAGTGTGTGACACCTGCAGAGCAGGACATGTCCCTTCTGCCAGTTACCTGCAATAACATGCAGTGTGCACAGGTCCACATGGATTCTTCTTCTGCATGGGCCACATTTGAGCTCAGAAATAAATAAATAGGATAAGAAAACAAGGAAACTTACCCCAGAACTCTGCCTAAGCCCATTTTATTCACTTTATGCAGGTTGTTTTGTTCTTACAATAGTCTACAGTGGTTTGGGTGCTGTCTGTATCCCCAGGAAAGCCCTTCTGGTCACATAGTAAGAGAATGTGATAAATACAGGGCAACAGTTAATCCACTTGCTTTAGATTTCAACTCACAGTCCATATGGAAAGCCTTGATATAATTTCTGAGTTTCTACACGCCTGTTTTCCAAGTTCCTGTTTTCAGTTTGTGCAAGAAATGAGCACTATTTCTGTAGAAAATGTGCCAACATCAGCTTTTTCATGCAGCTCTTTAAGTAGATGCTCATTCTTTCTTTACTCAGAGCATAGAGTCAGATCATACTTTGTGAAAATAACACCAGAGCGAAACATTAAATATTGAAATAAGCTTAAAGCATTATTGAAAACACCTTTTCTTTGCACTATTTTAAAGCCATATCATGAAATAACTTTTCTTCTTTCCCCCCTAGATGAGTAGAGCTACAGACTTGCCCCTTTTGCCCAGTGGTGACACATTTGGTTTCTCTGTATCAAGAAACTTGTGGAATTTTTCAAGTAACTGTACTTGTTAGCTCTGTGCTTGTTCGGATAGAATAAGAGCAGGGCTGGGCTTTTTCTTTTCCTTCCTTTTTTTTTAATTAAGAGCCAACAAAATGCTGACATTTATTTTATCTCATCAAGTTTCATAAGGCATATATAATCCAACACATCTTGCATACGTTAACATTTCAGGGACAGAATACTGCAGATGTTACCCCATTCAAAAATAGAATCAGGATTTGCTGAGGTAAGGGAAGATCTCATCATCAGGAGCAAGTTAATTAACACACTGGAGAAGAGAATAGTTATCAACAAATTTGCTCCTCAGAGTCACGTCATCCTGCAGCATTTGAAATTCCATTTTCCTGAGACTGACTCCACTGCAGCTCCCAGCCATTGTTTTCTAAAAGCAAAGTTATAACAGAAAAAAGGACAACTATCATTGCTTTGATAGTTGGCAATGGAAGAAAAACTCTATGGTTCAGCTGAAAAAAGCCCAGAAGCCTCCCACACTTTCTAGGTGTTTGCCTTAAACATAGAAAAAAAGATAATCTAGAAAACCCAAATTATTCATGAAACTTTTTTGACAATGAAAGCAGCTTTGAGTATTCTTTAAATGACACAATCCCCTATCACCTCAATGGTTTCACAAAGTTTACTGCAATTCTTAGCTGCTGCTAGGACCCAGCTTGGGCAGTATTTTGGTACCCAGGCCTACAAACTTATTAAAAGCATAAAAATTAGACAAATATCAACAGAAAACCATTGAGTATCTATGACCATATTTTTTGAATGGTGAAGTTATAAGGACCACGACAAACTTATCCTGGAGGCACCAAATGTTTCTTTATATCTTCCACATGAAACAATATTTGCCATGTAGATATCAAATCGATTTTGCTCACTTGTACTTGCTTTAGCTACCTACAAGCAATATAAATTAGACCTAATCCAGAGAGAAGGAAGAAAACAGCAGTGGTTGAGTAAAGGACAAAAGTTTTAACTTCATAGATTTACATGTTTCTAAAAACAAAAAAAAACCCAAACCACCAAAACCACCATGTTTCTACTTCCTTACTGTTACTTGCACTTAAAATAGCAGATGATGCCCACCAAGGAGCCATAAACTTGCATCAGTTCATCTTCATCTGCACTGAGCTCAATCCCCACCACCTTTTGCCTGCCCATTTAAGTAACATTTCTGAAAACAACAGGATTACCCAATGAAAATGATTCTATGCTATAGTGTTACATGGCAAAAAGGTAGAGGTAGGATTTCCCTGGCAGGAGGGGCAGGGTAAAGAAGCCACTTCTTCACTGTCAAATCGCTCTTTTCCTCTTGCTATAGAGGGGTTGATCCAACTCTAATGTTTTTTTAAACACAGTTGATGTGGATTCCACTTGATGGAGTACTTGCAGGTTCTTTCAAACTCAGTTCCCAATGAGCATAAAGGTTAATTACCCAACCAGACTCTTCTTCCTGAGAAAAACAGTCAGTTGGGCACAGGGCCCACCTAAAAAGCAAATACAAAGCACCTGCACTGCAAAATGATTCACTTCATGCACATATCTTAACTATGCAAGAAATATTAGTTTAAGCATCTATATGTAAAAAAAAAAAAAAAAAAAAAAAAAAAAGGCAGGCATTTTTGTAAACTCAAGACTGGTTATGAATTACATTTAAGAAAATTAAAATCCGATTAATTTTAATTCATTGTTGAGATTCCTGACAAATGTGTCTCTATACAGCAAATTACATCGTGTTACATCTGTAATTGTCATGGTTTAACCCCAGCTGGCAACTAAGTCCCAGCTTGTTCACTTCCCTCCACCCTCACCCCCTCCAGTGGGATGAAGAGGAAAATAAAATTAGAAAGTAAAACCTATGGGTTAAGAGCATTTAATAATTAAAATAAGGTATAATACTACTAATAATGATGAAAAGAGAAATAGCAAAGAGAGAGAAGACAAAAACCCACAACAAAGCAAACAATAGTGATGCACAATACAGTTGCCCACCAACCACTGAACAATGCCCAGCCAATCCCAACCACAGATCAGTGGGTCCCGGCCAGCTCCCCCCAGTTTCTATACTGAGCATTATGTTCTATGGTATGGAATATCCCTTTGGATAGTTCAGCTCAGGTGTCCTGGCTGCGCTCTCTTGGCTTCCTGCGCCCATCCTCACTGGCAGAGAATGGGAAACTGAGAATCCTTGATCAAGGTAAGCAGGACTTAGCAACAACTAAGCCATCAGTGTATTATCAGCATTGTTCTCAGACTAAAGCCAAAGCAGAGCTCTGCACCAGCTATTAGGAAGAAAATTAACTCTCTTCCAGCTGAAACCAGGGCAGTAATAAAGGAATTCTTAGGTTCTCTTTAGTAGTTATATTATTACCAAAAGGAAAGGAATGGATTTTGCAGACTTTACACCAATTTTAATACTGCAGTATACATTCTTGAAAAGATCCACTGATACTGTAAACAAGTAGCACTTATCTGGAACAGAGGAACTGTCAACTGCAATTCCTCTCAGTAAGATCCCTTATTTGCTTCCACACTATAAAGCAATTTAAAAAAAAAAGCAGCATAACCAAAAATGCAGAAAGTGACAAGTGAAAGTACAACAGAAGCTAACTTTAATCTGTGGCTACCACCTCACATGATGTATTTAACAAAAAGTATACATTTTGTTTCTACCAATAACCACACAGCTCACAAAACAAACATTTTCATCTGCCTAGTCACTCACAGCCTCCAGCAGGTGTACAACAAATGCTTTGTCTGCTAGCACAGCAGCAAAACAACATACAATGTGTACCTTCAGAATCCACTGTGCCTCTCACTACACTGAGCTAAGCGGGGTTTTTCATGTCATTTCATCAATAATGCTACACATAGCTGCATCTTTGTCTAAAACCTGATCTCTCTTGCTACCAGAACGCTCTCTCTGCTTTTCGCTCTGTCCCATACAGTTGTTGCCATCACCAGTATCCATTGGTTCCACTTTCACTCTCAGTCCTCCCTCTGAATGAGGCAGATCGTCAGGCAAGGAAGCCAGGCAGTTCTGAATCATCTCTACAACTCGTTCCAAGTGCTTCTGAAATCGCTCTGCTGTTTCCAAACGCTGCCGTTTCTGCACCTCCATCATGACTCTCAGTGTCTCCCTAGCTTGGTGAGGGCGATATTCATTTATAAGATGATGGACATGAACAAAAAGCAGTTTCAAGTCTTCCAGTTTCTCCTCTCGCTTTATACTCCCCGGACTCCTTATCAAGATATCCAAGAGGTCCAAAAAGTTGACCAGGATGGACATATTAAGTTTTCTTAATTCCTTCTTGTGGTCAAACTGCATTGGATGCAACCGTTCGATACCCTGGCTCTCCAAGGGTCGAATAATCAAATCATCACACTGGAACTGATTACCAAACATCATGTAACTGTCTTTCACTGGTGGAGGTGGCTTTGGAGCCAGGCCTTTACGGATGTTTTCATCAGTGTATTCTTTTATGTACTGCATCGGAGGCGGAGGAAGAGCACTCACTTGCTGAGGTTCACCCATTTTTGCCAGACGAAAATACCTAGGGAAATGTCCCAAGAAATACATGTTAAACAACTTGTGTGTCAACCTTATTGTATACATAGAAACAAAAGCAATAAAAGGGAGAAAATGAGCTAGAAAAAAGCCATCACAACGCACAGAGGATAAGAAAGTGAATAAATCCACGCTCGCTTTTCACTAAGGTATACTTTCAGCAGGATTAACTCTACCAAAAGCACATTAATTTCCTGAACCACGACAGACCAGCCTGCAAACAGAGCAGCCCGGAAAGACCCCTTCTCCAGCCGCGGCCTGGCCCGCTGACACCACGCCCCGCGAGAGGGAGAACCGCGCAGCCCGGCGGCGGGCACGCACCGCCCTAGGGGGAAGAGGCACCCCGGCCCCACAGCCGCCGCCGACTTACCGTTCTTCCCTGAGTTCTGGGAAGGCCCAAGCGCCGCAGCGGGTTTCGCCCGGCCACAGCTGAAAAGAGAAGAGCCGAAGCCGCGCTACGCCACGACCCTACCGGCGACTGACCACAGACCGGTGGAGGAGACACCACCGCCCGCCCTCACCCGCCCGCCGGGCTCCCCTCAGCGCGACCACCGAAGCCCCGCTTCCGGCCAACGGCCGCTTCCCCTCCCCTCCATTGGCTCGCCGGCTTGGCGGAGGCACACTCCGATTGGTTCTCCCAAACGCCGCTCAGAAGTTTTCTCCACTCAGCGCAGGGCCTCCCTCGGGAGGCGGTGCCAAGCGCGGTGGGGCGGAGTGCTCGCTGTGGCCGTGCTGGGTGGTGCCGCCTGGGGAGGGCCCCACGGGGCTGCGGGGTGCCGTAGGTATGGCGCACGCAGCCGCGGTGGGGCGGAGCGGAGTGGAGGGGCTGCGTCCCTACCGCTTCCCACCGCTGTTGTGGGCCCCCCCCCAGGGGTGCAGGACAAGGCCTGTGGTGGCGGGAGCGGCCGGCGGGGCGGCTGCGGGTCTGGCCCCCTTTGCACCGCTGAAATACTGTCCTGGAGCACTGTGTGCGGTTCTGGTGTCCTCAGCATAGGAAGGACATGGAGCTCCTGGAGCAAGTCCAGAGGAGGCCACGAGGATGATAAGGGGCTGGAGCACCTCCCGTACAAAGGCAGGCTGAGAACATTGTGGCTGTTCAGCCCAGTAAGAGAAGCTGCGTGGAGACCTCAGAGCAGCTTCCAGTGTCTGAAGGGGGCGTATAAGGATGCCAGAGGGAGACCGTTCATCCGGGATATAGTGATAGGACGAGGGGTAATAGGTTTAAACTTAAACAGGGGAGATTCAGGTTAGATATTAGGCAGAAGCTCTTCCCTGTGAGGGTGCTGAGGCGCTGGCACAGGGTGCCCAGAGAAGCTGTGGCTGCCCTATCCCTGGCAGTGTTCAAGGCCAGGTTGGACACAGGGGCTTGGAGCAACCTGGTCTAGTGGATGGTGTCCCTGCCCGTGGCAGGGGGTTGGAACTGGGTGAGCTTTAAGGTCCCTTCCAACACAAATCATTCTGTGATTCTAAATAGCATTTGAGTGCCTGCTGCATTCCCTGGCTACACCACACGAGTAACAAACAGTTGAGCTCCGCTGCTTTCATTGTAGATTTGTTTTAGCCAAAGTTGAAGAAAACATCGTGGATTTCCGTTTTCCACGCTGTGGATGTGGGGAGCTGGGATTCCTGCTGGCATCGCCTCTGCAGGCATTTCTCTCTGGAATGGCCAGCAGTAAGGGATTTTTGACGCTTGAGCATCTATGTCCCGTTTTGTCTCCTCGTCAGCAGATGGCAGCAACGGCCTTTGTCTGGCGGGGCCGCGCTGCGCGCACACGCGGCATCATCGACAACCTCGCCAGATTGATCATTTCACCAAGAAAAAAGTTTGGATCGAATGAGAATTACTTTGGATCCTGTTAATTATTTCCGAAACGATGCAAACAAGATCCAGAATAGTCAGGTTTCTTTGACTAGAAAATCTGAAAAACTGTATAGTTTTCATTTCACTGAATACCTGAGTATTTAAATACTCCAAATGACACTCTGCAATTGACAGTGAGTCCAACCCTGCCTGTAAAATAGGCTGATCTATTTTCATTTGTAAGCAAAACATATTTTGGGGAGGAAATTACCCCCTTGAGACATTTGTTCTCAGACTATGTAGTGTCTGTCCCATAGGAAGGAACTTAAGTGAAGTTGCTGAAGAAGTCTCTCCTGTAATGAAGTTCGATGCCCTTGTTCTTTGGCCATTACACATTTTACATTACGTTGCTGATGACTTTGTTACATTTTTTCTTATTCTCGTATCTCTTAATCTCATAATAAAGGTTTTTCCTTTTCTCTGTATTCATACGGTTGATGTCATCAATGTGATTATAGTTTAGCATTTATCTGCATATATGTGTATAAGGATATGACCTATGCTAAGTTTTCAAACATAGGCTCAAGGATTTTTGCTTAGTAACTGGGCCTCAATTTATGCATATTGCCCAAAGGAGGTTTTTCTTGCCATTTAGTAATGACTGTAGGGAAAATTGGCGGTAGATCAATCTGGGCTTAATCTGTATTTGACAATAGTTTCTAGGCTGCCAGATATGATGCAATCTGGTATCTGAAGTGATATCTTCATACTTTCTGCCATTATTTCCACTTAAAAAGTGAAACAAAGGTCCTTACATTAAGGATTTTTTTTGTGTGAATTCATTTAGTGTTCTTTTCAGAAGCACATCAATATGACTGAAATGTCATGAGTGTGAATGGGTTCCTCAGCCCCAGGAGGTGGGGTACAGAAAGCTCTTATTCTTTGTACATAAATATCCTAAGGGGCAACCACAGTGGGCAACACAATGCAGAAGGAACATAATAGGGTAAAGTGGTTTGTCCGTGTGGTGTTCGGTTTCAGCATTTCAGCATTGGACCTGGGCTAACCATCCCTTTGGAACATAGGAGTTGTGCTAGTATACAATCATATAGTATACAGTAATCATACTAGTGTACAGTAAGAGCCACCTTAAGAACACTAGAAAGCAAAACTAGGTCATTTGAGTGTAAAATAAATATTGCATGCTTTAATTTTTTTTTAACAATAAAGACTTAAAATCCCAAAGAGATTAAAGAATTAAGAAATTATAGAAGTTGCCACCTGTCAGCACTTTCCTACCATGGATATGGAACTTACAGTCTCCACAGAGTGAAGGAGTGCTTTTGGTGCAGGCATTGAAGTGGGTCTCTGATAGTCTCCCATGCCACAGGCTTGCTCTTCGATGCAAACCAATCATTCAGACTCTCCATATTAAGCCACAACCATAGTCCCAAAAGACTCAATAAGCCATATTAAGTCTTTTGGGATAAGCAGGAAGATTTGAGACCTTTAATCTTCGTTCACAAAATCAAAATACTTTACTACATTGCTTCTTTCATCAGCTGGTGATCTTGTCAGTTGAGAATCTAAACAGTTTAGAAAAGTACTTGAGGATAGAGATGCAGACCTTATCAAGGCACTTAAACATGGAACTGAGAGCATGGTTTTCAAATACAGGCAACCCTGCACTTCCATGCTGCAACTAAAAAGTTTTCTGGTTTGGAAAGGGAGGTCTCATTCCTTCACCTCCCTCCCCTACTCTTTCCTCCTGGTCCCACTCTCCTTTCTTCCTCCAGCCCCACACTTCCAGCTGCACGGTCATTTCTTCTCACTACTTTATACCATCACCTTGAGGAATTGGATTGCAAAGTAAACTGAAACAACTCCAAACCCCACAGAAAACGTTACTGTAATTTTTCTGGATTAAGTTTTGAGCTCTTCTAGTGAGTTAAGTCAAATCACTGAGCTTCAGGGTGAGCTTTTGAGAGAGGAGAGTGTATAGGGAGAAGGAAGGAAGGAGGTCAAGGACACAGTCGGAGAATGGTTCTCCTTGTTTCTGTGGCAGCAAGCTCTTATCTTGTCTCAAATCGTCTTGTTACATCATTCCGTGAAAGACAGGCAAGGAATAGAAAGCACCATCTCCAGAGATGCAGGAGAAACCCCATGTAGTAGGAGGTACTAACACATCTTTGGTTTTATTGGACTTTCCAGACTTTTGCTTTCACATTCTTTTAACAAGAGCTGAGCTCAATTCTCTAGTGCCTTGCACTCAGTGAACTGTGCAGCAAGGATGTAAAATGCTGTGACTTCAAACAGTAGAAGACAGTGGAGGGCCAAGCACTTGGTTTTTACATGATTTCTGTGATATTCTTGAGTTATTTTCCCAGTCTGTATGTAGTGGCCAAGACAGAGGGGATATCATAGAGTCATAGAATCATTTAGGTTGGAAAGGCCTTTAAGATCATCAAGTCCAACCATTAACCCAGCATTGACAAGTCCGCCACTAAACCATGTCTCTAAACATCACAAATACCTCCAGGGATGGGGCTGAACCACTTCCCTGGGTAAGTGTACAGCATATTGCAGGGAAAGACAAGAATCTGACAAAAGCATCTTCCCCCTCCACAAAATGAGTGTGTCACAAGAACTAAGGATGAGAAATGGGAAAAAAACCCTATAATGTCAACTAATGAAAGAAGAAAAAGGGTTTCAGTCTCGTTCTTGGCAGCATGGCTGGTTCTCAGAAGACCCATGAATGACCCTTTCTAGCCTATATTTCAGCTCTTCTCTGAAATAAGGACACTGACCAGTACAAGCCTACCACTGATAATACAGCACAATTCCTACAGCATCTCCAAATTGTGGGAATGAACCTGGACACCCCTTCAGCAGATGGCAAATCAGTACAATAATATTCTCTGCCTCAAAGACACAACATCTTAATTTACAGTTTTAGTTAAGTTTGTTTTGCTCTTCTTCATAACTAATTTTAGGCAAATTGGCATGTTTCATTATCAGGCATTCCAGTTCTGTTAATTCAGCAGTAGTGCCTACAGTGTGTGCTGTTGCAGTATGCTAACTTATTTTAGCAGAATTTGAATCCAAGCACAGTGCATATAAACCCCATTTTCAAGCATGGTCTTAGAATAGCACTGCTTTCTTCTGTGCTAGAACATGTTTCTTCCATTTTTGATTTCTATTGCGCTCTAAATAGTAACTAGAAGTGGGGTGTGTTTTTCCCGAAATGGAATTCAGTTCCAGTCTCTTCTTGGGTTTAGGCTGTTACATCTTGCAGCCTGGTGATTGTTAACAGGCTTTGTTGCAGGATATACCAGGGAGGAGGGGAAGAGGAAAGGAGCCTGTTGAGGATGAAGGAGACTTAAGCAAGCTTTATGTCTCCATCTGCTGTGCTTAACTCCCATCTCCCTGTCTCCTGCTGTGGCTTTCGGAATTAATGAATTTGCAGTGCAGTGCTGTGCTGCCTTTTCTTTCTGACTCCTCAGACTAAAATATCAGATGTAGCCTATTGCTGCACTTACTAACGTAGGAAAGAAATTTAATGTTCCCATCATGTAAAAGTTGGGGTACACCAATCTTCAGTGCATGTGACAGTTGAACTGTTTCTTGCTACTATTACCAGACTGAAATAGATTCAAATCTCAGCACAGAGCCTGCATGATTATCCAGCAATGAAACACGTTAATAAATTGATATGGCTCAAAATCTAGGCACATTTTGATAGAATCGGCCAACACTCTTTCCTGTGCTCATAGCCTTGATGTTGTTTCTGGATGCAACCCCCTACCTGATTTTTAAGCCAGACATTAGTGCTGGGTCTTTACTTGGTCACACACCCGTGGTGACTGCCTATTCTAACTTGTAAATGAACATATCTCAAAAAGCATGTCTGCGTGGCATGAAGAAGTAATCCCTATCCAGCCATCAGCATTCTGGGTAGCTGCAAACATGTCTTATTGCCAGAATAAACTGGGGGATTTGCAGCACTGCAGTTTTGCCGGCAGTGTAAGTCTCGCCTTTGTCTTCAGAAGGAAATAGTAACAGACAGGAACCACGATAGGCAGGCACTAGTAAAAGGAGCTGGAACAAATTCCCAGTTTGTGTATGACCTGATGAAACTAAGGCTTGTTTTTTTTTTTTATTTCTGCCTAAGAAAGAAAAACTGAGCAAAGGATTATTTGTACCTTCATCACAGAAGAGCCTGTCCTAACCCTGTGCAAGTTCACCAGTTTAAAACATGTTCTCTATGTTACTGCCAGCATCAGTAAGCCTGGGAATGATTCACGTCAGGCATTCAAATTATGGATAATTCACTACGTCCTCCTAGCAGATGCTCAGAACAAGGCATCTACTTTCCCAGGGCTCCCAAAGAGTTCACAGGAGAATCTTGCTCTGCTTCTACAAGAGCAACTCCATTGGTCACTAGGAGCAGTGTGAGCGGATTCAAAAGTGCAGTTGTAAGACCTAGAGGGAAGCTGGATGCATCTGGCTCATAAAGACCAGGCTAATTCTTCCCTTTTTCTGCAGCTTTCTGTCTTGTTCTTTGGGTCTACTGGAGACATGTTTATTGGGGTGATAATGAACTGCCAAAGCAGCAAGACAGCTGAGTAACCTAAATGGAGTTTCTCACACTCTAAAAAAGCGAAGTAGTAAAATGGGTTGAATTCTGGAAGCTTGGAAGTTGAATGATAATCATCATACTGAACAGCTGGTGAAAGGGAAGAGCTGGCACCCAGGCAGTAAACCTGACCTAAATATTACACATGGTAGAAGCATACAGGTTGGTTTATGAGAGTGAAGATAAAGTTGCAGCTTTCCGGTCTGTTTTTTTATGAAAACAAAAAATATCTATATTTAACTTTATAAATTTCTCTGCCGCTTTCAGGACATAAGCATTGGTATCAGAGCAGGATGTGCGGGTGGGGAGATTTCCACAGTCTGCAGTAAAAGAGGTGTGAACTGCATAATCTGGGTAAATCCCCTAAGAAAAAATCCAATCCCTAAAATAACATTTTTTTTAGAGCAGAAATAGAGCAATTTGCAGGAAGTAACAAGAGAAGAATGTAGGTGATGAAAAGAAAAGAAAGGAGCCCACTGAGACCACAGCTGGTAAGACCAACTTTCTCTATAACCTCAGTTTGCCTGGCACAGAGGAGTATTTAGTGCACAAGCAGCTCAAACCTGAGTCTGAGACATTTAGAATATTTCAGATTTTCCTGCATATGGGTGGAAAAGTGTCAAAGGATACATGGTAGCAGGCTTTATGAAAGCACTTAAGCAGAGAAGATGCAGGATAGCTAAAAAATCATTGGGCTTTGTCTCCTCATTTTAAGGGATAAACGTTAAGATACTTAGGACAGTTATATTCAATTCCTTTCCATTTAATTCCTATTGCACAGTACAGAAGTTCTGTACCATGCAATACATAGTGGTGCCAAAAGCCTTGAACAAAAGAAGTGTGATCATACGTCCAGTGTATCACTGCACTGCCATACAAGGTCAGGTTCCAGAAGTAAGATTCCTGTGTTAAAGGGATATCCCAGCTCACCCAAGGAGCCCTTCTAGGAAGGCTGTGTTGTTTGTGTGTAGAGTACTACAGATTTCTCACATCTTCCAGCTCTGCAGCCAGCTTGATCATAGCCAAGTGGTGTATTTCTACCTAACTATATATTTTTATATTTATAGATATTTAATATATGTATTATCTCCTGCTCCACTGTAGAAGGATCCTGAAGCCCTTGAATGACTGAGGCTTTTGGTTTTATAACCCTTTGTTTAAAAGGGTAATAACCTGTTAGTCACCCGAGTGGATGATGAGCAATAATTTATGCCTACAGCTCATGTCTAGAAAGCAACATTTTATTTTAAAATTGGACAAGAAATCATGATCTTTGAAATTAAATAAAATTCAAATACACATAAGCAGGTTACTCTCTCATAAATGTATAATTAAACATAAAAACAATTCTTCGGCCATATGTTTTTGTATATACATGTCAACCTGGCCATATATTCATTAGACTATTCTGGTTTTGGCTTGCTACACTCAAATATTTTCATGTTTGCTACACATGGGGTTTTGGAATAAAGTGAAAAAGGAACCTGAAGGAGTAGATCCGTGGCAAGAGTGGATACAAAAGTACGCCAGTCCCTACCTTCCTCCCGACTTCAAAAGTGGAGAGTTACCAGTTGATTAAAATACTGCAAAACGTAAATAGTTAGCAGCTCACACTGAAATCAACTCCTGCATTTCTATTAATGGCACCCAAATCTGGCTGTGTTCACTTGTGGCCTTCCTTATGGTCTTAATTGTTTCCCCTGTCTAATACCTCACCTCACCCGTCATCAGGTTGAACTCACCATGGAAATCTCAGAATGGCTGATCTCGCTTGCTAAATCCTGCCAGGTCTAGTGTAACTACCAGATTCTCTACCACTCCAGGCCAAAATCTTTGATTATTTTCTTACAACTACATGTGTCTTTCTATATGTGTTGTACCAGATCTGTACCTTTACTTCCACAGCAGCTGAGCCCATCCAGTTCTCCCATGTGCAGAGCCAAATCTTATTTGCTCCTTGTTTCTCTCTTGCCTTGACCCTCGCAGCATCTTCCCGTCAGACCTCCTACAACACGCCGCATCGTACCATGTTTACGCCAAATAAAGCGCAGTTGCCAAGACCCCTATCTGGACATTTGATCCAATCACTCCCCGCTTCATGTCCCTCCGCTAACTCATCTCTTACCACATGATGAAATCAAGCTGCCAGTCAGTACATTCAAAGAATTTCCTAGCTCTCGCCCCACTACTTACCACCCTTGCTGAATCTCTTCTCCCCCCACATCCTCTCCTCTCCAGCAGCCTTGCTCCCCTCAGAGGTCTACGTGTTGGCTTCTCATCTCTTTGCTGTCCTGCATGCCTTGCTTTTTCTGCAGAGCTGCAATGTCACACCCTTGCATTTCTATTTATATTCAATTTTCTGAGAAGATATGTACCCCTCTGCCAACAGACTGCAAACCCCCTTGGCACAAGCTACAAGGACTTTTCAGAAAGTCCTTTGCACGTTACAGTTTTTGCAAAGAAGAGACTAGAAAGAATAACATAGCCCTAGATACGTGTTCATAGCTAAAAACACAATGACGTTACAAACTGTGGTTATAGATTCGTGTGTACTCACAAATACCAAGCAAAATGCTACTAAGATCAACCGCCTTTTGGGGGGGATTCACTGTTGCTAGCACAGTGAGGTCCATACAGTTTGTCAGGGCACTCACTCTACTCTCCGTGTTTTGGTTTATTATTACAAGAAAGGATCTCTGAGCATAATTTAAATCGGCAGATTCTCAAGTGGGTGGAAAGTGATGTGTATAAAAAAAGTGGTCCTATATTTTAAGGGTGCAAGCACCTAAACAAGGTCTGGAAGTATCCAAATAGCTGCTGTTTACACAGACAGCAATTTTAGAAAACTCACAGCAGATTCTGATTTTTTTATATATATGCATAAGGCAAACTACTTATAGAATAGGGAAATTTGGCCTGAGTATTGATCCTAGTCTACAAATAGGTAAGAAATCCCCCTTGACAGGAGTGACTATTTTTCAGGAGATCACAGACTTATGTCATCTTTCTTGTTCAACCACAAGAGTTCCTTGGAACTCAGTCACTCTGCCAAGAAATGAAACAGCTTTGCTAGACTTGTGCATGACAAACGTTTCAGATTATGCAGCATCTCGTCTTCAGCAAGACCACCACATAGAGATAAAGATATGTATATAGGGATCAACTGCACAACAGCTTCTGTTTGTCCTTGTTTCTGTTCCATGGTACTGCATCACCTTTAGCAAATTCTCTTACAGATCTGTACATCAAGTGCTATCTTTAAATTGTATTTTTATGGCAAATGCAGGTTCTCAATTAGCATTGAACAAAATTGGTAAGCAACGTTTGATGAAACGTGGGACACGATGCCTAAACAACATAACATGACAACAAGGAAGGGATAGGCCGCTTCTTTTTTGGAGAGGGATAACCAATACATTCTATTGAGAAATATGGCTCCCAAGTCTGTCTATGATCTGCCCTATAAAACCCGAGTTTTCATTTAAACAGTTTGCAATTCTGATGTTTGTTCAGATTTTGTTTTCCTCACAAACTAAATTCAAAATAATAAAGTAGCTTCTTTGCAGCCTGCAAACAGTTCTAAAAATACATCAGCAATAGGGAGCTACCTCCTTTTACCTTGATGCTATGTTAAACCAAAGGCAAAAGTCAGCACTGATAAATGATTTACACTGGAACGCTTTTCAGAAATACCAGACTAATGAAAATACTGATGTTGCTGTTTCCCCACATTCCACCAGACTCCATCTCTCCAAACCTCAACAGCATCAGCAATACAATTATACATAACTTATTTAAAAAACCTACACAAAATATTAAAAATGAAAAATCAGAGAAAAATGAATTGCATTTGGTTTAAAATTTAACAATGCTGTTGTACTGACTCCATTAGTACATATTATTTTTTTATATAATTCTATACTTAGCCTGGTGCAGACTGCCCGGAATGGTGCCCTGAAGTCTAAGAAATCCAGTTGTGCTTGGTCTGATGTTTGTGGTCACTTCACTGTTGATTAGACTGGTCTTGATTACATCTGCAGAGGTATGTTGTGCCTGTGCCTCTTGGAGCATCCAACCACAGACTAATTAGGCTGCACCTGAAGCAGTCAGTAATCAGTAAATAGTAACCAGTGATAATTGATTAGTTATCAGTTATTGTAACCATTTGTTTTCGGTTTAAATATCTAACAATTACATATATTTATTGTTCCTTATACAAGTATATCCTGGATATAATTTTCTTTGCTAACATACTAGGAACTTTCATGGTATGTGGAAAAATTCCTCAAAATGAGTTGTATGAAATCTCTGAGACTCACAGTCAACTGTTAAATACTCGAAATGGGAAGGCACCAGTCCTTTGAAAAAGCAATATGGATGCATGACTTCTAGGAGGCCAATAGAGACACTCATCCTGTACATCCATGTTCAGTGCGCGCATTGCTAACCCTATGGGCTAGCAGGAGACAGATGCTTAATCATGCCACACCCCTTTAATTAATCCTTAATCATTGACTCACATCTACTGAATGTCCCTCAAGTGTTATTTTTTCCACAACATTTACCTTAGCGTGTATTTCGACATGTGCTGTTCATTTTATGACTTCAGAAAGGATGTGGTTATGGTTTGACAGAAAGGAAGCTTTGCTGTAGATGGGAGGATAAAGCTCAAAGCACCTACGCTGCCTTTTGAATGCCTTTTTTTTTTCATATTAACTGTCTTCCTTATTCTGTCTCTTTCTTGGACGAGCACTGAGCACATAGGACCAGCATCCCATGTCCTGGGAGACAACCATTCTTGGCTCAGCCATGAATAACTGTGTGCTCCTGGAAGAACTGCTGATCAAAAAATCCCAGCAGAAGAGAAGGACTTCACCTTCCAACTTTAAAGTGCGCTTCTTTGTCTTAACCAAATCCAAGCTGGCTTACTATGAACATCGTCATGGGGTACGTCAGCCATTTTCTCTCTCAAAACAGAATAATGAAGGGAAGGATGAAATTTGTTAAAGAAAGGGAAGGATGATAATGGAGGGAAGCATAAACTTTGTTAAATTTTATTAACTTTTCTGGTCCTTACTACAGGAAATTCACTGAAAATTGCAAAGTGGTCAAATTTGAGGTGATCAGTGGGCATTTGGTGTGCACAGAGGAATAAGACTACTTTGCTGTTTTATAGCAAGGGTCTAGTTTTGTTGCAGGAATTTAGCACAGGCTGTTGTAACTGGAGTGTGTAATAGCTGTGTGAGCCTCTGCCTGGCAGTTCACACTGGTACAGCAGTGACCTGGAGTGGCGTATTGCAAAGATCACAAGTGTACCCTAATTACATCTGCAAAAAGCCATCCACAGATCTTCGCTTTCTCATTCTTTTCTTCAAGGCAGCAGATTGATGGCTGGTAGGAGACCAGTCTTGCTTTTTAACAGAAATTCAGCTGCCATGTGTAACATGGCTCGTCTTTGGAGTTAGCTTCATAAGGGATGCAATGATGAGATCCGTGCTCAGACTAGGCATTGTTTCCCCAAGCTTGTGTTTCCCTGGTTTGCTAAATATGACAAAAATTAGAAGTCAGTCTGTGCACCCCATTGCGCTAAGTGTTCTAGTGAAGTGAGAATTATTTCCTTCTTCTGTTTAGCTGGATGTTTGCTGAGCCTCATTATGGTTGTAAATAATATTGCTTGTTTTCTAACAGTCGCTGAACATGCTGTTAATCCATTATGTTTAGGCACTGTTACTGTATGAAGAGCAGAATTGGGGATCGTGCTGCCTTGCTATACAGCACTGGAAACTTCAGACCATCTAATCTTGCTCAGCTGCAGAAAATTAAATGAAAACTGAACCCAACATGAAAAGCAAAATATGATGTGTCCTTGTATTTTATCATAGCCTAGTTGAGTTTGGATAACAACTTTAATGGTTAACAGTCATTTTTACTTGCAAGTTATTCCTCTCAAATATGCCCAACAAATTGTTTTTCTTGCTTTTATTTTGTAGTCTGTGTTTTTCTTACCTCCATATTTAAATAGGATATTTATTGCGGCACACTGAATATGTGATTTGAGACTCTGTCTGCTTTCCAAACTATCTTTCAAATGCTATTAAAGATTTTAAATTCCATTATAACTATTCCACTTTATTCTGGGTTCAATTTTCAAAAGTATCTGGTTGATTCTGCTGTAGGTATTTAGAGAAATCTTCACAACTAATTTTCTTTGGCACTTTCTGAGTCTTGGTGGACTTGAGATGAACTCAACATACACTTTGCATAGACACTTCTGCGGAGTCACAGTAGGTATCTGTCAGCATCTTGAGACACTGAAATAGCTTGGAAAATGTGACTTGGTGACTTTCAGTGGGGCATAGATTTCATAGGCTGTGTGAGTGTCTCTGGAAATTTTCTCCCCTAATCTTCCTACAGGTCAGTTAGGTGAGATGAGGGTTTGGTATCTTATCTACTTTATGTTATGTATTATGCATTTTAAGCATGTACATATTATATATGTCTAGACATTTATACATAAACACACATGCTACTTTAAGCCTATATACCTATTCGAGGGACAGTGGGAATATCTGTAATTACAGGGCTGATTTTCCTTGAAATGGTTTTTTTCTGACACAAACTGTCAAAATCAGGTTGTTACATGAATAGAAGAACTTCATATGAAATTGAGAGAAAAGTTTGTCCTGTGAAATACTCCCAGAACCGATCCTCAGCCTCTTCAGTAATCTTCCCCAAAATTAGACCATCCTGGTGAGACCTCCATGTGGTCAGGTCATTGGTGTTCTGGAGAGGAAAGCTTAGGGCAGCCCATGCAAGTACCATCTTGTTTTGTGCTGAGAACAGAATGAACCCCCAGCGATTGAGTTCACAGATAGTGAAGGGAAAATCACTGCTGACACATGGGCTATTCCCATCCTCTTGAGTGAACTAGGACTGGGGAGCGTGCGCAGGCATTGAAATCAATGATTTGTAGGGCTCATTCTCTGGCACTGGTTTGGCTCTGCTCCATGGGGACTCTCCAGAAATTTGTGGGGCTGGCAGGGGTTAGCACAGGCTGTCACCGTTACCAGCAGGCAGTTTGCATGTGGTTCTGCTCTGAAGGTTTAGGGCAGAGCCGTAGGGACATAACTGTTCTGTGCCAGCTGGCTGCAGTGGTGGGGAGTATCCGCAGACGTGTACTGCTACATAGAGATGGAACCAGCAACTCTCTGGGCTTTTAAAGTATATGTTTTTAAAGGGGAATCTCTGTGAATGTTTGCTATAAGAGTTTTCTTTAAGAGCCCTTTTCCAACCTATCCGGTGTCTTACTGTATTGTACAGTAGCCATCTCTCCAGTCCCTGGTCAGTCAGTAATAACAGCTTATGCATAGAGTCAGGTAAAACAACTAGTGAACTGCTTAACAGTTTGACGAGTCCCACTTATATCAATTGGGTGGCTTAAAGTAAAGCATACACTTACTCATTAAGCCCAGGATTACTTTTTGCCTGTATTTAACAGGGTTTAGCACCCAGTCCCTTTCTCTGCATTTTGACATCATGGGTATAAAAAAGATATGTAAGAGTTTATTTCCTAGTCCGAAACAAGGAAATAAACAGGTCAGAAGGGTACAGGTATAATTCTGTAAATGATACCAAAAGCTGCCAAGACAACCGACATCAGAGAAGCAAATTTTTGCGATAAGTGGAATGGCATTTTTGTTGTAATGGCCATAGCTAGACAGAAACCACTGTTCTCCTCAGGGGCCAAGCATGCCATCGCTGTTAATGTTAATGAAAGATATTTACATATCTCATTAGGAGAATGAGCCCCTAATAACTGACAACAACAAGAAGCTGTGTTTTCTGGAATTCATTATGCAGTGCACAATGCAGGGCTGTCTTAACATAAAGCAAAGCCCTGATAACAGGCACATGTATTCAGCCCCCGTCTCTACTAAAATACATCAGAAGGGCCTTTATTAGAACATGCAAATCAATTCCATGGGCAAAAATTCTTCATTTCCAGGGTCTGATTTTATAGCTACTGTACATGTGAGTAGCCAAGGTTATGGGAATAATCATTTTAACTATTTCAATGAGTTTGATCCTCACCAGGCTAACTGATAATGCCAACACTATGTGACACTCTCAGAGTCCCAGTACTCTTGCAGTACTGCAGAAGAAGCAGATGAATAAATCCCGCTGGAGAGGTGTCTAGAACAGAGTTTCAAATGTCGTTACTTAGCAAAACACTTGAACTGGTGAGTTACTTATATCCCATTTGCTTAACAGCTTATGGTACTTGGTAAATCCTTCAGGTTAGCAGACAGGGTAGTGAAGAGAGGTAGTTTAGTATTTCAGACACTAAGCAGAGGTTCTTGCATAGTCTTCAGAATGTCACATTCCTGCCGGATGGGGACAGCCAGTAATGAGCATCTCTCCCTGTTTTTCAAGCTGGCTGTAGTCTAAAAGTGGCACAGATGTCTGAGGCTAATGGCACACCTAGTGAATAGGCCACTGTCTATTGAGCTGGCACCACACTGGTAGTGTGGTACCTTAACCATTACATGATCCCTGCATCAGAGCTGCTATCTTGGCATGACTCGGATCTGCAGAGAGTGCTTGGGTCTGTCTGTATCAACTACGGAAAAGTGCTTCGTGTTCCTACACCAATTTTCCTTCTTCAAAAATAGGCATCTTGCCCTATGCAGGCATTCTGAGAATTATTTCAAGGCTGGAAAAGTTGCACCGAACACCTGTAATGTTCAGGCACATAAATACTTTTAAATTTCATATCTTCATGTACTCATGGGTTATAACTAGCCCAGCTTTTACAGGCAGCAATGAAAGGCGCACACAGAAAAGGACTGAGTTCTCTTTTCATTTATATCAGCACTATTCTTCCTACACTGGTCAGATGCTCAGGAGGTCAAATAGCATGAGTCAGCCTTGTCCTGGGCTCTTTCATTCAGATCTTTGATATTCAGATATAAAGATGGCACTTTAGTGTGCCTTGAAATTTGCTTTCAGTTTCTTGTGCCAGGAGAACAAAGGAATAAACTTGTCTGAAAAGCCTTTTATCAGCATCCTAAAAATGCTTCAACTGCTTCTGTCGAGTTATCTACATGTTGAGTTACTTGCAACAGTCCAGCTACCATCAGTAATAAAAGCAGCCCTTTGTTTCTCAATCCAGCAGCCCATTTTACCTTGATTATTCTACACAGAATCCAACTTGTCCGTCCTGCCCCAGAAAGACATTTTTCCCCCAAGACTCTAACATAAACAGACGAAGACTTTTCTTCCAGAGTCCTCTGTTTTGATGTTCCTCTCAATTAGAGTGACAAATCATACCATTCCTCATTGCTTTGTGTATTCTGAATACCTTAGTCATGAAGCTATAATCCTCATATAAAATTGGTTTAATTACAGTTTTAAAGACTACCTTCCAAATAAATACACGTGTGAGTAGATACGTTGTTCTTCATAACTTGTCATGTATTTATTAACAAGTTCTGCTTGCCAGAATTTGCAATACCATCTGTCTTCTGACGCACATCTCCAACTAATTTATTAACAATACAGATATAGCATACATGTGTATTATTAATATACACACATTAATCACATACAATACACAAAGAAATCAAGTTTGGCATCTGTCTACATCACACCTGTTTCAATGAATTTTTATGTAATAAAATCAGTACAACCTTAAGTAAGATGGAGACAAGATATAAACCTGTGCCTGAATGAATGTTAAATTAATCCTTTAGCACACATCTGTAAATGTAAACTGGATTTTTTAATAATTCAGATTTTATTATTGGAGCTGTGAGAGGATTAAGTTCATATTGTTTGCCACAATGAGCCTTGTTTTTATCGTGAAATCACATTATCATGGTAATACTGGTTGGAGGGCACTTCTTAAATTCATTTAGTTGGTCTTTGTGCATGGGGTCAGCATTAGATCAACACTCGGAGCAGGACTATCACCTACACATGAACAAGTTGGCTGTAGCATT
Source organism: Strigops habroptila (assembly GCF_004027225.2). NCBI lineage: Eukaryota > Metazoa > Chordata > Aves > Psittaciformes > Psittacidae > Strigops > Strigops habroptila. The sequence goes on from NC_044288.2 coordinate 15,096,702, forward strand.
GACTAGCCACTGCTTGAAAGCCAAGGACAGAGATTTCATGTCACCAGCACGGCAGTTCTCGTTGCTCTAAAAATACTTAAATGTGCATGCAAGCCTCTTTTCACGGTGACATGCACTTTATTCTAGTGGAATGCAGAAGTCAAAGCTTTTGCTTTTTTGCTTTTTTTTTTTCCTGCCTGTTCCTGAGGGACTGTATATAGCAATAAAACCCCCACCTGGTTTGGTTTCACCTCCTCAGGCCCACAGAGTAAGAAACCCTAAAATTATCTTCTGCCCCTGTCCAGGGGCACACTGAGCACAGCTGGAGCAGAGGTGGCACAGGACAAGTGGGTCATGCCCGGTGCCAAGGCAAAGACCATATCTACTTAATCACCAATTAAGAATGGTTCCTTCTAGTCCAGACAAAAAGTGAAAACAGGGAATGAAGTTTAGCTCAGACTCTTACAAAAATACCCTGATACTACAGAGAAGGTCATTAAACGCTTTGATTGATGGAAATGTTTTTGCGGTTGTGTTTAGAGAGGACTGGAATTTCCTACCTTGCTCCTCCACAGCTATAAATTAGCTTTCCCCTAACCTCCTGTTGCAGCCAGCATTGCAAAAGAAAGGACACACAGGCAATGGGGATGTGGTACAGGGAGACGGAGAGGTGAATGCAAACACTCAGTGATGGCAGGCAAGGAAAGCCTAGCTGCAGTGTAGAGAGCCCTTGGTAGTGACCGATGACAAGGGGCCACATGACACTCAATTGCTTGGTTTTCCCCTCACCAGCACAAAAGAAACAAGTTCTATTGAACCAAGGGGGCTTTATGAAATATGGCATGCGGCCTTTCTGCCTGCCAGAAAATGCCTGCTAGCTTTTCCCGTGCTCATTGAGATAAGGCTCTGTCCATCCCTGCCTTACCTCTCTCTAGCATTTGGCTTCCTTCCCTTCCATCTGACTCCAGCACTGGTGGCTACTTTTCTTGCCAGGGCCCTTTGGTTCATAAGTCGGGTTCAGTAAAACCTTTAAGCATCCACCGAAGGACCTTCAGCCTAAATGCTTGGTGCAGCGCATTTGATGAATGGGCTTCATAAATAGCAACAGCAAAGTGTTAGCCAAAAAGTAGCAAATTCCTCAGACTGCACAGCCCATATCTTACAAGATCTTAGACGTTCACAAAGCCTGAGGGTGCAGAGCCACGGTCAGAAAGTGTTCTCACGGCTCAGGCCTGTCGCCTGCAGCAGGTGCTGACAACTCTCTGACCTCTCACCATGGGCTCCACATCCCTGCGATAGGTGCCAGGCAGCCTATTCCCTGAGCAGGCACGGTGAGATGGCTTCTTGAGTCACAGGTTAGGGCTGTCAGTTGTCCCATAGTCAATTGTCCGAGTATCTAAAGCCAATAGGAGCCATTAAGATCATCTAGTTTATGCAGTAAACACAAGCTAAAGGATTAATCAGTGAAAGAGCTGCTGGAGCTGTGTGGCAAGAAAAGGTGAAATAGCAAAGATGAAGACAGCAATGCGTTGGGCTTGTGATGAACCTGGCTCTGTTCAGAGCTGTTAGCTCACCTTCCCAGAATTGCCACATTGCAAATAACAGACCAAAAGAAATAAAACAGGACGGACTGATCTGCAGCACACTGTACTCCTTGTGGGACAGCAGCATGCCTTGCTTATCTTTACACACACATTACATGGTAAGACCACCGATGCTTTTTCTGACCGACCAGCTAAAACATCTATGTAATTATACTCCAGTCAGACTGAAAACAACAAATGGAGATCTGTCAGCATGTTTTGTCTCTCCCTTTTAGGAACAAGTTTCTGAGGTTTTTTGGAGACTGTTTTTAAGAGCCTTTTCCTCTCCACTCCCTTCCAAATGGCCCAGTTGCTTTTGTTGGATTAAAGTGCAGCCAAGCATCACAAAAGCAGGGATATGTTTAGTTTCCAGACCAGTTTCTGGGCAATGCCTTGTTTGCAAGTGGTATTTCCAGTTGTTTGTGCTGCTACAGGGCTGTAATTGCTTACTATCAACAAAGTCCCATCTGCTGAGGATATACTGGGCAATGCACTGACTGCAAGATGTACCCTGATGTTGCACTGCAACATGAGATTATGAGGATATGAGAGCTTCCGTTGCTGAATTATGTGATTAAAAGCAGCACAGTAGGTGACGAAACCTGCAGGATGACTGCATAATGTTCCTTGAGAAGGCTGGACCCTATCTTTCAGCAGAGCCTGGAAAGATATCAGCAGTCTGCAATGAATGAACAGAGTGTGTGACTGGCACAGCGCCGCTTCCTAAAGCCTCAGAGGAGGATTGTATGTGGTTAAGCTCTGGGACTTCAAAGGAATAAGATGAAGGATGGTTCAATGCTAGCAAAATTGAAGGCTGTTATAGAAAATAAACGGTTTTGAGTCTCATCAAAAGTGTAGAAATCCCAGGGGTAGAACAAATGATAGACGAGGTTGTGGAGAAGAGACAGAGGAAGCCAAGTCTGGAAGAAAGACATCAATAGACAAGAATAAAAGAAAATAGATGGTGAAAATGGGGTGCAGTAAGGCCTTCTAAGGCTTGGCAATACTCTTGACTGTTAATTGGTATTTACATTTAGGGGTGCTCTACGGCCTTGGGTTTATTGATATAAAAAGATCCCAATCCACCCCATAGACCCACATGGGAAGATGTTGTCTACAGGAGACAGTCCTGGCAGTAAATCCAGAGGCACTGGTTAAACTGTAAGCAACTAAAATACAAAACCCAAATACACCAGCAAAGTCCAGCAAGAGCAATGTGAGGCCACACTGCAACAATTTCCCTCTCTTTCCTCAAGTCCAATTTTACAAATGCAAAATACCCAGCTAGGTGTGCAAGAATGAGGTTTGAGCAGCCTTGGGGCCTCTCTGTTTTGGGGCTGTTGACAGTATACTACGGAAACTTCACCCCATCTCCAGTGGCATCAGCCTCTTCCCTGTGTTAGGCTAAATTTAATGATGAAAGGTAGCAATGGAGCAGCAGTGAGGGTCAGCAGAGTGGTGGGGACAGCTGCTGCCAGCGGGACAGAGCTGCAGGGTCACAGTGACATAGGGAGGAAGGGACAAGAGGGAGTTGGAGGGTGAAGGACACAAAGGGTTGGGTTGGAGGTCTGAGGGAGGGCGAGAAGGTTGCCAAAGTCTTGCTGTGTCTCTGAGCGATAACCTGTGACAGGTACAACTCAGTCATTAAAGTTCATGATCTCTCCTGCAAAAACAGAAGCTTTTGCAGTGTTTTGGGGGTTCTTAAATCTCACCGATTTCCCTCATGCTGTCACAAAGCTGAGCTGGGAGACAGAGAGTGTTTAATCCCTATCGAAAACAAATCAAAACAGGAAACCCGTTTGCCTCCGAAGAGCGAACGTATTTGTAGTGAACCTTTCAGAAGCGTGTACCAGACACCAAGCCTTAGCTCAGCTCCTGCCTGCTATGTGCAGCATCTGCCTCACCCTTCTCTTGCAAAAACTGAGTGTCATACAGCAAGGAGCTATGGGGTGAGGACTTGGTAGGAAATACGGTACACTGAGGTAGTTGGGATACTTGGATGTCTGTTCTTTCCTTACCCTTTCCTTACTGTTATCTAGGTATCTCGTATATGATGAATAATAATGCAACAGAGGCTGCCAGAAAAATAGTTTTGTTGGCAAATTTTTGAGAATATTATTTACTTCAAAATTTCCTGTTATTTTTTCTTAGCTAGAACCCCTGACAGAACAAAATCAGGGAAGTGTTTTGATTCTTGGAAAATAGATGAGATAAATATGCTACATTTTAGCTAAAATGCATAGGTTTGAAATTCTTAGTACCCAAATATTTTTTTTAATAAAATATTTATTATTTTGTAGCTTTTCAGGATGAAACAGGAGTGTTGGTAAACCAAGCATTTCATTAAAATAATTCCTTTTGGTTAAAAGAGTATTTCATTTTGTTGGAAGAAAAAAAAAAACCTTGAATTTCAACCAAAGGTTTTGACTGGTTCACTAAGACTCCATGTTCTGAGTTGAAATATATGTATGTGCATATACGTGTGTGTATGTGCAGTCCATGTGGAGATGCCATATATGAGAATGATTCTTCATACTTTTAAATGCCTTACATGATCAGTTAATTTGCTTCTGCTCCATTAAGATTAAATCTCCCATAGACAGGACAGTCTTGTCTAATCATTTACTTTATCCACAATCATTATCACTAACCAAGTGCTTTTCTCTGTCTTCTAGAAAAAAAGGACTTTGAAGGGTTCTGTGGAGCTTTCCAGGATTAAATGTGTGGAAATTGTGAAAAGTGACATCATCATTCCCTGTCAGTATAAATACCCTTTCCAGGTGAGTCTGTCTGGTGACTGCACTGATAGAGGTATCACCTCATCTAGTGTTTCAGTAAAATTCTCCCTCACGGTGCAGTTGTTAATGAACCCAACGCCAAGGTGAATAACAACAAAGGAAGAAAAAGCAGATCAAGGTTTAAAATGACCTGGAGAATCACAGACTGTCTTTTTACAGGGTCCATAAACTCTTACACTCATTGGTTTTAAACTGAACAGGATCATTAGATCTTCTAATCCTATCCCATGTTTAAGACAGTGTTCAGCTACCCCACTAATTCAAGTTCGGAGAAAGCCCATCTTTTACATGGGGAATCCACCCAGGGTTTTGGCTGATTTACCTGTGTGGTGCTGAAACTGAATACGCTCAGTGGCCTTTGCATCAGAAACTGGTGAATGTGATGTTTTAGGGAGCTACTCCAAACAAGAACAAAGAGACCAGTAGTGGTGGGCTGCTAACAGCGGACCAGTTACGATGGACAGTGCTCCACTGAGGTTGCGGTAATTGCTCCTGCTTGTAGCACATCTAAATTTTGTCCGACAGTCACTTTTGTGGTATTTTGTAAAATTATATTGTCTGGGTTGTTTTGGGTTTTTTTAAAATATCTCAGCTGCACCCATATGTAAATCTTCTGTGGAACCACCAGTGGCTTTTTAGTTTTATTTGGCTGTCTGGCAAGTGATCCCCTTGCAGAGAGGCATGAAATGAGTGATTTTGTGCAGTTGTGCATGCTCATGGCTATGTCTTTTGGAGATCTGTTTATTGCATATTTCAAAATCCGCCTTACATTGTCAAAACATAGAGACATCATAATATCAACATGAGTGCCTTTAAACAAGTGGAAATTATTCCTCTCCTATTTCTGTTTTTTGTAAAACAGGCTGTAATTTATTTCTACGTAGCATGAAAACTGACTCATACGGCTGTCTGTGTGTGTGCCTGCAAGGGCATCAGGCCAACAGATAGCAAATGCTTCCTGTTCTTTAAACAGTCATCAACTTTGCCTCCTTTACATGCCAGGAGAAACTTTAAAAAACAGCTGCTCTCTTCCAGAAAACTCTGTTTAAAAACAGTGGTCAGAGCATCTGTGCATCAAAGACACCAGGTCCCATTTGGAATTAAATTGTTGAGATAAATACTGGAAGAGAAATATAGATTATGCATTACATCAAATTTTAGTCATCCAATTCAGTTTCTGAGTCATTTCAGTTCTTGTGATGATTTTACTCCCTGGCCTGAAATTTCAGAAACATTCTGTATTTCTCATCCTTCGTTTGTTTGTCATTAAGGCCAACTTGATGAAAACAGCATCTTGATTGCTCATTGCTCATCTGCTGCAGCTTCTTATTTCCCCTCTATAATCCTACTGAAAGCTATTAAAAACTTTGAAGAATAATAGTAATCGAAGTAATCTCCAGGGAGTTGCATGAGATCTATATTTAAACAAAAAAAGGCTAAATTTGGCTTTTAGATCTTAAGTGAAGGTATCTTAACAAGAAACCGCTAAGAAACAGATGCTATTTCCCCAGAGAAGCTTTAGAAGGATAAACTGCAGTCAGAGAGTAACGTGCTATAAACCCTCTGCAGATTGAAATTGCTACATCTCCACTGATTTCACAGGCATTTCTTAACAGCATAAAAATGATCTAAACCACTGCTTGTCTAGAATTCTTTCTTGATCAGGATTTCTACTCCATATTAGATAATCAAAAGTCAGTGAGGTTAAGAGATGCTTCTGAACAGTCTCTGTTACTCCACTTTCCCATGCCATCATTTTGTGTTTAACTTGTTGGTATGAGGGCTGTTCCCTGTTGCTTTCAGGGGCTCCATCATGCCCAGCATATCTGGGATTGCTTCTAATGGCTTGCTTCCTTCTTTACTCCGCTTTCCAGATCGTCCATGATAACTACATACTCTACGTGTTTGCACCTAATCGTGAGAGCCGGCAGAGATGGGTCTTTACACTAAAGGAAGGTAATAAAACCCCTGTGCTCATCTAATGTTGAAGTTACTTATCCCAGCCCAGTTTTTTCACAAACTATAATGCAGAGAAAATATGCAAGAAGGGTCAATGTCTTAGATTCAAGCGATAGTGGGGAATGAGGTTATAACGTCAATTTGGTTGTGTGTTTGCAGCAGCAGTAGAAAATTTGGCCATGGAATGCTTTATTTGCCTCTTTCTAGGATAAACTGTTAGTATGTTACTGTAATTTGAGGTTTCTTAGTCAGGAAGAGATGAGGGGTTTTCTACGGCTATTTTTTAAAGTACTTAATCTTTTCTGCATAGAAGATATTTCAGCTCTTACTAATAGATTTTTTGTTTAGATGACAACCTTCTTAGAGAATCATGATTATTAAGAAACATTTTTGCACGTAGTATTCATTTCCTGTTCACCTCCTGAACTGTGCTGTGCTCTGCTGCAGTGATGCTGAGCTGAAGGCACCATAACTAACCACTGCAGGCAGAAATGAAGTCTAATACTTGCCATAAGGGAAGCATTACTTGGTTACACGAAAACTGCACCAAGCTTCTGTCATAGCTTTTCCCTGCTTTATAACACAAGCTGCTATATTTTTCACTCTGAAAATATTGTGTCTCATGGAGATATTAGTAACTTCATGCATTCACTCTTGCAACTCGTTATTCCCCTTCTGGACAGTGCTCACCCCAAGCTTCTGCTTTATCACCTCTTCTTGTTCAACATTTTGAGACTGTCCCATCCCTTGGACAATTTAAATAGTCTCTTGAAACAGGTCAGCAGAAATGTTTTGTTCTTTTTAGGAAAATTATTATTACAGATGAAGAGCCTGAGCTTCGAGAAGAAGGACTCTTTAATCACTCATACAGACATTCAAGACTGTTATTTACATATGCAAAAAATGGTTAGTGCTGGTGAATGCCAGCTTGTACAGCTCCTTGACCTCCTGACACCAGGCCAAAGCATCAAGTGTCTGTACCCTACATCTATAGATACCTTAGAGGTGCAGTCTCTCATGGGAATCATCAGCATATGGACTTCCAGGTTTTATTTCCTTTTATGAGTCCTTCCTTCTGTGGTTTTGGTGTTTATCAGTTTAAAGAGAGAGCCACTTTGATAGGATTCTGGTCTCCCCCCAGTAGAGATATATAGGCTCCATCACCAGCAGGAAGGCTATTCCTCCACATCAGTGGTGGCATTCACTCCTTTTGGGAAAAAGAAAAACATTAATGGAGGAGGTCGATATATAATAATAATCAAAAGCTTGGTTTGACAAGAAGAAGCTTCTTTTCAGTGCAGATTATTTCCATTCAGTTCTAGATGTCTTTCAGAGCTGATGTGAATGCAAATAAATTAATTTTCCCCCTCTTTTTTCTTCTTCTGTTTTCTTCCCCCAACATTTTCCAGAAATCATAAACAACAACAGTTTGGTTTCAAAGTGTCATCCAGATTTTTGGATAGATGGCAAGTGGAGATGCTGTGCTCAGACAGAGAAGATGGCAGTTGGCTGTGTGGAGTATGATCCTACCAAAAATGGTATGGGATTTGTTAAGACCATCCCAACTTTGAAAATATTTATTCCTAGCAAAAGTAAAGGATTGAATCTGTCTCGTGCAGAACATCAAAGAATATTATGTTACATTTCCACCAAGAGACATGTTGCTGGCTTCTTGGGATATTATGGCTTATCTTTAACTGTATATGGCATTCTTTGTTTTGACTTAATCTTTTCCTTTCTGTGTTGCTTGGGGCTGTCTTTGGAGTCAGATGGAGAACTAAGAATTTGATCAGCTGTGCTCAATCAATAAGCCATAATAAGAACTTTCTTGAGATATACTCATGCAACCCTGTGTCCCCTATTTTGTCCTAACCACATTTCTTCTGTGGTTTCAATGGCCAAGCATAATCTTTACTTTGTCTCCTGAAAAAGCATATAAACAGTCAATCATTCTTAACCCAAGGCACTGTAACCTTGTATCTGGGGGATTCCTTGAGTTACCTGTACTCCAGTTTCAAACCCATCCTGTGTGGCTGAGTCACTGTATAGGTGCAGACTGTTGGCATGTCTTGCTCTAAAAGGCCAAGACTTGCTCTTCACTGGGTTTGTATCACCTTTATCAGTTCATTACCTTGACATTTTCTCCCCTGGTTTTGTTCAGATCTACTTCAAATTATTCTCTTGATTTCCTTTCAGCCTCAAAGAAGCCTCTTCCTCCCACTCCTGAAGATAACTGGGTGAGTGCAGTGAGGCATATGAAGCTGTCCTTGGTGTCCTGCCCTGTGTGTTTAACTAGCAGTGGTGAATATACCCTCATAAAGGTTCACTGCAGTGCAATGACCTGGAATATCACCTGTGATAACATTCCCTGGGCTTTTCTCTTGCCTTTTCCATATATTTTCATAACCTAGAAAACAGCAGCATCCCACTAGAGTTAGTTAGGTTCACTCCTACAAAGACAGCCTAGTTTCACAAATAACTTTCCAATGGTAACTGAAGCTCCAATTTTTTTGTTCTTCAATCTATAGACAGGGAAGCTGGGGAAGTAGGAGGGATATGAGAAAAGCTGCTGTGATGGGGGATAGAGAAGTGATTTTCCAAACTCACTTGTGGATGAGACAAAATGTCATCAGCTTATTTAAGAAGAAGAGAGAAAAGGGCTGGAGGGCAGCAGAGCATGGGACGGTCCTCCTCTCGGGAGGCCATGGAGATTTTATCACTGGAGGTTTTTAAGAGGAATCTCTGAATAATAGATCAGACAGAGGTAATCCTGCTCTAAGAAGGCATAAATATGTATTTTCTGTGCAACTGAAATTTTTGTATGAAATTAATTGTTTGAATGTGCTAAAAATTCTTACGCTGCCACCATACCACACTAGACACCCTGGGGTGCTTTCCCAGCTCTGAACCCAGAGAACACCAGTGCTTCATCATTTTAAAGAACATGCCATTGGTTTTTATGACTATGAATATGATGAGCCTTTTGCCTAATTTGTGCAGAAATTGTTGCTGGACCCAAAGGAAGCCTTAGTTATGGCCATATATGACTATGAAGCCCAGAATCCGCAGGAGCTGACATTACAATGTAATGAGGAATATTATGTGATTGACAGCTCTGAGGAACATTGGTGGCTGATTCAAGATAAGAATGGGTAAGTCCCTTTTCAACAGCCAATTTACAAATCCTTTCTAAATCCAGTTTGTTATTCCATTAACATGTATGCTGCCCTCTTGTACAACTTGTGAAAGTTACCCTCTGATATACAGGGAAAAAGTGATGGAAGGTTATTTACTTTCTTCCCTTTGATGTTGCTTGTATTCAGGCAGCTGAAGAAAAGGATCTGAATGTTACCCAAAATAAAAGTCCTTAGCTTAGGCTGTCATATATGTGGGGGGAAAAACAGTGAAAAATGTGAAACTCTGCAAGTTTAGGGGTGCAATCAGTTGTTTACTTCTCCAGTAACCGTACTAAATACATAACAATCAGCACTTCTGTCATGCAAAGAGCAGGCAAATCTTTCAGGGCTGACTCCTACAGATGCAGAGAAAATCCTGTCTGTCTGGCGCACTCATGCCATGTCGCATTTCAACAGGCATGAAGGCTATGTGCCAAGTAGCTACCTGGTGGAAAAATCACCCGAGAATCTGCAAATATATGAGTAAGTTGTGCCTGTGTTTGTCTTGTGTCTCCAAGTGCCCTGGATTTGTTCTACAAGCCTCAAACATCCCTACCCCACATAATGTGTCGCCGCTCATGCTGGGGACACTGAATTCAGATGCTTTTCAGCAGAAACTTAACTAGCCTAGAAACGCTGACTGGGAATCTTTTGATGTTTTCAGATGGTACAATAAGAACATCAGCAGAAGCAAAGCAGAAACACTCCTCAAGGATGAGGTAAACCAGTGTTACACGCGGGATGGGTGGGCAATAATAATTGATTGATGACAAATGAGGAGAAGCCTGCGAGGGTTGCTTTGTGTAAGAGAGAGCTGGACCCTGCGTTCCTGCTGTGGTGTTGTCCTTGGCTATTCTCAGTGTGCGACGCAAGACAAAGGATCACTAGCAGCCTCCCCCTTACCTCCATGGTAGCTGAGTGTGGGCAGAGATCTGTGCCATCCTTCATTGGTTAAACACACCCAATAAGTGGGGCTGGTGGAAAACACTCTTTTGGAACACTGCATCGACTGAAAACTGTGATTTTAGCTCATCTTTTCTGCCTCTGCAGGAGGTCTGTGGATGCCAGTAGTTGTCTGAAAATCTAACCAATCTTGTGCTGAAATGTTTTGGGTGAAAGCCAAAAGTATGGGTTTGGGTTTTTTTAGTTCTCTCTGTGTGTGTGCGTGTGAGCATCTTTCATTTTTCAGCTGAGACTGTTTTCCAGTGAAGACTGTAGTGAAAATAGAAATAATAAACTTCTGGTTCAAATTTTCCACACAAACATACCCTTAGTTTCAAAATCACCTCAGTTTCAAAATCACCTCTACTGTGACTCGTTAGTAGTGTTAGTGATCTACTAACAGGAGACCCAAATAAAGGATTGTTTCTTGCGACGATAGTATTTTATGCAAATAAAAGCATTTTTGTGTGGTTTTAAATATTATTTTAGTTCTTATAACTCCTATGGGATGTGTCCATGGTTTTGTGATGTTATTTTTCCTTTTGGTCCTACCAGCAAACTTCTCTGTGGCAGCTATCTCCCTGTGGCTGCAGAGGCTTCTGGTTCAAAACCTTGCAGCCCCCACAGCTTCCCCCCAAAACTAGCCAAGTTCTCGAGTGATCTTTGGCCAGTCTTGCTGTCAAGTGAGACAGAAGGGCAAGAAGAGAGTTTCAAGAAACTCAGGCAGGATGCTGTCTTCAACACTTGCCTATCTGTGCAAGCAACCCCACACTGCCAGGGAGATGAGTCCTAAAGCCCTCACTGCGCATGATAAAGATGCTTTTCAGAGCTTCCCTGTGCTAGATATTGTGTAGTGCAGGTATGGTAGATATTGCACAGATGTGCATTGAAGAGATAACCCTGGAAAGTGTATAGCTCAGTGGGCTGATCCCACCTGGTCAGAGCTGCACATTGAGAGTCAGCAGTTCATATGCAGGGGATGCAGTAGCAGTCTCAGCCTCTGTGTTCACCTGGAGCTGAATCAGGTGGGAAGGAGGACAAGGCAGGGTCCACTTGGTGGATTAGGTTTGCACCAAGTGTTGTGGGTGGATAGAGGACGTATAAAACGGAGGAAATCTACCATGTAAAGCAAAAGAGGGGATGAAATAATCAGGCACTTGGGACGCCAGATGAAAAGCATCTTTATCTGCAAACAGAAGAAAAATGTGTTTTTTGTTATGAATGTGTAGATCAGCACAGCATATTGCATCCAAACTGTTATGCTGAATCTTCTCCTCTGCCATCTGATCTATTAGTGCCTGGCCCTGCAGGATCATGGCCTATGATACATTTTAGCATTCAGATGAGTAGAAAACAATTAAACAGGAAAATTGTCCTGTGAGTGCCAGAGTGGAGGAAGCCTCCTTTCATACACATTGCTGTTTAGATACTGGATGACCGGGGTACCTATGAAAGGCAGGATCTCGTCCAAGCTTTTCCCATTTGTGATACATTGGCAAATTATCTTTCATACATTCCCATATGGATTTTCTGGTGTTGCATAAATTGTACGCTCGTTCTGTAGCTGCTCTCTCAATGGAGAGTACTAAAGGGGCTTGCCTTTCCACTTGCCTGCACATTTCATTGAACTTGTGTGAAATGATTATCACCAGATTGAAAGGAGCCAACGGGTTCAAAATTTCTAGAGGAGAGGCTTGGAGGGACAGAGGCACATGCCTGTGTACCTACACCCACATATACTCAGCACAAGTGCACACATCTCATTTCCTCAGGAAACTGAGCTAAAAATACATAGCACCCGAAAGAGATCAGCTGGGTGTACCTGCAGGCCCTGGGCAGCCATCAGAGCTGTGCATGGAACAGACCAAGCTCTGCCAGTTGGCTGATGGCTCCTTTTCTTCCTACATGTTTAGCACATCCTTGTGACTGAGCAATAAGGAGGGCTGAAATGAGCAGAACTTTGTCCCCAGACCACTTCTCTTTTGTTCCCGTTATGTCTCTAACCAATTTTCTCTCCTTTGCTCTTGTTTCAGGGAAGGGAAGGTGCCTTCATGGTGAGAGATTCCAGGCAGCCTGGCATGTACACAGTCTCTGTTTTCACCAAAGCGTTAAGGTACAGCTGAGCTCAGCAGCTTTTCGCATCAATTACATCAATGAAATGGCTTCTGTGAGAGTGTAATCTCTGTTTTGGCATTATAAAGAGATAGCAGAAGGCTCATGAAAATTACAGAGGAAAACACTTCCAAAAAAGGCAGAAAAGTTAGCTGCCATTCGCAAAGCTCCACTTCTCCCTGCATCTAAATATATGCCTATAAATAGTGTCTTAGACATCACTGGGGCTGTAATTTTAGTGGAATTATCTCCCCAGATTAAGTGTCACCAGATCAACATGGAGTATATCCTGGACTCATCAGAGCTGGGTAATACAAGACTAGTGAAAGGGTTTCAGTGATGGGGCAGAAAGTTTTGCTTCAGAAAGAAGAGGTAGAGAAACTTTGAACTCAACCTGCCTTATCAGGAAACCTCAGCCTTTCTAGAGATGAGACCATCTAGGAGTGAGAGGGAGAACATGCAAGCACACAGCTTTCGTTAGCAATTGCAACTCACTCCTTGCTCCCCACCCATTCATTCTGCATAGGCAAGGTTCTACCCTTTGCTCTCTTGCTCGTCTTCAATTTGTACTCCAGATTCCTGTCTTTTTGCTGCAGCCTAGTTTTCCTCAGAGAAAACCTCCTCTTTTTCAGCACGGATAACAATCCCGTTATAAAGCATTATCACATTAATGAGACAACTGACTTTCCCAAGCGATATTACTTGGCAGAAAAGCATGTGTTTGACTGCATCCCTGAACTCATCAACTATCACCAGCACAATGCGGGAGGTGAGTGAACGCAGGGAATCTGCTGTTTTACCATGCAGCCAGGTGACTGTTTCGAGTGAAGGAAGGCTCCCAAGCCCCCTGTCTTTACAATGGAATGTTAAATGGGACCACCTTTTCTTCCACTTCTCCTTGCACTCAGATGGTGGGAGAATGACCATCTCAGGCGAGCTTCCAGCATTACATCTTCATTCTGGTAATATCCTTCTAAGGCTGACTATGACCAACACAAATGTTGTAATGACATATTATAAAGAGCCCTTTCATTCCTGGGAGCCAGTGGGGACGTGTCACCCCTGTCAGAGCAAGCTACCTGTTTGAGTTACCCTGCAGGCCCTTCTTGCCCAGGAGGTGATATATCCCTGGGCCTTGATTTGGCACAAAATTAGGGGCATGGCCATGATCCATAGCCAGACATGGGAGTTACCAAAGACTCTCATCCCTACAGCCCAGGAGTACCAAGGGAAATCTTGGGCTCCGAAAATACCCTACAAATAAAAGGTATAATTTTGAATTTCATCAGAGTTAATAGAGCCTCACAGCTCGCATTTGCTGACAGAGTGAAAATGGGAAATTAGCTGAAACTGCTCAGAACTGGCTTCCTTCTAGCAGGCAGGAAATCATACTCTGAATAGAGGTTTAGCTGCCCTCAAGTGGAGCTGAGAACTCAGTACAATAAATCTGCTTCCAGTATCCAGGCTGCCTTCTGGGGTAGTGACAGCCACACTTCCCATGACTGTGACAATAACTGGAACCCACCTTTTCCTCTGTTATCCAGGTCTTGTCACTCGTTTGCGGTATGCAGTTTCTTCTTGGAGGAAAAAGGCCCCAATCACTGCAGGGCTCAGCTACGGTATGGTACTCTCATGACTATATGGGAATCACACTCCTCACTGGTTAGCTGGGTGGTCCTGAATATCCCCATGAATATTGATGAATATTCATGTGACTATCACCACAATAAATAGCTTTCCTCAGACCTTTACACTGCACTATTCACTAGATTATCATCTTTGTTATTACCATTGATAACTGAAAGAATTGATCGTGCAGTGCTTTGAGGGAGGTGATGAGAACCCCAGAGTCTCAATGAAATCAACATTAAATACTAAATGAATGCTGAACGAAGGTGATGGGAGTAGGAGCATAGCATAACTTGATGGAAGCTGAGTCCCTCCTGAAAGATGCCTCCATTTGCACATTGCTGTCTACAAGAATTTTGCTGGTATCATCTTTATTGTAACTTTGAGACATAAAAGAAATTCAAAACCATGTTATGCTCAATAGTGCACATATGCATGGTAGAAACAATCCTCCCTGAAGAACTGGATAGACAAGACAAATGGGGGAAAATAGGGGATGTTTTTATTCCTACTCTTAAACATGACCTGCAGCACAGACTAGTCAAATGAGTTAACAAAGGTCAGGCAGACAATTTGAAGAAGAGCCAGAAAGTCTCACTTCAAGCCCTGTCTCAATGTTTAACCCATAAAAGCTTTTTGTTTAACATTTTACTGCTGGATCCTTACTCTTTGTCCCTTACAATCAACAGGAAAATTCATCATTAACCCCTCTGAGCTCACCCGTGTACAGGAAATTGGCAGTGGTCAGTTTGGTGTGGTCTACCTTGGCTACTTGATGGAGAGGACGAAAGTAGCCATCAAGACCATTCGTGAAGGAGCAATGTCTGAAGAGGATTTCATTGAGGAAGCTAAAGTCTTGATGTAAGTAGTAGATTCACCAAAAAAAACAGACCCTGAAGGATTCACAAAACTGAAACGAAGTGTTGTGAAGTTTGGAATGTGAATGGGGAAGTTAAACTTGGATTATCTACTATGTATCTAAATAGTATAGAGACTGGTGAGCTCTGGTGATTACAAAGAAAGGCAATTCAAAGTGTAGGTGAATTACTGTCCTTCTAAATCTACCATTATCCAGAATGGTCTTCCAGATATCCACTGTTCTAGAAGGCAGGAAGAATTGATGATGTGTTTTGGAGAGCAAAGTGCTTTTTGTCAAAAATAATTAAATAGAGAAATCTCTTAAAATTTGAGGGAAATTTTATGGAAAAGCTTAGGTGCAAATTTTATTTTTTGCTTTGCACAGCTGGAAGTGTTTCTCTTTGGTTTTATTGACTTTGTTCCCTCCCTTCAAAAACAGATGGAAATTGGTTTTGGTTTTGTTTGATAGGATGATTTTCCATGCAGGAAAGTCTTTTGTTGACCATTACCATTAAAAGGGGATGACATTTAGTGCTATTTGACATTAGACTTTGTCTACACATTTTCTTCTTTCTACTTAGTAGTTGGCCTTTGCAGAGAGAGGGTTGCAGCAGGGTGACATAGGAGGCTGAATATAACACACTTGCTGTAAGGATAGAAGACACTGAGCCTGTTTCAGCTTCTTTTCCACCTTCCCTCCCTATCCCATAGGAAACTGTCTCACCCCAAGCTAGTCCAACTTTATGGCGTGTGCTTTGAGAACACCCCCATATGCTTGGTGTTTGAGTTCATGGAGAACGGCTGCTTGTCCGACTACCTCAGGAGCCAGCGGGGCAGTTTTTCAAAGGAAACCCTCCTGGGGATGTGCCAAGATGTGTGTGAAGGAATGGCTTATCTGGAACAAAACTCTGTCATCCACAGAGACCTCGTATGTTGGTCCCATATAGACTTTTTCTTTGCTTCAGCTGAATGTTTCCCTGTGCTTTCTCCCTTCCTTAACTTCAGCTTTCACACTCCTCCTGCCTATCTGTTGATAGGAGATGCAGCACCTCCCCTAATTGCTGAAGCAGCACCAATACTTTAGGAAAGAACCCCACCTCCTGGAGCACTGATTATCCACTTCCCTTAACTGTGTTTGGGAGAGAAGAAACAAGTGAAGATGCCAAAAAGGCCTGTTCTAACATATGTATAAACATGCATTGCTGATAAAATGCTTTTAATTACATGGTGTTCAATCAAGCTGCATCAGCCACCGTTACTGTTTTGTTAGGAGAGCAAGGACTGAGTAGCTGTGGATATTTTAGGGTCTTTCTCTGCCCTTTCTGGGCAACAAAGGCCAGCAAGTCAGACTGATGCTTTTGTGGTGACAGGAACATGCTGGCCATTAAATGTACACAAAGCATAAGAACCTCAGGTTTTCACCCTCTTTGTATGGTGCGATGTCACTTTGATTCTCCTTTCTTTAAGCACTATCTGTACTTACAGGATGAAAGCATCTGAGTGGTTGTGATAGTCTTTCAGCTCTGACCTTCTGCCTTTGCACCTTCTTTTCCTGCAGGCCGCTAGGAACTGCCTGGTGGGAGAATCCCACGTGGTCAAAGTATCTGACTTTGGGATGTCGAGGTAATGCCACCAAGGCTGCACATGCTCCCTGTAAGGCTGTCATGGGATGAGGGGGGTTACTCAGCATGCTCCCTTCTTCTCCTTTTCCAGGGTTGTCCTTGATGATCAATATACCAGCTCCACGGGTACCAAGTTTCCAGTCAAGTGGTCTGCTCCAGAGGTTTTCTCCTACAGCAACTATAGCACCAAATCTGATGTTTGGTCATTTGGTAAGAACCTCTTGTCAGAATGGAAAAAAACCCAGCAAACACCAGCTTAGAAAACCATGGGGCTCACTCCTCAAGTAAATTCTCCTAAACACTATATCCTTTGGGCTTCCAGGGTGTTTTGCCTGAATAATGGCTTAGAAAAGCACACCTAAATCATTTAAGTGAAAGAAAGAATCATAAACTACATACATAATTTGGAACACTGCAAATACTGCCAAGTTAATGTATTATACCTGTGCAATGCTATGTAATACCAAATAATGAACTCTATTTCATGCTGATAATAGCAGAAGTGTCCAGGAAAAGGTTGAAGAGTCACTGACAAGATTATATAAGGAAAGGAATGATATTTAAGCATTCCACCTCTCTGCATGTCAGCCCTGGGCACTCATACTTCACTCAAACCCTCTCCCTTTCCAAGTTTGCTCTGCTGACTCCATTTGCTTTATGCTGATCTGACAATTTATTTCACCACTCACATTTTCTCACTTCATTTCCTGCTCCCCAATGCATTGTTTTATGATTCGCATCTGTTCTTTGGTCTCCCTTCTGGACCCTCAGAGATAAGAAAACCGTTGTATATTTTTTTTTTCCCAAAGCCATTGGCACTGGAAATAACAAAGGCTATCCCCTGGCCTGTTGATCTGGCACACTGATGTGTCTGGCCCTTCTCCAGCTAGCATGCAAATTGTGGTACTGCAGAATGAATCGGTGCAGTGTGCTGTGCACAGCACACAGTCAATGGGGTGCCACTCAGCTCCGGGCCTAGCAGTAAATAATGCAGGATTATAACCTTTGCTAGTCTGTGCTTGTGAATTCTGTGCTTCCCTCTCGCCTTGCTGTCTTCTGCTGCGGTTGAAGTTGTGCATTCCAGTGGTGGATTATGAGCAGCACAGTGGGAGCTGGGTGCTCAGCCCCACACAACCGCCTTCACTAACCCAGCCCCAAGATGCTTCCGAGCACCATTCCTCTTTCCATGTGCCCTGGCATGCGGAGGAGGCTGTCAGCACTCACCACGTAATAACAAGGGATAATATTTGCCAGTGGAAATATCCCTGACACCTCAAAGCAAAGTGGCAGTGACATGGGGAGAGATGCTACTTCGGTAAGAATGTTCTTTTGCTTCACAAATTGGAAGCTGACCCATACACGGAGAGCCAGATGCTTCCAAAAAGGGTGCTCAGTTTGATTTACAGTCAAGTGAAACAAGGTGAAGTTGGCTCACTCCAGTTTCAGGGCTGAATGAAATACTGGCAAGCTTTGCTTGTGTTGGTCAGTCCTTCTTTGTGAAAGGTGTAGCCAGCAGTGTTGTACATCTGTCAGACTTGTTATCTCCCCATCCAGTGGGGTTTGCATAAGAGGATTCCTCTGTCATGTCATGGTCTCATGACTCTGAGAAGCTTTCTGCTTCGCTGCTCTGCAGCCCATTCATTTCTTCTGCCAGGCCTGAAATCCTGCTGTGCCCAGGAGAACAAAATGCGTGTGAGAAATCCCAGTGCAGGAACCTGCACACTGGGGGAGTACAACTGCTTTGCTTATTCTTCAGTAGGGCCAGTATCATTGGTGAGGAGCTGTAATCTCTATGCATCTTCCTATTTGAAGAATTCAAAGCTGGAAAGCAGGCATTATTTAGCAAAGTTGGCTGACAACTGTATTTCAGATCAGTCTGTCTGTCTCCCTTTTCTAATACAATGTAAACACTGTTTACCAAGTCAGACATATTAGGTGAGCAAAGAAATTAAACCTCATAGTAACAGAGATGCCTTGTAGTCACTCCATTTGCAGGACCTCTCTGATCTGGTGGCCAACTGCAAGGTGTTCCACAGTCTTTTTGTCTTTCACTGCCTCTTGTCCACCACACTAGAGAAGCATGAGTTTCTGTACTGCTCCGAACAGTAATCATAGGAAAACATTTGACTGTTTAGGAAAAATGCCACAATCCTTCAAAATTCCACTGTCATCCCATGTGAATTCATTGCAGGGAATCACACCATCTTTTGTAGGAGAGGAGTTCCCACTACTGAGGCTGAGCTGACTAACAGAAATGGAGCCATTCATACTGCTTTCTTGTTTCTGAGTCTCACCAAAATACAAGCAGATTCTGGTGTAGGACACACTGCTGTTAGAAACATCAGTGACATGTCTCTGTATGTGATTAACTGGAAGCAAAAATAGATAAACTGAATCAATGACAAAAAGAGGTTCTCTTACCCAGATTGCACATCTGGATGGAGTACACACACAACCATTCCCTCCTTTTAACAGTTTGGGAGAAGACATACAACACTGCTTTTCTTTCTGACACATAACATACTTACACTTATCTGACTCATGGAGAAAGACCCTGTCATGCTAAACTATCATAAAGTAGGATGCAGAGAAGTCAGACTTGCAGTGATCAAATGGGTACTTCCACACTGTCTGGTGCCCAATAGAGATCCTAGCTGGCATCCTCAAACTGTGCAGCTATTTGGGCCTGATTGTTCAGATGTGAGAATCTGTGTGAAAATGCTTTTCCAAGTAACAGACAGCAGTGCTGAGCTGCAGAGAGCAGCAGGTGGAAGGATTTTGTTTGCTGCTTTGTGATTTTTCTCATTTGTTTGCTTTAGGAGTGCTGATGTGGGAGGTCTTCAGTGAAGGTAAAATCCCCTATGAGAATCGCACCAATGGAGAAGTGGTGGAAGAAATCAACGCAGGATTTCGGCTCTACAAACCCAAGCTGGCCTCCAAGGCGATTTATGAGGTCATGAGCCACTGCTGGAGGATGGTTAGTACTGTAATGGGAGAGCCCTAGTTCCCAAAGACAAAAGCTCTCTTCCCCTTGTCTTTTAGGAGGAGAGAGAGGTATACACTTCACATACTAACACAAGATAAAATCCTGGAGGTGAAGCACTCTGTAGCTTTCATCTGCTTTGGCAAACAGACTCTAGGCTCTTTGCCTTTTATTTAAGCTGCTGTTTCTACAGAGTGTGTTCACTGAGAAGTCTATGTAAGGCACCTAACTAAACAGTTTGCTTCCTAAGAAAGCTGCAGATCTGTGGGGCTGAGTTTTAATAGTGATGGTAAAAATGGCAGCCAACCACTACAAGGTGCTTAGTGTCCACTGGGCAAACTCACTGCTAGCAGCAGTGAAACACTGCAGAGAAGGAAGCTCATTCTTCTGCTGGCATTTTCTCTTTAACAATAGCTTGTAGTTTTGTTAACACACAGTTTCCAGAGTTTTCCTTCCTAATCTTGCCATTCCTCTCAAGTTGACAGTAATGTTCTCCCTCTCTCTTCTCTCCCCTGCTCAGAGGAAAGATGACCGGCCATCCTTTTCTATTCTGCTGTATCAGCTGAGTGAAATCTCTGAGTTGGATCTGTAATCATGGCACCAGCTGCTAATTGAAGCTAAAAGAGTCCTGAGAGGGCAGATGGTTGGATTTTCCTCACACAAAGCATTAACAGGAATCCTCTCACCATAGATATTTGCCATATGCCTGGGGAGAAGGAGAGGGCAGAGGCCGGTACTTCCAGACAGACAAGATATCCCCAGGTCTTCCAGAGCCTAGACAGACACAGGCTTTGGTTTGGCCAAGAATGTGGTTTGCATCTTATAAGCAGAAGCAGCAATTGCGCAGAGTCCTGAACCACACAATCCAGCAAGTGTTTTTCTCCTGAAGATACAGCCTCAAAACTAAGAGATCTGACATTGCTATTCCAGTTCTATGAACTCCCAAATGAAGGTCTTCCCTGGGGACAAACCCCTGCCTTTAACTGAGGAGGAACACTTAGACATTTCCATGGCTCTCTAATTCAGAGTGGGCTGGACCTGAAAGCTCTGAACAGGAATAAGCCTGGGACACATGGGAACAGGCTGGATTTAGTGACTGCATTTCTGATGCTGATATTTCAAGGTGGTTTTCACATGATTTTCTCTGAAACTATGGCATAACAAGAACAGGATTCTGGTATCTGATAAACTGAAGAAGTGTCTGTGTGTACATGTAAGTGTGTAAGGAAGGAGTTGAAAATCAACATGTTGGAACAGTCTTGAAATTCTCTCAAATTGCATTGTATAGTGAATGGGAAAATTGGACTTTCTTCAGTCTTTCTACATCAGGAGGCAAATACATGATCTCCATGTAATTTGTTTGAACAGTGTGGAGGCCTGAGCAGTGCAGAGCGCTATGTGTTTCCAGTCCATGACAAGACAGGATCCCAGGATCCGATTATCTGTGAAAGGTCTAGGAACCTACTCCTGAACTGGTGTGTTGGGAAGGAAGGAGCCAGAGGGCTCGGAAGGGGAGCCACAAGGAGAAAGCATGCAGAATATGCGCTCAGTTCACCAGCGATAATGCGAAGAGTTTTCTCATGCTTCAAAGAGTAACTGAATCATCACAAGTAAAGACTTTTCCATCTCTTCTGTGAACAGAGGCTGATCAAAGAAACAGTCACATGCGAATTGACTGACTGGGTACTTACTCCACAAGGAGTTCCACATTATGTGGTGACAGAAAAGAAGGTATAAACAATATCCATCCCCTCGTATTTCAGTTAAAATCTATGTTTTCACCACAAGACAGGGGCAGTGATTTGACATAACTGACCTGAAAGCCCAAAGTGTGGGTGCTGGTGCCCAGCAGAGTTTGTAAATAAGATCAGGACTCTCTGCTAAGCATTAACAATAACTAGAGAAGTCAAGAGGTCTCACAGGTGTTCATATATGTAGTATGTATTTTTGATGCTTCTCTGTTTGTGCAGGTGAGAACATGAGTAAACCTTATGTGACAGCAGTTTACAAAACTCTGAGGTGCAAACTTCCATGTCGTTACAGAAGTCAGGTTCAAATGTTTGCCAACAAAAATGGAACAAGGAAATAATGTAATCCCATGACCTCACATATCCTGTGTCAAACTATTTCTTCGTAGAAGGAGGCTTCATTTTTGGTATTTTTCAGACCCATGGTTTTAGGGTAGCTTTTAAAAGCCAGAATATCTTTTGAGGTATATAGATATGGGGAAGGCATTAGTCCCTGAAACATACATCTTCCCACTTTGCTTTGGTTCCACATTATTGTCTTTGGTTTACTCCTACAAATATCATGCAGAACGACTCTCCCAGGCAAGGAGAATACTAACATTCAGACCAGAGGTTGTTAATCCTAAATGCAGGATCAGAGTTCTACCTTCAAATCAGGATTGCTGCCAAAACGCCTTGGTAGTCTGAACCGTATGTGGAATGTGAGCATCCAGAAGCAGATTTTGAATTTAAGTGGATTTAAGATAAGTTTCTCTTTGTCCCTCTCATCCTTTGGTCAGTCAGCCTGTTGTCCCATTCTGGTGGTGCTAAATTTAGCATTTATCCAGCAAAGTTTTCAGTAGCCTTACCCATGTTAAACTGCACATCTACAGCTAAATTTGATGACAGCTGGCCATAACCCTATTTTCTCTCCTTCTCAATCACACTTACACAATCCATACAACCACAGGATACTCTGAAATGATTATTCCCTGCACACAGGCACCTTGTGCAGAGGTATCTGCAAGCTCACAAAGTTAAGCTTCTGGCTTGCTGCCCCCCTCCATCCTTGGAGGAACCAGGGGTCTGTCAAGCTTGAGGACGTTGCTATTAAGTAGCAGCAATATTGCTCCACTGGGTAATGTTTCTGAGATTATATTTATATTTGTATAAGTGTAATATTTATTAGTTAGTGTGTTGCACAAATAATACTGTGATGTTTTATGTTCAGTTTCCTTCTGCGGTGTTTCTATGTACACAATACATATTTTTACAAACAATAAAATTGCTAAGTCCCAACTGTGGCTATATAACTATAACAGCAAAAATGCAAAATCCCTCCTCATGCACTTTATAATCACACAGCTTGCTCTTCCTTCAAATCCTTCCCACCAAGAAGCAAACAGGCTTCTTCTGGCTTTCTGAAATATCTCTCAGAACTACATCTATGTTCTGGGGTTAGATTATGTGCTGGGTTTATGGGGGTAGGAAGTATCCAGATTCTCTGCAAATTGGGTAATTTAATATATGGACACATCTAGTAAATTAGATTTTTATAGATTGTTAAGTCTAAACATCCATTGTGGTGCCTTTAAAGTCTCTAAATCTGCACAAAATGGGGGTAGCAACATTTGAGTGCTGCCAAAGGGTGTTTCCCCACGATTAGTTACAGGGGACTTCACGAATCTCAAAAGGACAGTGCTGTAAGGTGATAGCTGCATGGTATTAATACACTGTAACACAGTCTTCTCCCACCATAGCCCTTTCTATGGCAAGTTTAGACCTGTGCCCTTCGTGTGACTTAACTAGATATGTTCCCCACAAAGTAGAGGTGTGAATATCAGTCTCCTGCTGCAGAGTGAATAACCCTCCTCTGAACACCTCTTCCCAGTCTCCTTGGAAATATCTGCAATGTGCTGAATGTTTAAACCCTTCTCCCTTCACCAGCTCAACCCTCTTTGCTTGGCTGTATTTCAGACAGGTCGGAGCTTGTGCTTGTCCCTGCTTGGGTGGTGGGTGGGTGGCTCTGCCCATGTTGCACATTTGGCAGAGCCGAATGTCCCCTACCTGCTGCCATGGTGGCCAGGCACTGGCACAGCCAGGCTGGCTTTATAGCTAGGAAAAGGCAGTCAGGCACTAATCTCATCCAGAAACAGCAGCTGATGCTTCTCAGTGGAGACCAGGGCAGTGTTAGCTGTGAAAAGCTCTTTCCTGGGCATGTGTTTGTCACTCCAGGGAAGTCAAGGTTGCTGTAAGGATAATTACGAGGATATAATTTTTCAGGCCTGTTTTTAAGGATAAAACCCTTAAAACCAGGCCTGGAAAAAATCTAGAATTTCCCGAAACATTTTTTAATGAACATGTTTCTATGTGATGAATGGGTTTCTATGTGATGTTTGGCTTTGTCCTCTCCAAACACTGCAGTTGTCAGCGCAGCAGGACTCAGGTGAATGGCTCTGCTAAATCTCACTTGGCAGCCACTTCAGATCTGTGTGTATTCTTCTGTTCAGCTCACCCCACCCCACCATCATGTTGTCCCTCCCCACATAACAACTGATGCACACACTCCTGCATCTGTAGCTGCATGGGGCCTGCCCTCACTGCCGTTCTTCCCAGTCTGCAGAGAGCTGCACGACAAACACAAAGCAGCTCATTCTGTTATTGTACAATCTAAGACAACACAGAGTAGAAAATTAATATCACAACATTCATGGAATTCCCATCACCCTGAGCATGGCTGATAATGGGAGAAGATTAAACTGTGCAAAAAAATAGTCCACAGCAGTTTTTACTGCCACAGTTTTCTTGGACTGCCCTTGTTTCACCCACGGCCTCAGAGTAGTATTAGCTGTTAAATCTGTTGGACCTGCACTAGCGGTGCTCACTTACTGAATTTTTCTGACAAGTAATACATAATAAAAAGAGGAATGATGGCTATAAAATGTTCCAGTCAAAGGTGAGATAGAAGAAATGCTATGCAGGGGAAGAAGCGTCTACTCCCACACATGCTATTAATAGGTTTTTTTCAGGTGTGGTCGTGTCTATAAAAACAAAGATAGTTCCTAAGGCCGCTTTTGTAGTTTGCACACCCTGGTGCCTTCAGCCCATGGCATCCATTCAAATTATAGTAGCAGAGCTATGGTGTAAACCTGGTGTCCAAACTGCCCTGCAGAGACAACATATACCCATGCGAACAAGCTCAGACCCACACTAGCACGGACAGCAGAGCGGTGGTTGCTAAGGAATCAGGGGTGGTCAGACGACAGTCCATTTTCAGCATAGGGTGATGCTGAGGAAAGGGGCACTGCCAGAACCACCAAGGAAATATATCTAGAGCTGTACCTAGACCCTCAACAGTCTTTGTGTACCCACCAATGTCTTT
The DNA here is from genome assembly GCF_004027225.2 of Strigops habroptila. Classification (NCBI taxonomy): domain Eukaryota; kingdom Metazoa; phylum Chordata; class Aves; order Psittaciformes; family Psittacidae; genus Strigops; species Strigops habroptila. The sequence goes on from NC_044288.2 coordinate 15,121,452, forward strand.
CAACAAACAAACAGTCATAACAGAAGCTAAGGGATGCGGAAAAATGAATGAAGGCCCCGCGCAGGGCTTCTATCAATCACCATGAGGCGATGTTCCTCTGAAAACTGTAATCCCGCTTGGATTTCACAGTAGATCTGAAGAGCTGTATTGGAGCTTTAAAAAGAAGCATGAGCAGAAGGACTGGAAGCTTGTCCCTGAAGAAATGCCAGTTGCCAAAAATGCCAAAAGGAAGATCTTTTGGATGCAGTGCTGACTCAGAAAAGGCTTAGCGTTCTGAGCAGAGGCACTGATTGCCTTCTGCTTTTGGTCCCTAACATGTGGGGTGACCCAAGGCTTTCTATGTACTCTGTAAAGAGGGCTTTCGTTAAAATGGTAGGCAAAGCCTAGCGATGATGCAGGGAAAGCAAGCCGGACACCTGAGACCCTGCAATCTCAGCAGCGGGGTTATGGGGAACCCCAGCCGGGTCCTGCCGTCTCAGGCACCCAAACGTGCCAGACGGGGGGGGGGGCTGCGGCAGCCGACCCCGGCCCCGTCCTCCTCCGTGCACTGCGGGGGTCCTGGTATTCCCGCTCCCCGCCGGGGCCGCACTGCCGCCCCCCGCCCGCAACAGCGGAGGGGAGAACGCGGTCCCCCGGCCCCGCCGCGCAGCCCCGGCGCTGCCCGGGGGAGGAGCCGCCTTCCCGCGGCGGGGGCCGGGGCTCCCCCCGCCGCCGTGCGGAGGGGCCGGCGGAGAGCCGCGGAAGTGCACTTGCTGCAGCCATTTCCTGCTCTTTGTGCGGGCGGCGCGGAGCATCCCGCGGCGCGGAGCATCGCACCCGCGGAGCGCCAGGTGAGCGGCGGGGGCTGCGCGGGGGCTGCGCGGGGGCTGCGCGGCCTCACCCGCTCCCATTCACCCGCCCGCCCTCCTCCTCCGGGGCTGCGCGGGGGCTGCGCCCGCCGCCGCTCCCGGTACCCTGCGGCCTCGCCGGGCGGGCTCAGCGCGGGGCAGCGGCGGGGCAGGTGCGGGAGCAGGAGGCCCGTGCGGGCCGGGATGTGCGGGGATGTATCCCACAATGCTTAGAGCTACCTGCAGCGTTCAGCCTCCCCGCAGCCGCTGCAAGGCGCCGGGGGGGGGGGGGGTGCGTGGAAATAGCGCAAATCTCCCTCTTCTTCTCCGCATCCCGGCTCCGCGCACCCAGGTCGGGGGGGAAGGGGCCGAGCCCCGGTGCCTGAGGGCCCCGCAGGCCCCTCCGCGGGCGGCAGCGCTGGGTCGCGGCGATGCCTGGCGCAGGGAGAAAGGGTGATGGAGGGGATGGAGGAGGTTGAAGGTGGCCCCGGCGGGGGCTACAGCCAGCGCCTGCATCACCCGTGGCGTGGAAAAATGGTGTCCCTGGGGGAGGATGGGGAAGGAGGAAGCAGCGGGGTCTGAGCCAGGGTCGGGAGCGAGGGGCTGGAGCTGCGCCCGCAGGGTCGTGCTTTGGCGTCGGTTGGAGGCGGCGAAACCTTCCCCTTCCAAAGCCGGCAGCTCCCCGTGCGTGGGGCCGGCAGGAGCGAGGTGCGGCCCGGGCAGCGCGGCTTTGTATAGAACTTCCCACCCGAGGACGCTGGGAATGCGCCGTGCCAGCCGCATCCCACCTGGGGAGGGAGGGATGGATGCGTTCTGCAGGGAATCTCCGCGGGTTGGAAGGACCGGGAGGGAATGAGCAGAAGAACAAGAGGCACACGCTAAAACCTGCCTGCGTGCTCAGGGTTGTTTTGGAGAAGGGGGAAGGGTGACGGTTGTGTGCGCTGTCAGAGGACGCTGCCAGCAGCAGAGCTTGTCCCCTTCGCCATCTGCCGCTTTCCACGGGGGGTTCCTGGCCGGAGGGGGGGGTTGGATCACAGAGATCTCGAAGAATTCGGCCGAGTCGCTAAACCCGCCCGCATCCCTCCTGCCCTGCGCTGACACCGAAAGGAAACGCACCCTTGTGTTTTGCATGATGACAGTTGTCTGGGGTTAGTCACTGGGGGGTGACTAGCCCGGTGTTTTGGTGTCTGTCACAGCCATATCATTCTAGGGTAATTCCCTGCAAAGGATAGTTCTTTTCTCTGTACAGTTGTTATTAATGAAGCCTGAGGAATATGGAAATATCTTCCATTTTCTGACCGGGGTCTCTTGAGCAATGCTCATTTCACGATAATAATTTTATTAACAAACAATCATCATCTTTGCATGAAAAATAGGAAGATTGGTTCTGGAAGATAAATAATTTACAATGCTATCCTGTATGATTTGATTTCCCAAGAAGCGCTGTAACTGTCAGCAGTGGGCTTGCTTTGTAAACTTGCTCTAAATTTCTCAACTGTATTGGAAATGTAGCTATGTATACGTGCCTCCTTCCTGACCTTCTTTCTTCGACACCAGAAAAAAAAATGATGAAGTTATTCTAAAAAGAATAAATTCCAAAATAATTGTGTTGCTGAGAAACAAGCAGCATAAATGCTTGGAACTCGGCCCTAATGGAATGAGAGAAAACGCAGAGTGGAGATACAGAAGAATGGCTCCAGGAGTCATGCAGTTTGCCTTCCTTTTTTAATGGGAAGGGTAATTTCATGGTTATTAACATCTGTGTCTGCGTAGGGCAGGAGGCCGGCTCTGCCAGCCTCCCTCATCCTTGGCTGTGTTTATTTGCTCCTGCAGAGAACCTCCTGACTGTCATGGTGGTTGAAATTACAAGTAATTCTTACAGCGTGAGAGAAGGGGTTGGTGACATGCATCCTAAAACACAGGGGACTTTAATCCCATGCGTTTTAGGGAAGGGTCAAACTAAACTTTTGCATGCTGATGTTATTCTTCTTGACTTAAAATATGTTAGTGGCCAGGAGCATTTATCTTCCTCTTGTGAGGCAGTGGGTACCAGAAACACTCTGCTTTATGCACCCAAGACATCAGTCTGCTGGAGTACTCATTGGGCCAGATGCTTCCTGACCAAGTTAGATGCTATTTTGGAGTAAGAGGGAGAAACATTATCACAGGGTGAAAACAAATTAAGTGACGTTCCCAGGTTACCCAGGGATTGGAGAAGAATCCAAGATCCTCGGGAGGTGACCAGCAGCAGTTTGTCCTTCTCTACGTTGCCATCTGCCCAGCAAAAGTAATTTTGCTGCTTGCAGGGCTTGGACCCTGTCTTACTGCCAACCTCCTGGGCAATTCCCATTTTCCCTTGCCTCCGTTCCTGCTCTTGGTAGCTGCTGCAGCTCCAGTGTGGATGTCTGCTGTAGGAGCAGGCGAGCTGACAACCGAAAGAGCCTGGGCCACTTCCCCAGAGCTCTCAGCTTCGAAGCCGGGCACACATGCATGCAACATACTCATCATTACCCTGCTTTTAAAAGTCTTGCTTTGTTCCCCCAAGCTGCTCTAACAATAAAGTCGTCTTTGTTCCTCTCGCTGCAGAGAGGATGATGTGGCACTGATACTTCTGGGCAAGCATTTTGATGGGGAAGGTAGGACCTGCCCTGCAAGTTCAGACATCTGGGATGTCCACCCTCAGTCTTTCTCAAAGCATTCCTACACCATCTGTTAAATCTGCCCTCCAGGCTGCTGCCACAACAGAGTCACTGTGTTGGGAACTCTTAATTTCAGTCTTGGGGTGGTGGGGCCATGCGCTGTGCATGGACTCCACGTGGCCAGATCCTTGTAGTATCTGGAAGCCCCAGTGCCTCTGTGTGACCATTTGGCTTTAGAAGGTCTAAGAGATGGCCAGAGGGGTTGTGATGGAAACATGGGATGGAGAGGGGAAGTTTTTGCAACAGATGGGCAGAAAGTGTGGGCAGCACTGCACTGGAGCAGCAACTGTCAGCAGAATCAGTCTGGTGGTGCATCCCTTCCCGGGGCTCCCCTGGAGTGGGGTTGCCTTCTGCCAGGTTCATGTCCAGTTTTACCAAAACATGTAGGACCAAAGAGACTTCAGCCTCTCTGACCAGTGGCAGGATATGGAGAGAACAGTAGTTTTGTGAGACGGCTCAGAGCAGCCTGTGTGGCTGTGTTTGAGGCTGCTCAGGCGGGGTATGCTTCCTGTGTGCATGTGTCACAGCAGCAGAAAAGCCCCGTCCCTGGGCAGGCTGCTCATGGGTGGTAAGCCCCCAGCCCCACGGCCACGTGCACTGAAGTGCTGTTGGCAAACCACCACCACCGAATCATAGAATCAATGAGGTTGGAAAAGACCTTTAAGATGGGCTGACTCTCCTCTTCCCAGCACAGCCACCGGTGCCCTGAGGCCCAGGTGGTGGATGGTGGTTAAGGCTTAATGAGGACTTTCTGATGAGTATCCCTAGGGATCCCCATTCTCCCTGGGCTGGAGCCACTTGGTCGCTGCCCTCCTCATTGCTGGACTGAGGGGATGAAGCTGGGTTTGCTGGGGCAGCCCCAGCATGTGTGTGTTAGAAACCTTTCTGCAGGAAGGTGAGGCAGCAGGACTTCCCCTTTCAGCTTTCTCGGGCAGCCCCTGTGGTGGGGAGATACCATGAAACACCCCATGATCTGGGCCAAGCAATTACTGATGCCTTCAGAGCCTTACCCAGCCTTTTTGCCAGTGCACACTCCATCTAACTTCTAGGTGCTCATGACTGGCAGTGGACCCCAACCAAAAGCAGGGCTCCCACCAGCCCTACAGCCACCCCAAAGAGCAGGGGAAGGGCCTTGGCAGCTTGGGGATTGCTTGAAGCTGTTCCTCTGTGGATGGTCTGGGGTGATCATCAAGGTCTGCTGGCCCTGGACCAGTAGCCCCTCCATCACACGCTCCAGCTGTGAGTTTGCTGTCTGTTGCACTGTGCTACATGCGTGAGTAGGGGAGGTCCTTGCAGACCATGCTCTTCCCTGTCGCCTCTGTTGGTTTAGCTGTTGGGCTTAAGAAAGCATAGAATGGAAATTAAGAGTCCCCATCAAGATTCATCTATTAAACCCTCAAAGTCCATGTAATTTTTCCATCCATATCCAGATTCCTGCACTTTGCTCCACCATGGCAAAGCTCGGGGTGGGCTGGTAGCAAATTGCACCGATCGCTCACTGTGGTTTGACACTTCCTTTCCTGTTGATGTATTTCTACACTCTGCCTCTCTTCCTCTGTCTGAGTGCAAGAGCTTTAGGGCAGGGACTGGCTTAGTCTCGCAGGTTTGTGGACTGCCCAGCACAGCAGGACCCTGACGCCCTACTTGGGACTGTATCTCCTGGTGTGGCCCAAACAGCAGCAATAACTTTGTCCCTTGAGTTGCTGAGCTCTTTGGGAGTCACAGGGTTATTGGGTTATTGGAGAAGCATCTTTGATTACAGCAAACACCTTGTACAAGTGGCTTTAGAATTAGATCTATAGAAAAATGAGAAATGATCCCAAATAACCAGCCACATCCCTCAAAGCTGTAAAATGGAAGGGTTTTGCTTTCCCAAGCCTGAAGTACGTAATGACACATGCGTGAGTACCAGGGGTGTTGTTCTGGGAACCCAGAGGCGAGTCTTGATGCACTGGAGGATGGTGGTGGAGAGCGGTGGGCAGCAGAGGAGATCCATGGGGCTGGACCTGTTGAGCCACCAGCCTCGTGCAGAGCAGCACACGGTGCTCACAGGCAGGGAGGAAGCTGCTTCTGCCTATGGGGTGCCAGGATGTAATGCCTGGTTTTGACGGTTGCTACAATTTGTAACAGGAAACCGTTTTAACAAAGAGGGATGATGGAGGAAACAGAAATTTGAGCGTGTAGGGAAAGGGCTGCTTCATATTTATTTTTCCCAGGCACTTACTTCATGGTGCTTCGGCTGCAAGTAAAACCGAACCTGTTTCTCAGCTGCCTGGTACCTTGGGGAGGCATTTGCGGAGGTGGAATGGCTTTCACCAAGCTCATACATATTCTTGCAGTCCATGTGTGCAGGCAGAAATGATGTCAAGAGGCACAGCAGCAGATTCATCCCAACGTGAAGCTACCCCCGGACTGCATACAGTGTGCATCCCCCTTGGCCGTGGTCCTGCCTGGGTGAATGTGTGTCTGTCTATGGATGTCCTGAAGCCATTGTCCTTCCATGCTCCCAGTGAGGCAAATGAAAAGCAAATTTATATTCTTGGAAACAGTGACTCAACTGAAAAAAGAAAGAGGACCTAAGGGATTCGTAGCAGATAATGGGCTGAATATGAGCACCTACAGAGATGATGTTGTGACCAAAGGAACTGGTGTGATTGTATGCAAGGAGGGAGGTTACACTGCTGTTTTATCTGGTCCTTGTGCAGACACCACTGGAGCCTTGTGTCCTGCTATGGTGTCTGCACTTCAGCAAAAAAGCTGCAAAATGGGATCAAGCTTAGAGAAAAGCCAAAGAGATGATTAAAGGATTGGAAAATATGTTCTGTAACAAGACAGGCAAAGGGCTCAGCCTGCTTGTCTGAGCCGAAGTGCAGGTTGCAGGGTGTTTTATTGAAACGTGTGAGTATCTTGATGGGAACTTTGATAACAGAGAGCTCCACCGTCTTGCAGATTACAGTGATAAAACTCTGATGGCTCGCATTTGAAACTAGACAGGCTCCCAGTGGGGAAAAAGCACTGAAGGGGAGGATGATTTGTTAATTGAGCAACATGACAATATTTAAAGCGTTTTCTGTCTGCAGACATGTAAATGCAGTGGGGTGTTTTTCTAGGAGACCTAAGCTCTAGGTCAGCCACAGCTATTGCACATGGATTAGGTATTAACTGGGGAAGCCCTGTGACTGTGGTTATACAAGCGCTCGGCCTGGGTGACAGCAGCCCCATGCTTGTACACTTCCAGCAAAGGTGAATGGCAGAGGCGATAAGGACATAGAGGTTTGGTTCCCATTAGGTAGCCTGCCAGGGGTAAGTGCCAGCGAGCTTTCAGAAACATTTCCCTTTGCTTTTTATTTCATGTGCAAATGGCATTGTTGGCAGGCCAGGACTGGGCAGGGGACGCCGCCTGTGAACTAGAAGCAAGGAAATTCTCTTTAACAACAACAACAACTTCTTTTTCTGCTGCTTGCAGTGCCACAGCCTGCCTGTGCAGCACTCCATCCTTTCCGGTTCACCTTTGAGAATGCAGTTTGTTGTTTTCAGTTTCCAGCGCCGTTCATGTGTGTGAGAAGAGCATGTGAGTGTCAGCATCAGTCATACTTCTTTAATTGTGCTGCTTTGAGAGGTATTTTTGACACCAGTTTGTATTCTGGAGCGCATGCTTTCACTTGGGGCTGCTAAAGCTGCACGGCAGCACCTAGCAGTTCTCTGTCTTAAACAGTTTTGCATAGAGTTAGTAGAGAAGGGCATGGATGGGTAGTTGTGTTCCTCTTATTCTGCATTCCTCTTCTGCTGTTGAATCATGGAAGGAGAGATGGCATAGAGATGTAGGTTAAATACACAAGAAAAGGAAAACGAGATAAACCGGGATCATATCTCCTGCAGTGCCAGCCAGTTGTGGTTCTGGTTTTGTCCTTTGGCACTTTCCCACTCAGTCTTCTTGCTGCTGGCTGTCTGTCTATCACCCTCTGTTTTCCTTTGGATTTAGCGTGGAAACTGAACATCCAGAACCATGACCACTCACGTCACGCTAGAGGATGCCTTGTCCAATGTGGACTTACTGGAGGAGCTGCCTCTGCCAGACCAGCAGCCATGCATCGAACCGCCTCCATCCTCCATTATGTACCAGGTACCTTCACCTCCGGATGTGGTGGGGCAGGGAGGGTTGTTCTTTAGCTCACAAAAAGCACAGGGACACATGGTGCTGTGAGAACTAGCCGAAAACATCCTGAGTTCAGCGTGTTTAAGGAAATGTTCAGAACAGATCTAGCCACAAATCTGTTCCCAAAGGCTTTAAAAAAGGAAAGCACTAGGGATTGGTGAAAAGGATCTTTTAAGGCTGAGCAAGACATAGGGAAGTTAAAAATGAGGACCAGAGTGCTTGAATGGGTAGGAAGCAGGAGATAAGATTTGTGATAACAGCAGAAAGTTCTCAGCGATGTTTTATTGTGCACATAGTTCTGTGCTTCCTTTTTATGCCATGCACATATCTAAGGTCAGAATCAACGTGCTGCCTGACTTTGGCTGGCCTTTGCCGTTAGCACAGCTGGAGCTGCTGGTCCGGGAAGTTGGTGGCATGCAAGGGAGGGCGGTCACTAGAACCACTTCTCTGCCTTGAACCACCACAGATTTAGCTGCAGCTGCACTGACCAAGCAAAGCTTGGCATGAGCCCAGGGCAAGGCTCAACCTCCTGCTTTCAGATCCACAGCAGGATGCCTCGGCTGCTTGGCCACCACACCCTGCCCTATAGCACACACCCAGGGTTAAATATAATATGGGGTTACTTTCTCCATCCTGCCACTCCGGAATTCATGGACTTGCCCATGGCAGTGTATAAATACACCCGCACAGTGATTGCAGTGCTGTGTACACAGGAGTCTGAAATTACAGTATCTCTTTCAGCAGGTCAGACTGCAGGCTCGTTCAATAGTGTTAGTATCTCTGTGGGTTATCAGACCCAAAGGCAGTTCTGGGCCACCCAAATTTCATCTCTCCCTGGGAAATCTTGATATTTTTTACTTATCTCTTCTCTCAATAAATATTTAGTCTGTGCTGGCTTGTGTCCTGTGAGGGGCTCAGGGTCAGGTCTTATTGCACAGCCTCCTCTCAGGACCATGAGTGTGTGCACACAGCTGGGGCTAAAAACCTCCTCTAAACTGGATCTTGAAGTAGTGGCCAGGCCTATTTCCTCATCTTATTCAGTTTGTATGTAGCCCTCTGGGGCTTGCTGGCCAGAAATGCATATGGAGCCTCAGCTTTTATTGTCACATAGTTATATGTGATGTCCTGGAGGCACTAAGAAGAGTAGTCCTGTGGCCATGGGTCTGTGCTCCCGGTTTTCCTACTCAGGAAATCAGTTATCAAGGTGAGTGTGGTCGCTGCAGTGCTACTGTCATTGCAAGGAGCAGCTCTGAGTGCTTGGGACTCTGCCCTCTAGCAGATATCACCAGCCAGCCCTCGCAGAGGAAAGTGCATGTGTGCAGAGCATACCCTGCTTGTTCATACCCTGCCTTGCTCTGCACTTTCTTGCTCCCCTGCCCTGACCTGAGTAGTAGCTCAGCTTCCAAAATAGATATTTGTCCCAAAGCATCTGCTTGCAAGAGCAGCACTAGCACTGATAACAACACCTGGATGAGTGCTGACTTTCATATTTATGTTTTCCAGACATCCCACTCCCTGCCCTTTCTGTGTGTTTATTCTTTACAATTCCTGCTGACAGGATGTGGTCTTTCCCTAGCAGCCAGAGCACAAATGGAAATTAATGAGGATGCTTCTATCTTTGAGTTACCAAGCTAAAATCCTTGGAACAATTGCTGTATGTTTGCTCTCTGGTGTGGCTGCAAGTCCCTGCAGCTGATCCCCATCTGAGTTTGGTTTAATTTTACAAGGGTTTGTCAGTCTTGATTGTCACATTTCCACACACAGAATCTGCAGGATTTCCTCTAATGAATATGTGTGATTCAGAACCATCTCAGGCTGCGTGTATGAATCTACTTCAGACCTAGAGGTGCAGCACCTCAAATTGCCCATAAGCTGCTCCCATGCCCCAGGAGCTCTGTTGATTCCTTTTGCCAGCAAATCCCAAGATGGACTATATTAGATGAGCAAACAACCAGCTGTATGTTAATCTGTCTCTCTCCCTTCCACCCACAGGCTAACTTTGACACAAACTTTGAAGACAGAAATGCCTTTGTGACCGGCATTGCCAGGTACATCGAGCAGGCGACGGTGCACTCCAGCATGGTGAGTCCCCCAGGCACTGCCCCAGCGATGCTGAGCCTTTAGTGTGTGCCCTGCCCCAGCAACACCTCTCTGTCTTTCAGAATGAAATGCTGGAAGAAGGCCATGAGTACGCTGTGATGCTTTACACATGGAGGAGCTGCTCACGAGCCATCCCGCAGGTACTCAAGCCCTTTCCCAGGCAGGGATGTTCCAGAGCACCTCATTGGTTTTGTCCTTAGTGTGGGTTAGTTTGGGCTGGAGACAGAGCAAAAGAGCAGAGATTGAAGCAAATAGAGATGCTGAAATGAGAAAACACTGACTCTTCAGATTGTTTTCTCCCCACAAGAGTCTCAACCACTGATCTAGCAGCTGGTAACCATTTCAGGAGCAGATCTGTGCTGCTGGCCTAGCAAAGGGTGTTGTTCTGCACCCTCAGATATAGATGAGGCTTCATCCCTGACCCCTCCTAACAGTGCCTCTCAGCTCACTCACAGTCACCACAGCCCAACTGTCTCTATAAACATTTCCTGGTTTCATGAGCCCCTCCCCTGCTCCCCAAAGCAGCCACATCTGAAGTTATTTCAATCCCCACAGTACCAGCTTGTTTGTCCTACAGCTGCCAACAGGACTCAGCTGAGCACAGCTCTGGTCCAGAGCTGAGGATAGTGCTGTGTTTTGTCACTTGGGTCTTTATCCACTTCTCTGTCTGGAGAATGGGTAGCCTTTGCTTTAATTAAAGCAGTGTGGTTATTTCATTCCTGATGCACCACTTGAATATTTTTCTCTCTTGAGTTGTGGGGAAATGGAGTTTACTTCAGAAAAAGGCAGTTAGTTTTTGGAAGTTGAGAGTAAAATCACCCGATCTGGTTTATATCATACTCTACTGATACCATTGTGTGGTATCAGGAACTTCAGTTAAAAATAGCCCCAGTACCGAGTGGGACTCTTGTATTGTGCGAAGAAGGGAGCCCAGGCAGCCTGGGATGAAAACAGCGGGTCCTCTCGACATGTGGCAGACTCAGGCTCTCCCTGACTTGCACAGAGCAGATTAGGCAGCTGGGGCAGGTTTCAGCATCCCGGACTGCTGCCCTCAGGCTGGGGTGCTCTCTCTCCTCCCACAGGAGCCCCAGAGTTGTAGGTGTTGTGTGAGGATGTATGAAGGAGCAGCTTGATTTGCCAGAAACCTTTCCCCAAATGCCCTTTTTTGGTGGCGATACACCTGAGGATCCTGATTTCCCCCCAGTTTTGATCATTCTCCATCTCTGCTGCTAGTTCTGCTTCAACTGTTTTCTAGTCCTTCTCTCTCCAACCTGAATTTTGGTGGCTTCATCCTGCAGACACCTACAGACATGAGTAAGGTTGCCCACATGGTGATTCAGACTCCAGCTCGGAGCTTGTCTTCCGCAGTGTGAACACGTGCTGGATCACTGCAAAAACACCGACTGACAGTGCGCTGGGGTGGGTGCAGTGCACTTCCATTAACCCTGCAGATAAAAGGGTTTGCAGCGCTTCTGTGGAGCCAGGAACAAATATTTCCACTTGGCTGGCAATGCTCATGTTTGTGATTCCCCAGGAAAGGTCAAACCTCCGTTCCCCTCGGGTTATACTCTGCTGATGGTCTCGTGAGACCCAGCCATGGGGAAGTTTCCGCTGCTGATTGAATATTTGCTTCTCTCCCATTTATATTTGATGTTGTGCTGCTGCTGCCTCTCTGGCTGTGATAACAGAAGGCAGGCTGTGGCTGAGCTGATGGCAAGACAATGCTAGAGATAACCTGGTTTAGTGTCCTCCCATCCCCATCACCCCCATGATATTCGTGCCTTTCTGTGCACAGCTTGTGGGATCCCTGCTCCCTACCCCATTCTCCCCAATGGGGCTCTAGACAGTGCCACATGTGACAGAGGAGCAGACAACACCATGGTATAGGGTTCAATTACAGAGTCACTAGATTTGATCTTGCACTTTGCCATGGGGCACATGGCTGCAGCCGGGGGTCCTGTTCCCAGCCCCAAAGCTTGGCTGCTCAGTCATGTACCTCCCTGTGCCACTTCAGAAAACTGTGGTTTTAGAGGTGAAGACCAGAGCCTACACCTAAATATGGACGACTCCTCCCTACCATGAGCTGCATCCTCGTGGCCATCAATATTGCCTGGCTGCAGTATGAAACACCAGGGCAGGGATATTAGATTCCCCACTACAGAGAGGGCAAAGCTAGTTTCGCATCTTCCCACATGTAAAGCCAGCTGAGTTGTCTGCTCTTGCTCTATGCATCAGCTGCTGGGATACTAAATTTGTGCCAGAGCTGTCAGCTCCTTCACAGCCTTGTGTCAGCAACAGCTGGAAACAAAACCAGAGGAGGACAGAAAGATGCATTGCCCTGGGCAGCTGGGGTTTTCCCTGAAAGTTTGGCAATGACTCCAAGGAACTCTTTGGAAATGAGATGGATGACAACTGAGTAACTCCTTAAATTTAGCTTCCTAGGATGTCAGTGAATGTGACTCACTTCATTGCTGGTAGGCACGTACAAGCCCAAGTTGCTGGTCAGCAACAGAAGCAAAATTATCCCAGGGAGGCTATAGCAGAGCCATAGCCTGGTGCCTCGTGTGTCCATGGGACTTTGCAACACAAAGTCTCAACTAACATTATAATATAACACTCCCACGTTGTGTAGCAAGTCCAGACTCCATGTTCCATGTGTTCTACCCTAGACAAATGTATTTAGAAAACTTTTGTTTCTCAGAGTCAGGATTGAGGCTGTTTATAATAGATGGAGAGAATTTCACATCTGAGAAATAGCCCCTTCTGCTGTCACCTAACTGTTTGGAAATGAGATGGATGACAACTTGCCCCAAGAAAAAGCTCCCTCTCACATCCCTCCATTGTCCTCAGATGGGACAGGATTCATTCTGAAACAAGAAGATGGTGGCTGCTGCAGTCCACAGGTGTGTTAGAAACTCTGATGCTGAGAAGGATGTTTTGTCTTTGCAACACAGGTGAAGTGCAATGAACAGCCAAACCGAGTGGAGATTTATGAGAAGACGGTGGAAGTCCTGGAGCCAGAAGTCACCAAGCTCATGAAGTTCATGTATTTTCAAGTAAGTGGTGAAGTAGAGAGGCACCTTGCCTGCCAGGCCAGCTTGGAGAGGGCCCAAGCGCCCTGATAAGTCTCTTCCTTGCAGCCACCAACAAATACCTGAGACTTGTCTAAGGGAAAACCTGTGTCCCCCTTGCTCAGCCCTAAAATCTTGTATATGAGTTGGGAATGAACACATACCCTGCAGTTCATGGAGGACCAGAGTCCCCACTATGTGGAGCTAATGGGTGGCACAGGCTCCTGTTTTTCCAGTGTGCTGGCTGTTGGATGTGAAGAGCTGTTTCTCCACCAGCGCCAGCACAGCTCGCTCTTCTGCTCCTCCCTCTGAAGCAAAGCCAGGAAGAGCTGAGGGCTGGTGGTGCTGCTAGTGCCTGGGGTGGGTGGGATGCAGCCATGCAGCTGGACACCCTCCTGCTGTGGCAGCAGGAACAGGGATGTGCTCACAGCCCCCTGGACTCGGGGGGCAGCCAAAGAGCACCAGAACTTAAATTTAGCAGTTGCTACACTTGAGGCACTTGACAAAATAATGCTTAGATCTCTACAGAGCAATGACCACGTGGCAAATGCTGAGCTGCTGTAGGCTCCAGGGACCTTTCTCTATCACCTCTTGTGTTTATAGCTGGCTGCAGCTGGGTTTCACCACCCTTTTTAGGTTATATGTCTTGCAAGGTCTTTATGCCCCTCCTAAAAACCTGAAGCCTGATTTTGCAGAACACGCCACACTCAAGGCGGGCACAAATAGAGGGTTTGAGCCACCTTCTCCCCTCCAGCACTCAGGATGTTTATCTGCAGTGATTTTTTACGCTGCTTCATTCCATGGTGGAGCCTCCATCCCCAGCAGAAAATGCTTTTGTTAAAGGAAGGAGGTGGTGGGTGGGTGAAAGGGGGTCCTAGTGGTGGTGCAATGACCATGGGATGGCAAAGCCACTGCTGGGATGACGCTGTTCCGCTGCCTTCCAGCGCAAGGCTATCGAGCGGTTCTGCAGCGAGGTGAAGCGCCTGTGCCATGCTGAGCGGAGGAAGGACTTTGTATCTGAGGCCTATCTCCTCACGCTGGGCAAGTTCATTAACATGTTCGCTGTCCTGGATGAGCTGAAGAACATGAAGTGCAGCGTCAAAAATGATCATTCTGCCTACAAAAGGTGAGAAGGGGTGAAGCAGCAGGAACGGGGACAGCAGTGTGCCTGGTCTGCCCAGCAGTGAGGGCAGGTGGACATCAGAAGGCTGGAGGCTGGGTTTCTGTGCTGTTGTAGGCTCTTTTTGAGAGTTTAGGCAAATCTCTGAGCCCTGCAGTGTTTCGGTTCCCTCTTGGTAAAACAAGGAGGGCACAGCTGTACTGCAGGGGGTCCGAGGCTGCTGCATTGCAGCTGCAGGTCAAACAGGGAAGATGGATGGTGAGTCTCACAGTGGGTTAGTGATCCTCAGTGACCTTGGATTTCTCCCTTCCAGAGCTGCCCAGTTCCTGCGGAAGATGGCAGACCCCCAGTCTATCCAGGAGTCCCAGAACCTCTCCATGTTCCTGGCAAACCACAACCGCATCACACAGGCAGGTCCCTTTTCTCTGAACCACTTAACATTTCTGTGAGTAGAGAGAGGCAGTGATTGTGCCAAAGTTGACAGCACTCCAGACCAGAATTTGGCCATAGCTGTTGGGTCATTGCCACTGTTGGTGGCTCTGTTGGTCTTTTGGTCAGGCTGTGTAACTCTAGCAATATCTCCTTCTCATGGTTCATCCCGAGTGGTTTTGAAGGTCTCTGTGACAACACAAAGATGATCTACAAGATGTAAGAAGAGCTTCTGAAGGGGAAGTTTCTGCCAGAACTTCTTCCCATTTTCCTCAGGAAATCCATCCAGTCCGTGTCTGCAACTGCATGGGAATTGCAGATCAGCCCTTTGGCCCTCCACACTGCACAGGCTCTATAGCTTCTGCTAATTAGCTACTGCACAAAGGCAGGAGAGAGTCAGAAAGTCTCTGAGGCATCTTTCTTTACATCTCACTGTCTGCTCTTTGGCTGTTGTGATCAGTCTGAAGGGGAAATGTCCTGCAGAAGGCAGGTTGTTCCTTACATGTGGTACCATGAGGTCAATCTTCTGTTGGTAACTTAAAAAACCCACAGAGATAAGGTTTGAAGAAACCTTTTGTCATTCCACTCAATCCTTCAAATACTTTTCTCCCCTGGTTTCTGCTGTTCTGTCCATGTGGATAATGTGGCCCCTGTTGATGTTTCAGTGTCTGCACCAGCAACTAGAGGTCATCCCTGGCTATGAGGAACTGCTGGCTGATATTGTCAACATCTGTGTGGATTACTATGAAAACAAGATGTATCTCACTCCCAGTGAGAAACACATGCTCTTAAAGGTGAGGTTCAGCCGTGCTTAAGGGGCTGGGTGCTTGCATAGTTCCACTTCTGTTTTAGTAAAATGAAATTCCCTTCAGGACAATGTTTCTCTTATTTTGTTTTTCTTTTTACTTCTTGCTCCTTTGGGTTTACACACATCCCTTCTCTGCAGAGCCTGCGTCCTCTGGACACACGAGTTGCTATGAGATAGAAAGGCCATATGCATGCAGCAGCAAAGCCACCTTCCTCCTCTTCCTATTTCCCTTCTGATCTCTGTTACTTTGTGTCTTCTGCTGTGATACCTCAATCCTCCCATATTCACCTCTTCTTTGTACCTGAACACACTGGATGTGGCCATGGGTTGGAGATGTCCCACTCCTGTGCTCTCATGTGGAACCTCTGTTGGGCAGTGCCATGAGCTGCCTCTGTTCCTGCTGAACTTGGACATTCTCCCATCATTTCTTTGCTGTCTTTTCTGGCCTTCTCCCATATTCCCATATAAAAGCATTCCTCCCTTTCTCCCTTTCCTATGCTCTTCTCCATCTCTATCTCTGTCTTTTCCCCCAGTCCTTCCCAAGTTTGCTCTGCCTGCGTGGGACTAAGTGTGGTGGTGGCCTCCAGCTGGTGGACGAGAGCACTGGTGGGTGCCCTGTGCTCTCCAGAGTTAGAAGGGGCTTTTCTGTTGTGCATGGATGTGTGGGATCATGGATTTAACCTGTGTAACTGTATGGGACATGCCAAAATCACTACCAACTTTGCAACCCTGGATTTTTTCTGATGGCCATTCCCGGCAATAATTCCCTGCAGAAGGTAGATCCTTCCAGGTTTTGTTTCCTGGCTCTAGAGAGCCCTCAAGATGAACATGCCCAAGTATCTGCTTGTTTTGTATATTTGTCCTTACTGCCAGTTACTACAGTGATTGCAGTCACTGTTACTATAAGAACTTCATTACCACAGTTCTTTGAAGGATAATGTGGGTAATTTGAATATCTGTAATGATTTGTATTGAATTAAAGGGAAAAAAATCAAACCAGGAGAATATTCTAAATGTTTTTAGTTCTTCTTGGGGAGTAAAGGTTTGCTTTTGGGTTGTTGTTATATGGGAGAAAGAAGGAACAAATGACTAAAGTGTATGTCGTGGTTTTGCACAGAAAACAAAAGCAATCCATCATGTATCCTCTGTCTACCATGTGCATCCTTGCAGATATGTGCATGTTTTATACAGTCTCAGGTGATACAGGAGCCTGAAATGGTCTTTCCTCATGTTAAGTGATGGAGAACTGTCTTTGACTTGTGCTGTTGGCTTGACGCTAATGAAACCAAACCTTCCTGTCTTCTGCAGGTGATGGGGTTTGGCCTATATCTCATGGATGGGAACGTCAGCAACATTTACAAGTTGGATGCCAAGAAGAGAATCAACCTTAGCAAAATAGACAAATTCTTCAAGGTCAGTGACCTCTCTGGGTGAGGCTGGAGTTTATTGCAGACCATGAGTTAGTGACCTGTACCATTGCATGTACTGCCAGCAAAAAACAAACCACAGGAATCATTACAGGTCCAAAAATCCTAAAGGGTTGAGAAATTATCTAGGCCAAAGGACGAGGAATGGGATTGCTGTGAACATGCATGGGCACGGCGCTGCAGCATGGGTGAGACTGGTGATGCAGGCTCTCAGTGCCAGCAAGGTTGTGGATGGATGAGCAGTGCCTGGGGCTGGCTCTATTCCCATGGCTCCAGCACAGTGGGAGCTGGTGGGAGCTGAGGATGCTGCACACCCTCACTAGACAGCCCTGCCACAGCAGCTCTACCTGCTTCCTGCTGAGGAGCAAAGGATGGGAATGGTGCATGGACCATGTTTTGTGGATGAGGGAGGGGTGAGCCAAACATCGCTTCTATCTCTTTGCACATATCTGAGGCAGGTTTGCAGTCTCCTGAGGAGCACCATGCTTTCAGCCGCCTGGCTGGTTTGCTGAGGTCTATGTGGGTGATGGTTGCACTCCCCTTTCCCTCAGCAAGCTGCTGAGCTGAGGGACAGAGGCCGCAGCTGGCCAGCCAGTGTGTGATCTGGCAGTCTTACTTCACGTATGTGTTCCCTGTAGGACAGGAAAATGCTTCTTGGGAAGCTTGTGTTGGCTGGGACTTGGAGGTACTCAGTGAGTTCCTCAAAGGGCTCTCACCTGGTGGTTTAATGAACCTCTGTTGTCTTATCTGGGATCTGGGTTTTGGGAAAAGCCTGTGAGAACTGGATGCACTGGGAAGCAGCCATGCAACCCCCTTCTGACCATGCACATGTACAGCTGAGTCCAGCCATGGGCTGGTCCAGAGCTGGAGGCCAGGCTGCATCCTGGGGCTACTCAGCATGGGAAAGGTTTGGGTTAACCCTGTTGCTTCCCCCCCAAATCTGGTGTGTGGGAGCCATTGGCCACCAGTGGCAGATGGACCCCACACAGCACCACCTGTGGCATTCACAGAGGGAAATGATGCCTCCTTTCCATTGCTTCTGTGCACAGGATGGGTCTAGGAGGCATTTCAGGTCTGGGGCACGTCAGCTTTAGGAGGCATGGTGGGATCTGGCAAGGGGCAAATGTATTGGCAGCGAAGAATAACAGTTGTAGCAGGAGGATAGCAGAATAACTTCCCAGATGGAGCAATTAGTTTTCTTACAGACCTACTGAGCTTGAGCAGTCCTTCCAGAGTCCTTTTCCCTCCACTGTCTTAATCTTTCTTCTGAGATGGAAAGATTAGTTTTTGTTACCAACATTTGTTCCATATCAGGGAAAATGAGAAGATGATGATTTTTGGGAGGGACAGAGCCCTTCTTCCCCATCACTGTCTCAGCAGAGTGGGTTCTCCCTGTTGCTCTACCCAGGAACCTGAAAGAAGAGGTCGGTTGTGACAGGGTAGAGGATGCCTCCCTGCTTATTGCCCTGAGTTGCAGTTTATAGATAATGCATTGGGTCTGTGCAAGGGGAATGGGAAGGAAATGGGCAAGCCCAGAGAGCTGGTTTCATGAAAGGTTGGTGTATCCTCACCCAGAGCAAGTTGGGGACCTATTTACCCCAATTTGCATCATCTCCTGGGGACAGCCCTGAGAGCAGGGCTGAAATGCCCGCATAGGGGACTATGGACAGACGCCATAACCTCATGGACAGGGCAATGATGAGGTGGGTGTCCCTCCAGGCACTGGGGAGACTGCTGAGGGCTGCAGCTCTGCAAAGGTGATTTATCATGCCATCCCTCAGTGTCTTCCAACTTTTCCCTGACTCAGCTTGGCTAATTCAACAGAATCTCAGTTTAAATCAAGCCCTCAGTGTAATCTGTAGAGTTTGGTCATCTTGGTGCATTCGAACAGATGCAAAGTGCCATGGGCCATCAATGAATCAGGTAAAATCTCTTCCACTGCATGGAATAACTTTCTTCTTTCCAGCTTTTTTTCCATTTGCACTTCTCCAATATCTGCTGTGGTCTCACCTAATCAGTTAAGTACCACTCCAGACTATCGGATCTCAATAAGAAAAGGCCAACCGCTCGTCTTACTACATCTGCTTATTGCCTTCTGATTAAATTTCTAGTGGATTGACCAGGAATTTGAGTAGTGAAAATGAACTACCCCTTCATTTAAACCTTTTATGGAAGTGCCACTGGGAATCCGTGATGACAGCATTACACATCCTCCACAGAAGTCAGCTTGAGAAGAGAAGTATGTGATAATAGGACAGGGAATTTGCCACCATCTTCCCTGAATTTTGGGGAAAGGCTTTTGTAGCTGGGTGAAGTGGAAGCTTTATATTTTATTGAAGAAAAGTCAGTAGCTCTTGGTTCAATTTTGTTTGTAGCTGAAAGCTTAGTGGAGCAGGGACCTGTCTGAGCTTGAGGTATATTCAGTGCACTTGGAATTTATTTACCATCTATATCCTCCCGAGATGTAAAGATGGAGCAAAACCGTGTTATATTGCCTGTGTCTTTCTCTTTGTGGAGAGATTTTAAGACACATCTGACTCCCTGGGGAAAGATGCTGTATCCCTGGGAGTCCAGGCAGCAAAGCAGCCTACAGCTCCCCTCTGAAGGGAGCCGTGCAATGTGTTGACAGAATACCAACGTGGTGGCTTTTCATCCCTCTCTTCTCTTGGAGGATTATGGTGGGAGGCAATAAGCCCTGCTCAGGAATATGCTTCTCTCTTTTTGTTGTGAAAGAGCTTTTCCTCTGCCTGGTTGCAGCACTGAACCATTCTGGCCATAACTAGCCCGATATCTGTGAGTCCAGGACTCCAGAGTACTCGCAGGGGTGATTTTCCTCACACAAAAAGCCTTGTGATCATTTTCAGTCACTTCCTAGGTGTGAAATGACCCTAGGTCTAGGTTTGCACCTTGCTTTAAACAGCCTGACACTTCCCATAGCTCCAGAGATGCAGGATGCCGTCTCGCAGTCCCTTGTGTTGCGCTGAGGCCACGGGCTCTCTCTCTGCTGTGTTTCAACCATCTTTTGTTTTCTTTTCCAGCAGCTGCAGGTGGTTCCTTTATTCGGCGATATGCAGATAGAACTGGCCAGATACATTAAGACCAGTGCTCACTATGAGGAGAACAAATCCAAGTGAGTGCCTGCCATAATGTCTCTTGGCTTCTGTGTGTGTCCTGAAAGCCATGGGAGCTGCAACTGTCTGGTGTGCGTGAGGTCTGTGCACGGGTACCCGTGTGTGTCTCTGTGAGGTGTGAGTCCTGGTGTGCCAGCTCTGTGTGCATGTGTGTACCTCCCTGTCACTGCATGGGCAGATGTCCTCGCCGGCCCCTCAGTGCGTGTGCAGCCAGCTCTGAAGCTCCATGTAACTGTACCCCCATGTGCAGGCAGGGCAGTGGGCATGCCTGTACCTCTGCTCCCGCTGGCAAGGGCTGGGAGGATGCTTGGTGACCAGCAGTGAAGCAGAAGGAAGGAGGAAGGAGGAAGGAAAGGCAGCTGGCGCATGGATCAGGGCTGAGTGCTTGCGAGGTGTGTGAGTGTGAGCAGCGTGTCCCTGCTCTGGAGAGATTTTAATCCACATTTTTCAGCTCAGGGACAAAATCCTCCAGAGCATGAACACAGCAGTGGATCCCTTCGCAGCAGACAGGTTGTCTCCTCTAGCTCAAGCAGGTTTCGTGAAGATTGGCAGAGGGAATGAGGGTTGAACCAGAGGCTCAGATGCACTAGAAATGAATTAATATTGTAGGAGAAGGGCAGAAGTGGAGTCTGTATGGGAGAGCTCAGGAGTGGTGTGATGGTGTAGGGCACTGCTTCCCAGCCTGTGTTCACAGGCAGTTTGCTGCTTCTCTCAGATGAATTTGCAGATGTTGTGTCCGATCGTATCAAGCATGTGGCCCCACTTGATTTTGTAGTTTTGCATCACGCTCAGTTATTGCCAGAAGAATCGGTGTTAGGTTTGGATATCCTTGGAATGGCGTTTGCAACCACATGTAAGCAAAGCCCATCTGAGCTGTGTCTGGCTGTGATGGCTGGTGGCAGCCTGACTTCCACCAGTCTTTCACCCATGGAACCGTATTGCGTGGAAGTCGGATTTCTCCAGTAGCTGTGAGAAACAGCCAAGCTGAGCTGTCTCAGCAGGACAGGAACTAACCTGTAGGCTCATCTCTTTGCTCCTGTTTGCTCAAACCTTTCCACCTCAGAAGGTCTGGTTTTTCTGCCCACCATGTGGCTCCCCCAGGAACAGCCCTTCCCTGCCCTCCCAAAGGCTGGTTGAAAAGTGCCATTAATTGTTCATGAGAAATTTGACAGCAAGGTGACAAAACTTCCTGAGCAAAAGGTTTTCAATTGAAATTGAAAACAAGAAAAGAAAAAAAGTTCTACAAACTGTAAATTTAAAGAGTATTTGTGAAAACTCAGTTTAAGAGGGAAAAATTGCCTAAAACTTTGCACCGTTTTATCCCGGATCATTCAGAAAGCACATTTCAATGAAATGTGTGTCAGCTGCATTCATTTTCTCATCTCAGAACCGGGGTAGCTCACGGGCTGTTTACCTGTGCACAGTTTTAATGTCTGTCTTGAAATCTGTCTTACCAGGTCTGTGTGCTGTACCTTACTAACCAATGTTTCTTCCTCACTCACTTGCTTTCCCAGCAAATTGCATGGGTCTCGCAGCACTAACTCTGCCAAGGTGGTTCCATTTAATCCCCATTTCTTACTAATATTGTTTTTTGTCACTTTCTTTCCCTCCTTGTCTCCATGAAAGTGGAATTAAGTGATGTTTTCCCTGCATGGCACTTTGTTTCTGCACTGTGGACTAGGTTGTGTGTGGCAGGGAGGGCTGGTGCTGCCCTGGCCATTCCTGCTAACCTGCCGATTGTCCGGTGGGGAGCACAGGACATTGAAACGGGTAAGAGTGGAGCAATGGGACTGTGGGAGGATGGATTTCATGAGGGATGACAAGGCCCCGTACTTCCAGAACCTTCTACCACCACGAACATTGGCAACAAGTGTCTCCCAGTTAACTGTAGGAATACATCTTCATGTCTATGTCCATGTTAGAGGCAGGTTTCTCACCTTCCTTTTGTACTGCCAATCTAGACTGGAGAAGATAACTATCTATAGTAAGATGGACAATTATTTGGGGGGGGAGAGCAAGATGTAAACTTTTACATTGTGATCACAGAGTAAGACATGAGAGTCTCACTGAGAGATGTTTGCTTGCACAAAACATTTAGGTGGAGCCATTCTGGTTCTACGTCTGTTGCTAATGCAGAATGGGGAAAAAGGAGATGTTTAATTAAATTAAACCTGATTAGCACCATTTCTTCATATGACTGTGCCTTTGGAAGGGGAGCGCTGCCTTCTTTTAGGACGTCATTACACTGTTACGTGGTTCGTGTGGCTCAATGCAAATGAAAATCTCATTCATTTAATCATATTCTGCTCGTCATTTGTATTCCACATTGTTCACTGAGCTGGCAGTGTGAGTCAGAACCAAAAGCAAAGTGGGAGGGCTATTCTCTTGCTGGCTATTCCCTTGGCCTCTTATAGATTCTTTCTCTGCAGGAGAAAGCAACATGACCCAGCTGTTTCAGACCTGGACGAATGAACTCTAAGGGGATGATTATCCTTAGGTTTAGCAGGAAGGATGGTGGTCTTTGCTGTTCAATGATGCTGGGTCTTTGCAGTTCATCCTTCCCTAAAAGTTTGTGCAACAATGGCCTGGGAAAGAGCTATCTCTGCCCATGGGGTAGGTGGGCCCAGCATGGAGAGCAGCCTTCAGGGTGGGTGGAGCAGAGATGTTCAGGCTGAAAGGTGAGGCAAGCGTCCCCATCATGCTGTGTGAGACCACCTCTGGAAGACTCCACACACCAGGGAACATGACAGACAACACAGGCTGACATTTGCCCTGAAGGTGGCATGTCTTGAGCACATTGAAGTGAAGAGAGCAGTTGAGCACAAGGCTTTATCCCTGGGGGTGTCTAAGTGGAGCCCATGTCCTGTCCTTGAAACTCTTGCTTTTTTTGCCCAGGTGGACATGCACGCAGAGCAGCATCAGTCCTCAGTATAACATCTGTGAGCAGATGGTCCAGATACGAGATGACCACATCCGCTTCATCTCAGAGCTCGCTCGCTACAGCAACAGTGAGGTAAGCTCAGCAGGGAATCGCTATAATCAGGCTTATTAGATGGGTGGGGCTTGAAGAGGACAAGCATGGCAGGAGTATGGTCTGCCAGTGACATGCAGGGAGGAGGGAAGAAGGACACAGATGGAACAAACCACTTCTCGATCTAGCCATTAAAAAGCAGGTTATGAAAGGCCCTGGCAGGTCCAAAGTCATGTGCACGAGATCTACTACAACAGCTTCTGTTCTTTGACCACGGCTTTGTTAAAATAAGAAGCAGAAAAGATTTTGCAGCTAAGTGTTTATGAAGAGCTAGGTGGCAGAACACCCATGACTTGCAACTTGGTCTTTTCTGTTACACAGAGCCATTGGTCAGGGCTTTGTGGAAAGTTCACGAGAGCATCTCTGTTCGTATCATTACTAAGTGCCTGCACACTCTCTGATGCACAAAAACTGTGACTGGTTTTTGCATATGTATGATCCTCATTCACCAGTGTTAGTTTAATGAATTGTTAGCATTCTCAGCCCTTTTCTTTTTGGCATTTGTAAATGCTTATTTGATCTTTAAATCAGGAAAGGACTGTCAAGGATTTCAGTAGTATTAGTTTATCAAAAAGGAATAGGAAAGTGGAATGAAAACAGTCAGTTATTTGCTCTGAGGTGGCAGGTCAGACTCATTTTTCTGTAGGAAATTTACTGCCTGGGTGAAAAGAGCCTTGCCAAGTTATACCCCTTTTCCTGAGGGACAGTATATGCACTGCTCAGTTTTATCTTGATTGTATAAGGTCATGGGGAATCCATTTCAGCTGGGATTTGAAGAGCAATCTGTGGCTGCTGTTTGGCTCAGTAAAGCCTCTGCAGCAAGTTGCTGAGTCCAGCCCTGACGTGACGTGTTGTTCTCCAGGTGGTCACTGGTTCAGGGCTGGACAGCCAGAAATCAGATGAAGAGTACAGAGAGCTCTTTGATCTTGCTTTACGGGGACTGCAGCTGCTGTCCAAGTGGAGTGCCCACGTCATGGAAGTGGTGAGTGTATTCATGGAAGTGTTGAGTGTATAACATCCTCGTCTTCCCAGGTGAGCATGAACATTTCAACATGGCACTTAACAGACTGTGAAAGGTGAGCTTGCTTTCATGCCACCCAGCTTTAAGCCATTAAGAAACACGCTAAGGTCAGGCAGCTAATGACCCTGAACACCCTCTGTACCAAGTGGAGAAAGAGAGCTTGATCATCTCACTCTGGACCTGACCACTCTTTTCGAGGTGCTGGAGTGTCACCACCGATGTTAGAGGGGGACTGGGTGACTGTTCTCCTAACCTGAACACCTTGGTTAAGTAGTGAAATCTGACTGGGATGAGTCTGGGCCTTGAGCAACTAAAACTGCAATTCAGATGATGATGGAAATTCGTAATTTGCAAAATTTCAGCCATATCTCAACACAAGTCCATTGATGTCAAAAGCCCAATATGACTGGTAACCTCCCAAATAAACAAAACCAGTATTCAGTGCCGTGATAATAAAGCCAGAAAGAAGCACAAATTCTGCTCCGTAAATGAATGTCAAGTAACTGTAATAAATTCTGCTCCCAAACAAATGTCAAACAACTGTAGTAATGTCTAGGGAGTGTTTTCCTGGCATAGGGCCCTCTTCAGTCTTTCCAGCCTGGCTACTTACTCATTGCAATGTTGACAGTGTCTTTTCCATCTTCTAGTACTCTTGGAAGCTGGTTCATCCCACAGATAAATTCTGTAATAAGGATTGCCCAGGAACAGCAGAAGAGTACGAGAGAGCCACACGGTATAACTACACCAGTGAAGAGAAGTTTGCTTTTGTGGAGGTAGGTGCCAGCTACAGAAGAGTAAGAACCAGCCAGGGCTGGTTTCCTGTCCCATGTTCCTCAGGCCAGGGGAAAAGGAGGGAGGGGCATCTCACCACATTCAGCCAGTTCCTCATTCCCATGGGATTAAGGTTTCTGACATCCCTGTGGCCCTTAGTTTGCCAAGAACCATGGGCTGCAGAGGAATCTCTGAGTTTCTCTCACATATTCTCATTCCTCTCTCTCAGCTGCAATTGTGCAGGGGTTTTTCGCCCTTCTCAAATACATTATCCCAGAGGCACTCCCACCATTGCTGATGAGCTTGGCCTTGGCCTTGGCCTTGGCCAGCAGCGGATCCATCTCGGAGGGAAGCTTCTAGCAGCTTCTCACAGAAGCCACCCCTCTAACCCCCCCTGTTACCAAACCCTTGCCATGCAAACCCAGTACAGCAGCCTGGCAGAGCAGTGTGATCTGGAGCAAAATCAGGAGCTACATACAGGCGCTGTACAAATGCAAGTGAGCTTGGCTGTGGGAAGCCCCCAAATCTTCATCTTCCTTTACACATTCCGAGATGGTTTGAATAGTGCCTTAATTTTTGTGGCTCACTCCCTCCTGCGAATTTTCTCTGTACTCTTGTACAAGGAAGACTGTGCCCTGCGGATGTAGGTCTGTGGAAGCCACACAGTGCATCCACATGTGGAGCATATGCAGTTTCCTGGGATTATGTGTTATTAAAGATACCAAGAGATGAGGAGTGGAAACAGTCTGCCAAGGGACAGGGACCATTTACAAGAAACTAGTGGTGTAAATGCTCTCCTCAGCTTTGTTGTGATCTGTAAAGCAGCTAATGTCAAAAAAACCAGCCACCTAATTACTGGACCTCAGTTACTTCAGTAGAATTAATTTAGTCCCAAGTTCTCTTAATATTGGATTTATAGACCTCTTACTACAATGGAAAAATAGCAAATACATCCAGTTTTATTTTTACTTCAGGTAATTGCCATGATCAAAGGTCTGCAAGTGCTGATGGGCCGGATGGAGAGTGTCTTTAACCAAGCCATCCGCAACACTATCTATGCAGCCCTGCAGGACTTTGCCCAGGTGACCCTGCGAGAGCCACTCAGGCAGGCGGTCAGGAAGAAGAAGAACGTGCTGATCAGGTCAGTCTGTCCTTCTTGAATGTAATGCAAAGCCCATGTGTTTATTTGTTTAACACATTGGTACTCTATAAGCATGTGGCCTGGCATACACCTCAGGGTATACAACCAGCCAACAGCTCTTTCTAAGGTAACTTCTGGGCATGACTCCCCCAGTAACAACAGTGTATGTCCCCACCTCGGGTACTTTTCCTCCCATAAGTGCACAGCAGTTAATATTTTAATCTTGAAGCAGAATTAAGCTTAAGCACTACTTTCCCTCTTCCACCTATTCCAGTGTCCTTCAGGCAATTCGGAAGACGATCTGTGACTGGGAGGGAGGTCGAGAGCCTCCAAATGATCCTTGCCTGAGAGGTGAGAAGGATCCTAAAGGTGGATTTGATATTAAAGTCCCACGACGAGCAGTAGGACCATCAAGTACACAGGTATGTAAACATCCATCTCCTGTGTAAGGAATTAATGGTTTTACAGCCATGTAGGAGTCTCCTACCCCGTGGAGTAGCAGCTGTTTCCATGATCTGTTGCACCAAGTCTTCACACTGTTGTGTGTTAGGGGTTGTTTTGATGCCTAACTTGTTGTACAGTTCCCAAAGCCTCCTTTTTTGGGGATGTAATTGTTTCTAGCTCTGGAAGATAGTACCTTATGGGAGAGGTATTAATTTTTATTGCAGAGCACTATGGCTGTGCGTAGTGGTGTTTCACTGCAGGGTGGTAACTGCATGTTGACTCTTTCTTCCACAGCTTTACATGGTGCGGACCATGCTGGAGTCCCTCATAGCAGACAAGAGTGGCTCAAAGAAGACTCTGAGGAGCAGCTTGGATGGGCCGATAGTCTTGGCCATTGAGGAGTTCCACAAGCAGTCCTTCTTCTTCACCCACCTTCTCAACATCAGCGGTGAGCTTATGGCAGGGGGAGGCTTGAATCCAACTCTTGCATACTCAGAAAAGCAAAGATAGATCAGCTTTGCTTCTTATTGACTAGGCAGATTTTCCTTGATTTTTTCGAAGTGTCCTACTTCTGCCTTATTCAGGCATGGTTTAGGTAGTAATCATTGTGTGAACGGGAATGAGTTATCAATATGAAATAGCAATAGGTGACAGTTTATTTACTAGGACTGGAATTTTCTTTCTGTCCCACACAAACTTCTGAGCCACTGAGAACAGCAGAAATCTTCCAGAGTAACTCTGGGCCATTGAAACGTTCTCCCTGGAGCTCTAGAGCAAAAAGAACCATCCCTTCTTTTTTCCTCCACTACAAAGTGCTCAGACAGCATGGACATAGTCTGGGTTTGAAAACAGAGAGATCCTATAAAAATGTTCCATACCCAAAGCCAGTCCAATATGAGGCTGCAGGAGCTGCCTCTTGTGCTCTCCCCTCGCTGCCATCCCCATGGGGGTAACGTGGGTGCCCTCCCACTGGGGGGATCTCCTCTGCATTTCAGAAGCGCTGCAGCAGTGCTGTGACCTGTCCCAGCTCTGGTTCCGGGAATTCTTCCTGGAGCTGACCATGGGCCGCCGCATCCAGTTCCCCATTGAAATGTCCATGCCCTGGATCCTCACGGACCATATTCTGGAAACCAAAGAACCCTCCATGATGGAGTAAGAGCTGATGGGCTGTGTTGGGACTGTGCATGTGCTGGGGCTTGGGATTTTGTTTTCAGAAGGGTAGGCTGGGGATGAACAGTCTTTTTGACATGGAAGGGAAAACAGATGTTTCCTGACTTGCTGTCATGTGGATATGTACTGTACGAGTACCTTGTTAGCAGATGCACACAGTCAGCTTTCTGGTACTGGCACTTACTTATGCATCATAAACCATATTTGGATGTGGGCACAAATTGGTGGTACTGGTACTGTCATCTGCATGCAGCAGTCGGACAGCATGTGCAACCAAAGGGATGTGGGCCCTGGCTAAGGCATCTAAACACTTTTTTTCCATATATGTGATAAGTAATGAGAGGAATTGCTGTTATGCAAGTGTAGTTATGTTCATAATATCCTCCTCTAATGAGGAGGATAAAAGAAGAAAACTTTGTTTTCCATTTTATGACCATTGTCAGAGCATTCTGTGGAGTGAGGGCAGGGTGAAAGCTTTGTTAAGGGCAGAGAAGGAGCAAGTGTTTGATTGAACAAGTCACAGCTCAAATCTAGATCTGTTGTAGCTGCTTCCAGCACAACAAAAAGAGCAAGAGGGAGTATTTGAGGAGCTGGAGGGATTGGAAGTGATAGAAGTGAAGTCAGAGAAAAGCCACTTTTTGCAATGAGCAGGGCACATACAGTGCCTGCTGTTCATGCTGATATGCTCCAGAGTCAATTTAAGACATGATCTGTGTTCTTGCCCTCAGGTATGTACTGTACCCCTTGGATCTCTATAATGACAGCGCATACTATGCCTTGACCAAGTTCAAAAAGCAGTTCCTATATGATGAAATTGAAGCTGAAGTAAGTTCTCTTCATCTTTATTGTATGGAAATAGCTCACTGAGATCACATTGCCCTGTTTGACATCCTCACCCAGCAGTTCAGTGAATTCATCATAGGCACCTCAAAAAAAAATACCCTATCAGACTGAGAAGTTTTCAAAGGATCAAAATGTCCAGAGAACTGATTAAGGGCTTCAGCTTTGCTGTACCCAAGGGGAACCATGGAAGCCAAAGGCTGTCAAACACTGGGAGCATCGAAGAGTCTGTCTGATGGGCAGAAGGTTATGAGATATCAGAGGAAAATGAGAAATCAGAGATCCCGGAGAGGGAAGGATGATTGAGGATGGGGGACCAAGACCTGTAAGAATATGCAGAAACTATAAGAGAGAACTGTAACTGCAATTTTCTGTTTAACCTCAGTATGTGAGAACCTCAGTGCAGTTTTTAGATAGCATGACATACATGTATGTATTAAATTAGAGCTCTGTGTTGAGCTGTATTGATCTTGCATGCATAGGAAGGAGCTGCTCTGTGCTAGTACAACCTCATAAAGTGTTGTTTTTTCTCCCCCAGGTGAATTTATGCTTTGATCAATTTGTGTACAAGCTGGCAGATCAGATCTTTGCCTATTATAAAGCAATGGCTGGCAGGTAGGAGAACCTGACTGCTGATGATGACTGATGATAATCACTGTATCCAAATTGCTGTTAACCAAAAGATTTCCCTCAGGGAGTAAGTACTGCAAGTGGACACAGCAAAATAGATCATTCCTCTCCCACAGAGCTGGCTGTCCATGTCAGACCAGTGCAGATGGGGAAATTAATTAATGGTGGCACGGAGACGTGGTTAAAAGTGAAAAATAATAATTGGCATCCTAAGTAGCTTTCTGAGTACAGTTTGTGAGAGCAGCAGAAAAGCAAACTGAGCCTATTGAAGACACGTCCTTGCTTGACTTCTGTTTGTGTACAAGGCAGATGAGTGAAAGCCTCCCATCTCTAGGAAACAGGAACATGCACTTGTCCTCACCTTAGTAAAGCAGAACTTGTAAAAGTGAGAAGGGTAACTCAGTATCTTAGGTCACACATCAGACCTGCTGTCTGTAGGACTTCTGCAGAGTCACTTGCTCCCTTATGAGAAGATAGGCCCTTTGTGACATTTCCTTCTTACCGATTTAAAGAACATGGATGAACTCTAGTGAGAGTCCTCCTCTCATGTCCCCAAAAGTGAAGCAAGTCTTTGGTGTAACTCTGCAAGGAGTTTTGTCTCTAGATCAGATTTGGCCTTAGATAAGGAGGGCAATCACCATCATCAACCAAATGCTCCCACAGCAGATCTTCAAGGAGGGAGCACACCTGTGGGACAACCCCAGTACCTGGCATTAGTGATACCTTTCAGCACAATCTTTTATCTTTTTGAACATTGTAGCTATAAAAGCTAAGAATGATGGACAACGCTGTGGCCTTCCCCAGATAACAACCGCTGTTCTGTGGTTTAGTGGTTTAAGCAGTTAATAGTATGTGGAAATTTCTTGGCATTCAGAGCAAGATGAAAAGAAAGGCTAAAACAACTGAAAGGTCCAGACAGAAGCTGATAGTGTGTGTTTCTTTTTTCCTGACACTGCTTCCTTTTTTTCAGTGTTTTATTGGACAAACGTTTTCGGGCTGAATGTAAGAATTATGGGGTGATTATTCCATACCCACCATCCAACCGCTATGAAACACTGCTCAAGCAGAGGCATGTCCAGGTACTATGCAAGCAGTAGACTCCAGTACTTATAGCTCTTGATGTATTAGCCTTTTGTTGGTGGCTGCCATCCTAGTGCTGGGCTCAATGGCAGTTGGTGCTGGAATGAGAAGGGTTGAACCTGTTTCTGACACCATGCTCAGGGCATGGGGCCTGAGGGGAAAACGAGTTATGCTCCACATTTCCCTCCTTCCCTCTTAAGTAATGATAAACATAACTGAGGCATTTGTATCACCGCTTTCACATTTAAGCAGACTTGGATGTTTGGTTTTAATTTGTGTCTGTTACAAAAAAACCTAAAGTACCTTTTCCCCATCTGTATATAACATGCAAATGTCTTCTCTCCTTTTCCCAGTTGCTGGGTAGATCAATTGACCTGAACAGGCTCATTACTCAGCGTATCTCAGCAGCGATGTACAAATCATTAGACCAGGCCATTAGCCGCTTTGAGAGCGAGGACCTGACATCCATAGTGGTAAGAACTGTTAACTGACTGTGAGTATGAATAGAGAGAACAATACAGTACTATGGATATGGAATTAACTACTTTCTGCTTCAAGTCCCACCTACAGTAGGTTTCAGCCAGCCATGTATCCTCCTTTATGCTGCTGCGTCTCTACTATTTCTACTTACGAAGCTTTAATTGCATTATTACTGGACCATTAAGTGTCTGCATAAATTGTAAGGTGACAGCCAGCAGTTAGATTTTGCAGAGCTCATATAAGAGAGTTCTGTAATCTGGGAGAAGGAAATCCTGGCTTTGATTCCCCTGTTGGGTGAAGGTGGCTGAGGCATCGTTTGTGTGTGTGCAGGATTTGCTGTCTGATACGTTACGGGAGCATCAAAGTCAAGCAGTGTAAAATTACTAGTTTCCACCTTTGGAGGATTCTGGTGTGAAAGCCAGCCAGCACTCAGTGGGGAACAAACTCATTTTGCTTCCTGCAGGTTTTAGAGATACCAGACCAGGACACCCTTGAGTGGAAGTGCAGTTGGCCTTGGCCACTGGGTTAAATGGGTATCTTCAGCATTTTCTCCATCCTCACCTGAGGACTTCTGTGTGGGTGTGGATATAAAATCATTCCCCTGGCAATGAAATCAGCTGTTTCTATTGTCATCTTGGTGATATGTTGCATTTGCTGCTGCTTTATGTGCTGCAGGAGCTGGAGTGGCTCTTGGAAATAAATCGCCTGACTCACAGGTTGCTGTGCAAGCACATGACTTTGGACAGCTTTGATGCCATGTTCCGGGAAGCCAACCACAACGTCTCCGCGCCCTATGGGCGCATCACCCTCCACGTCTTCTGGGAGCTCAACTTTGACTTTCTACCCAACTACTGCTACAATGGATCCACCAACAGGTGAGGAGGAAAAGCAAGACAGGGGGCACTGGAGACTCTGCTCTTCCTTCAGAGTGTTGAACCTGCCGCATTAAATTCACATGCGTTGCAGTGAGGTTTGCATTCTCTATGGGATACAACAGTTACACTTAAAATGAAGTTGAAGCCCATCAGCTGCCCTTGGCCTTGAAATGTTAGTAGCAAATTCAAGCGATAGTTAAGGCAGTGGTTGTAAGCAACAGAGCTAGTGTTGTTTGGAGGGTTGGATTACTGAGCAGCTGTGGTAGCTGCTCATACATGGGTTTCTAGCCTGCCCCAAATAAGAAGAAGCCTCACCTTTGGTAGGTTAAACTGATGTTTTATACCACCAAAAGATTAAGACAGGAGTTTGCCTTCCAGTTCCTGTGATGAATCGCTCATTAGCCTACAACTGCAGTTCATCCCAGACCATCCCATATCTGCGCTCAACACAACTAACTGGGCTCTGACCACTTTCCTCCCTGTCTCCTGTCCCTGCCACAGGTTTGTGAGGACAGCAATCCCATTCACACAGGAACCCCAGCGGGACAAGCCAGCCAATGTTCAGCCATATTACCTCTATGGATCCAAGGTCAGTAAACAAGCTGCAAGAGCCAGAAGGGATGGATGTTGGAATTATTTATTTAGGAAGAAAGAAATGCAAGAATTACTTCATTAACAGAATGGTGGGTGCAAATTTGCAGGGTCACATAGCCGTGTGAAACCAAAAAGCCATGCAAGAAGCAGATTCAGTGTGCTTTTGCTATTGCTTTCCCATATTCTTCTCCATAGGAATGTTTTCCTGTGTTAGGGGATGCTGACACAGGTCTGTGCTTGGTGTTGACACTGAGACTCAGTCACATCCACCCAAATGCAGAGAGAGGAGAACGAGTTTGAGCTCCAAAGCACTGCTTCTCCCCAAGGAAGGTACCACTTCAGGAATCCCGTTTGTAGTTCAAAATGGGAATTACTAAAATACTTGTGTGTGCAAAAGAGACTACTTAATACTGACAATAACTCTTTTGTCAGGCTGTGATGACTGTTTATACAGGTGTTATGAGGGCTTAGGGTGTGATGCTAGTGGAGGATCACTCAAGTGTGAAACTGTTTGAGTGGAGTTTATTTGTTGCGCAAGTTGATTGATGACTCTGAAGTGAATTTACAGCACTGATGCAGATTAGCTAATGACACTGCAGTCGGCTGAGCCCGGCCCTTCCCAGAGACCTGACTTGGTTCATTTTTACAAAGCCTCAGCAAATGAGAATATTTTTGCCATTTGACAAAAATCTTTCTCCCTACAACCAATGTCCCTGCCTCATGTTCTACCCTAGGACAAAAAGCCCCCATGGACACACAGACAATCCTATTGGCAAGAGCTGGGAAAGAGCAATGTGAACCAAGCAGGGCTCTCCAAGCAGGATCTCCCTTTATTTTGTTTTCATTGAAGGCCATGCTGCGGCAAGATGGCCTTTTTATCATCACTGGTTTTGTAGGAAAAGAAGCTGTGAGGGGAGCTATACGGGCTCTCCCTCATGAAGCTGGAGCTCCTCATTAGTACAGTGGTCATGGGGACTTCCAGAAACTCCTCTCTCAGTCCATCATCCACTGGCCTCTCCAGCGAGCTGCTCCCTTCTTCAGGGCTGGCGTTGGGATGCTTCAGCCTCACAGCCCGGTGGCGCCGTGCAGACCAGAACTGCAGGCAGCCATAGGCCAGGAGAGCGGTGAAGCAGATGAGCAGCAGGCTGCTCACCATCCATATGGAGGTGGTAGATTCATGCTTAGAGCCGCCGAAAATCAGAGGGGTTTTGTCCAGAGTGTGGAAGGTGGTGCAGTGGTTGCTGGAGGGGTAAGAGTTCTTGCATGTGATGCAGAGAACATAGATGGTGGATGGTGTGAGTCGGTGGAGGACGAGGGAGCTGAGGGGGTGAGGAACTCGCTCCTCACGGTGGAAGTTTTGGCGTAAATAGCCAGCGAAGATGCTGTTCCAGTTGGGGCGGTACATGACGTGGTAGTAGTTCTCTGGACAGGGGTTGCTCATGGCCCAGGAGACGGTGGCGCTGGTGTAAGTGATGTTGTGCACTTCGATGTTCATTGCGTCCCTGAAAACAGATGCAGGGAGAGGCTGACTTTCCTCATTCATATACAGGCTCAAGGTCCACTGACATCAGTGAAGTCTTTTCACCGCTTCACCGGCCCTGAGATCGGATTCAGGACTATGCCTGGCTAGTTTAGATTAGCTGGTAGGTCTTGGATAAAATTAAAAAAGATGAATCCTGCTGGTGCCTGGACTACTGTATCACCCTGCTTCAAAACCAGGAAAACAACTGGGACATAGGGCATACTTTATGCCTTAGTTAGATTTTGGTTTTCAAATCTCTTCTTTCTGACTAGTTGTCTATACAGGAAGCTTGCTTAGCTTCTTTGTTTCCCATGGAATAGAAAAGACACTGCAAGTGTGATTAACATAAACTGATAATTAAGCTAGCTCCAGCTTGTGAAACTGCCAACAGATACTTTGATTTTACACCTAAGTGCCATTTTAAAAGCTGCGTAATGATTAATTCACTGGTTTAAGTTTTTTGCTGCATTTTCTGTACTTTACTTGTTGCTTAATGGAGCATGAACTCTTTCTATTCCTGCAGCATCTCACACTGTAATATCAGGATTGTAAGTCTGAAACCTGAAGATTGGTGAAATATAAAATCAATGCCTTTAGGGAAATACAAACACATGAATAATAAGTACAAAGCTCTCCCCCAGATAGAAGACACTGACCACTAACAAACTACTGTTTAGCAACACCGACAAATCACTTCAGTCCATCACTCCTTTAGAGTGCCCTCTGAGCCTTGCTGCAGCATTCTCTCTCCCAGCCATCCCAGTTCTCCAAGCAAGAGCTGCATGCAATAGAACCGGTTTCTTTTTT
This sequence comes from Strigops habroptila, assembly GCF_004027225.2. Classification (NCBI taxonomy): domain Eukaryota; kingdom Metazoa; phylum Chordata; class Aves; order Psittaciformes; family Psittacidae; genus Strigops; species Strigops habroptila. The sequence goes on from NC_044288.2 coordinate 15,155,626, forward strand.
CCCTCTTCCTCCCTCTCTATAACTAACTTTCCTTTAATTCATTGAAGAATCAGCTCATCTCAATGGCCAGTTCAGCCATTCTTACATGAAGAGCAGTGCAGCACATGCACCCATTGCAGAGCCCTCCCGGGGCCAGGGCAGCCACTTACCTCCTGTCGGTGCTGGGGAGCAGCGTGGCCACAGGCAGGCAGAGCCTTCCCCTCTTCCCAACTGCTCTCCTCCCTCCTACCTCTGCAAAATCCCTTCCCCGCACGCTGCCTCGTATTATACCCGTCTGGGGCTCCGTCATCTCTCACCATAGCAACCAATACGGAAGGATGGGCAGGCACCTCTGAGTGATTTGGGAATGTTATCCCTAAAAGCTTCTGCCTGGGAGAAGTATGTCTCCCAAACAAGCCAGGTAGTTTTGTTTGCTGGCTTGTTTGGGGTTTTCTGGTTTTCTCCTGTCCAGAGTCCCCCAGCAAGACCATCACTGGTCCCCAGCAGGGTCTGCATTAGAGACATATTGGCACATGGTATGAAATGTGGGATACTGGCCTGTAGTACACATTGATAGTTTAGCACTCCGGGGCTTTGTCTTTAATTCTATGATTCCTTGCACATTTAAACTACTGATTTAAGCCAAAGCCAGTGAGCCGCAGATTTTCATCCCTGATGCTGCAGCAATGTCTATTAGCTTTTTAACATTTTCTAAGCTGTGTGATGAGAGCAGAAACTGGGTTTTCAAAGACTTTGACCTGCTGAACTCCCATGGGATTAAGACAGGCTCTTCTTTGTCTGCATTATAGACACCTCAGGGATGTCCCCTATCAGTCTGGTGAGAGAGCAGGAGGGAGAGGCAAAGCCAATAGCAGTGGTGGTCAGGGGAGCAGCTCAAGTCTGTGGCCAGGAGGGGACAGACATGGCACTGGGTCTGGTAAGGAGAGACTTTGAACAAGTGCCTCACTGCTCTTTGAAGCTGAAATGTGTTTGAGAGAGGAACTCTCCCAGAAGAAATGTTAGTTCTGAGTCTGGAATTACTCATTCTTTGTTATTCCTGGAAAGGTGCAACGTTCCAGAGATCTTCTAAATATCAACAGTGACTAGATGATGATGCAACCTGCATCAGGAGAGGCTATTACAAGCCTGGGGAGGACACATGACCCTTGCTTTTGATTTCTGTTTGGCAGTTCTGCATGTTTTGGGTTTGTCTTCCAAGATCAGTATTCCCTTCTGTCCCTGTGAGTGAGCTGTGGCTGCCAGTGAGCTGAAAACTGGGAGCAGAGATGAAAATAATTATGGGCAGGGATGGAAATGAAAGTGCTCCCAGGTGGCTTCCTGCCTTTTACATGGCTCCGTCCTGCTTACAAGAGCAGGGGGATAAGAGAGCTCTTAGCTGGTCCCTTGCTGTGAGTAAAGTACATCTTTGCCTGCAGGGAGAGAGCTGAAGATACAAATCCGTGCTTCAGAAAGGTGGGTTACACAAGAGAACTGCCTTCTTACTGTGTTTGGGTTTTTGAGTTTATCAGTGTTCAGAGTGGCTTAGAAATTAAGTTCTTGTTGTTCACAAATAAGATGTGTTAGCAGCAAGAGAGGAAATTGAAGTGGAAATAGCTGGATTAGGCCAGCAAAGGGTCCCACTTTCTGCATGCTGTGATCAATACCACTGGCTCAAAGGAAAATGCAGCAAAGCTCTCAGTGGTGTTGGTACTACCTGCTCCAGAAGTCAAGCTTACACCCCTTTACACTTGTGATGAGCTTGTAATTCTTATTTCCTAGGATGAGGAGATGCCAAAACCATGCCAGTGCCAGGACTGCTCCAGCACTGGTGTTCCCCATATCTGCAGGTGGACCCAGCTGGGACCCCTCACTCCACACCATAGGATGCAAACCCCAAGTGCTCTCTGGTGGCCAGCAAAACTGAGCCATTTTCTGTCATTCAGCCACTTACAAAACACAGCAGGTTGCCAAGTGTCTGACAAAGAAGCTGCAAAATTACAAGCAACCCACTACTTACTGCTCATTAGCACTTAGCTCTGTAAGTGCTTTAGATTGGGCTTCATTTATGTATTTTCATGAGTGCTTCAGTTTTTCTTGGCACTGCTGGACCAGGGTCACACAAAACTCACTGGAAATCCCTGTTTCCCTTTCCCTGGTTGAATTTACCTCCCCCTTTTTAACAAGATGTAGGCAGAGGTAACCTGAAGGACAGTACATGCTGCCGGCGCTTGTAAAAATAGTTACGGTGTGTGAATGGGATGGAGCTGCTCTGGTTTTTGCAGCGACAGCCCAAAGGTGTTCCGAAGCTGTGGCTGCTGCAGTTGGCAGTGGGGGCTGCTGATCCCCTCCAGCAGACTGCATGGGCTGTGCTACCTGGAGTGCCACAGCCATCAGCTTGTATGTAATAGTGCATACAGATCCTGGAAATCAGGAGCTGGTATAGCAAGGCTTTATGCTGAGACACAGAATATACACAGACACAGCCTCAATACAGTATATAAACATATCTGCCGCATTGTACATGTCCATCCCAGCTAGGGAATATGTATTCTTTATCATGAAAGTGCTAGCAATGAGCCAATACAGCTGAATATAGTAAAAGCTTTATAGGGAGAGCGAAGGTTACTTGTGGCAGGGGAAGGAACCAGGTCATATTCAGGCTGTTTGACTTAGAGAACCTCCTCTGACAATTCTGGTCAGAATTGTTTTTCACTTTAAGACACGTCTCAGCTGTCACACTGAAGGTAGGTTGGCTGGGAGCCTGGACTTATCGGGCTGTGTGCAAGTCCTTTTTTGTCTCTAAGTATTTTCCTTTCTCCTTAGCTCTTCATTTTTCCAACAGAGTTCTGGCACGGGCAGTCTTATCTGTCTGTTATCTCTCTCTCTGATCTATTTCATTGGATAAAACTCTCCCTGCCTTCCCTTAGATGAGCTCAGACAGGTCTGGGTGATGGCTAACAACAATCTCAAAGACATGGAAATGACAACTGGGTTTTGTTTTGATTCAGTTGCTGCTGAATCTGCTCCACAGCATCCCTGGTATAACCTCCTGAGGTCCCAAAACAACTTGAGGGCCTTCCCCGCATGCTTCCAAGTACAGATGGCTGTCCTGAGACCTGGGGTGGGACACCCAGGCTCTGTGGGATGCTGGGAACTCTGCCCGCACTGCAAATCCCAGCCTGCCTGCACTCCCAGCCCCAAAACCTGCCCGTTTGGCCCCAAACCAAAGGTGGGGCAAAACTCCACAGTCTTTGACAGCTGCTGCTCCCAAGACACAGCGAGATGGGGGCTTTGCTCTGGCTCTCTGAAGGGGTAGAAGCAGCCACCCAGCGCGGGGGAGTGAGCTGTGCTGTGCAGCCAGCTTGTATGTTCAGCTGTTTTGTCTTAAAATACCCACTGGTGTCATTTTTTACATCCTACAGTCTTTATCCCAAGCTGTGTATCTCACCCTTAAATGGAGCTGTATTTTTAATTGCTGGCGGAGTATTATTATTAGACTTGAGCCTGCTGCTAATGCACTGTGTGGCTCTGCAGAGAGCTCCATGAACCAGCCTCATCTTGCAGACAGGCACGGACGAATCCTCCTGCTTGTCTGCAGCCAATACACGTCCTAAAATGTGTGTTCTCCCAATCAGGCTTATTGTCAAGACCCTCACTTGAGGGAAAAGCCCACTTGAAAGCTGCTCTCCAGCCCCATTATCCTGCTAAGAGGTGAGGGAATGCTGTGATGTGGGTGGCAGTGCAGCAGCACCGGCTGCTTGCTGCCCATACAGTAAAATGTCAGCCCCATTATGGGGAAAATCTGACCAGTTCCTGCACAACTGGGTGCCAGTGGTAGCCCATCTCAGGGGACCATGGCACATGTGCAGATAGAAGACCTGTTTCCTAGCCATGGAGTAGCAAAGAGGCTGCCAGAAATGAGTGTGGATTCATGAGCACACTGAAATGGGGATATTTAATTCAAGTCATGGGTGTGCTAACTGTGGGGAAGCAACAGAGTAAAAGAGCCTATGGGGAGGCAAGGAAGGAAGGTGTGAGAAGCCATCACCCTGCAGCACGGTGCTTTCTGGGGACACCCGGGGCTGGAACAACAGTGCAAAAGCCGCAGCAACAGAACAGTGTGTAGCATGGCTGGGCTGGGACCCTGGCAGGTTACTGGCTTCCCTATGGGATGATTGTGTTCGTCATTTGGAAAATGTTCCAGGCTGGGCGTTACCTGGTGTTTAAATAGACACACTTTTAAAAACATAAACTATTGCTCATTTTCACACATAGCAGTGTGCCTCTCTATTATAGTAGGCAATAAGCTGCTGGACCAGAGCAGGGGGGCTGTAACAAAATGAAGGACAATTAATTAATTGATTCAAGCAACTGACCAGACTATGAAAGCACAATCAGTACATCAGTCTGCTGAAATTCTGTATATGAGAGGAAAAGAAAATACTTTTCTGATTCTTAGCAAATGACTTCCCTTCGTAACTCATTAGTAACTCAAATGAAGTGTTAAAGTAAATCTCAAGGAAGTGAGTCAGAATTGGAGGACAAGGGAAGCCTTCAGCTGGCTGTATTGTGGCAGTGTTGGAGGAGAGACACCATTTTGCCCTGTTATACTACTTCACACTTGCTCCCTTTCACCCTAAGCTCTTCAATGCATTGGTCCTTCTGCTTCCTTGGCTCCATTACTGGCAGGGAAGGGAATCCCATCCCTGTAGAATAGGGTCTGCAATATCTGCAGGGAAGCAAGCTCCCCGCTGCATGAGGGTGCGGTGTGCCTCTCCTGTGCAGCACTCACACAAGAAACAAAGGCAGCCTTGCATGGTGCATTTGGAATACAGTTTGATTTGTTTTCTTACCCTTGTTTAAGTTCTTCTGGTAAGCATGAGCCAAGGGTTTATCTGTGTGTTGCTGGAAGAGGCACTACTGCCAGAATCTTTTCAAGAATGGGCTTTTTTTGCTGCTTACTGAGGCTGCAGTTATAGATGTCGTGGGGGGAGATTGCAGCCCTTCTCTGCTGGGCTGAATCATGGTGCCAACACTTCTGCTGCAGAGCCCAATCTGAGCATGTGGTGTCTCAGCTAAATCTAATTTTCCCTATGTTTTTTTGCGGATCACACAAGTGAATTAATTCCCCCTACTCCTGTTTCCCTCACACCAAATGGATCCTAGAAATCTTCCACTGATAAAACATTGCAGCAATTTCCACATTTCCAAGATTACACTGATACAGTACATTCCTGGAAACAACTTTGTTTTCTGCCACTAAAAATTTGGGAGGGGGCAGAGCCCTGGGTACTATTCTCCCTAGACCAGGGTTAGATTCTTGCCTTTTTCACAATCCCATGGGGTTGCCTATTAAGTACAGAGATTAATATAGAGCTTTGCAGGATGCAAAAAGGACTTTTTCTGTGTCTTTTCCAACTGCCCTTAAACTCAGGTGCTGCAGTTCCTACTTTTGTTAATAAGTCTCATTTAAAGCAAGTGCCCATATGAAAAAAATTCTGCCTGATTACAGGTATATAAAGCTTTTCATTTTAGTAGAGAAGAATTTGGCCCTCTCCAGAAGCTATCAGGAGAACTGGCTACCATGGATTTGGAGAAGGCTGAGGTTCTTAATGACTTCTTTGCCTCAGTCTTCACCAGCAAATGCTCTGACCACACAACCCAAGTCTTGGAAAGCAAATGCAGGGACTGTGAGAACGAAGACCTTAGGCCCACTGTAGGAGAGGATCAGGTTCGAGACCATCTTAAGAACCTGAACGTGCACAAGTCCATGGGACCTGATGAAATCCATCCACGGGTCCTGAAGGAGCTGGCGAATGAAGTTGCTAAGCCACTGTCCATCATATTCGAAAAATCCTGGCAGTCAGGTGAAGTTCCCAATGACTGGAAGAAGGGTAATATAACCCCCATTTTCAAGAAGGGGAAGGTGGAAGACCCGGGGAACTACAGACCAGTCAGTCTCACCTCTGTGCCTGGCAAAATCTTGGAACAGTTTCTCCTGGAAAACATGCTAAGGCACATGAAAAACAACGAGGTGGTTGGTGACAGCCAACATGGCTTCACTAAGGGGAAGTCCTGCCTGACCAATTTGGTGGCCTTCTATGATGGAGCCACGGAACTGATGGACAGCGGCAGAGCAGTTGATGTCATCTACCTGGACTTGTGCAAAGCATTCGACACTGTCCCACATGACATCCTTGTCTCTAAATTGGAGAGACATCAATTTGATAGATGGACCACTCGGTGGATAAAAAACTGGCTCGATGGCCGCACGCAAAGAGTTGTGGTAAATGGCTCGATGTCCAGTTGGAAACCTGTAACGAGTGGTGTCCCTCAGGGATCGGTGTTGGGACCGGTCCTGTTCAACATCTTTGTCGGTGACATGGACAGTGGGATTGAGTGCGCCCTCAGCAAGTTTGCCGATGACACCAAGCTGTGTGGTTCGGTTGATACGCTGGAGGGAAGGGATGCCATCCAGAGGGACCTTGACACGCTTGTGAGATGGGCCGATGCCAACCTTATGAAGTTTAACCAAGCCAAGTGCAAGGTCCTACACCTGGGTCGGGGCAACCCCAGGCACTGCTACAGGCTGGGCAGAGAAGAGATTCAGAGCAGCCCTGCAGAAAAGGACTTGGGGGTGTTGGTTGACGAAAAGCTTAACATGAGGTGGCAGTGTGCACTTGCAGCCCAGAAAGCCAACCGTATCCTGGGCTGCATCAAAAGAAGCGTGACCAGCAGGTCGAAGGAGGTGATCCTGCCCCTCTACTCTGCTCTTGTGAGACCCCACTTGGAGTACTGCGTACAGTTCTGGTGTCCTCAACATAAAAAGGACATGGAGCTGTTGGAGCGAGTCCAGAGGAGGGCCACGAGGATGATAAGAGGGCTGGAGCACCTCCCATATGAAGACAGGCTGAGGAAGTTGGGGCTGTTCAGCCTGGAGAAGAGAAGGCTGCGTGGTGACCTCATAGCAGCCTTCCAGTATCTGAAGGGGGTCTACAAGGATGCTGGGGAGGGACTCTTCCTTAGGGACTGTAGTGGTAGGACAAGGGGTAATGGGTTCAAACTTAAACAGAGGAAGTTTAGATTAGATATAAGGAAGAAGTTCTTTACAGTGAGGGTGGTGAAGCACTGGAATGGGTTGCCCAGGGAGGTTGTGGATGCTCCATCCCTGGCAGTGTTCAAGGCCAGGTTGGACAGAGCCTTGAGCCACATGGTTTAGGGCAAGGTGTCCCTGCCCATGGCAGGGGGGTTGGAACTAGATGATCTTAAGGTCCTTTCCAACCCTTACGATTCTATGATTCTATGATTCTATAATTTGGGTTTGAAGAAGCAAAGGGCCAGTGACCTGAAAGCCTTGATTGGGAATGTACGAAAGAGTAAATTACCTTGGAATTGAAAATGTCATTGCTACATAGCAGGATAAGAAACCTTGCGACGTTGACAGTATGTTGAGATTAGAATATATCTCACTACATAGCAAGAAAAGAACTGTTGTGGATATTATTATTTCTCCTTCTCTGCCTTAAAAATTAATTGAAGTGATGGAATGTAACACTGTGATAAGAGAATTGATTACACGCCTGGTAAATGCTCCTGTCTAACTGTGTTGCTGTGCTTCTAATTTCTCAGCCTCTCAATATTGCCTACAGTCACATCTACAGCTCTTACCGCAACTTCGTGGGGCCACCTCATTTCAAGACGATTTGCAGGCTTCTTGGCTATCAAGGCATTGCTGTGGTCATGGAAGAGCTGTTGAAGATCGTCAAGAGTCTGGTAATTATGAATCTGACCCTGGCGATGGAGAAACCTCGATGTCTTGAGAGGCATAGGTTGGATGGTCAGCCTGGGTTTTGGGTTCAGGGTGTTCACATCTGGGCACCTTCATGTTCCTTGATTCATGCTGAAACACTTGTATTAACGGCTGATTTTCACTGTTGCTGAGGAATCCCACTGTTTGCTGTGGGATGATGGAGTGTTTCCACCATCTTGAAGTGTTAACTGTGATCAGCCACCTACCTCTGGGGGTGGTGGAGCTGGCATGCAGCTTTGCTAAAAGCCACTGGGAAGTGATCAGGTAGGACAAGGCACTCACGGTCCCTCAGCACTGCCTGTGCTGCAGTCTGGGACACCTTCAAGACGTGTGCTCATGCTCAGCAGTAGCACAAGAGCACTCTGTCTCACTGCCTTGTGATACCCTAGAGAGCTGCAGGAAAGCAGAGAGCAGGCAGCAAAACTGATGAAACCAACTTTTTCAATCTTTATAAGAAATTTCCTGCTATAGGTGAGTCCTTATGCAAACCATACTGTCCATTTGTATCAGGTATTCTGAAGCCAGGCTGCCAATAGCCCTATCTGCTTTCCAGTTCTTTTTCAGAAGAGAAATGTGATGTTCACAGGGGAATGATCCCATATGCTCCCTAAGGGCACTAACAATACCGAGCATTAAGAAGGGAGGAGGGAGTGTGCAAAGACATACAGTTTTTCACGTCATGCTTTTCAGCTACAACCCTTGCTTTGCTTTACTGGAAAGACAATCTTCATTCATTATAAATATCTAAATTCTGGTTTGATTGCAATGACGGCATTTTGAACTTGTCTAAGAAAGCAATGTAAAACTGAAAACCTCAAGTGCATATCCAGTTTCCCTACTGTTAAAACATCATAGTTACTGAAGATGTAATTTGTGTCACTTAGTTGAAAATGCTGTAGCTGGTGTGCGAGATCAGACAGCATTCAGCACAAAGACAAAGATCTTATGTTTGGCTAAATAGTGTTTAGTGTATAATCCTGCATAATGTATCTACAGGATGCAGGTGTATAACTGCAAATGACAGCAAGCGCTTCTAACTAAGAAATATTCTTTGCTCTTTTCCATATTAGTTCAAAACATCAGATCTGCAGAAACTTGTTCTACATGCTTGTAAATTCTTGTTTAAATTCCAAGTATTTAGTGATCATTCCTCAGGTGGAAGGAGCATTTCCTGTGCTGGGGAATGACTCCTGTAGCAGCTCTGGTGAAATGCTTTTTGGGTTAGGAACACAAGTCCAGCTGGATCTAAGACTGAGCCTTGTTTGGATTTCAGCTGCAAACAATGCAAATACAGCAGGCTGTATTTTGAAGTCGAAAGTCCATGCAGCTGCGATTGATTATTTGGGAGGAAGCTGTAAAAGCACTCTAATTCCATACACTCAGTCTGAATTTTATATTTGAATGAAATCCAAAATAAGCAAGTTCTTGGATTCCAGCTGAAGTTTCATCCTGTACTGTCAGGTGTGGGCCCATCCACAACCAGCCTGTTTCAAAACCAATGCCAGGAGAAGACCACCATTCCAGCTTAACCTCACTTTGTCTCTGACAGCTACAAGGCACCATCCTGCAGTATGTGAAGACTCTGATCGAAGTAATGCCCAAGATATGCCGTTTGCCAAGACATGAATATGGCTCTCCAGGTGGGTGCTCCTGATAGATACTTGAGCAAGAGCTCGCCCATGTGTTGGTACACCATTGAGTCAGGCATTACTCATTTAATTACATTAGTAATTAAATAAGGCTTGGCACCTGACATGCCAGTGCAACATGCAGCCAGGCTTGCTGGGACACACTTTCAGCTGCTTTGCTATTGACACTGGAACACGAATAGGAAACTTTTCCAGGAAATCTCCCATTGGAAATTTCCCTTTGAACACACAGATGGCTGATAAGGGAATGTCTTCTGGTAGCTTCTGTTTTATTTTCAGGATTCTGTAGGCTTTTGTTATTGTGGGTTCACTGATATTTTTCAAAAGCTCTACTCAGTTAACACAGAGATTTTTTGCAGTCTGCCATTGAAGTGGAAGGGGAAACTCTGGCTGGTATACATGAGCCAGCACCAACACATCCATTACAGTCTTGAATCTCTTCATTTCGTCTGATGAGGAAATCCAAGGAGTTCATATAAATTACTCCCTATTTCCCAAGGGTTACTGAAAGCAGGATAAGACACTGCATCCTAGTTCTCCCCAATACCAATCTCCATCTATCTGTTTAGCAGTTACGGCTTGCAATTTCTGATTAAGAGAATATCAGGCACTGATTGTCATTTTATCCAAGTTATCAAGGGTGATTCTGTTCTTGCTTTTCTGACTGTCCTTCCTTGTCTTTTAAGGAATCCTTGAGTTTTTCCACCATCAGCTGAAGGACATCATTGAATACGCAGAGCTGAAGACCGATGTGTTCCAGAGCCTCAGAGAAGTGGGCAATGCCATTCTCTTCTGCCTCCTTATCGAGCAGGCTTTGGTAAGGCAAAACCCCCTGCACAACAGATCATACTTGAAATTGCCAGCTCCAGACTATGTGTGGAAGTGGGTTTTCCAGCAGAAGAGCTGGGAAATGTTACTTTCCAGCTTCTTGTGTGCTCAGGGTCTCTCTGGGGCTGTGTTACTGGGCTCTGTGGGCATGTCCATGGATGGTGTGCGTTGGCACTTGGTCACTGACATCTGGGATTGCTGGAGGAGAATCTGAATACTGGAAGATCTAGATTTAATTCTTGGACCCAAAGCTACCCCTTGTTTGTCTTTCTCAGAAATAAAACCAACTGGAGCTTATTTCTAGATTGTAAGCTCTCTGGGGCAGGGATCAATACTTTTTTATATACATATTTGTACAGCGAGAAATAGATTTGAGCCCTTTGCTCTTTTGGGTTGCCAGTGCTATGAAAAAAAACCTGATTGATTCCAATGGTGATAGAGATAAAGTAATCCAACAGGAAGGAAATCTCAGAAGAACTGATGATAAATTTCCTCTGCTTATCTTTACTGAATACTTAGATGGAGCAATGACTTGGTATTGCCCCCATACAAGTATTTCTCCCAGCTCATGTGATGCTCTTTCTGGTATGGGGCAAAGACCATGGCTGCACGCCATGTGTCTCCTTAGCTTCTACTTTTTCACATGATAAATTCACTTCGTAATGAATTTATCTCACACTTTGGCCTAGAGCCAACTGAGGTATGTTTCATAACACAATTTTATATTAAGAATGCATATTTCATCTCATAATGGTTTTGACAGGGGTATATTTTGCAGTTTTTGCAGCAATATTTCAGAAAGACTTCCTTAGCATAAGATGGGATTTCCAAGCCAAGTCAGAAAGTTTTGTTCAGAGCAAAACTAGAAGGAAGCTCAAAGATTCCACGTTTTATCCAACCATAGAGCACAGAGAAAACCAAAAATCTCTGCATGTCCTCAAAATGGATATTTCTGCCCTTGCCTTTGCATTTTAACCCCAGATAGAGAGACTTTTAGTTCCTGATACAGTATATCAAACATATTCAGTGAGCAGTAGTTGTGTAAGATTAACTAGAGAGATGTATATCACCTAGCAGCTTGGCTTTATTTTATAGAATGACCAGAGTTGGCAGCTATATCCTGGCAGTTTCTGTTCCCTTTGTGGCTTCGTCACTGCTTTCTGCTGTTCTCAGTGTTGGATTTTATGCTGGATGTACTGCATTTGCCTTTTCCCTCCCATCTTTAAATGGACACTTAAGGGACACATGGTGTTTTCTTTTAGAAATCCTTCATTTCAATGCAAAAAGGTTCCTGCAGTCCCAGGAGCTGTACATCAGCAGTGCACTGGCATTTTAGAATAGCAGAAAATAAAGAAAAGAAGATGGTGAGAATTTGGGGTCCCTTTAGGAAGGTTGCCCATCAAAGTCCACATCTGCCTGCTTTCTGAGCAAGCCAAAAAGTCTCTCCCTCTCTGATCCCCTATTTTTCCACACAGAAATAGATTCAGAATATAAAGCCATTTTGCATGCGGCAGGCACCAGTTCTCACTCGCTGGAAGATGTCAGATGTGTAGAGCCATCACGTTAAAAGATTTTCCCTCTAATGGAGCTCTTATGCAGCAGGAGCAATTGCTTTTACAGTGCAGTTACCTTCATAGCTGTCAGAATGATCTAAGGCTGGTGGTATTTGCTGGCAGAGACTGCTCTTGGTGAAGACGTGTGGTCTGCTTCTGTCTACCCCCTTTTTACTGTTTAAATCTGAGAAAGAGGGGTTGCTTGGGATTAAATTTCTAAGCAGAATTCTTAGGTAATGGGCCTTGGCGAGGAGTTGTATTTATAACATGGCTAATTTTGGAACAGATACCAGGTGAATGCAGGCTGCAAATGGTAAAAATACTCTCTTTATCAGAGAGAAACAGCAGGAAAGAACATTCATCTAGGAAGGAATAGTGTTTTGCAAACAAAATAACCAAGGTGACAGGCACACTCCGTTAGCATCAGTATCTCTCTGCCCATGGAGGGACCTCGGTCTGCTCCTGTCCCTCCAGCACTGTGTCACAAACTGCACTCCCACAAACTTGCTCTCATTCCAGCATCCATGTGCCAGTATAGCCTCCTGCAGGCTCCATGCTACACTGTCCTCTCCCTCTTGGCTGGAAAGTGGGGTATTCACCTGTGCATCTCAAACAGACCCAGCCGAGTCATTCCATTGGGCCCCCAAATATCTTTTGCTACACTGTCATGACCTGCTTTCGAGTGTGTCCACATCTCTACAATAAGCACAGAACTGAAAGCATGTCCTAGAACTGGACTTTTATAGGAGCAAACTAATGCCTTGTCGTGACGCAATGCCTCTGTGTTAAACAGCTTTGGTTTCCTTGCTGCTGTTTCCCATTGCAGACTCGTATACAGTGTATTGTCGGCCATCGCTCCTCAGTCTCCACCTGCCTATTTCTAGGTTTCTCCTCCTTGTGCATCTGTGTTTGGGATTATTTTTTCTCAAGTGCATCAGCATGCATTCTCTCAGGTGGCATCTCATGATGTTATTTCTCTCTGGACTTCTGTATTATTCTGTATTATCCCTGGTGACTATGCCACTAGGATCCTGGTCTGATAGCCCTGGCTGAGAACATTCTGTGAACAACCAAATCATTTCAGACCAACATATTATATACCTATTTGCAATAGAGTCATGCACCACTATATCTTACATGTACACGTCCTAAAATAACTACGCCAAAGGGTAATTTCCACCTGGGCTCTCTATGTAAAAATAAATAGCAGGAAGCTATCAGGGTAAGATGAAACTGAAACCTCCATGTTCTTTATGCCCTCCTGCAGTGTTAGTAAATGGGGCAGAAAATAAATATAAACCTCTGGCCTTGTACAGGCAGGAAGTAGCTTCTTTGAGTTAAGGAAACTTCCTGGCTTAAGTTGAGAGGTATTTCTTCCAGTTTTAGTTCATTTAGGTTCAAACTGTTGGAGTTACTACTGAGTTGGGTTGGATTTGAATAGGTGCTGTAGCATGAATTGTTGTAGTGTTGCCCAGGCCCCTAATCCCTACACTCAACCCCTGTAGGTATTTTTTAACTTACTTTATCTTTCTTTCTTCCTGCCTCAGTCCCAGGAAGAAGTTTGTGATTTGCTGCATGCTGCTCCCTTCCAAAATATTTTGCCCAGGGTCTACATCAAAGGTAAGAAGCTGAGAGGGAAGCAGTGGACAGACTCAAAGGTCTCTGCCCAGAAGCTGTTTCGCTCCCATTTCTGTTGAGGATTAGTTCTGGCCCTGCTTCCCCCTCGAAAGAGATCAGTGCATCCAGCCAAAAGTCAGGTGGAAACAAATGCCAAGGGTGCATTTTCTGTAGCCTAGTTACAAACTGAAACCTTAGTTAGTTTGGGGGTTCCCTTTAAGGTTTTAAAGCCATTTCACAGCCTCTTTGGAGAATGACAGCATGAAATGTCCATCTCAACAGGAGCGGTCAGTTAACAGGGCCATGCTTTTGGACATGTTTGATAAAGCTGCTGCTGAGACTGCAATCGCACATCCCTCCCTTCTCTGCATCACTGGTCCCCTCATTTGCTGTCGGTTTGGCTCACTGATCCAAAGTCTCGTTGGATGGTTGCTGGGGGGCAGTGCTGAGCAAACTCGGCGGAAATTGCGGGTCTCCACTTCCTCCTCTCATTTCACTGTTTGCTGCTCGCTTGACAGAAGGAGAACGCTTGGAGGTGCGCATGAAGCGTCTCGAAGCCAAGTATGCCCCACTTCACCTGGTTCCCTTAATAGAGAGGCTGGGCACTCCGCAGGTAAGGATTTCATTGAAAGGGATGGCTGTTGAAAACTCATAGCAGTCCCCACATGGCCTGTTTGGCCTTGGGAAAGTGATCCTTTTTTCTTTTTTTTTCTTCTTTTTTCTTTTTTTTTCCACCCCCCCTTTTTTTTTTCCCCCAAAACATCAATTGGACAATAAAATCACAGTCCTTGCCCTAGCAGACACTTTGAAGGGAAATTTGTGAGCGGGTCCAGAGATGGTGTGTTGCTGCCTCCGGTCTGAAGGGCTGGTGGGGAGCTTAGGGCAAGCATGCTAAGAAGCCAGCTCTGAATAAGAACAACTCTGAAAAACTCTTCTTCTCCATTTTAAAAAGGTAGAGAATTGCTGGGATGGTTTGAGGGGAAACTCCACGGGGCTGTCCCTAATCAATTGCCATCGCTTTGGGATCCCGTTTTAGGGCTGCAATATGATTCATTTTTAAGCTCATCCCTGTCAAGGAATACATCTGAGAATGATTTCCCTCCTAGCACATGCTTAGAGCTTCAGCACATGCTTAAAATTATGGCTCCGTTTAAGTGTCTTCTTGAGGTGGGTCTCAGCTTGGAAAAGATCTCTTGAGCAGAAATTATCGTTCAAAATATCTCTACAGATTGATCAATGTAGCAGGCAAAATTTGAACCCCATGGATATCAAGAGCCAAACTTCCACTCCCTACTTAGTGGGGTTGAGGGGATCAAAATCATCCAAAGTATTAAATGAATCAAACACCCCTTTTCTGTAATGTACTGCTGAGGGAATGGAACAAACACTCAGTTGTATGAGGTAACAGATCTATGGCAAGCAGAAAGTTGATTTTCTTGTTTTTCTGATGAATCAAGGACATTTTGAGCTTTGCTTCATTGGAAATCTTACGAAACAAAGAAATTGCCTGGATAACTGAGGGCTTTGTCTTACTTTGTAGACACTCCTCTCACTTCCCATTAACTTCCTTTTAAAGGAGACACTCGAGAAAAAGAATTCACCTCTGTGTTTTTGTGTCTTTGTGTTGGTCTTTCTATCTCTTCTTCTTTCCATGCAAAATCATCATTAAAATCTGCTATTAGAGTCCACTCGTTGCTTATCCCTGCCACAGTTAGAATGGTGATGAAAACAAAAGGTATTTCATGTCCTGCTAGAAATGATTTTTTCTGTAAACTGTTCCCATATTCACCACACAGGTACAGTTGAGTACCAAATCTTGTTTTGAGCTCAGATGTAAATTAACACAAAGGTCACTTTCTAGAGATGCCTCCATAGCTTCTAAGCTTGCTCCTTATGCAGTTTTGGACATGCATTTTGGAATTGCAGTTTCGGACACAGGCCGTACAGGATATTTTCCTGCAGAATTCCTAAGTGCCTTTTAGCAATTGTCCAGAATCTGAGCAGAAGTTGCCTGCCAGATGCCTCTCCATAAAGGTGGCCCTATGTAATTACATGCTGTGAAGGGGCTGAGCCAGAAGCTGCTGCAGTTATTGGGGGTCTATCAGTCTTTGCAGGCTTTGGGTACGATTCTTGCCAGGTAACAAGCTGTAAATGAGGTATGGCAGAACTGGATTTGTGCAATGGCAGGAAAACTGTCAGCAATTCTTGTTTTGTGTTGGGAATCCGGAAGCAGCTGTTTGGTAGGTGATTCATAAAGAACCAGGGGAGTGAAAGTGGTTCCTTAAAGGAATCCTTTCCTTTTTAATACTGGGCATTTAGTAAAGGGTTTTCTAAAGTGGTTGATCAGTCTGATTTTTTCACTGGAAGTAATGGGAGCCTTTCCTTTTGAAGACACAGGGAATAATTGAGCCAGCACAGTGGCATCCTTTGACAATTTATCCTGAGGGCATCCTTCCTCTCCTGATCAGAGGAATCAGTGGGACCCCAGACTATAAGGCAGATCTGGCCACAAGACTAATAGCTCTCCAGCTGCCTTCACCATGTTAGGTATCAGTAGTATAGTTCTGCATCAAAGACTGGTCTTATGGTGATGAATTTTAGAACCAAATTCTGTCTGTGCATAACTGAGTGGCATTACATCCTCTGAAAGCCAGATACATCCCTTTCTAGATTGCGATTTCTTAAGAAAGAGTATACTGAGATCACTGGAATAGTTTGTTGTCAAAAGTACCTGTTCTATCACTATATCTTAGCAAACAGTAATGCTAACACCTAATTTATATTTGAAATAGCTTTACTTCTGCCGTGTGTCCATTTTGCCATCGTAGACTAGCGTGTGCAGATGCTAACCTGTACCCGTAAGAGCTTGGAGCAAGTGAGGAGAGAGAAAGTGTACAGCCTTTAGCTATAAAAACAAGCTGGATAAAATAAATCTTTATTTGCCAAGCAAATATGTGCAAGCGTGTGCCATGAAACCAGTGGTACCATTCCTGTGTTTAACAGATCTAAGGATCCCAGGCCCAATCTGGCCTCCGCACAGCAATACAGCTTTCCCTTGATATTTGCTATTAGTTGAATATTAATTGATCACAGGTTCCCAGAACGTCCTTGAAATGGACAAGCAAGAATTGTAACGCTTCTAATTTCCAAATAAATTTCCACCAAAATAAAATGCTTTAGGTTACTGCCAGCATAAACTAACAGTCAGGAAAGGGGATGTGTAAAGAAACATTCATGTTTCTTTAGGGTGGAATAGAGACAACCCAAGTAAACAGGCTATAATTCATGTTCCTAATGTCTGGCTAGGACACGTGCCTGCCTATTGCACCAGATGCTCTGAGCCCCCATGGTGACTCTGAGCGGGGTGACGTTTTTATGGGCATTACAGGGACAGCTGGAAGTGGAGCAAATGCTTAAAAACTACTTAAAGCTCCAGGAAGTCCTCTGGGATAGGCAGGGGGTTGGTAAATGTCACGCTTGCTCTGCATGCCTCTGTCAGAGTGGTGACAGGGGGTAAAAGGCTCTGCTGGTGGGGCCAGTGCTCTGTGGCAGCCGCTCATCTACCGGGGTGAGCATGGCAGAGCCAGAGCCTCCCACAGCCACGGGCATGACTCTAACAGCACTCAGCTCCCATTTCCTGTGTCATTTTTGGCAGTGCTGCAAAGAGGAGTCAGTAATGCTGCTGGAAATGGCAAGAAATGGGCAGCTAAGAGGAGCAGACTCCACACTTGCACCCCAGCCCCACTCAGTGGGCTTGATATTCCTGTGCTGGGGGGAGGCCCAGCTTGCTTATTCACAATCCCCCTTTGTTTTTCCCTCTGGGGGAGGAATGGGGCTGAGGTCAATTCTCTTTTAATTCTCCACTAGTGTAAAAGCCAAATTAACTCCATCCAATGGAGTTATTCCAGATTTGTACATGTAAATCTGAGTGAGGATGGCACAGAAATTCTCCACATGCGTAAAGCTTCCGCATCTGGAAAAGAGTATTTAACTTTCTTATAAACCACAGGTTTTCCAGTATTAAGGTTCTGGTGGCTTCTTATCTTCCTCAGAGCTATTTAACCCTAACTACAAAGGAAATCAAGAAAGCTGTAGGGTATCTGCATGTTAAAGAGATGATGGCAATGTCCTGGGAAGCAAAATGTCCCTGTTCTCTCCTGTTTTATTTTCATAATCTGCAGAAATCATGAAATTAAGCCCAGCAACACTAAGTAGCACTAACAGAACAGCGTGTTAGCGGAATTAAGGATCAGAATTTCTGGTCAGAGCTCTGCCTTCAACTTTTGATTTCTGATGTACAGAGTTATTTCAAAAGATACTGAGGTTGGTGAAATATAACTGAGCACAATATTAAGTCTTCTTCCATTTGAGGGATGAGTATTCTGTGGTGGGAAGTGCCATGGCAGCAGCCATCAGAGGTAAGGTTGGAGATTGCATGGAATGTGTGTTAACCTTGGAAGAGCCAGGGAGACTGGGAAGTGTTAAATCCAGCGAGAGGCTCCGTCTGTATTACATCTTCACTTCTGTTTCTTTGGTTGTCCTCCTCCTCCTCCTCAGCAAATAGCCATTGCCCGGGAGGGTGACCTGCTGACCAAGGAGCGGTTATGCTGCGGGCTGTCCATGTTTGAGGTCATCCTGACACGAATTAGGAGCTACCTGCAGGACCCCATCTGGCGTGGGCCACCCCCAACAAACGGGGTCATGCACGTGGATGAGTGTGTGGAGTTTCACCGGCTCTGGAGCGCCATGCAGTTTGTGTACTGCATCCCCGTGGGCACCAACGAGTTCACTGCAGAGTGAGTGTCACGCAAGTGTCAGCAAGTCCCGAGGATGCCCTCAGCTGCAGCGATAGCCTCAGCCAGTGTAAAGGTAGAGGGGAAACATGGGTCCTTGATGAAAGGACTTTGTTGTGCATGGACATAAAGAAATGCCCAGAGAGGTTTCTGTCTGAACAACTGGTGAAAAGAGGAAAGCAAAGGCATATGGAGAAGGAGATGGGTAGATGGGCCAACAACCCAAGCCAGAGACTAGGTCTTTGTCCATCTTACCCTGTGATGCTCCCTGCAGAGCCTGGCCCTGGTGTAATTCTGCGTATCTCCTGAGTTAATTTTCTCTAGCTGTATTTCTGCTTTCTAGAAGTAGGGCTGAATCTGATTTCCCTAGGAATTCACCAAGGGAAGTTCCTGGTGCCATGGTAGGACTTCTCTCACATAATTCTATCCTATCATCTCTCCCCACCCCATCAAACCTGTCCTCCTTCCAGGCAGTGCTTTGGAGATGGTCTGAACTGGGCAGGTTGCTCTATCATTGTTCTCCTTGGACAGCAAAGGCGCTTTGACCTCTTTGACTTCTGCTACCACCTGCTGAAGGTGCAGAGGCAGGACGGGAAGGATGAAATCATCAAAAACGTGGTAAGTTGAAGGGTGAGGTCCCAAAGGACCTGAACCAGCACACTTCTCTATCTTGCTTTCTCCAAACTCATAAATTACTACCATACCCGCTGTTAACCTTATTCATACTGGACACACTCACTGTGAGATTTCCATCTGCAGTCTCAGCAGAGAGGCCAAGGTTTTAATTGCCTTGACAATCAAATCTTTTTTCTCCCAGAGCTTTTCCCTTCTTCCTGGGGTTAGGAAGCTGGAGCTGAGAAGCTGGTATTTCCAGCAACCATCCTGTGATCTCAGTGGCTTTATCAGTACGCAGCTGGGAGTCTAGACTTTAGAACTGTTAACTTAAGGACCACTCACTGACCTTGTTAATGCTCTGTCTTGCATCATCAAACCCTATAATGAAGTGAGTCACTGGTCCCTGGGAGGTGCTAAGCGAACTGTAACACGTTACAGCAGCTTTGCTTTAGCAGAGGTTTCCAGCAGCAGCACAGTTACTGGTACTGTTTAGCTGGTCAGGTGGCATAAAACTCTTTTCATACACTGTTTTTCTCCCTCACCATCCCTCCAGCCCTTGAAGAAGATGGCCGACAGGATCAGGAAGTATCAGATCCTGAACAATGAGATTTTTGCCATCCTGAACAAGTACATGAAGTCTGTGGAAACAGACAGTTCCACGGTGGAGCATGTGCGCTGCTTCCAGCCCCCCATCCACCAGTCGCTGGCCACTACCTGCTAGTGTGGACGCTGACCCCATGCAGGTTGGGAAGGGAGAAGGGACTGAACCCAGAATGGCTGGGAGAGGTAAAGATGGCATGAGACCTGGCAACAAAGACTGGGAATGCCTACCACACACGAGGATGCATCTTCCCATCCGGCCGTGTTTGAGTGCATGTTCTTCTGTCCCATCCCTGTGATCGGTTTTACTTGTAGCTTTCAGACTTGGGGGTGGGAGGGGGTGGGTGGGCAAAATGTGCTTTTCTTCCATGAAGTGGTCCAGTTTCTCCCTGTGATTCATCCAATCGAACACATCACTCTGAAGCCATATTGCAGCCCCAAACGTGGGGGCCCTGGTGGAAGAGCTCCATGCTTCCACAGCACTGGGAGCCCACTCCCACCACAGAAGCAATGGGGCAAATCAACACCCCCAAATGACATGTGGAACGGGAGGGTCTGAAGACAAGCCACTGATTCACTCTGTGAGGGGAAGAAGGGATGAAAGCAGGATGTCACCTGTGGCAGCACCCTGAGGATCAAGTGATGGACACAGAGGAGCTGGTCTCAGATGGCTGCATGCCCCAGGCTAGGGCTAGCTTCGTGCTCTCTGCCATGTTGTTGGCCTTCCTACCATCTGTAAAAGGGAACTTTGGCACGTGGGTTTCAGAATAGCAATGGTGTAGTCGCCAAATAGCTCCTCAGCACTTCAGAGAGCTGGGGAAAGAGAAAGTAGCCTGGCTTTTCCCTGCTGTGGAACATGTACTTATTTTAATGCAAAGGGTTCTCCCCGAAGACACATCTTCCATTGACTAAACAAGATTTCTTGCAGACTACAGAAGAGGCTGCATTCATGTGAATGTGCTCTTGAACATATTAATTTGGGTGGAAATAATCACTGGTCCTGACAGCAGGCAGGTTTAGTTACCTCGAACATACGTGATCTTTGGCCAAGGATGAGAGCTGGGGTGTGTAATTTGTGTACATTCTGGGATACTATTTTCCCTTGTTTTAGACAAATTCCTAGTGGCAGAGTGACCAAATATCTCTCCGCAGAGAACGGTGACTATCAGCAGGGCTTAGGAAACTTCCCATCCCTCAGAAATCATGTGATTGTTTAGAAGAGGTGAAATACAGGATAAGCATTAAAAAAATACCCAGAAATTTCCAGGTTTAAAGGGAGGGAACACTGGAGTCTGTTTCCTTTTCTCACTCATCTAATCTAAGATCCCTGGATATTGAGAACAGATTCAGTAGGAACTTCAAGGAGAATGTCGTTACTCATGGTCTTCCCTGCTCCCCTTCAGTAGTGTCATTGAAGTGATACAAAAGCTTATGCTTGAAGTTAAATGAGATCAAACCACATGCTCCAAGAGGAAACGATGCTAGCCTTACCACTGCCAATATTTTAATTTCTCAGCTTTAGCCAGGTCACAGCCCATAATTGCTGTAACAGTACACAGATGTGATAATATATATTCCTTTCATGCATTTCATCATGCCTCGTAAGCTGCATGCTGTGACAAGTGTTAAAAAGGCAGAGCCTGGGCATTTATTCTGTCAGAGGGAACATATAATTAATTAGTAGAAATGTCCCAGCTGGAGTATTTTTGTCTTCCAGCAAACTACAATAAGCAAGAGATCTTGCTGGGTGGGATGAATTTGTTCTCCCACTCACCACCTACTCCCTTGATAATCAATAGATGCCCTACACGTGAAAAGTGCTGGGCATTTTCACACCTGGAGTTTCCTTTAATTATCAAGACAGGCATTTAAACTGCAGGGAGGAAATTGTGCAGCACACTAACCTGAAAGTAAAATGAAGTCTCAAGAAGTCTGGCTGAAATCTTTGAGTGGCAGGGAAGGACCCAGCCCAGCAAAACGAGTTGTTTCCTCCATATCATGAGGAAGAGCAACAGAAGAGCATCTGGGACTCCATGACACTGCAGGGCTCTTGCTTTCTATTTACTCTTCTGCTAAGGATGTCAATTCTGGTTTTCCATCATGTTCCAACACTTCTACACTACTGGAGTGAGGGTATCTACAGATATATATTTTTAAAAGGAAGAGGAGAATCAAGCACTTTATTTTTTGTGGAAAACAAGATATGAGGAAGATGGATCCAACCAAGATCCTATTTTTCCTGACCTAAATAGCAAGTGCTTGTTATTTTGGTATGAAAGTGCTGCTGAAAAGGTCGCACAAATCCCTGTCTGGCTCTCAGAGCCACCTCTGGGCACAGCACAAATAAAATATCCTACTGCATCTGACATGTTATGGGATGTTTGAGTATTTTCAGAAGCCAGCATGAACAAGAAGTTACTACAAAAGGATGAACTGTACCATATGGCCCAGTCTCAGCTACCTAGACGAAGTAGGATATAGTAAGGTGAATTTAAATGCCTGTTTTCATCTGTTTAGGTCTGGAGTGAGTCATGAGATATTTTACCTAAACATGAGTATCACTTTGCATTCTTTTGCAGTAGTTTTGCAATAAGAATTCTCTGAAACCCTGCAAAACACAGTAGCATGTACTTGAAGGAACAGGTAGATGAAATCTATTTGTTGCCCTTAGATTTGCTGGCAAAAATGTAAAATCCCTTCAGATTCCAAGGGATTAAATGTTTTGAGCAAAATGTCCAAACTGCATGAACAAAATGTAAAGTGGTTTTGACTACAGAGTGTACACAGATGTTTTGCCTTGTTGCTCAAGTAGAATGAGATACCAGCTAGGAAAAATCTTATGGTCTTCATTTCTGAGATTTGCTGTTACTGTCCATTCATCATCTAAAGGATGCAAATAGTCTTTATCTTCAGTTCTCTAACCCTCCTTGACTATGTATGAGAAAGAGGTCCAGGCTTAGGTCTTTAAAGAACTCCACGAAAATGGACTTTTTTTCCTACTATCCTTTTTTAATGTCATAACTGTTAATGGAAATAGGGAGCAAATTTGTAGCAGTAGGGCTAAATAGTAATGGACTGCCATGAGGTTGGGCATACTCTCTACACTTGCAGACTTCCTGCCAAGTTTGGGGGTCTTCCTTGCAGATATGCTCTAATCCTATAGTTTTCATCTTTTTCCAATCTGCAGACACCTAACTTATTTTTTCCAGGGAAATGTGGATCCCTGTCTGGATACTTTAAGTCCATTGACTGCAGGCTTGCCTTTTCACCTGTTTTTTCCCCTCTTACTCTGAAGTAGTCTGCAAACTCCCCAGGATTTACCAGCCACCACCTAGAAAGCCCATTTCAAAGACAGGTTGTTGGCTCAGTACAGGAATTACAGCAGGAAGAGGGGATGGCCTGTGTCATGAATGAAGTCAGACTAGGTTATTTTAATGTTCCCTCCAGCTTTGACATTATAAAACATCACTATGGGCAGTGCACATGCCTTTCTTGGATGATGCTGCACTTGACTTTCAATGATACAATAGAAAGGGGAAGCAAACTAGTTCAAGCTCAGCACTTCAGTGGTTTTCCTTTTAGTCTCTGACAGCACTTATTAGCATTGAACAACACGTTAGTCCTAATTCTCTTGCATTACTCCAGTCCAGTAGGTTTATGTGTGTTTGAGAACAAAAGAAAAAAGAATTGAAGGTGTAAAAATAAAACCCAAGAAAATATTCTCAAAACCTGTTGTCAAATGTACCAATATTTGTATGAAAAGCTGCTTGAGTTATTTTGTACAATGAATTTTATTTATGGTGAGGTATATTTACGCTCGTGAGCTGATAAGGTGTTAAATTTCTGATCCATATTTGCTATGCAGCTGAAGATGATATTTTGGTTTTGTATTATTACTTTTTGCTGTTGTTCTAAAAATTCAGCTAACAGAAGCTTCCATCTCCATTAGAAATGCTTCTGCAAGAGTAAAGCATCTGGTACATGGTGATATGTCCCGTAACACAGCAACCAACAGTGTGTACAACAAATGTGGGATGACTTTTGTGATGAAGAGAAATAAAAATTGGGCTCATTCGTGAAATGGGCAGACTTTAGCTTGTGGTGTCATCATTGTTGTGATAACTGTTATTTGGGGAGAGCCTCCAATTGCTGCTGGCATGAAAAAAAGCTAAGAGGAATAATGGCAGCATTTGGTTAGTAAAAAGGTTGAGCTTCTTCCAAAGGGAAAAAAAGATTCTATATGAAGGTTTGTGGCCAACACTGAAGCAAATAAATTTTCCTATCCCAAGCCTAATGATTTTTGATAAAAATATTCTTCCACAACAAATTTTCATTTGAAAATTCTAGTATAAGAGGCTGGGGAAGGGAAAAGTACATAACTATAAATAATAGACTTTGACAGGCACTACTCAAAACAAAGCTAAACTGGGGAGCTATTTTCCCTTCATTACCACAGACTTGCCAGCTCAAAAAAGGGACTTTTTTCCCAGAAGACTCTCCTTGCTATTTTTTTTTCCAAATTTCCATTTAAAACCATTCTTAGGTTTGTGTTAAAAGCATCTGAGGAGCAGCCATGGTTGTTGACTGGAGAAGGAGCAGTGGGAATTGAGGGGAAAAGACACCCTGGGAGCTGAGGAATTGGGGTGAAACAATTGGATCTATGGGAGTGGGAGCACCTATGCTTCATCAGCTCTAGGCAAAATAGTGTAATTGATGTTCCCTTTCATAGCTTCTTCCCAAGGTTTCCCTGTAGGAACACTTCCTAGCTTAAGAGGAATAAAAATGCAACGATTCTTCACATAGAATGGGAAGTGAACTTTACACCATGACCACACAGCTCTGTTGATCTTTCTGGTGTGCTTTAAGTCATGGAACACCTGATGTTCCTGCAGCTTTGTGCGAGCATGCTGCTGTGGAGGACTATTTGCCCAAGGGTTGAAAGTTGCCCAATGTTTACTGATTTCAAAACGGTTCTGCAATGGGGAATGGCAGAGAGGAGAGCAGGAATTTCTTCCTAATTCAGCCAATGATACTAGGCAGGTTATTGGGTTTTCTTCCTTTCCTCCATCAGGATTTCTTTTTTTTTTCCTCTTTAACTGATTTTAGCTGCTGTCTCATTGACACCACCCTAAGAAGTGCCACAGGCTGCACGGTCTCCCCTGGAGCCAGTAGCAATACTTGCTCTGAGTATCAGGGGCCAAGACTGAATTTTAGACAAACAGCTCTAAGGGAGTTGGTTGTCTAAAGGTTAGATGCTTAGAGGTTGAAATTTAAGCATCAAAGGTACAGACCCACATCTTTCTTCTTCCTAATGTTTCTAAATATGTTTACATCTTCAGATTAAATGGCACTTCAGCAATGTGAAGAACAGTTCATTAATGATTGTTTTATTCTTTCAAAAGCATAACAAAATGACCCTTTCTGTGACCCCCTTCTGCAAGCCAGGAGTGCTCTTCATACCTAGTTTTGCTTGATTTAGGAGTTCTGATGCAAACACCTGGAAGATAAGAGGTCTGCAAACAAACAATCTGCTGATTACATATGTCTTCATCTTGTGGCACCCAATGCTGCTTTCATGCCTTAAGGCCTCCGATGCCCACTGAGCATCCACCTCCTATCCATCACCAACCACAACTCCTGCCAACATAGATGGTTTGTAGGGCCCCAGTGACCTTTATCACTGAACTGATCTGGATAAAATATTTAACAACCCTGGGAGAAACTAATTGGGGTGTGTTTTATGGCCTCATGACCCTGGATCAGTCAGCTGCCCCACAGCACAGACCCACAGGTATGTGCACTGGCACAAGGAGGGCAGAACAGCAAGGGTGGGAACGCATCATGGGTGTGACAGGCTTGGGAGCTCTCCCAAGCCTATGGTGGTGTCTAAACTCTTATGACACAAAATAACAGCCTCAGCCACTGCAGACATGGTTACTTTGGGATAGGCTGAATTAAAAGCTGTCTGCCCAACAAAGTCCAGCCTTTCAAGCTTTGAGCATCCTTTCATGTAGTGCTGCAACCATTTGAACACCCGGCAATTCCCTTATTCCTTACACTACCAGGTCATTGTCAGAAAGAGGATTTGCTCTCGCTTTGAAGCAACAAACTACTCCTTTGAGTCCTCAAACTATACAGAGCCATAGCAGAATATTGCAACCCTGCCCTGAAAGTTTCCACAGGAACCATGCCTAGCAGACATCAGAGGGCAAAAAGTTTCCACCACCTGTCAGCAGGATACTTCCACCATTATTTGTATTGCAGGACAATTGATACCCAGTATTTTTCCATCATTTTCTCCAGACTGGAAGAGATGAGCAGAGAAGAGCAGGGGAATGAAAAGCCTTTTGATGTTGCTAAAGAGTTTATTTGCATGTAAAGCTGCCTTGCTTTACCCAGTCAAGTTTTTTTGGCCTGGAAACCAGTACTTCAGGAAGAACTGCATTGTTAGAAGATGAGCTGCTAAGGAAGAATCTGATTTCTCATGAATTACTTTTAAGGGAACATCTGATGCGAGTATCAACCAGTGAGGTCATAGCTCAGAGCTGAATTCCCTTAATTACAGCCTTCCCATTAAAATGAGGATATGAAGCAATAAAAGAGGCATTGGTTGCATCCCTGCTTTATTGTTATCAGTCTCAACTTGCCCTTGACTAAGCATAGTACGCAATTCCATGCCAATCCTACCTGGCTTTTAACTCTCCATACGCAGCCTTGCTAAGTCCATCAAATGCAACTCCTGGCACTCAATTTTATATACCACACCCCTGCGCCAGAGAGAAAGAAATTCATGACACACTTGTGTCCCATGGCTGATTGCAAGATCTGACTGAAGCTTCTCCCACCGTGGTGACAACTGGGCACGTTCCTTCCCTGAAGCATAAGACAGCTCACACGGCAGTGTGCCTTCCTGTTGGGACTGCCTCCCCGTCCTCTTCCCAGAGCTGATAACAGCTTCTCATGGAGATCTCGTCCCTTGTTAAATCTAGCAAAAGTGGACCATGGGGTCATATATTTTTGGGGATGGGGGGGGGTGTGTACATAAACACACATGTATGTGGTCACATTAGCCTTCTCCTTTAGGAAATCAAGCTGACAGGGGAAGAGTAAAACTGTGGCCCAAACTGCCTTGTGCTTTTGACTGTACCACCCCCTCTTTTGTGGCAGTAATTTATCAGATTGCACCATGACCAAAAGGATTATTTTAACCCCAGATCTCTTCCATACAAGTTTGCGCCCTCCCTAACACATCTTTGTGCAGAGTGGGCAACTGCGCTCTGCACAGATGTCAACACCACTTACTCACATCATTTTGGACGCAGTTTAACTGCCAACAACCGCATCACCATTAGGGCTCTCCAGCTACAAACAAGACTGCAGGGTGTTGGAGAAGGTCCAGTAAAGGGTAGAGCCCCACAGTGCCCCTGAGCACAAGCTGAAGCAGCCTGTGAGGGGACACAGGACATGAATTCCCACAGACCCAGCCAGTTGCAGGCAGGCAGCACTGTGAACGCAGAAATCCCTTGTCCCCCTCAGCCATCACATCACTGCCTGCAATCAACCTCATAGTCACACATTGTATCAATAGTTCTTAACCAGCATCAGCCAGTAAATTTACTAAATAAAGACCGAGTCCCACCATCACTGTCTCTCCCAGGGTGCCTTTTGCCTGCATAATATGTAACAGCAGCAGAAGTTGCTCCCAGATCACTGATAAATCAGCACACATTTCATTTCCTACATCAAAACCTGCTACCACAGGATTTGGATTGATTATAAAGTGCCCTGTGATAAAGGAGAGGACATGGGATTTGGCTGGCACAGCCTCTCCCAGCCAGTGACCCGCAGGTCTGTGACTGATGAACAGACCCGATTAAAGTCGAATGACTCACAAAACACTTGAACATTACATTTGCTGGAGAAAACAGTTGTACAGAGATAGGATCAGGCGCTGAGTGAAGGAGCCACGCAGTGCTGGCAATGCAGCAGCTTGATGGTCTAAGGGCAATTTCCACAGTAAGAGGTATATTTTATGGGAAGAAAAAGAAAAACATCTAATTTTCAGACAAGTTCAGATCCTGCAGATCTTACATCTTTATATTGCCTTTATGACAGATACCGTTTCTACCTGTAATTGTGGGCTTGCTGAAGAAAAGCTATTGGGTTTACTTATGTCTGCTGACCTACAGCTAAATCTGGCTAATGGCTCGTGCTGCAACAAAAGGCCTTTTGTATCGGCAGTAGGTTTCTACATACACACGGCCACCGGGCACAAACACAGGAAGGGAGGACTCAGCAGAGGCGGGTGGGGATGAAGGCAAAACATACAGTGTGCAACATGCTCCACATGTTCACACGCTAGTATTAGCAAGAGAGGCTTCAGCTGCATGGGATGGGGCATAGATGGAGGAGCTACAGCCACCCATATGGGGGCTGTATGGGCTGTATTCAGTGGCTGTATTCAGCCATATGGGCTGAATCATGTGGCCATGATGAGTGAGACCTGCCAATCAAACAGTCAAAATTAGAAGGTTGTAAAATGAATGTAAGTGATGGAGGAGCTCAGGGCTGGGATTCAGCATGGAGGCAACCAAGTCTTAAATCACAGCTGCTGCTGGTGGTGAAGTAGTGTATCTCTGATCTCCCCTTGCACAAAACTTCACAGCACAACAGCGTCCTTGTCATTACACGCTCACCTTCTGTTGATACTGCTTTTACAAATGCGCCTTTGCCTGGAGCCAGGCCTTTCTCACTGCAACTCAAGCATCAGGAATGTCCAGTAGGGAAATTTGGCCAGACCTTCAGCAGAGAACATGCCTATGCCCAGTGAGTACACAACACAAGGAACCCTGCACCCACCACAAAACTTCCATTAGGATATATCCATCTTCTCTAGACCTCTATGTGTTTCTCAGCCTTCCAACCTCATCCTTCAGTCCTACAACCTACTGCACACAGCCATAGTACTAAGTGGAGAATAATAAACACCAATGCTTGAAGCAACAGGATACTTTATGAAATATTTCCTTGCTATATTAACCACAGTTACAGTCTCTTTTAGGTAAGAGGAGGTATCTCCAGGAGTATGGGATTTAGCTTATAGAATCATAGAATAGTTTGGGTTGGAAGAACCTTAAAGATCATTTACTTTCAACCCCCCTGCCACAGACAGGGACACCTTCCACTAGACCAGGTTGCTCCAAGCCCTGTCCAACCTGGCCTTGGACACGGCCAGGGATGGGGCAGCCACAGCTTCTCTGGGCACCCTGTGCCAGCACCTCAGCACCCTCACAGAGAAGAACTTCTTCCTTATTAGATAATCTAAATCTACCCTCTCATTTTCTCATGTTTAAACAATTTCAAACAAAACATTCAAACAATTTCTCATGCTCAACCCCTGTAGCTGGGCTCCCCCCCACCTAATCACCCGCTCAGCCTCCTGCTTCCACACCTTCTCCCAGGCACTGCAGCAAGAAAAACACGCTCCAGAGGAGAAATCTGCGCTTGGGTTGAGACGGGGGAGCCTGTGCAAAGGCTGCTGAACCCACCCGCTGCTGCCACCAGCCTCCGGCCCCCGAGCAGTCAGTGGGGCCGGAGGTGTCTGCCCCGGGGAGGGTGCGGGGCTTGCCCGGGCATCCTCTGCACCGAGCCAACCCCGTCCCGTCGCGGAGGAGGCGGAGCCGGGCGGGCCGGTGTGCGGGCAGGTGAGCGGGCAGCCCGGCCCAGCCCCGGCTCCTGCCCGCGGCGCCGCGATGCTCTGAGCCGGCCGCAGCACGGAGGAGATGGAGCCGCTGGAGGCGAACAGCAGCTGCAGCAACGGTGGGTGCTCGGGGGGAGATGGCGGTCGTTCCGGCTCCCCTGTCTTACCCTCCCCGGCATCGGGGCTGTTCTCTGTCACTGCTCTGGTTTTCTGGGCTTGGGGGTTCTTTTCCTTTTTCCGAGGTCTATATAGGAACCGGAAAACTCACTTCATGCACAAGCCACACGCAGCTGCTCTGCCAGCAGCAAGTGCTGTCAGCCTTATAGCAGACACAGAGAAGCTAGAGGTTTAGTTTTTCTCTTTTAAAAATTACCTGATCTATTTGGTAATCGCCCCATCCCACTGCCTTATGTCTGTGCCCACTAGCACATTGTGGAGAGTTTTACCCCACCGAGGAGGCAAGATGCCCCCCTCAAGAAATATTTCGACGATTAAGGATGTTTTTCTCTTGGAAAAGAACCCTATTAAGGAGCCTTTGGAAACTCATCTAGAAAGTCACTGTATTTTTTCCATTAGAAAAACTTTGGATCCAGTTCAGATCCAAATCCTCAGCTTTGCCAGGGACAGGGGGTGCAGCAGCAGAAGCACTAAGCCAGTCTCTCAGTTCAGGAAAATTCAGAGCTGCCAGCAGGACTGTGAGCAGTTCAGCCATTGCACTGGAAGACAAATACTTGCTCTGTAATTCCTACATGAGTTTAGATAGAAAATTACAGTATTTTCCTACAAAGGGACTTTTATGACACTCCACCTGGCTGCTCCATTCCCCATGGTCACAGTCACGCTGCTTTTACTACACTCGGAGTGAAGATTGCGATAGAAAGATGTGCTGGGTGTGGTAGGGGCATGAGGGTAGGAATAAACTCTGCAATTTTCCCTCCCACACACACAAACACACCTTGGCTAGAGACATGGAGGGTTAGTGCTTTTGGTGTTAACAGCAGAAAACTGCCTGCTTTCAGTCCTTCTCCACTGGCAGGGCTTGGCGTGCTTTATGAGCACCCAGGCACTCTGCAAATAGGGAAAATAAACCCCTTAGGCAGTAGAGACAACATAGAGATCAAAGTTTAGTCCGGGACAAGCCTGTTGTTTTTTACAAGTGATCCCATGGCACTGCTCAGAACACAGAGCTGGAACAGATGCACAGTTACAAAGTACTGGCATCACTCCACATCAAACCACAGGCTGGCAAGCTGGCAGAGGCAAGGATTAGTTGGCTGGAAAGCACCAGAGCCTTTGAATTAACAAGGTTGAGAGTTGATAAGGCATAGTTCAAACTCATGACATTGGAGTTCGGTGGAGAGACTCTGGCATAAATATTTGGAAATTCAAATTTCATTACAGTGGTCCTTGTGGTTTTCCAGTTTCCAGTTCGGAAGCCTGTGCCAGTTTTCCATACTGGCAGGCACATTCAGTGTCAATGAGCTGCTTGAATTGCGCACCATAAACCTATCGCTCAACACCTTGGCATTTCCATACGCAATTGAAGAGGTGTCCTGAGTTTTTTAGAGCTGGTGGGTATGTGCTGTTCTGGTGAAAGCTTGGTTGGCTGCTCAGAGGGACATCTGAATGAGTGCGAAGGCCAATAGAGGCACTGTTGATAGTCATATCAATAATTTGCTGTTTTATCTCCATGGTGATCTCACAGGGTCCCTGCTCACCCTTTCGTGCCTTTCCCACCGAGTTGTGTGCCAAGTGATCAGCAGTGCTGACCCTGTCTGGGACAATGGGACTTCAAATAACTCCTGGGTAACTCGGCTGGAAACCAGTTATGGATTCTACATTGGCCTGGGTTTGGCTGTCTTCTCCAGCTTCCTCATCGGAAGCAGCGTCATCCTCAAAAAGAAGGGGCTGCTACGGCTGGTGGAGAAGGGAGGCACCAGGGCAGGTAAGGCTTTTGTGGGGGTAAGAAGGGGGAGATCCACCTGTTCCCAGAACTCCAGCACTCATAAGGCAAGAGAACACCTCTGGATACACATCAGCCTTCCATCAGCAATATAAATAAGACCTTTTGTGGATGCATTTTTGTGGGCAACACCTGGATATCAGCACTGTGCTGGAGCTGAGGAGCTAATTTACAGAGCCCTGCACTGGAATGGCTGAGCTGAAAGCACTATTTTCCTGCCTCGCACTGCAGATAGCAAGTCGCATGCACTGCGTGATAAGAGGAACAATACATGTCCATCACAGCTCTTACATGGGCTGTGCATGAGGAGGCAGTGTGAAAGGTCTTTGAAATGGGCCCCTTTGTGCTAAGGTGCAAGTCATCACCATGCCACAGAGCAGAACAGCACAGCTCCATGACCCCACTCTTGCTCTTACTGATGCACTAGGCAGCTTTACTAGCAAGCCACTGAGACAAGGATAAGGCCCCATGTGCTTTAATTGCATTAGCAAAAGCCATTCATTAATGCAAGACTGCACGCCTGTGATCTGTGTGAACTCTGCTTGTGGTCTCCAGGAAGGATACTTCTGAGCTATGTTGCTCAACAACATGTAGATAACTTTTCTTTAGCACCAAGCTCCTAGGGAGAGATATGTGTGTATATGTGCACGTATATATGGATGGGAAAAGGTGGAGAAGCACTGCCTACAGCAGAATTGCACTGTGGAATTGGGCACATCCCATCAGCACTGTAAACATGAGCTCTAACAGCAGCGTTAAGTCCTACCTGGCAGCTGACCTACTTGCATAACTACAAAACAAAATAATGATAATTAAAATACTACTGCTGCCCAGCTCTGGCCTAGGAACAATTCTTAATTCATTTTACAAAGGAAGTAAATGTCACTGTCTCCAAATGGGGACATAGAGGCATGGGTCGAGTCCAGAGTCAACCAGCAAAGCTACCAACAGCACCTGAGCCACAGGCCAGTCTCAAGTCCATCTCCATCCTCTGCCATTAGGCTGACCACATGCAACTGCTGAACTCAAAGGGGTTTGCTTTTTGCCATTACATTTGCACAATGAAATACCAGTATTGTTTTGACTGTAGAAGATGCCTCTCTCCTTCCCCTCCATGAACTCCTCCCACAACAGAGCTAAGTGAATAAAACAAGAGCAAACCCCTCCCTATTTTTCAGGATGTTTAACCAGGAATTAGAGATTCATGACAGAAAACCCAACCAAACAAAAATGAACAAAAACCCCCAACAGCAAATAAATCACCAATTTTTAAGGCATACCAAAGTATAACATTTGAACTTGTTGAGGAGCAAGAAGCAGCTGAATTCTAGCAAAAGATTTTTCCACATCCTGAACTCATTGTGTCTGCCTCTTCATTCCCCTTTTTCCTATCTTGCCCTTTAATCTCTCAGTCCCAGTATTTCACCCCTGCTATCTGGGAGCACATCGCTTTTCTCCAAGGCAGGTCAAACACTGCTGTTATTGACCAGTCAGGTCAGACTTAGGAAAAACACAGGCTCTCTCTGACCCTGCAAAATCAGGGTTCACCATATCAGCAAATTCAAGCCCTTTACATCTAACAATGTGTGGATTAAGACCACAGCTGGGTTAGTTCCCAGCACCGTATGTCCATTCTTCATTTATATACACATTTTCTTTCATTTAGTTGTTCAAATGCCATTAATCATTTTTCCATCAGAAATGCTCGGTCAACACAGTGGCTGATGTACATGAAGTTAACATTAGGATTTCTGACAGTTCAGGCCTCAGCCCTATGATACAACTATGATACAAAGCAGTGTATAAATGGAGCAGATAACCGCTGGGATAGGACGCAGGGAGCCTTCACCACGACCATACAGCAACACAAACTATGGCACCACATGCCTGCACAGAGCAACCAACTGCTTTTTCCTCTTTTCACCCTTCATAGCTATAACCCTCACTTGACCTAGAAAACAAGGTTTGGAAAAACTCATTGCCTTACCTTAGTGCCCATAGCTGAGACTCCACAGCGAGGCACTGCGATACGGGGTGAAGCACAGGCTTCTTGCAGGCAGGATGCAGCTAGCAGCATCCCAGAGAGCAGTCTTTGGGTGGGGGGCACCCAGCACAGAGCAGTCGCGGCCATCCTTCATCCCTCTGCTCCAAGATGATGCACAGGGAACAGGCAAGTGGAACATGCAAGACAAGACATGACCAGTCCATGGGAGCTCAGCTGGGGTGTTTGTTGATGAACTGAGCGGCCGATGCATCCCAATGAATTGGTGAGGATGGCCACAGCTCCCAGGGCTGAAGGGCAGCCCCAAGCCCTTCAAGGCAGGCTGCATCCCAGGCCAATAACTTTCAGGGCAATAGGTGTCCACTGCCACCCAGGATTAAACCACTGCTTTTATTGTATTTGTGTTGTCCAGCCCTAAGTACCGGCTTCTGCTAATCCCTTGATTCAATGTAATTTCCCTATAGGACAGAATCTCTGCATATTCTGTCCTTCCAGGAAGCTTTCTTTGTCACACTCTTCCTCTTGCAATTCGTACTTCTCCAAAGCTATGTTTCTCCTCTCTTGCTCTGAAGAACATGTTTGTTAACTCCTCCATACCTGTGTGCTTTGCTTCCCCAGGAGACGGAGGCCATGGCTACCTAAAGGACTGGCTCTGGTGGGCTGGCTTGCTAACAAGTAAGTAGAAGCTGCTTCCCTGGGTTTTCAGCTTTTCCAGGGTCTGTCCCTGTGAATCAGGCGTAGAATGAGTCCAGCATCTAGTGGTTTAAAGCCTTTTTTCTGGTAAGATCCCCCATCCTCAGCAGAGGCACCTCAAGGAAAGCAGTGAGCTACACAGAATCTCCCATCTTCCTGCAGGGCTGGTAGGACTTGATAGCTCAGTTTTACCAGATTAAATGCATGAAAGGCCAGGTTTTAATAAGGCAGTTGGATGGTCTGCCTGCATACCAGGCACAGGGCAAACAGCCTCCCATGCATGCCTGGGGCTTCTGGGAAAGGTTACTGCTGCAGTACAAGGGTGATAAGGTGGTGTTGGTAGCAGTTCCTTTCTTGAGCAAAGCTTGCTTTCCCTTAGAGCCAGCCTTAAAACCTTTTTTTATGATGCTGTACATTACAGAATCTTCTCAAATGGAATCATAGCTGTGCAGAGAACAGCAGGTTTTATGAGAGCTTTTCAGAGCAGTCTTTTTTGGCTCTCACTGCTGCAGCAGCTCCAGGTACCCCCCAGCTTGCTCTGCCCTTGTAGCTCCTGCTGCACAACCACTGTAACACAACCCATAAGCAAGCACACAATACTCACTGGTCAGAGAACAAGGACAGCTCAGCCAAAGAGCACCATCACAGCTTGATGGAGAGACATTTTATAGGTGAGGAGCTGCTTCCCAGCACTGCAGCTCCCACAACTGCCCACCCCTCATTAACCACCCAGACATGCTGCAGCTGCCTGTGTTAATGAGCTCATATGGATCAGCTGTGACAAGGCCAAGCCCTGGCACCCCCAGCCCAGCTCTGTGTGGTGCCAGGCTCCAGGGATGCCTCTCTGCTTGTATTAATCTGTAATAGATTTGCACCCATTATCTGGCCCTGTTTAGTAGTAGCATGGAACTCTGCATAAAAAACACCACTCTCTAACTGCTGTCTTGCAAGCCCACAAGAGAAAACACAAAAAGTATGCTGTAACTCACTGCTATTTATTTTTCTTATGTTTGTTTAGTGGGTGGAGGGGAAGCTGCCAACTTTGCTGCCTATGCCTTCGCTCCTGCAACGATTGTTACGCCTCTGGGGGCTCTGAGCGTTCTCATAAGGTGATTTATGTGTCTATAGTTTGCAGTTTGCCTTTTTGTTTGCTTGTTTGTCTTGGAAGATAGAAAGACTTGAAGTGATGGGAATATGATTTATTCTGCCTAAAGGAAAAAGTGTCCTGTGATTTCTAGTTGTTGTCCTTTTGGGGGATCATTTGGAAACTGATGTATTAAGTAGCATGCCTTTTGGGACATAAATTATTGCAAATGTCAGTGTTATTTTCTTCTTTATTACAGTTCTTTAGCCAATTCAAGGTTTTATTTGTTTGCTTTGTTTTGTTCTCATAGTGAACAGTACCAAAATCTAAAAGGGTCAAAAATGTCAGGCTTGTTTTTAAACTCTGTCATTTGCCTTTTATTTCCTAGGCTTTTAGGGGCTCTGATGTTGTGCATTTATATTTCTGTCTGTTGTTAAAAGGGCTGAAACCCTATTTTGTTTGTTTTTAAGAAGGCGATTCATATCAAAATACATGATTCCAGGTATGGAAGACTTTGTAGAAAGTGTTATAATGAAATGCATGAGCAAACTGAGAGTTAGGACTGCTCTGGTGTCTTTTGCCCCAAATTTTTATGAACAACACCTAGATATTTCTGCAGATATATCTGTAGCCCCAGTACCTTTAGAGTTTCTCTGGGGCTTAATAGTTCTGATGATGTAGTTACAATTAATGTAACTCTTTTGTTGTTAGGTTGGGGTTTTTTTTCTCTGTTTTTCTCAGAAGTTATTTCCTTGGGCTCTAAAGGCTTAATAATAGCCAACAGCTGAGGTCTGAATCTGTAGACCTTGAAAATATTTCTGAGGATGTGCTAACACATTCAGCATTTTCCTCACCTTGCTGATACATGAGCTGTGATTTGGAGATCACACCTGTATTTCTACAGGTTCAGCTGTCAGTAGATGCAATGTGATCGTGTATTAACTCCCTGGAATCCAACAAATTTACTCCAAATTTGTGTTCTTATATCACACAAAGATATTCTTTACCATATTTAAGCTGCTGTTCCTTCTATAAAGGACTTTAAAGCACCAGCTGGCATTCTTCTGTTCTATGCAGTGCCATCCTGTCTTCATATTTGCTTGGAGAACGGCTCAACCTGTTGGGAAAGCTGGGCTGCATGCTGAGCCTTGTGGGCAGCACCGTGATGGTGATACATGCCCCAGAGGATGAGGAGGTCACCACTCTGGATGAAATGTCCTCTAAGCTGAAAGAACCAGGTATATGGAGGTTGTGTTTTCTCTCTTGAGGCTGGGCAGCACGTACTGCTCCCCATGCCCACCGCTCAGTTTTGAGTCACTTCTCTCCCTCTTCCAGGTTTCCTTGCTTATGCTGCGATCCTCTTGGCTGTCTGTTTCCTCCTGATCTTCTACTTCGCACCCCGCTATGGCCAGAGCAACATCCTCATCTACCTCACCATCTGCTCTGTTATTGGTGCCTTCTCCGTGTCCTCAGTCAAGGGCCTGGGTATTGCCATCAAGGGCTTCTTTGCTGGCCAGCCTGTGCTGCAGCACCCATTGACATGGATCCTAGTCGTCACACTGGTGGCATCCATCACTACACAAATTAACTACCTCAATAAGTCTCTAGACATTTTCAACACATCTTTGGTGTTTCCCATCTACTATGTGCTGTTCACCACCATCGTCATCACAACTTCTGTCATCCTCTTTAAGGAGTGGGTCACCATGACTGTAGTTGACATCATTGGAACAGTTTGTGGCTTCCTCACCATCATTTTGGGAGTGTTTTTACTCCATGCCTTCAAAGACATGGATGTCAGTTTAGGGAATCTACCACAGGTCCTCCAGAGTGGACAGCAAGCACCAGTCACCCGAGATGACAAGAACATCCTAATAGAGGTGGACAACTCCAGCATCGCCCCAGAGGATAAACCCAAAGTATTCATGATCTACACCTAGCATGTTATATGCGAGGGTCTGGAGGTTGGGTGAATGGGTTGATGTCAATATTCTGGATGCTAGTGAGCAATTTAAAAAAGGAAAAGCAGAAAAGAAAACCAACAGTGTCTTATCCAAAGCTTGGTAAAGTCAAGCCAAGTCTTTCTCTGGGCTTTTGGATTGGATCTTTGTTATGGTGTGGCAGCAAGGGGTGGGTTTAATCCTTACTGGGCTTTAATACATGCAGCCACTGGAAATGAAAATCCTCTTGAAATACGCTACTCCTGGGAGAAAGCTTCGCTCTGAGGAGAGGAGCTTTGCATCTCTTATCCTTGGCAGGGAATTCCAACATTTACTCCTGTACTCCTTCCCCGGGTGGCCATTGATGTGTTTATTTCCAGGCCCTGATTGAATCATTGATTAGTGGTTTTTTTCTTGTTTTTCCCCTCTTTCTAGGCACTTGCATGAACTCCAAAATACACACCAGTATCTCTGACAAAGGTAAGAGACAAGGACTGAGTGGTGCACACATTCTGTTCAAACTCTGTTCATCCTTCTTTAATTACTTGCTCTGCAAATATGGGACAAGAATATTGGTGAATATGGGCAAAATGTGGTGAATTCTGGAATAGGTGTTCACTCAGGCTCAGTGGCAGGACCCATGAAATAATTTTCTAGGGCCATGGCAAAGAAATCTTTCTCAGCTTTTGTTTTTTGTGAGGTGCAGGAGTTTCCCTGCAGCACAGTGTTACTTAGCTTTATGTGGGCTTTTATTTGGTTGCCCAGGCCATGTTGATGTGGCTGGTGAAGCCCCTGGGCCTAATCTGGACCTCACTTGAGCAAGGGGCAGCCCCTGCTCAGGCTGGGGAGCTCTGGAAAGGTAAACTCCATGTTAGGAGGAACACTGCCACTGTCTTCAAGATTTTGTGTCCTGTGAAAATCTTTTCAGCCTGAAAGACCAAATGTCTGTAAATTTTAAGTACTTTTTTCCTTAGGAAATGTCTTGACCTTGAAGAGCATCCCAACTCTTTGAGTCCCGTGACATTTCCTGCTATCATTTAAACACAAAAGCTTTATTGCTTTTGTTGTTTAGAGGGAGGTATGAGCTGTGTGATAAAAGCCAAACAGGCACAACTGGGTGATGCTTTGTGGAGCTGTAGGGATGCAGTTTATCCCAGAGTGGTCCTGATCATGCCTCTCTGTCTTTCTCAATACAGTAGGGATGTTACCTGGACTCTTGGACATGGCACACCTTCCAAACCTGCTTGGATTTCTGTCAGTGGTGACAATGAAGAGATGGGAGAAATATCATTTTGAGCTGGAAGGTGAAAAAGGAAGGTATTGCTGCAGTTAAAAGTTTTTCCCGTCCTGCTGCACAGGGAGGCCGGAGCCCATTTGCTCACAGCAAATCCCAAACAGGAAGCAGCAAAGCCGGAGCCAGCTGTGCCAGACTGGCTCAATCCAGAGGCAGCTCTGGCTGGTTTAGCCCTGGACCACTGATGCTGTCTGAAATGCTGACCTGATTATACCTGGGCCTGAGCATCACTGGGTGAATGCAGCATGGGGCTGAGGGGGTGGGAATATGCAATCTCTTGTTGTAATAACATTTCAATACTATTTTTTTGGAATGTGGAAAACGAAATAAAGGCTTTTTCTAGAAAAACCCCACCGTTGCAGGTGGATCTGAAAGTTTTTCATGATTTGTCTGATCTTATTGGTGAGGCCCTAAAGGATAAACAGGCTGAAGGACAGCTGCGTGCAGCAGAAACAGCATCTGGGCAGAGAATAAACCAGCAGCGCCCTCCTTTGGTAGTAGAAAATAATCCAAGTAACTCGCTCGAGCTTCTTTTTGACATTCTAATTGGTATAATGACTAATGCATCTAACCTTAGAAAAAGACTGTAAACGGGACTCCTCTTTCCTCACTGCCTAGAGCTGCATTTCATAAAAGTCATTCCTCCATTATCTTGCCATCTGTGGACAAATGCCACATGTAAAATGAAGGTTTGAACCGAGGTAACCAAATGGCACACAGCGATTAATGACACACACACTTGTTAATGACAACTGACAAATTTATTAAAACCAGGCAAAAGGCACAATGAATTGCATTCTTCAAGTATTTGCATAGAGAACATTATTGTAAACCATTAATATATGGACACAGGAGAAAGTGAGATGTATTTTCGTATATATATTCCCAAGTAACATTTTCTTTCAAAAAGAATCAGGTTTCACCATCTTTACTCCTCCCACAGTTCCCTGTTCTCATTCACTCAACTTCCACATATATGAAAACTTAAAAGGATTTACTTAAAACTATCTTTTGGAGACTTTGTGATATTCCAGTAATAAAGTTTTCCATTAGCGTTTGGGCACATGCAGATGTTCTCTGAGCTTTAGGCATTTTTAAAAGCTTGATCACATAAAATACAGTGAAAATAGTTTTAGTAGACTTTTTTTGGCGGCCATTTGATAAAGATCACTGATGGCAGCAGAATGCTACTGCTGTCTTCAGTGAGGGCTCAGATACAAGATCAAGTTCTTGTGGTTGAAGCTGTACTACTACAGTGTATGTACAGTATGTGCCCAGCCTACTGCTCCACCTGTGAGCAGTAAAACATACCATTATGTAGCAACATTAGCTGCACCCCAAGAAACAGCAAATTTGGGGGTTATTTGATTATAGGTTGTTTATAATATATTCCAACTACAGAAAAAGACATAAAAAGATTAGAAAGCTGATGTCTTTTCACTTGCCATCCCTTATTTCAGAGAGAAGTATTATAGGTTGGTTTGTTTTCCAGGCATATAGAAGGTAACAAAATGGTCAAGACAAGGAATAATCAATGAGAAATTCAAGACATGCCCTGTGTACTGTTTCCTTGTGGAGAAAGAGGTAGTAAAGTTGCAAAAACTAGTATGGTTTGAGTCATTTAACTGCTACATATAACTGCGCATTTAATGAGTGCTTGGGGCTTATCTGTTTTGTTATATTTTGGGGGGGTTTTTCCAATCAGTGGAGCTTTGGGAAAGAACCATCAGACAAGACTTTTCTTTATGCAAATAATACAGTTTCTCACATGTGCAGCAGCAATGGCTGAGGATTTGTCCATAATAAATCAGACACAACAGAACTGTTGTAACCGTAGCTCCAGCATTCCCTATGTTCTCCAAGGAAATTGTTTCAAGGGAAAAAAAAAAGGGAAAAAATCTGGCATAACAAAAGGCCTTAATTTAAAATCCTGGGGAAAAAAAACAATGTAAAAAAGCCCGAACTATTGGAAGGAAAAAAAAAAAGAAGAAAGTCATAAGGGAGGGTCCTCAGGGTCAGAACCATCAGCTGCTTAAAGTGCACACAGACAGCTCTCTCCATCCACATACTGGAGAAAAAACCTGGAGTAAATGAGCTGCCTTACAAAAGCACCATGTGTTGCAATAGTATTTCTGCTGTTTTACCACCTGGGCAATTTGAAGGTAAGTTTCTCACCAGTATGAGGAGCAGACAGCCCATGCTGAACTACTGCTCAGCACAGACTGAAGCCTGAGGAGGCACGTGCAAAAATGTCACTGATCCACGGTACCGCATGTTGGAGAGAAGGTTTCAGCACTGGCTTTTGCTGAGCTTCCTTCTGGCTATTCACCCTTGTCAGAGAATTTCCCTGTCGTACCTTGACTGTGTCCCAATGCCACAGATGAGAGCACACTGGCTGCACTGGGGATGCTTTCCTGTCTTACAGCACCAAGGCAAGGCAAGGCAAGCGAGTGCTGGAGGACAGGCAGGTTGCAGCGCTGTTGGTGAAGATGGTTATATTGGGAAAATAATCCACTCTATTAAAGCTAATCAAAATCCACAGTGACCCACAAATTACTTTAACCAGGAATATTTTCATGGTATGCTCCCTGTTGTGGCCTCATTTGCCACCCACTGTAAACTGAGAATAAGCCAAAGTAAGTTTTCAACAGCTGCCTTCTGCTCTCCCAAGAGGCAGTGGTTTCTGTATAGCACCAACCTATGCTCCTGCAGCTGCGTGGATGGGCTGAGGAAATCAACAGGGCTGGGTCTTACATGAAAGTCCATCAAAGCCAGCACCTGCACTCACAAACTTGTCCTCCCTGGTGACACTTGAATAACTGATTAGAAACACGTGAAATTCCCATCACCCCATCCTGGCATTGGATATTGCACAGTAATATTTAAATACCGTATAAACAAGTCATTCCTACACGGAAAAGGCTATCAGCAGAGAGGGTTGA
Organism: Strigops habroptila; assembly: GCF_004027225.2. Taxonomy (NCBI): domain Eukaryota; kingdom Metazoa; phylum Chordata; class Aves; order Psittaciformes; family Psittacidae; genus Strigops; species Strigops habroptila. The sequence goes on from NC_044288.2 coordinate 15,196,688, forward strand.
GTTCAGCTTGGCATGTACCAGTGCAGTTCCTGGGGATACTCCTTGCCAAGCCTGACTGCAGATTGTTGAGTCACACAGGAAACAGGGGAGGCTGGAGGAGAGGAACCAAGACACTGCCTGCGGCTGTGAATGGGTTTTTGGGTGATCAAGGCCATCCAGTCCCCTGTGAAGGTAAGAGCTAGCCAGGAACAGACTGCTTCACGAGTGCCCACGGGAGCCTGGCTTCAAGACCTTCACTGCTCCAGCCGTCCTGACACCCGTATTCTGGATGAGATAGAAAAAGGGAAAAGGGAGAGGAGTGAGCACTGATGAAAGAGCAGTTGCTGCCCTCTCCTTCTCCTGGAGCTGATGTTACAGCCGGCCAGGGTAAGCCTGTCTCCATTCACATGCATTCACACCCTGACACATCACATAGGAAACTCTCCCAAATGTTTACCCAAAGAAGTGCTCAGGGGTGTAGAGAACTGAGTTAACTGTGTTGCTTAACTCAGTAAACGCAATAAGGATTGGGTAAAATGTATTGCCCTGCAATAAAGGCGACCAACCCAACAGCCTCTCCATTTCCACCCACTGGGGTTGTGCATGAAGGTGTTTTGCAGTATGATACCAAGGTTACTCCCTTCAGAACACTTTTATTCCCCAGTAGCGAGGGAACGCTGCTGTGCTTCCCAACACTGTGCTCAGTGCCTACCTCTGCCACAGGCTGGAGTCGTCCTGGGGTTCTGGTGTGTGCAGGAGGCAGTGAGATGGCAGAGCTCTGCCTCGGCCAGGCTCTGGGTCTGGTTGGGATAGGATCAGCTGGCAAAGCTCTCTGTGGTGGCCGGGGCCTAGAAATATCCTACACAAGAAAGAAATAGTTTTCAATTCTCAGCCTGGACAGATGCCCAGCCTGAAAACAGAGATAATATTTTCAGTATTACAATCTAATGGATGCATGATGAAAAACAGGAGAAACCTTACAGACTAGGCAGGAGTCCCCATCACAACTTAGCTTGTAGCATCCCTGCCCAAGACAGAGGACTGAAGAGACACAGGTAAAATCATGCTTGCAAAGACCTCATCCTCTCTAAAGCAAGGGGGGAGCGCAGGTAGCTACTGCTGTGGCTTATTATATTACACAGGTGATTAATGGTTCTCAACATGCAGGAGTTTTTCACCTATCAAGTTTCATGAAGACCGATGGCTTTAGGCTGCTGGGCAGCTGGCTTCAAACTGAGGACAACCAAACAGGGTAGCAGGGTTTCCACCTTGCTCTGCCTTCTAAATGGATCTGCAGGCTGAAAGCATGTCACATTCTGGCTACTAGAGGACCCAGAAGTTTTGAGCCTTGAATTTCACAAGTAATAGGGAAGCAGTGTTCCAGAGCCTTTTAATCAGCTGCATTATTGATTCACTTAAGACACACATACTATAAGATCGCCAATACAATGCCTGTAAACCCTATATACATGTATACATATGTGTGCCCATACAAACACACGCAGCTCTGCACCCACCTACAATCAGTTATGACTTTGTTTGTGCACACAGCTGTCCCTAATAGGATACTTGGAGCATTATATTTTCCATTCGCCTAATGAGTTTCAGTGTAAAGCATGCCCCTGGGGAGAAGTTACCCACTCAAGAACCAACTGCCTGTTGTTGCTTAGTCTCCAAGCTGCCGCTGGCTTACAGGTGTTGATTTAATAAACACAGCTGCACTCACAACTTGGAGGGCACCCAAAACCCCTGCAGTCTCCTTAGACTACACACAAATGCAATGCTCGATGGCTGCATCAGCCAATGCTTGGGAATCCATTGCTCTCCAGGGACCTTGCCCTGTGACTCTAGGAAAGACTAGGCAGGCTAAATCCCACCAACTACCAGGTCCTATTTGCTCCTACAGGAATAGCAGAAGAGCAAATCTGGCAGATACTGCAAACGTCTAGGAAGGACACTGACACTAGCAAACAGTGAAATTAATTATTTCCCCTGTACCTTCCACACCTTGTGGCTCTCCCCCAACCCAGAAATGGCAAGGTTTCTTTTGGAAATCTTAGGAAAATTGTTCCATCTAGTAGGTCTTACTGAGAAAAAGAGACTGGATGCATTGAGGAGGGAACACAGTGGAGATTGTGGGGAACCTGTCAGCAAACAGCTGGGAAGGATACCTATTCCTTATTGACTACAGCCAGCTTCCGGCTTTTGTTTCAGTTTTCTTTCCTGCTGAAGTGCCGGCAGTTCACAGGAACAATGGAGCTAGAAACAAATCCCATTCACTAAAGTATTTTGGGTTTGTTTTCCTCTCTATCCTTCAGAGAGAGACTGTCTGGGAGCCAGCCTCCTGCTATCCTGTAACTGAGCCCTTGGCTTCTTTGCTGGCCCTAACCTAACAAAGTTAGTAGGGAAATATTTTGGTAAAATGGAGTTAAGGCAGTCTGAATGATTTACCATCTTTTCCATAACAATGTGGGGTCTGTGCTAAGCTTAGACCAAAATTGTTAGCAAAAGAAGTAAATCAAAACCCTTTCCTTATAACACTCAAAACAACCTGTGGCCAGGATGCTGACATAAGATGGGGTCAGTCGGGGTTAAGTCTAATGTTTCCTATGCGACATGCATCCCATTTCTGCTCCACATCAGAATTCGAGGCTCCTGAGGCTCTAGTCCAGGAATGGCCAAATACAAGATACCTGCGGGATCATCCCAAAGCATGGAGATCCTGTACTCAGTACTGAACCTCAGATATATCATTGACTGGTAATCCCAAAAGGGCTTGTTTCCAGGAGACAAAATACACACAAATGGTAAGAGAAGCCGTGCTAGGCTTGCGCAGGGAAATATCTGTACAGTTCTTTAGTTCCTGGCACATCATCTATTTGATTTGCAGCTAAAATGTTTAGTAAAGTAAATGCTGCTTTGTGATCCAAGCTACCTGACTTCAGCTCCAGGTCAGAGGTGTTGGGGAACCTGAATTAAAAGTAATTGTGTGTGCTAGAATGGTCATTGTCATCTAAACTACAAAGCAAGGAGGACCACCAGTGATTGACCTGTGGCGAGATGGAGCATGTGCTAGTGAGTACTATTACTCCTACACCCCCACCAGGGTGAGAGGCTTCACTCTCAGAACAAACCTTACATCAAACCACATCTGCAGGACAGCAGCACAACCCCGTACCTGAGAGACGGTGGGTCTGGGAGCAGGAGGTGCTGGTCTGCTCGGGGGTGTCCGACGGGCAATGTCCTTTGCATTGGGCTGCCCTGCACCACACATGTAGCCAGTGGAGAAGGTGGGTGGTTGCTGGATGTTTATTCGGAGCCCTGGAGCTTGCTGGGGAGGAGGTTTTGATGGGATTTCAGGGAAGCCAATCACCTGTGCAGAAGACCCACAAATCCCTAGAGTTAGGTGTTTCCACTTCAAACCACTGGTTTACTCTCTGCTACACTTTTGAGGATCTACAAGAAGTCTATGAGCCACATAGTGGAAAATACTGCCTGCAACACCAGTATATGTTGATTAGATAGACTGCGACAATTTAGGATCACGAGGCAGAAATGGGAATCAAGAGAACAGAATAACTCAGGCATTAGCATTGAGTGATGCATGTAAATAAACCCAGGGTTGCAATTTGTACAGTTTTGAGATGGGGATGTGACAGAAAAGGATCTATCAGGAGAGACAAGTGGCTACACAGGTCTGGTCAAATCCCAGCTCCTGCCTAGGGAAATCACTAAAAATAAATACTACATTCACTGACTTTCAGCCATGGGTGAAAGTTTGTTTTTCCCACCGACAATACAAGTAATACCCTGGGAAGGATAACAGGCCATGAAGTTAACCTGGTTCCCAAGCAAACATAACGACTACCCTAAATCCCATGTCTGTTTTTCCCATCCTTTCCCTAATTGCAGTGTGAGAGGGAACCACATGCCACATCTTAGAGCAGCTGCACCTCTCCCCAGGGAGGTGGAAGGTGACCTTGCCCCTACCTTCCTCTGCTCCTGCGGGGTTTTTAACTTGAAGGCAGGGTTCGCGTGCCCATTTCCAGAGGTGTCACTGACAACGAGAGAAAGAGTGTTATTTCCTTGGTATTTTCTCCTCCTTTTCCTTTGCTGTATTTTCCATTATATTTTAACCGAAGTAAAGAAAACGAGAAGCAAATGCTGACTATACCAACAAACCCATTTAGTTATATTCCTCACAGCCTTTGCAATTTCTCTTCTGTCCTGACACTGAAAAGGAGTGGATGCAGGCAGGCAAGGCACAGCGCTGACAACTTACCTGAACTGTGGGGTCTTCTTGAGAGAACAGATGGCAAATTTATTCCAGCATTTCAGATAGTAGAATAAAAACACGATGATGAGAAACAGAATGGGAGCCAGGATTGCAAGAGTTATCGCGACTGCTGAAGGGCCTGAGGGCAAGAAGTAGGGTTTGTTAAATGGAAAACTCTCTGCTCCCCACCTAATTCAAGTCCTCCTGAAGTGCCACCATAGTAGAATTGGTCCTACTCACCTTCGGGCATGGGGGGACCACTGTCCAAGCTTCCGCCCCTTCCCTGTTTGTTGCAAAATGGGGGGGCCCACCCCTGGTTGCAGTGGCAGTTCTTGTTGTTATTGCAGACCTAGAATAGGAAGACTCAGAGACTTTAGTCCACAGACCATAAAATGCATCAAACATGAAAGGAATGAGCAAATTGATAATCAAGAGCTGAAGTCCAGAGCAAACTGAAGTGGGGTATCAGAACTGAGCTGAACAACCATCCACAGATGAATAGCAGCCCATGCTGCTTTAGTCTGAAATGGAGATGAAAAGGAAGACACCTACTCCATGACCATGGCACTTCTTGCTACAGCTTTCAGAATCAAAGATGATGGATGTGTTCTGGCAGCGTCCCTCAAAGCAAACCTGTAGAGAAAGGATCCAAAAACTCAGCGTTAGCTCTTTGGGTTATGTACCATACTACTCCCTTGTGTTGTTTTGTGACTTATGGAGTCCCAGACACTGACAATACAAGTAATACCCCGGGAAGGATAACAGGCCATGAAGTTAACCTGGTTCCCAAGCAAACATAATGACTACCCTAAATCCCAGCTAACACACATGAGAGAGGGGCGGGAGCTCAGAAGATGATAGCTTGGTCATGCCCATGTGGCAAGTCTTTGAGCGAGCTCTCAGGTGACTTGATTTCTTATAGCGTGTCTCACCTTTAAGCAAGACAACGTCAACCAACCAGCAAATACCAAATTCAACACCGGCCCTGGCCTTCATTCGGCAAAGACTTAAGGTATGGCCTTTGGTGTGTATTCTTCCATTGCTTCTCAGAAGCCTCTAAGAAATTGTTGTAAAAATCCCCTAGAAAGGCATTAGACATAAGAAATGAATGGCTTGATAACCACAAAGCACTTTCCAGATGGAAAAGTGATATCCTGAACCTCCCCAAAAGCCATTACAGGCAGGACTGTACCTACATGATGGCTCCCACATTTTGTTCCTGTCAGCACCAAGCCAGGATCCAGCATCTCCTTTTCTTCACTGTCAGATCTGTATACATGGGTCCCTCGGCACTTCAGCTCTGTCCTCTGCATGAGGATAGTTGTGTCTATGGCCACTGCATTGGACTGCAGGGGTTTGGAAGCAGAGCTCTGGCACTGGATCTTCCCACATTTAGCATCTCTGATTTCAAAGGAAAGGCTAAAGTGATTATTTCTGGCTTGCTGAACATTTTGTAGGCATCAGCTCCACATGTGAATTAAAGCAGCACTGTTGAGTCATTGCTCAATGGCAAAAGACCAAGCACTTCCCAAGAGCTAGCCCAAGCAACAGTGCCGGGTACTGATGGCACTATTTCAGTGTGACCATGGGTAAGCCAGCCGCAACAAAATCACAAATATGACTAAGAAGTTTCTGTCTCACTTTAAAAGCTACATTTAGCTTATAGATTTGTAAATCCCTCTTCTGCTACTTTGAAAAAATATCATCTAGATACTTTAAAATGCAAAAAGCAGGGAAAATCTTAAAGCTTCAGTATGAAGAGCTCATAAGAGCTCTAAGTCCAACAGGGATACTACTTGTTTCCCAGGAAGCAGAGGAGGGTAATGAATCTAAAACATGGATTAATTTTATCTATTGGCCCATAATTTTGTAATATATAAAAATATCTCCCAAGAGCAACTCTTGGCTATCACTCTTCCTACCTCATCTCACACTTCCTGTAGTTGCCATAGATGTCCTTTCCACAGTTCCCATAGGTGTCTCCAGCAGCATTAACCTTCTCAAAGCAGGCATCTGGTGCTGGCCTTGCTCCTGCATGGAAGAGACTCATGTGGCTGTGGAGCCTGGCAGCCCACCTCACTCCATGCCAACCACTCAGTTGTTCTTTCTCTGGGATGGTCTGAATATGGGAAATTTCTGCTGCTCTTCCAAGCAAGCAAGGCAGAAGAAAAGGCTCCCCAGACTTTGCTACTGATAACAGGTATGGAAGGTACGACTGCCTTACACAGGGTAATAATAGCAGGATGCCACATAATATTGCCAGTTCAAAAGACGGTGCATTTTGCTGCAAGCAGTGTCCTTACCAGGCCCCCACAGCTGTATGCACTGGTCTTTGTATGTGAGGCACATGCCACTGTAGCAATAGGCCTTTCCTCCATCGCAGGGAGCCCCATCGATTTGGTAAGAGTTGGAGGGGCAAAACGGTGACTCGCCAGTGCAGTATTCTGGGAGGTCACAAAGTCCTGCTCTTTCCCTGCAGAGAGTTCCTGGAGACATCAGCTAAAAAGATACAAAGCGAAAAAGACTGAATTATTGCTTGGCTCCTTTGTGGTTTCATGTTTGCACAACGTATCCCTGTAGATAAGAAAAAATCTTGCATGTGTCTCTATATCCACCTCATCTTAGGCTTTTTGAGGTCAGCAGTGATCCAAATGACTCTATAACTTCATTAAGTGGGTGAGCTGTGTAAAATCAAATTAATGACTGTATCCCTTCCCTAGGTAGTGATGAGATCATGCACACGAAATAAGGATGCCAGATCTCAAGGGGACACTGCTCCATCTCCCCCTACCCTAGGGTAGGATCTGGTTTAACTAAACCATGTCTGGCAGATGTTTGTGTAATCTATTCTCAAAACCCTCCCTGTTTGGGAATTTTGTTTCACTGTTTGCTGTCATTTCTGCTGGAGACATTTTCCTAATGAGTAACTTGCTTACAAGTTTATCCAGTTCATTCTTGTCCTGTCCACCATAGACATGGAGAACAGAAGGGCATGCACAGTTACATTCAGGAGGTTTTTCCAAGTCTCTTGTGAAATAAGTGAGTCCAGGTAGATTCCTGGAACATTATTTTCCATGTGCCCAGGATAGGTCAGTAAAAGAACAGATTAAACGTGCAAACACAAAACTGAGCTTCAGAGAAATGTTTGCCTATGTTCATTTTTGAGTTAATTTGTTGACAAAGCTTGAGATCTTTGGCTCCAAAATCAGAAACACATTTTAACCAGCCTCTGTAAGGAAAGCGGAGATTTAAAATTATAGTGGTCATATGTATACAATCATCTCTGCTAGCATTTCTTCATCAAGAACCTGGGCTAAAGGAATCCAACTGCATCCCAGAAAAAGAGGATTCAGAGCAAAGATAGCATCCAGCCTAATCCCCAGAGGAAGTGTTTGCTCTGTCTAGATTTCTTCTAGAGCCAAAGGAGAGAAATACTCATTCTGATTCATCCCAGCCCTAAGTGTTTAAGAGAAGCAGCGAGACAGCAGCATTCACAGCTCATCTTAAATTATCAACTAAGTTAGTCAGCTAGAAGAAAGGACCCCACTAGTTTGATTGCATTGTAGCTGTTGTATCTAAAAATCAGACCATTTCTTGCAGGTGAGCAGCTGAACTCCATGTTTGGTTGTGTTTGCTCCCCTTTCTCCTCCATTTTTCAGCCTTACACTTCCACCACCATTATTCTCTCTCTTCTCTTAGGAAAACCCAGAGATCCCACCTTGCACTGATGACAGCAGCTGCCGTGGGCACATTCGGCACCCAGCTTCAGGGAGCAGGTTCTGGCATCGCAGCAGGGGTTGTCGCATTCCTGAAAGACAGAGAGATGCAGTGAAGTTTAAAGGCAGATATTCAAGACAGGAATGTGCCAAAGTATCGAACTGTGAGGCTGATCCTAATCTGTTCTCACACATGATGAATTACATGCACACAAAGTAACACCCTTCCTTCCACAATATGTTCATAATACCCAGCATGTACTGAATTACAGTACTGCATAACTGTATCCTCTGTTGGACTGACTGGATACTATAGACTTTGCTCCTTACATCCGGCAAATCTGGGCTGCGGGTTCCAGCTCACTTTTGTCTTATTGGTCAAAGTATGGACTAGGAAAAGTGAGATGCAGTGCTAAGAGAAGCTCCACCCTTATCAGGAATGGAGCCGTAGGTAAATTGGACTTACATATAGAAGATCTATATGTAGATCATCTATATGAACATCTAAGATCACTTTTCTTTTTTAAATCAAGTTTTCATCACCTCTGTTCAGCCATGGATTACACCATCCCTGAGTTCTGGGACGCACTGTGCTACACACTATGAATTCAGTTAGACATGATACTTTACAACCTCGATTTACATTTACATATACACCTACATACAGGGAAGGTATGCATGTCTACTGCACAAAAGCTGTTTACATATCACATAACTGTATTTGCAAAGTACATAATAAAATCATAGTGTCCCACTAAAGCCCAAATGGCTGTATCTGAGCAATTGTTACCTCCGCTTCTCCACAGTCACACTCCTCCCCCTCTTCCAAGTAGCCATTTCCACATTTCTTTCCACCATACATTTTTCTGGTATCCGGCATATTGGAAAGACACATGCCTCCACCAGACTGCAGATACTTCTCCAGCTCTTTCCTATTGCACCGGTTGAACACTTTGGGGAACGGGTGCCTGAATGTGGAGAGCGTAGAAAAACATCAAGACAGATCTGGGCAATGATTAGAGAACCAAAAAGAGGTGCATTGAAATCCTGACAAGTGCCAAAGGACACAGTTCTCTCTCTGAAGTCTATAATACTGTGCTAAAGCAGATGGTTGTTTTGTGTGCCTGTTCAAAATCAGATCCATTTGGATTACATTTGAAGATAAGGTGACATTGCACTGCAAGACTGCCTAGAAACATAAGTGGCCTTAAAAGATAAACTTTATTGAAGCAAAATATGTTAAATTTGACTTTGGTAGCTAGCAAGCATGACAGTCCTCACCTGCTCAGTACTGATGCGGTGGCTTATTCTTAACGGCTTGAAAAAGCTGGAGAATCCAGCATTCGGACTGTGAATAACTGCTTGTGAATCTAACTGCTAAAGATAACATTTCCTTTTTCCTATCTACTGTCTTATTGCAAAGGATGTATTTTCTGCTACGTGAATTATTAATTTCTGTTGCTACAATGCCAGCAGCTATGCACTCTATATATGACCATGAATTTGTGTGTTCATGTTTTGTGTTCTACTCGCACGCCACGATGTTTTCACCTCTCACCTAAATGTTCTTCCTTATTTGGAGAAAATAATGTACATTAAAGAAGATATCTATGGAGAAAATTCCCTGCTAAACCCCAAGGAGGAAGGCTTGAGAGGGAATGAGAAATGTGGCTTTAAGTGAATGGGTTCATCTGACGTTTTTACGTGACTGAAAAATGGAAGCTGGATCCCTGTGGGTTTCCAGTCACTCTCACTTCTCCTTTCTCTCAAATCCAGCTGTTTCCTTTTAAACATAGGCTTTCTGAGGCTCACTGAAACCAAGCAGTATTCTTACAACATGCAGTCAATCTGTTTTCATGTCTTCTGACTTAGAAATATAGCCCTATTTACAGTGCCTTTTAATAAAAATCAGTTCTTTCCTGAAGCAATCCTTTTTCCTCTTATTACCACATTCTAACACACATAAGCTTTTGTACCAGACGCTTTAGAAACCCTATCAATGACCTATCTATGCATCTTGTGTGCAACACAGAAATGAAACCCAAGTAAAACTCTGCCAAGGTCACAGATGTTCCGGTCACCCCTGTTTCTCTGTACCTGCTGGCAATAGGCAGTCCAGGTTTTGCAGAAGGATGTGTGTCTATATGTATTGAGCTTGCTTTGGAGTGATGGATCATTTGGTAGGACAGAGTGTGAAGCACAAACTCTGATGAGGAGCTAGAAGGGTCCCGAGACAGACTATCAGGACTGAAGATAGGAAAATTTTCCTTTTTATTGGACAGTTTAGATCTCCATTTCTAAATGCTGTCAGGTACCTGTGTTACCTAAGGCCAATCTTAGGCAGGATAAATTTATTAGGAATTTATCAAATTGCTACTGATACATTAGCCAGGGTTTGCCCAGCAGTATTTTCTCTATAAACACACTGGCTCCAACAGACAGCAACAGACCCACCATCAGTCTGCATTTCTAGCTCTTGCTCCACCAAGGCTTTTGTAATGAAGCCCTTTGCATTTCCCTGTAAGATCATGTAAGATGAACTCACCCAGTTGCTGAAGCCATGATGCAGCCTCCATCTTCTGCAGGGGTACTACAGCAGCCAGCTGAATCATGATTCATGCCAAAATTGTGTCCCATCTCATGGGCAATGGTAGCAGCAACACCAATGGCATTATCAGAGTGATCCTGTGCAAGGTCAAAGAGGCATATCAGCATTTTACCTGTGCCTGTCCTGAGTCAATGGGGTATGCCACACTTCTCATTACTACAGGTAGAAAACATCTACTGAAGGTATTCCTGCCTATCAGCAGGTAAGCTAGAGGCCTTCATGGGAAATATTTTCTTCCTGAGCTTTAGGAGACATCTATCCTATCCATTCACCGCTGGAAAGAAACTTCATATTTGGTATTAGCATTTACTTACCATGTTTACTCCTCCTGACTGGAAATCAGAGCACATGGCCATCACAGGAGCCAAGCCTACTGTGGTACCTTGGAAGGGCACACCCCTAAAATCAACCCAGAAAAGAAAGACCATGAAATGGCACTGAGGCCCTTGAGAAGGCAAGGCAGAGAAACACATCCTTCAGTCCACAGCTTCATACATATACACAGTGTGAGGTGAATACATTTTCTTCAGTAGCATCTTCAAGTATAGGACATTATAGCAGAGCTACAGAGCCTTAAGACCTATTTTTCTTGGACTACAACTTTGGTTTATGGGACAAGCAGCCAATCCTATTTTTTGTAATGGTCTGGTGCCAAAAAGTGCTCCTGCTGAGCTTTGCAAGAAGCGCAGAAAAGACTATTTCTGGATCCTTAACTGGGAACTGTTTGTGAATACTTAATTTACCATAAGCCCGATAGTTGTCAGCTTGGGATTCAGGGACTTGACAGAGTACTAGGCAACATCTCTGAGGTGCTGCCATGCTTGGCTCCTACTTGGCGAGTCAGAATTCTGCATTATCCCTGCCATCATGTCTGAAATGGAAGCCCTGGAAATTGCGCTCAGGACATGACTAGGTGAAGAAGAAACACAGTAATGTTAAAGGGAAAAAAAACAACCAACAAGCAAAAACCAGCCAAACAAAACAAGGGAAACTGCATTTCAGTTCTGCAGGTTTCTCCTTACTCGCCACTATTTACTGGTGGAGGAATTACCATGGAAGAGGTAAGGAGATCTTCCAATGACATCTGCATTGCTGGTCATAGCTACTGGCCCTAATGGGATCAGCAGGGTGAGCTGCAGGTTATCAGCTATTTCCCAGCACCATGTCACCTGTGCCTCAGTGGGCTGAGTTAGGAATGAATTACTTCCACAAAGGGTTTAGTACCCCTTTACAGCTCTTGTTTACGGTTCAGTTTTCCTTGAAGATCTACATGTAGCTGTGACAGATCATGTGCAGCTGCTTGTGATACACACACACAATAAGGCTGATGCACTTTGATGCATGTGTATGGAGACTGCTGCATAGCCTGGGACCTCCACTTTTCCTAGCATGGTTGTGCTCTGGGTGCCAGAGCTTTATACAGGCTGAGCAGTGTCTATGTAAATTTGCCACTCTGAATCTTAGAGTGATATAATCTCACATACTGATTTCCCACCCACCCAAACCACTTGTCAAAAGCAGTTTATTTGAGGAGAAATAAACTTACGTGATGAGTTGGGCATTATCGTGTTTTCTGTGCACCCGCTCCTTGCTACTCCAGGCCAGAAAAGACTTCAAGGTGGAGTAGGGATTCTCACTTACATCACATTTATTCCAATTACTCCAGATCTCCAGCCCCACCAAGGCAATCCGGATATTCAGGGATCTGTAAAACTAAGATACAGGAAGGAAAAGAGATGACAAAATGAGCACCACTGATTTATTTTACCAGGTTTAAGTATTGAGTATGAACCCTGCTAACTGTTACTACAGATACACATGTCCAGAGAAGATGCTCCCTCTGGCAATGCATTGCAATGCTGTGATGGAGCTCTGCAGAAAGAAATGTGCACCACTCACAAACCTAAACTTGATTGAACCAGAGACGCCGAACTTTCATTTTTAAATGAATGACAAGAAGAGAAACGAAGACTGGAGCCTCACATCATGTTTATCTTTAGATATGTCAAAATTCCTGAAAAGGGGAAGGAAATGATCTGTTGCCCGTGTCAAGTACTAACAGACAAGTTTTCACAGGCAGCATGGTGGAAGGAGTTTACGGGGAGAAGGTGAGTGTGAAGGGAGTGGAACCAAAAAGTAGCACTGGGTACCACTGCAAGGATGACCTCTGGAGGCTCCTTCCAGCTCTAGTTGCCAAGATTTCTAGTTGCCAAATTGCCAAGACAATTTGAAATGAATACCTTAGTCCCTTGTCAAAAAGCATTATTTAGGTAACACAGTTAATACAGAGATGTATTAACGCTTATGATGGCTCCAAGGTAAGGAATAGAGATTCCCCCAGCCCGTCCCTGATGTCCAATAACAGAATTGTTTGGCAGATGCTCTTCACTCCCCAGGTCACTGGGGAAAACCGCTGAAGCATTATTCTCACTCACAGTAAGGCAGTTTTCCTGTCACATTTTTCACAATTCAAGATTTGTGCTTTGTTTTCCTCATTTCACGCACACCCAATCTCACCTTATCTACGTAATTAGCAGCCTCCACTAATTTAAGCCTTGTTGCTTCAACGCTGAACTGATGCTTCTGAAACTGAACAAAATGAACATGTTAAGCAGCACAAAGGCAAGTAGAAGAGCAGAAATGTGTTAAAACAAGTCACATTACTCTGGGAATAAGAAGGTAACTGTGAAGGGAAGCCCACAAGCTTTCCTCACTGTATATCTGACTATAGGCCCACCCGTACACGTATATTCAGAATTCATCCCTAGCATCCCACTGCAGCGATGTTACTCAAGCATTGGTAGTAACTCAGTGGAGCAACCCAAACTTATCAGAGCCACTAGAGCCAGGGGCTGACAAAGAACTGACAAATGTGCCAGGTGAAATATATGGTAACATGACTTCATGTCTGAGGTCAAAGCTGCTGTAGCACTCATCACATCTCACCTTACCTTGTCGTGGTTTGAGCCCAGCCGGTAACTCAGAACCACACAGCCGCTCGCTCACTCCCCCCCCCCTTCTTCCTCCCCCCGCTCCCGGAGGGATGGGGAGGAGAATGGGAAGAATGTAACTCCCACGGGTTGAGATAAGAGCAGTCCCGCAACTAAGGTATAACACAAAACCACTACTGCTACCACCAATGATAATAACGATTAGTGAAATAACAAGGGGAGAGGATACAATTGCTCACCACCCGCCGACCGATACCCAGCCCGACCCGAGCAGTGATCTGGGCCTTCCGGGTAACTCCCCCCGGTTTATATACTGGGCATGACGTGCTGTGGTATGGAATACCCCTTTGGCTAGTTTGGGTCAGGTGTCCTGTCTCTGCTTCCTCCCGGCTTCCCCTCCTCCCTGGCAAAGCATGAGACTGAGAAAGTCCTTGGTTGGAATAAACATTACTTAGCAACAACTAAAAACATCGGTGTTATCAGCGTTGTTCCCAGGCTGAAAGTTAAAAAACACAGCACTGCACCAGCTACTAAGCAGGAGAAAAATGACTGCTATAGCTGAACCCAGGACACATACAATCAATGGGGATGCATCATCAAATGAATTTGCCCATTTAAACCACCTGGCAATTAACAAGTTAATTTTAACAAATTGTTTGATTTAAGGAATTAAAGGTGCAAAATGTTTAGATTTTTGTTTAACGAACAACAAAACCTGGGACTTTTCTTCTAGCCAGACAGACAGTAAAGCAAGGGCAGTTAATGACAACACTGCGAGGGTGTCTACCCCAGCTTGTCTAATCAAATGAACAACATATGGCAGCTCCCGGGTATAATGTGTTTTCTCAGAGTTTCCCTGGTATCCTGCTACCTAATAGAGAAAACAAAATGGGTTCTGCCTTTGGTTTTGTTCCAAATTAATTGTAGCCCAGAGCACTATGCGGAGTTTCAAGTTGTAAATTATGAATAGGACCAGCCTAACTCCTGTCTGTGTTGGAGATTAAATGATCAGCAAAACACTGCACAGTTTGCACTGTCAGTAAGTATGTCTGGCGTGCTGTCCAAGCTGGGGAGGGAGGAGGGATTGCTAACTTCACTGGGTCTCTTCCAGCCCTATGCTATGATCTGGAGCCTTAAAAATGTCTATTTATATATCTGTTACCAGCTCAGGGCAGAGGATAATCACGGTTATCTTCTCTAGAGATTAAGTCTACTGCAGAGTTAGAAGCATGTTGTTCTGGAAACCCTCAAGTCACCCTAGGCTGAAGGCAGTCTCTCCCATCAAAAACTAAGGCCAACCACTGGTACCTTGGGAGGCCAGAACTGACTTCCAACCCTCATCCTTCATCCAAATCACAACCCGCATCTCTACCCTGACCAACAGTGGCTGGCAGTGGTGGCAGAGGGGTCATGGCTGCTAGGACTAAAGTGATGAAGACACAGCTCTCCCTGTCTGCTGGTGGGGGTACGACCATTGAGATGGCAAGAGGAAACTTGTTGAGCTCCAGCTTCCTTCCCCACCTCAGGAGATGCTGCAGGTGGGATGCTCGCTCTGAGCCCAGTGCTCATTTGGTATAAACATGATCCCATTTCTTACCTCTGCATAATCAGCCACGAGCAGAAGCTCCACATACTTCGTAGCCTGCAGAGTCTCCCGTTTCACCTATAGCAGCAGTAACACAGGTTATTTCTCCAATATCCCCCAAGAAACTCTTCACAAAATATATGTACAGGTCATTTTTCCCATTTTTCACTGGCCATTCACCCTGCCCCATCACACACAGGGACGTCCAGATGTGAGTGACTTATAGCAACCAAGTATCACAAGTCAGTTCAGCTACAGGCCTGTCCTCAGCCCTGCTCACCCTCTGGCGTGGTGGTTTCATCCCAGTTGTGAAGTCCCTGAGCCAGTCTTTGGCTGTGTCTCCAGTGCCCTCATAGCCACAGGCTCCTCTCTGCAACCTCAGGTCATCCAACCTGTAAATCAAGTGCTGGTTTGGGCTGTCAGGAGCTGGCTCTAAGATGTAGCTGGAGTTGCTGCTCAGTACAATAAGTCCTCTGTTGAAATGGGAAGCAATAAGAGGGAAAGTTAATTACTATCACAGCAACTGCTGCTGAGTCCCCGTCTGACCCTGGCAAGGCACTTATCCTTAACAGGCCATTAGGTTAATTAATAAAAAGGATGGGAATATTTTGAGTTCAGAGGGGAGAATCCCTGAGCTCCCATATATTAGCATCTATTCAGTGGGCCTCAGATATTCAGTTGAGGGGCTTTTGGAGATGTGCTGTAACAGTGCTAACCTAAGAAGCACTTATTTCTTTAAAGTACAACCTTTTCTTGGGGGGCAGTGAAAACTTTACAACCAATTGCTGAAACTTGCCTTTACCAGAATTGACTGAAAAATGTGAAGACTTTGTTTGTCAACAGAAAACAAAAACATAGTTCTTTCTGTGACTTGCACATAGCCATATGGTTCTGGTTTTATCAATGAGCACGTTACAGCCAGGAGAGCTGGAAATCTGAGTTTGATGCCCACTAGATGCATGGCTTGATGGGCAGCACGCCTCCCTATGAAGGCTCGGGTGAAAACAGCTATGTGTGTGCAGCTCCCATGCCTTCCTAGCAATCAGAAAAGGATGCCAAGGAGCTGCCAGCACACGCTGACAGCATAGGGATGCAGGAACCCAACTGCATGAGCACACTGAGACATCTCTGTTCTCCCACACAGATGGAAGGCAGAGCCTAGGAAAAGGCAGTCTGATAGAAGCAAGGCACACCTGTGACTACTTTTGCTTTTGGATTACTTATTGGAAGCCACAGGTGGCTGCACTGTCTTGTTTATCTCACTAGGCTCTTTGGCCTGTGCTACAGTCACTTAAGATGTCTCAGGTTTGCTTTGGCACAGGCTGTTTCCTGGCTGGAGCTGGTCCCATCAGCACAGCTTCCAATCAGTGCTCGACAGCAGATGACCACTAATATCAATAAAGCCCATGTGGTATTTGAAAACAAACTCCGAGCTGGTGTAAATGAATGCAGCTCCGTGGTTACAATGAGCTGTTTCACTTACTCCTGCTGAGGATACAGACCATTTTTTCCTGCCAAAGACTCCATTACTACCAAAGCGAAGGTTTTAAATGCAGGACACACACAACCCCAGCACCACCCAGGGGGAGAGCAGAGAGCAAGTCTCACGACTGAGGAAGAAGTTCAGACTTGAAGACTTTGCCCCAAAGTGCACACAAAAACTTCTTGTTGTGAGAGAATGGGAGAAGGAGCTGGTTTCTGCATTAGCGTAGAGTATTGGGGGGGTATTGGGCTCTGATGTGGTTAGTCCTGTCTCTGTAACAGATGCAGCACTGAGTCACTAACAAGAGTCTTTTGCTCCAGAGGACTCTTGAGTTAAACTCACTCATTGAATGAGTCCGTGTTGCCAGCACAAAGCGGGAAGGAGTCTAGGAGCTGGCTAGATGGTTCCTAATGATACCCAAACTTCTGCATTTCCCCTGACATGCTTTCTTTTATGCCCAGAACTCTTGGCTGAGTGGCATTTGAGAACAGGTCTATCTGCCCCGAAAGATGAGGAGCTGAGTAGAAGCATTCCCACAGCTCCGGCATCACCAGGCACTTACCGCAGCCCTCGGCATGTGCTGAGTGTGACGCTGGAGCGCTCCCAGCCCCTCACAACCCCATGGTAAAAGCAGTGGTCCTGGAAAGCAGAAAGGAACAGGGTTGGAAATGCAGTTTCAGGATGGACACACACTATACTTGGGCAGAGTCCCACACGAGTACCGCCCATACTCCAGCAATTGTTCTCTTTGTACTGCATTTGGCAGTTGACTATCAGAGCGAAATCTCTGTGAGTCTGCATTGAAAACTGGCCTTTTGGCTGCCGTGCATGGCCCATGCAAGTGCATCAAACAGCTCCTTGTTGCCAGTAAAAATTGAGAGCTTTTAATCCCCAAGGAAGCAACTCAGATAGCTGCAGCATTAAGGCTGATGCAAGGCTTTCTGCCTGTAATAGGAGCTTCCTATCAATGGCAGCTGGCCCTAGGTCAGGCCCCAGAGGATGTGCCTTCAGCCGCAGAGAGGGTGACACTACAGGCAGTGGGGAAGTCCATGTCTGGGGGCTCCTGGCAAGACAAAGGCAGCCTCTGGCAGGGACAAGGAGGCTTTGGGGCAGAAACACCAACATATTCATCACATCCTTTCCCCTCACCCCGGGGCAGCATTAGTAAAGATGATCTCATGGGGGTTTTATCTCTTATTTTTGCATCGCAACCAATGCACATCTTTGTGCCACTGCAGTGGAGAGTCAGTCGAGGCCTGCGTGAGATCAGTAATTTATGGGTTTTATACTGAACAGGAGCCAGCTTACACAGGCTGGTTTTCCCAAAGGCTGGGAACGTCCCCAGTGTGGAGTACCCAATGGCAAAACTAAAAGCAAGAGGGTGAGCATCAGGAGAAACAAACAATTTCCCAGCATCCAGAGAAAGGGGAGCAATGCTGGCAGCTGACCTGGCCTCTCATACGGAATGCTTTCTTGCTGGAACTCCCCAGGTCAGAAAGCCCTCTCCTTCAGCCTAAAGCTGCAGGGACTTGTGGCCTTAAAGAAAGGCTCTGGAGAAAGCAGCTCACCCACTTCTCTGGGGCTGCTGCATGGCACAGGAGGGAAAGCACTTGCTGCACTCACCGTGTGGGTCAGAGAGATGGTCTGGGCTTCTCCAGTCTTGCTGTAATGAGTCTCAGTGTAGTCTGGTGCAAAGAGGTTTCTGAAGACACAGCAGAGCGGGTTAAAGACAAGACAGGTACCTTTCTTTAAATGCTTCCCAGGTGTGCTAGAAAATTGGCTAGATCCAGCTCTTTCTGAAGTCAGTATAAACATTTCTGTTGCTGTGAACCACCGCTGTGGACCTGGGGCAGTGGTTATTTGCTACCTGTAGCATGAAACCAAGTGCAAAACACGGGGAGCAGTTGGGAGATTGGTATCTGTGGGACACCAGCTGTGCTGTATCTCTGCACTCTGCTCTGGACCAGCACTTTCTGCCTGTGAGGCACTTGTTAGCACTGTCCCCAGGGAGGCAGCAGCTAATCGCTTCCTGGTGGCACAGGAGCCGTCTGAGCTGCGGCAGGACCGATGCCGCAGGCTGCGCTTCGCAGTGCAGAGTGATGTGATGGCAGAGGGTCAGAAGGTGGAAGCATAGCTGACCTCGCCACATCCATCTATCTTCTGCCCTGGCAGGACCTGAGCACTTCTCATGGAGCACATCCACTTCTGAAAGGGTGCAGTACACATCTTCCTAAGCGCTATTTCAAGCCATTTATTAAATTAAATTAAAAAGCAGAAACCAGCATCATCATTGTCCCCTAATGGATACAAGTCTCTGTGTAGAATTTCCTTTACTACTGCCAAGTTATGCCCCAGATACACTGGGATTAGATTCAAAGCACAAAGTCCAGCGTAGCAAGCATAGCACAGGCCAGTTCAGGACACATCTGGGCACTGGTGTGAGTTCTCAGCTCAAACCCAGACTCTCTCCATAGTCCAAATCTGAGTACAATAAAAGAACAATCTGCATTTGCATTTCAACTTCTGCCCAGAAGCCGATTCACATCTTTGTCCTAGGAAAATGCTGATTCCCCAATTTGAATTTGTTCGTGTCAACCTCATATAGACAATATTCTCCCTGTCTTCAGCCCAGGATCAGACCAAAAGTCTATAAAAGGAGCTCCTGTGCACTGAATAGTAAGCGGTTTGATTCTGTTCCAGAGGAAACAGCCTTCCCCTTCTTTTTACACATCTGCATTTGCTAAACAGTGATCTAAAAAAGTACAGCGAGTCAAAATCTGGGCCAAACCAAGAAGGTCATATCCTGTGTCCATCTCAGCAGCCATAAAATGTAGGTTTAAAGCAGTTTTTTTAAAACAATGGCTTCACTCCAAAAGTTTGGAGAAGGATCACAGAACATGCCCCATCTATCAAATACTTCTGCAGCAACCCCGCAGTGCTACCAGGCCACTGAAGTGACACTTGCCATGCCACAAGGATACTACATGAATCCAGGGCAGTCCCTCTGTATCCCTGTTCAAAGCATTTCATGCACCACATTTATGAACTATGGCCTGCAAGAAAACAAATGTTTTCTTCTTTTCTTTGCTTGATTTCTTTAGGCTGGATGGAGAAAGCTGTATCAGAAGCAAACCCAAATGTTTTTCCATCTGCCTTGGGTTTTGGTGTGTGGCAGTCAGGTCTAATCTACCCTGAAAGCCTTTCTGTTTAAATAAGGGATTGGGTGCTTGTGGTATCAAATTAAATTAGGCCAGAGCAACAGGAAATCCAACCTTTTATCAGTGTTTGAAAGTGCCCTCCCCATCCAGCATCTAAAGACTCGGACACCTGAACAAGTATGATGGCTTAGTGTCAGACAAAACTGTGTGCCACTGTTGCATTTGATAGCATTTGATGTCGGGAATGCAACAGCTTTTATCTCCACTTTCAAAGTTCACTGTCGCCAGGAAAGCTCATTTTGTTTCTTTCTGATGTGTTAATTCTCATCACTGGATCCTGTCAGTGATCAGAAGGAGAGATTGCTGCGTTCAGCTATCTCAGGTCTGTAAACTGAAGATAAGCACAAAAGCACCATCCCACAGAAAGTAACTCCCTTCATCTCCCTGACTGCAGTAGCTTGCTCAGCATGAGGCTGCAAGAAACAAATGTTTAATCAACAGATTGCATTAACTCACAGGAAATTGCCTTGAGCAATGTGCTCTGGCAGGTATCTGGTCTGTGTAAGACTGTCATCTCAAGAGTAGACAGTAAGCCAGTGTTCATCTGCCCAGTGCTACTAAAGCCAGAATTAGACACCAGCCCATGGATTTCCAGTAGCTGAGGCTCGCACAGCTTATTTGCTTCATTCCCAAACAAGCACGCTTATGTTTTCTTCCCACTCCTTTATTCTTGGAAAGCATTCACTATGAATAGCTATTTTATCTCTCCTCCAGCATCGACCATGAAACTCCTCAGTGCTATGACTCCTCCCCAGGCCCATGGTGCTGCCGTCCAGCCCCAGTGTTGAGCTGGGCCATACTGAGCACCAGAGCCCAGCACATCAGGTTTCAGGGCACAGGATGATGCCACACAACACTCGCTGTGTGCACATCTCTTTCTACCTGCAGCCTGAGGCTCTAGCACCTTCTAGGGTGGCTTAAGGGGCTGAAAGATCTGCCTGCATTTCTAAGGTTACTTATGCAGCTGCTGAATGGAAAGCATCTGGCTGAGCAGTGCCATGTTACAACTTTCAAGCCTCTCTCTACTAGTTCATTCCTATACTGCAGGCTCCATATAAAAAGTCCAGCTGCTTATTCTGAGCTTGAAACAGTCCTGTTTTGAAGACCTTACCCTGCCTTAACGCAGGAGAGCCTGGGGACTCTTGCAGCACTAAGAAGGGCTCTCACACTGCATTGCACGGTGTGCGGTGAGCAGGTCAGTGAGGAAAGAGGAAAACCAACAGAACATCTTGTTCTTGCAACACTCTTGGGGTGCTATCTCACTTTGAGCCTCTGAAAGTTCATTCTCAGCCCCACTCTCTTCCTCAGCTAGCATCAAGCTTTCCACCAGGCTGTAAATAAAAAGAAAAGAAGCCGCCTTTCCATCTCAGAGTACATCAGAGTTATCAGCCAGTCTTGTCACTCTTAGAAAAAAACTGGAGAAATTAATAAGACACACATACCCCAAAACCTCATCTATCATCGTTTCAGGACAGCACCACTGCCAGGCTGAACAGCTGATTCCAGGGGAGCTCAGCCCTGCAAAGCACCGAGAGACCTGCTTCACTGCTCCAGAAGGGCACAGAGCTCACCTCCTTGCTGGAAAAAGCAGTACCATTTGATCCTTTCTTTGTTACATTACACATCTCAGTGACTACCCCTCCAGCAGCTCAAGATGAAGCTGCAAAAGCCTAGATGCAAAATAGCATCACTTAAAGGCTTCTGAGATCCAGTCAGGCAGCTGGCAGATTGCTAGCACACATCATCTTCCTAAAAGGCAGCATGCAGTCCCTCATTAGAGGAGTTATCAGCATGAAGAATTGATGAAGTAAGGGGAAAAGCTGGTTTTGGATGGGAGCACTCTCCTTTGCTAAGCCTCAGTCCCAGCTGCAGCCACGTGGGGCTGTTTGAGGCCAGGGTAAGCTACACATGAGCTCTCAGGATGTTCTAGAGAGGCCCTCACACCTTTCCAACAGTGACCGGCTTTCGGCAAGATCAGTCGTTCCCCAAGATCCAGTTCAGGGTGGACTAGCCTGCTCTTGGCAGGATTTGTTCCCCAGAAAGCCTTGGGAGCTGGGTTAAATACAAGCAAGGAAGCCAAGCGAAGGAAGAGTGGCTCGGTGCCATAATGTACAGATGGCTTGAGACTGTTTCTGCTGTTGACTGACGTGGAGTGATCTTGGTCCTGCTCCAGCCTGTCAATGATATCATTGTTTGAAACCAAACCCTTCTCTCCATGCCGCTGTGTTGCTGCCTGGAAGGGCCCTGCCGTGCAGACCTGACATTACAGGGCAGCGTGGCTCTGTTTTGCCACATTGAGATGCCATGCCAGGGAGGTCACATACTTCACACACAAACTGATGGTATTCATTGGGAGAAGCAGGCTGAGGGCATGAGGCAAAACCAAGCTTTCTTCATGGGCAGCTACCCCTGTGGCACTTGTCATCAGGCAGAGAAGCAGCTGGGGGGAGAAGGGCTGCACAGCACACCAACACACTCCCAAAGCCAGCAGAAAGCTGGGGCCTTCCTCACACAACCATGTTCATTGGAGGGAGTTCACACTTCCCAGCTGCTCTGCGGAAACTCACCCCTATTTTCTGATAAATGGGAGCAGTTTTCTCTTGCCTGCGAAACATCACTTGTTAGCACAAGCCTAAGAGGAGCTTAGCCCTCCATCGCAGGGGACTGCCATGAACGTGCTCAGCTCCACCAGCTGGAGGTCACCCACGGGCACCAAGAGGGCCCTGGTGGCATACTGGAGCTCTTGCTAACTGGAGCAAGAAGGACTTCTTATAATTCAGTCCCATTAGCAACTTTGTCTGGGTTCATTATACAGAGGGGCTTGAATGCACAGACAGCCGCCGATTTAAACACACCCAGGAGTATCTAGGAGACAGACATATTTTTTGTTTCCTCCCCAAAACCAAAAGCCAAACAGCCCATGAAGCTCTCATGAGAAATATTGACTCTCTGTTTTTCAGTTGTGGGACCAAGAAAAGGGAAGGCTGCAATCTCTTACATCTCTTTCCCTGTCCCTTTCCTCAAATCACAGTAAATCTGTCCAGCCAGGCTGCCAGCATCTGGGGGTGGAGGGAATTGATTCTCCCAAGAAAGCTTAGATATCAGATTTCCATCTACAATTTGTGGTCCCACTCCATTGCCTCTCAACAGGAACCAAGTAGGGTAAGAAGGAGAGTTTGACCCCTTACCTCCCAGTCACTTAAGTGTTCCCTAAAGTCAGAATTTATTGTCAAAACCTGTAGTAACCCCATATGAACACCAACATATGACCCATGACAACACAAGCAAGCAGGCCTTTCTGTATCCACCACTAGCGGCAGGTCAGAGATTTCACCTGTCTGGAATCCTCCAGCCAAAACCTGGCACTTTATACAATCAATGAAATCCAGATTTTTTTTTCTTGGAGTTTCAACCAGACAAAGCCTGGAGCTCTTACGCTCCTTTCCTCAAGTGTCTTTCCTGACATAACTGAGAACATGTTTATTGTGTGAACAGCAGCAGTTTGGAAGGAAAAATTAGCTTCCCAGCTATTGAGATGGAGCTAAACTAGCCATTTATAAAGCCTAGGAAAATACCACAGGCTAAAGACTCTCCATCCCCTTCTGCCATCCACATCACCCTTGATATTCACTGTGTAAATCAGAACCCAAGCAAAATTTGTCACATAGCCCCTTGGCTTACCAATGGGAACCACAAAAAGTTGCCTGGACAGGAAAAGGGAAATAAAATAAATGGGAAACTGGCTGATAATGAGTCAGTGCACAAAAGATTTGAAGGGCTCCATTTCCTCATCTCTTCCTCTCTGCCCCTCACAGAGAAATCACTGAATATCCCAAGGGAATCAGGAGGCTGAAAAGCAGCTATGGCTTTCCAGGTCCCAACCCTATTTTTCTGATGATTCCAAGAGACAGTAGAGCAAGATGAAATTCAATTTCCCTCCTTTACATAACCCTTACCCTCTCCCCATGCAGGAAGCCCATTAGACACTGATGATGTATAGCCCATCAGTGGAATAATCTCATATATCCTTCCTGCTCTGAGGCAGGCAGCAGCCTCCCCTTCTGCTCATTCAGTTGGTAGAAGAGGCCCTGGAAATGAGCAAAAGCAGGAAACAGTGAAATACAAATGACATACAGATCTCTTATCACTGAGAGCATCGAGCGGGGCTGGAACACTCATTGCCTACCCAGGTGGGGCCAAATGACATCGGAAAAGATACTGCTCCCTGTCAGCTCCAGTTGCCTAAAAAAGGCTGGATTGCTCCGGAAGTCAGACCAAATGATGACCTTTGGACTTTCTCTGCAGCGTCCTCAGCCATCTCCACTGCACATCTCCACTGGGGCTCTGTCACCAAGTGCCCCACACCATAATGGCTGCTGTGGGCAGGCAGCAGGCAAAACACATAGGTAAAACACACATTTGTGCCCCATGCTGCCCACGGGATTCACTGCAGGCAGGGACATCCCTTGGAGAAGCCTCCACTACCTCGTGCAGCTGAGAGCACCTTTCCCAAGCCTGCTGTCCCCATGAGACACACAAAGAGAAAGAGGAAGAGGAAAGGGAGGAAAGTCTTGGTGATACTCAGGTGACAAGACAAATTCCACACAGGTTTCTGCTGTGCAAATATGAGCTCTCCTCTTCAGCAGAAAGAGAAGGCTCACACCAGGCAGTGCTGCCACATGCATGCAGTGTCTCAGCACCCCCTCCCTGCTTGGATGAAAGCTGCTTTTTATTAACAAATGTCTTTTTAAAAAAGTCACTTTTCATCCAAGGTTTGCAACTCAGATTCTTCCGTTCCTAAGCCCCAGCCAAATTTAAAGCTGCTTTATAGGCATCTCTCCATATATTTGTTGTTTGTGCAGCTTTGAGCTTTCCAATCCCACAGCTGCAGGACATGTACTTGAGTCACTTGAAACAAGCCTGAGTTGTTTTGGGGATATACTTTTGTTATTATTCAGAAATGTTAACTAATGTTGTGAACTCTGCTTGGAACTACAGTGTGGTTCCACCGTCTTATCAAGCTCCTGAACAGGAAATAATGCAATATTACGTTAGTTGCTAATGCAATAATTGTGTTTGTAGATGTATGAAGCCCAAACTCAGAAGTGCGCTGAGCTCATTACAAAATAGAGAGATGTGCACAGTCCTGAGGAAAGATATTCAATAATTTCTGTGTTTTGCCTCTGTGGAAGAACACAATGTCCTTTTCACATGGAATATGAAATCACAGGCTTGGCATGAACATTTCTTCCACATACTGAAAACTGCACGTTTCTTTCAAAGCTAGTGCATCCCTACCGAAGCCATACAGATTGTGACTATTCCCCTAGCTCTCAAAGCAAGCTCATACTCTCAGCAGCTTTGCCTCTCCATAAGGAGAGTGGTGAACATGTAATGAGGCTGCCTAATCCACTGAGAATATAATTTACAACAGTGTCACTAGCTTGGAGTATCTCTTTTCTAGCTTTGGGAACCATTGGTTAAATAATATCCCCACCAGACCTGATTAATGCCAATCATTTCATGCTTTCTTTAGTGGTGGGAGTCTGGGATGTGGATATAAAACAGGACCCAGGCTGGTGTGTTCACACCCCTGTGCTGAGTCAGGAGACAGAAAGGGAGCAGAGCACCAACCTCAGCAGCAAAGCTGGTTTCCAGAAGCTCCTCTAAACTGGATCAATGAAATGACCCAGAACTCTGGGACTTCATTTAAAAATCCCCAAGAACCTTCCTTAAAGTTGCAGTTCTGTTATACTCACTTTCACATCAACTCAAAACCAGGAGCAGCCAGGGTTCAGGCAGCTTTGAAGGGACACTTCCCACTTGGGGATTTCACCTTCTCTCCCCCAGTCCGGGTGCCCAACAAACCCTTCAGAGAAGCAGCCTCTGATGCTGTAAATATTCAGCACCCCAAACCTCAGCTAGAACCTCGGGCTCCCCAGTAAGACAAGCAATAGCAGTGATGAGCTGGGTGCTGTGGAGCAACCCCAGGCTGGAAACCCAAGGAGCCAGGCTGGACCCTGCCTTGCTGCATGCTTTGACAAGGAGAAGTGGTTTACCTCTACTTAGAAGTGCTCTATGGATGATGATAATGACAGCATCCACAGGGCTCTCAGGGACTTCATGTGTTTGTTTGCTTCATCACTTCTCTTTCGAGTGTCTCTAAACTACTTCTGCACCTTCACAAGTCTCTGAAAAGTGGCAGCTCTCCAGAGCCTCTCATTTAATCCAGTTCAGACTTGCATATGAGGATTGTACCATCACCTTTCTTGAACAAGGGCTTGAGGCCTGGCAAGCCTCCCATGTGAAGCACTGCTGCCTATGAATCACTTGCATTTTCCACAGAAAATAAGAACAAAAAACCTCCAAGCCACTTGTTGTATTTCATCAGCCCCAGTAATGCGATTCATCCTGCTATGGAAGCGTGTGTGTATACATCCCAATGAATGAAAACACATTTCAGGAAATGAACACAATAGAAAGCTTCTATTATTATGATTCTGTTTACTAACACCAGCAATGAGTTTGTGTGCACTGCAAGTAGCACAGCACTGCTCCCGCAAGGCACCTGGGGTTACATCAGCATGCTTGGAGCACAAATGGGTTAATTCAGCTGGAATCCTTGCCCGTGCCAGAGACAAATTCACCTTTGCACAGTAATTGCAGAACACTGGCAGCCCTTCCTCCCCCCTGGAAGGACACCCCCAGCAGCATTACCAGTTATGTTGCTTCCAGGTTCAGTTCAGAACTGACCACTGTTGTCAGCAACAGCTATTTTTCCTGCACTAAAAGCACGGAGTTAGCAGTGCTCATGGTACCTGGTCTCTTCTCTGTTTTCCCAGCTGAGAGATGCCAAAACACACAGAATTTATGGCTGTTTCTGTTTAGCTTTACACAGGTGCACAACTGCCTGGGAAACTCAACCAGCTTTTGCAGCAGTAAAACTCTCAGTAGCTTATATGGCCTATCACAGAAAACACCTCATAGGATGCGCTCGCCTTTCACCAGCCATCAGATTTCAGTCTTTACTGCAGGCAATGCCAAGAAAAGTCTGGTTTTCCTCCAAAACACCCTGAATATCATTTCGGTTTATGCATCGCCATCAGAACTAATAAGTGAGGTGTCATAAGATGTCTTTCAGGAGGAAAGCTGAGCCCCCGAGCTCTGTGGTTGGGATGTCCATACAATACATTTAAAATATAACCGGCGGCATTATTCCAAGGTTATTATTCTTACTGATTCTAGTAGACAAACATCTCCAGACTCATTTAAAAATAAATGAAACACCAACAGTGCAAGTGGACTGCTTAGCAAGACAAGCTTCTTGCAGTTAAATTTCCAGCTGCTGTTCCACCACTGGAAACTAATATACTTACAAGGCAGAGAGCCTCTGGAGCAGCCTCCAGACCAGAATTCTTCTATGTACCTTAATCTCCTGCAGCTTCAGCTGAATTCAATATACATCACACCCTATGATAGCACACAGCATTACTGTATTGTGCCTGAGAGGAGGTTGCATTTCAGTTAATGCAAAAGCATTTTTTTCAATCTAATTTAGTATGAATGGCACTAATGGAATTGAAACTGTCAGGTCATTTCTTCTAGGAAACAGGGTAGGACCTCTTTGGATCACAGCAAATGAAATCCTCATTAGACACACTGTCTCTAAAGCATCAAGCCATTTAGTAAATAGTGTACTTCATATTGGCAACATTTTCTAGTTAATGTAGTAAGAATTATGATGCAAAAATAAGTTTCCACACTGAGGGTCAGGTCACTGTCTGTTTTTTGCTGACAAAGCTCTGTTACAGTCAGTGCTGCTTGGCTGATTAATGTCAGCAGGGACTCAGACCTGGAATAACCTTGAAATCCACAAAAGGACTTCCTTATCCTGTCTTTATCAAAACCCTGTTGAAGTCAGTGGAGGTTTTCCTGTTGATTCCACTGTAATCCTTATTCATTATTTCAGTGAGACCACAGTGCAAGGCACAAGTGTACTTACCCATTTTTCTCCAGTTCCAAGATGAGCTCCTGGCCTTCTGTCTTTACTGTAACTTCAGCTCTGAATGGATGCTGCATGCAAAGGAGATGGTGCCTGTTAGTCATACATCATCATTATTATGAACACATCCAGAAACACAAACTGTCCTCCTGGAAATTGCAGCTGACCTTAAACCACTCCTTGCCCTCCTCCTACCTTCAGACCTGGAGTGCTAGGGAAGGGAAGGGACAGGCCATGGCGGCTCCCAGCTCCAGGCACACTACTGCATCCCATGGCACAACTGGGAAGCAGTACAGGCACGCTGATGGGATGTCATACCTGAGCTAGTGACCCTGGTGCCTCAGGAGGAATAATGGGCTCAGACCAAGCAATGAGTCCTGGTGCTGGAGCGCTTAGAGGTGCAGCTGGGTGGCAAGGATGCGCTGCATCCTCTTCTCCTGTGCACTGTGCTCAGGACCGCACCACAGAGGTTTACAAATCAAATATAGAAGCTAGTTAACCAAAGCTTCCTTTGATATCATAGCAGAAATAGACATTTTTAGGAGCCTGCTTCAGGACAGGAGGAATCATGCCTCTTCTGGAGGTTTTCATGTAGTTCTTTACTTGCAGAAAATGCCAACAGAAGGCATGCAACAGGGTCCCTTAGATGTCTTTAGGCTCTAGCCATTGTTCAGACAGTATTTCACAGCTGCTTTTCTGTTAGTCCTAGGCTGCCAAGGGACTGGAAACCATGACAGCAACTTTCTAGTGTGTTCAGGCACACAGGCACAGCCATGGTCTGCAATCTGCCTACAGCTCCAGATGAGGACCTAGGACAGCCAGCTGCCCAAGGGCTACTGGTGCTAACAGAAAGGACCCGTTTCTTAGTGCAATGGCAAATGCATACAGTAAAACCAACACTTAAAAACCTCCCAAACATTCAAGCGACTGAAAGTATAGGATATGTTTTCTAGAGGACCAACTAAAAGGGCCTCTGGAGGTCTCCAGTTTTACCTTCCTCAAAGCAGGACCACTAGCTAAGGTCATCTAGGGATTTCTGAGTCTGAGTGCTCATAAAGGAAATGGATGAATAAAATCCCCAGAAAAGAAATAATCCAGACTTCTCTATTCAGCTGAAAGAAAACTGATGAGATTATTAACTCATAATATTTCCTCATTCAGTGTTGGAGGGGATTTTGCAGAACAGATCAACTGAAAGCAAAACAAAGCAAGTCTGACTGAATAGGATGTTCTGAAGAAAGATCTGTCAGCCCAGAGATACACTCATTTGCTATTTCATCAATCTCAAGCTCAGTTACAAACTTTTCATCAGTTCCCTGCTCGTATTCTGGGTTTTATTCATCTTCCCTTCAGTTTCCAGGATATTGCACCAGACCCACGCAGATGATGCAAAACAGGTTAATACATTTAGTGTATACAACAGCAGCTAATTCTAAGGGGCTGAGTTTAGTTCACTGAATCACAGGTGCTCAGTACATGTCAGGGTAGGTCTGTTGTTTTGCTAACTAACACATCAGCAATGGAGGTTGCCTTCCCCATAACTGGGGGGAGTCTGAGGTTCTCCATGATCATAAAAGTCTTCTCACAAAGGTTCTGCAAACATCATTATTACGAAGAACGCCTTCCCTTCTCCTTCAATAATCCCACTACTTCAGAGTCCATCAGTTGCTGTGTAACTGAAACATCCCAGCTGGACATAAGCTTTGCTAACACTGGTTTTAAAGCCAAGAGGAACTTGCCTGAAACAAGCCAAGTATGACCCCTGAGACCCAGCAAATTTGTATAAGGGGAAATGCTGACCAGATGTATTTGTATCACTATCAATAATAGAGAGAACCAAAACTTCCAGGCAGCACTGCAAGGATATTTTTAAGAGAAGTAAGAGCATGAGAGAGTGGTTGTAGCTTCTTTGTTTGTTTTAAACATGACACAATAAAAAGTCTTAGAAACTTTGAGGCCATAAGCCCCAAAATAACACCATTTATAGAGAGATGCCATGATTTTTACTTTAGTATAATGCTGCCACTTTCCCTTTTTCTGTTTCACGATGTAAATAATACCATCTGGATTTTCCTCTTTCATTTGATTATGCAACTTACAACTTCTTGATTGTGGCAATGCAAAGGCTGGGAAAGCTGAACTGTGGTTTGTGATTGTGTTTGAGTCTGGCACAATAGCTGTTGTCTTGGCTACAGACTACTGATACACCACTCCACCCATCCACAGAGGGGAAGCAGTGATCTGTATTGATACAGATAGTGTCTAAGACACAGTTAAATACACCTGAGGTGCTGGTTGACTTTTCTCAGTGAAGCACCCTCATAGCTGGGATTCATCTCTTAAAGCAGATGCTTCCATTTACATGCTCCCTAAATGCCGCTGGTGGCATTGCCTCACTCTTCTTTCACAGCCATACAGATCAAATAGATTTGATCCAGGTTTTAAAGCATAGCACAAAGCAAAGGATTACAACAAGCCTTTGCACAGAGTGAATGCGAGTCACCAGGAGCAGCCCAATGCTCAGTGCCCAGGATGTGCCAGCCAGCTCACCTAGCCTTTCCCGGGATTTGAATCATGGAGTCACAGAATCATAGAACACTAGGTTGGAAAGGACCTCAGGGATCATCCGGTCCAACCTTTCTAGACAAAGCCTGACCCGGACTAGATGCCCCAGCACCCTGCCCAGCTGAATCTTAAAAGCAAAAGTGGGGAATCCACCACTTCCCTAGGGAGGTTATCATCAGTGTTATCATCACCATGTGGAGGGGCTGCAGCAGCTCCCCGTGCCGCAGACGGGCGTTCTGGCTCACCTCCACCGCTCAAAAAAAACCCCAAAATCCCTAAAAAAGCCCCAAACGCACCCTGCGATGTTCTGCGCTCACCGCTACATCGTTCCTCCCCCTTGAAACGCTATTGGGAAAACAGAACGTAAGCCCAGCGCTGGGCGCGACCTACCTTCTCTGTGCCGGGGCTGCGCGGGGCTGCCCAGCGCGGCACCACCACCTCGGGCTGCCGCTCCGCCGCTCCGGCTGGGGAGACACGAGAGGAGCCGCTCAGCACCGCCCGCATCCCGGGGAACACGGGACACGGGGAACGCGGGCGAGGAGACAGCGAAACGGGAGGATCCCCCCCACCAAGCCACCCCCCATTCTCCTTCCTTCTCTCCCTCCCCGGGGGTTCATGCAGCTCGGGGCACTAGGGCAGGGTAGGGGGCAGCCGGCCGGTCCCCCCAAGCCGGGTCCCCACACTCACGGGGCGGCGGCAGCAGCGAGAGGGCGATGCCGCAGAGCAGCCCCCAGCCCCGCATGGCTCCGGGCAGGAGACGCGCTCCGCCGCCACCGCCCCGCCGTATAAAACCGCCCGGCGCGGCTTTCTCCTCCCACCACCGGCCCAAATCCGGCCCTGCAGCCCCCTGCCTGGGGGTGGGTGGGGGTGTCTCCTCCTTTTCTTCCTTCACCCCACCCCGGGGATGCAGCTGGTGCAGTAGCGATGGGGCTGGGCTGTGCCGTGCCCCCGGCACCCCGGGGCAGGGGGAAGCCTGAGCTCCTCCCTGGGGGATCCCTCTGCAAAACCTCCTTTCTTGCCCCCCAGCTCTTTTGCCAGCACGGAAATCTATTGTGCCTCAAAAGCTAGCAAAGAGGGAAGACCCGGTGGAGGGAAGCAGCCAAATCATTGTCAAGAGCATCCTGTAGGAGCTGCGCTATGGCTTGAGTTGTTTATTTGCTATGTTTATGTGTAATCCTGGCAAATCGTTCATAGCTGAACCCATGTCCAGAAGCAACCTAAACCCTTCCAGTCCTGGGAAACACACTGCCCCTGGACAGCTTAGGGGATACAGGGTGGATTTTTAAGGACAGAAGCAAGATGATGTTCAGTGCTTCTCTCTCCTTAAGGCACATGGAGGAGCCAGACCTGGGGAATGGCTTGGGAACATCCACAGCTCCTATTCCCTGTGCTGCTCTTCAGGGATATCCACTCACTCCCATGAGGATCCCAAAGGAACACCCCTGCTTCTCCTGCACCCTTTGGGGCTGAGCCATGGGTTGAAGTCCATGCACCATCCCTTTACTGGTCCTCTGCCCTCCAGTGGAATGAGCACGAGGAAGACCACCAGACGCAGTGCCTGGCTGCTGAGGTCAAGGCTGCATCAGGACAGCAGAGTCCAAGTTAGCAGACTGCATACACTGAGCTTGTGAAAAGCAACTGCCTTCCCTCATAAAATGGTTTAGGTTGGAAGGGAGCTTAAAGCTCCTCCAGTTCCAACCCCCTGCCATGGGCAGGGACACCTTCCACTAGAGCAGATTGTTCCAAGCCCCTGTGTCCAACCTGGCCTTGAACACTGCCAGGGATGGGGCAGCCACAGCTTCTCTGGGCACCCTGTGCCAGCGCCTCAGCACCCTCACAGGGAAGAACTTCTGCCTAAGAGCTCATCTCAATCTCCTCTCTGGCAGGTTAAAGCCATTCCCCCTTGTCCCATCACTACACACCCTCTCCAGATTTCTTGTTGGCCCCTTTACGTACTGGAAGGCTGCTATAAGGTCTCCCTAGAGGCTTCTCTTCAGCCTCATATCAGTGTATTCCTGCTGTGAGCCCCAGCCAGCTCAGCTGCAGCCTCTCTAGCAAGGGTGGGCTGGCACAGATTTTTATGGGGTCGGCTCAGAGTGGCAGGAACAGGCATTACCTCTCAGTTGTACTATTCAGCCAGCCATTGATCCGCATTATCCATGCAGCCCCTTTCCATTCATCTCTACTTAAAGTGCCTGTGTAGGTGAACCACCAGGAAACCAGCTTAAAAACTGGGAAGAATTTGCACCTGGCTACACTTCAGAGTGTATCGGTAAATCAGGCTGATAGGAAATTAACATTCCATTTAGAAAAGGGTTTGCTAGATAATAGTAATGGTTTTGTCTCTTCTCCAGAGGTTTATTTAAGCTATTGAAACCACCTTTCACTGAAGGTCTTTGCTAAATCCTGCCACTGTTGCCCAAAGGAAGTATGACTGTTTCCATTTGAAGATACCATTTTGGTTTATGGCTTTCATATACATCCCCTTTTCCCCCAGCACTTCACATGCTGAACCTTCATGATCTTGTGAAGGTCAGTTTATTCCTGATATCAACCTGGCAGAAGAAAGCTGGGTTATCTTGGGGACACACAGAGGGACTCATCATGGTGAGTGGGCTATAAATGACATTTTAGCTGACCACAGACAGGTCACAAGTTTTCCTCTCACAACTAAATCATGTTATTTCCCAGAGCAAAAATCCAGGGACCAGGTTTCAGCACTTTTCTAATCATATGGAGTATCTTGAAAGGAAAACTTGATTTTCTGTGAGCTCCCTCACTTATTAATAGCTGCCTGTAATATAGAAGAAAACAATGGCACTATTGTTGATGCCTTTATTATAAATAAGTAAAAATGCAAGCCAAATTTAGACACAAATTCAGCTATTCTGCTTTCATCCCTGCATGAAATTTCTGTCTACCCAAAGGAAAAAAACCAAAACACTTTGATAAGGAACATGTCTATTTGCATTGAAAGATTGTCACAAACCTTCTCAGTGCAAATAATCTTCACAGAGATTGCTCCATCTATTTCTCTAAAAGAAGATCAGCTCATGAAAAAGCATTAAATGGAATGAAAGGTTCCTTAGTTTGAGATTGTGACAATACTTAGGCCAGTGACTGTCTGCTCGTGATTGTTGTCAGCATTTA
This sequence comes from Strigops habroptila, assembly GCF_004027225.2. Taxonomy (NCBI): domain Eukaryota; kingdom Metazoa; phylum Chordata; class Aves; order Psittaciformes; family Psittacidae; genus Strigops; species Strigops habroptila. The sequence continues at coordinate 15,230,221 of NC_044288.2, forward strand.
AGTATCACAAAAACAAAATACATGGAATATTTGCATTTGTTATATAGTGATATTTTTATCTTTGGCTCTTGGTAATGTGAGAATTGATATCTGAATTTATAATCACCAGAAACTCCCTCTATAAAAATATAACCAGAGGCTGTGCAGCTGCTATCTATAGTTTAATCTATATATATGTGATACATCACTTACATTGCTGAGACATTGTTGCATGGAAAGATTCAGAGGCTTCTAGCCTTATTAGCAGTGCTCAGATGCTGTAACTACCTGCTCTGGCACAGGATGAGTCAGATCCTGCCTGTACCCATCTCTTCAAAAAGCTCTTCCCGAAGCCAATGGGACTTTTGCCTGATTCACAGAGCAAAGTCAGGCTTTCAGTTATCTAGGAATTACACAGACTCAGACTCATTTCCTCCAGGATCCCAACTGCCTGATTAAAAGTCTGCAGCTGGGCATTTGGAAGTCTGTGCTCTGCTCCCTTATCGGGTCCATCCCCTGTGATCAAGGGATGGGCAGACCTATTAGCAGCAGCTTCCGTGCAGCACCCAGAGGAAGGGTCTGCACATACAGCTGATCAGTGGGCTTGAAAATTAGGTGTTTGAGTTTCCCCAGGGCAAAGCTGATGAAAATGCTTTTGCAGTGAGGTTTCTGTACTTACTCAACAGTTTGTAAGATGATTTTACACTATTGTTGTTAGCTGGACAGCAAAAGATGATGATTCTCCCATTACATTCATAATAAATTAGGAGTTAGCCACCTAGAAGGAAAGAGAAAGACCTACAGAGGAGAATGCCTGTTCAGGAAACAGACTTATGCAGAGAATGACTTGGACACGTATCACACTAAAAGCTCAGTAATATTTCATTGGAACTCTCTTCAGAAATAGGATAGCTCATTGAACAAGCGGCTCTGAAAAGCCTCCTGCTGACACTGGAGAAAATGCTACCAAGAATCAAAGTCTTAGCAGGAGAAGACAGGAGACTTTTTGTCCTGCCTAACCTCTGCATTACAGACACTTGCGCTGATGAAAGAAATCTTATGTCTTTGGCTGACTTGAGTGGAATGTGAAATCTTCCATTTTTCAGAACATTTTTCTCCTTCAAATCACTTGAAATGATCAAAGGAGGAAGGATGCGAATCCATGAAGGGAACTGGTGATTTAACAGTGAACTTCTTTACTCAGAGTCTTAACAGTTGAGAACAGCTTCGGCTGACCGAGAATGTTCTGTTTAGCCTTGGTTTTCCACCACCCATGTAGGACATACTTAGAAGAGCCCTAGAGCAGCTGTTCTGCCGAAGAGGGTGAAGTGCTGTAAGATGATCAGGTACTAGGCAAGGGCTTGTCCCGATGTGCTGCTAGTGAAATGATATCAAAGCACTCTTTAGGCTTTCTTTAAAGGGTGGGTCACTGCTGCTGCTCTTGCTTCATTCCTACAGGCAAGTGAACTTGATGGCAGAAGATCAGGCATGCAGACACACGGCATCTTTTTAACTGTATTTGTACATGCAAAGCACTGTAGAAGTCTCCCTCCTGCCTGCAAACTTCGACTCCATAGTATACTGAAGTCCTTTATTCTTGTAAAAGAAGGGGAATAGGTATATCAGTGCAAGGTCTTTTAGTAACATGCAATCCACAAAACTGTCCAGTAGCTTTGGAGAGGAAAGGTGTCTCTGCAAATGGATTGCCACAGGCAGCGATGCACTGGGAAGCACTCCTGAATGTCTTTTGACTTTTACAGCAGCAGGGGAAAAACAAACTTTGTTTGGAAAATCTGCATCTGATTTGTTTTTCAAGAAGGATGTGAGGTGATTTTTAGTTTAGATCAAGGTAAACAGCAGAGAAGGAATTAAAGAATTATAAGAACATGTGTCTCTCATGTCTGAAGTACCCTTTGCCCTGCCATGAAGCAGGATTGCAGGAGCACACACTCACCAAGGGACTGGCCCTGCCTACGACCCTCTTCACACACTGCAAGAAGAGAAATAACAGCACAGACACTTGGCACTTCAGGAATCTGCATTTAGGAGATCAGTTCAAAAGTGGGCTGAAAATGACCTAGAAATGGGAGCTAAAACCTCTGCTATCAACAGAGAATTCCCCCATGGGGGGCTACCAGAGCATGCTAAGGAATGGTTCAGAGGAAGACAGGTTTAGGTGGGTAGTTCACTCTGAGCTACCAGCACCAGCGAGTTCACAACAAGCACAGGGTACAATCATTAAGCTCTGAGGCACTTCCCTTCAAGCACTGCTGGACACCCCCATATAGGAGGAAATAAATTTGTATTATCCATGGCAAGCAGCCATTCTAGATTCTGCTGCATTGAAATATGTCTTCTATCCTATGCTATAGGGTATAAAAAGAAAAATGGGAGAAGGGGAAAGTTAGATCTAGAGAATAATCCCATAAACAGCTGTTTTATACCCCGAAACATACTTTGTATAGGAATTAGTACATTTGCCCACATGCACTCCTGCAGGCCAGATCAGCTTTCAGTGAGAAGATAATTTAGGCAGAAGAGGCATTTTCTACTATTTATAAGACTTTCCTCGTAATGATTCATCTGCATTACAGATGCAGTGGGAGCAGGGGGCTGTTTACAACACAATTGCAATGTGTAGGGTAGACAGGATTTACTCATGCTTTCTTTAACTACAAAATGCAGTAGTTCTCAAATGATAGAATTTGATCTTGGACTTGGAAAATGGAGTTATGACCCTACAGAAGAAGAAAAACATAAAAATGTTGATATGAGACTGAAAACTTAAAATGCAAAGAACCCAGATGAGATCTCCTTTACACTGGCTTAGGGCTGTGTTTGGAAGCATATGGAAACTTCATCTGGACCTCTTTACCAGTAATGCAGTCCCAATGGATATAGGTGGCCTAAGCCCCAAATTACAAACAGATCATCAGATTCTTTAAAATGACCTGTACAGCTTGCTCAAGCGACACGAGTTTTGCATTGAACACACTGACTGAAAAGAAAATGTTGAGGAAAACATTTATTTCCCATTCTAAAATATAACTCTGGATTATAATGTTTTAAAAATTACAATTCTTGCAACAACTTTACTTCCTCTTCCTCGTCACTATCAGTTACATTGACTATGTGGATGCTGGAGGAATTAGACGGGGTGGCTGAGAAAACCTCCTCCAGTACTCCAACGTCCAGCTGTGGTAGGGGACTTATAACCTGCCCCTCGTTCCAGTTGCTGTGAGAGGACACTGCTTCGAGGCTCACATAGCTGTGGTGGTTCTCACATGTACTTTCTTCTGGGTATTCCTTGGAAGGATAGGCTCCGTCCAGAGCTGGAAACATCAATTCCTGTCTTCGGTACTTGTCTTCATAAAAGCCAAAGCATTCAGGCACTGAGCTGGGGAAATTCGCACAGCCAAATGGAGGACGGCTGAACGGGCATGTGCTGCAATTAGAGAGATTGAAAGTTGGCTTTCAGAAAGGCAGGCTGCTGTTCAGCTGAGAAAAACAGAATGACACTAATGTTCTCTGCTAGCCAGCTTCTGCTGTTGAAATATTCAAAACACACATACTTTAAAATCTTGCCTAATTTAAACACGAGGGCCATAACAAGAGTTGTGCACAGATTCCGTATCAGTGCATGTGCACCTCTTCATGCTAGATATGTGCATGATGTTGCTTTGAAAACAAACACAAACCCCATTGTATTTATGAATGAAATAGTATCATGGATAAACCAGCATCAGGTCAGCCTGCAGTATGTTAACCAGCATGCTCACAACAGTAAAAAACAGGCATCAGAAGTCAGTTTGTGCTATTTCTGTATGCCAAAATCTATGACAGAGCTGGGGTAAAACACTGTTACTTATTTTTTGAAGCAAACTCTTGCATCTGTCACATTCTTATTAAACAGGAGGTCTGACAGAGGATCCTTGTGGTTCTCAATGTTACTATTTAGAGAAGGTACAGTTATAAACAGTGCAGATGTTATAAAGACATTGATACAACGTCTGTTGAGGCTTAGGGGAAACTACACATCTTTCCAATCTAATATTTAAATTTTTAGTGCATAAATCTGCATACATGCATTTACACTGTCAGTACTACTCATAAATTATGATTCTTGTATGCGAGAAAGGAGTTTATAGGAACATGAAGTTATGAATCATTGTATTAGAAAGATCCTGGTATTAGCAAAGCTGGCAGCCTTCCGAAGCCTGCTAATGTGTGAACTCAGAACAGTCTTTTATGGTACAAGAGCACTTCTCTCCCTCAGAGGCCTCATAAACTGTCTAATTTCAGAGACCAAGGGCTAAGCAAAGTTCATCTTTAGCAATTTTGGGAATATGTATCCTGTGTTTCCTTAAAGGAGCTCAGAATTAGAAATGTCTTGTATTGCCAATGTCTTTTACATTCGATAGGTCATCAGCCTTAATTTATGACCAGGTAGTCTTATTACTGTGTGAAAATACTGGTTGTTGCTATTAGTAGGAATGAGCAGTGCATAAGCAGGCATAATTTAAGTCTAATAGTCATAACAATTTGTTATGTTTGATATTGCAAAGTCATGAAATAAAAATGATGCCTTACAAAGAATAAGCATCAGTAGGCCATCAGTCGACTTGTGTTTGAGCAGCACAACTGCTGCTGGGAGGGCACTGGTGCCTTCTCTTCATGCTTACCTTAGGAAATACCCACAGAATACTACACGTGTTAGCTTGTAAATTCTTTGGTTAGGTGATTCCTGACTGACTGCCCAAGACTTCAAAGAAAAAGCTAGGTATTGCTACTTATGTAAGAATTCTGGAGACGCTTCCCACCAGGCTGGGTTTCAGAAATATTGCTAGTTATGGCAGCTCCAATCATAGTACCAGGAGACATCTCACATCTCACACACCAACTGTAATTCTATCTGATCAGTTTCTAAATATATTTACAATGTCTCTACCTAATGCTTTTCTGTGGAAATCAACTGCATCTAGATGCATAAAGTGGAAAGAAGATAGTTCTATTTACTGTGAGCCTGGCAGTGCCAATTACTGCAATAGTACTATGGAGCCCTCAGGAACAGGGCATAAATTAAGAGCACCTTTCCTTCTAAATGCACCATCTGCTTTCTCTAAGTCAAAAGACTCTGCCTTTTAGCATTTGTTCTTACTGGTATTGTAGTGAAAGGTTTCATTACCTTGATGGGAAATAGTGAGGTCCAGGAACAATGTAAGAGTGGTAAAATGAAACCCGAGGAGGTACTCCAAACAGACCAGCTGGCTGAGCAATGTCATAGACGTGTGAGTGGAGAAAAGGGGTAGCCTGGGGAAGAGGTAAACCTCTAGGGAAAATAGAAACCCCTGGGTACTCCTTGGGGGGCTCACTATTAGAGACAGAAAATCTGCCATTAGTGTTGGTTATGTTACTTGGGTTTCCGCTGAAGCTCTCAATGAAAACTGGTGCAGGTCTCTTCAGAGAGCAATTGAGCCCAGATGACACATCAAGAGCTTCTGTCTTAGCAGGTTCAGCAAAGTGCTGTGGTGAAATTACAGGGTGCAGGGGCAGGGTTGGAGCTGGAACAGCCACTGATGCGGTGTTTGCACTAGTAGTCTGGAAAAGAGTAATTGGACCAGCAGGTTGAATGGAAGAAGCCGGCAGACGGATGGCAGGAGGCTCACCTTTAGGAGACAGAACAGTTATTTGTCAGACATGAATACAGAAAGAGATTTCATAAAGAGCAGTGTAGCAAACCACAGCCAGATCCATTTTCCCCAAAACACATCCTAACATTACTTCCCTGCAACTCACTGTCATATGCCACTTGGAACCCACAGAGTCAACCTTCCGCAGAAACCCAAGGGTGAAAGAAGAAGGAATTAGTTAGTGAGTGTTGAGGATGTGAGGCTGGTGAGGCCTGTGTCATGCCCTGATATGGTCACAGAATGGGGCTGGAGCGTGTATTTAGTGTCTGAAGCACAGAAAACCTCCCAGATCTACTTGCTTACTTTGAGTGAGCCAAATTCTTAACAAATCTGTGTGGTGCCAAAGCAGCAGTGAGGAGCAGAAGCAACAGTTAAAACACCCTCCTCTCCAATATGTTTTCTTACTTGTTTCACCAGCAAAGTACTCCCTAGCCAATTTCACTTTTAAATGTTTTGCAGAACATCCACTTGAATGTCTACTTTCAAATCACACCTCATGTCAACGGAGCTGCCTTTATACAGAAAGACTGCAAAACACGTTGTGTATTTTCAAAGCCCACTAACTAGTGTAAGAGTCTAAATACCAAGTCAACAAGACTTAGATGCATCTAAATTTTTACAGCGTGTATTTAAGAATCATTTCAACCACAACAGGATAGTAAACTCTGGAATGATACCTAGTAGCATCTGGGTACAACATAACATTGTAAATATACTATGGTAAGAAAACAAAGAATACTTCATTCAGCCAAATTTACAGAAGGATTTGAGAACGGATCACATCGCTAACTCAGAACCTCACCAGAACAAAGCTGAGTGTGCTCTTTTACATCTCTGTGTATTACCACACAGCGTAAACAGGCATTTCATTTTCTTGTCTCACTATAAAGAGAGCAGCCCTCGTCAGTATGCTTAAAGAGAAAAATGCCATTAAGCTATTTGTTATTGAAATCCACTATCCATACACTGAGCCAGACTTCTTTCACTACAAAATATGACACAGGACTGTTGGCTCTCCTACTATACCCTATTTCACTGCCCATATTGACGTCTTATCAAAATCCTTCCAGGTTAGGTGCAAATTTTAATGCATTCCTTCTGTAATTATATTTTTGTTTGTATAAAAGCTGAGCTCAAACGGCGGGCATGTGTGAGCTCATAACATCTACATGCAGAACTCCTCCTGGTGTGCATAGATACCTAAGTAACTGTTCATGGAAAACGTGCCAATGAAAAATCTCTTTTTCAGATTTAGTGACTGCTTTAACATTGCAGCACACATCTTACTAACAGCCTACTCACATCCTTTTGGATGACCTTGTTGCCAATTCTGTCTGCTCTCTCGTAAACAGCCTAAATTGTGGAGCATTTGCTCAGAGCAATGGTACCCTCACTACCAAGAAACACTAACACCAGGATGGAGGTGCCATGGACTAAGCTAATGAGCTTTTTCAGACTTGATAGGGCAGGTTTGAGCACTAGTGCACTTAGAGCTGGTGAGGTAAGATATATGTGAGGTAGAGACAGAACAAGAAAAGGAAACAGCTGTAGCTTGACAGAAAGCAAGTGTTGAGTAATAGATATCCAAAAAGACTGAGGGAGGGAACCAGAGCTACAAAGACAATAGCAGTGATCTGTGGGCAATGAAGAAGCCAGAAGGATCTAAGAGGCTGAGGAAACAGTAAGTAGAGATGAGGAGATGGAGACGCAGTGCAGAGGAGGACTGCTAGAAACGATGGTGACAAGAAAGACCAAGAAATTGTAACCATATCTACACTACTATATATGTAACTTTTCTTACAATAGGTAAATCCTGAGTTTTTAAAATCATTCACTACTGAGAACTCACAAACTGGATATCCAATACTGTTCTTCACGTTGGGGATGACAACAGAGTAAGCAGGTGACTGGATGGGACAAATGCCAACTGGATTTGTAGTGATGACACTCTGAGAAACACTGGAAAACACAGCAGAGACAGGCAGTGGAAAACGCTTCCTTTTGCTTGGTCGTGGTTGATAAACCCAACCTGTCAGAGATGAAAAAAGACACAGATGTCCCATTTTTTGGATGGTCTCATTCTTTACATGAAGTTATGATACCTGTAATTCTGAAATATATAAAAAAAGACCCAAACCGTCCCAAACCGGCTCCTATAGTCAATGGCAATACTCCATTTGTTTCAGTGACCCAGCAAATGGGGCATTTTATCAGAGGTGGAAATAAAATGGACATATTTGGGCATTGGTTTTATGTTACTAAATAGTAACTGTTTGTGAGACAAAGAAATACAGAACAATAGAGAGTGACGTGGCCTTGCTGAGGGAAGCATGCTAAGGAGAACATGACACTGTACCACGGGCTTTCAGTGTGGAAGAAAACTATGACTGTATTCTGAGACATTAGGAAAAATTCTTCACTATGAGGCTGGTGAGGCACTGGAACAGGTTGCCCAGAGTTGTTGTGTATTCCCCATCCCCGGAAATGTTCAGGGTGAGGCTGGACGGGGCTTTGAGCAACCTGGTCTAGTGGAGGGTGTCCCTGCCTGTGGCAGGGGGTTTGGAACTGGATGATCCTTGAGGTCGTTTCCAACCCAAACCAGTCTGTGATTGATTTCTACGATTCTACTAAAAATGTAGATCTTTCCTCATTGTTTCATTAACCCATTAAGTCTCACACATACCTGCAGTTTACAAGAGACAATGGAAAATATGACCCACTGGGAATCCTGTCTAGATTTTGGAGGAGTACATTTGCCTTTGCCTTACAACATTAACCAAACACTAACAGACGTATAAATATATTATGAATTTACACTGAGCAGCTTGGGTTCTTACACTCTAACCCTTAATGCCACTTTCAAGAAGCTCTTTTTTAATTCTCTTGAAGGGTGTAATGAAAAAGGGAGAGTGCTGCTTTTATCTTTTCCTTGTTTATGACAGATTAGTCACATCGTGTCTTGTCTGCCAGGATTAGCCATCACCATGAACTAGCAGGATTATGACAACAGAGAGAGAAAGGATCACAACACCTGGTATCTCAATGCTTTTAAAAAGAGCATTCACAGTATTAATGCTGTTTTATTGAACTGCAGTGTTATGGAGAAAGGGATTTGTTAAGGGTACAGATTTTTAACCTTTTTGACCAAAGGTTGAGAAACTACATCTTCCACACCATTATTTGGGAATTCCAAGTCTACACATTGAAGAATCCCACAGAATACAATGCTGTTTGTGCTTCCTGGGGCATTTCCTTTTCCTGTTTTTAAGGAATGGATGCATGTGTCACCACAGGCCACCTGGGCAGCACTTTCTGAAGGACAAGAAATGATGCAGTAGGCCTTGTTCACAATAAACTCACTATCTGGCTATTAGACTATTAAACCATTCAGAAAAGCTGCTCTAGCCGTGGTGGTCTGAGAAACATTAGAGGCTATGAAGGATGAAGCATCATTTTGGATGCTTTAAGGAATTAATATGCTTTCAGGCACTAGAAAGCTGACATGAGGACTGCATGCTTGAAACTTCTGTAATCTTTTTCTAATACTTGCTCTAATGAAAGAGATCCATTTCTCAAAAAATCTTGCACTTCTAAAGCATTCAGGTAACTAAAGACTTGTGACTTGTTTACCAGGAAATTCCTCTCTGTGCCTTTGTTTTATTTTATGAGCTTCATCATAATAGGGCTGCTTCTGCTCTTCAGTCAGTTTGCTCCACTCCAATCCAAGCTGAACACTGATGTCTGCATTGTTGGCAGCTGGGTTAGCTTTTGCTAGGACAGGCCGATGAATCCTTGCCCACACCATAAATGCATTCATTGGGCGCTTTACGTGGCCATTTTTGTCCTTGCTAAATGGAGTGTCTGGCATACCTGTGCAACAGAACGAGGGAAGAGGATCATCTGCCAGGCAATATATGCGTACAGGTTACATTCAGTTGTGCATCAAGAGGATATTTGGCACCAGTCAAAAGAATCACTAGAGCTTTGGAATACAGGAAACTCAATGCGCATTTGGAGAGCAATTGCTAGAAAAATAACCAAGGCAAAGAGAGTGTCCTTCACTGACCTTCACTGAACCACTGCCCAAGGAATCCTTTACCTGGCTTTTGTTAAATAGTATTAAACAAAAAAGAAAGAAAAAAAACCCAAAAGAACAAAATATGGGGCTGCAAACACCCTCCTTTGTGTTTCATTTGGCTAGATTGTTTTCTTATGAATTTGTAAACTAAACATTGTCTAGCAGAGACCATGTCACTGCAAATTTGTCATCTCCACTAGAACTATGTATCCAAAGCCCTAAGGAAGCAGGGACCAGATCTAATGATGGTACAGCAGCTTAGTCCCACACAGTGCAGTCCCTGGCTTCTCAGCTGAGGTTGTTGCTGGTTTGGGTTTTAGCTGTTGATTTCCCTCTCTCTTTTCTCTGATTTGGACACTCCTTTTGCTGGAGGAACTTGTGTTACGAAATGACTGTTACATGGCACCCAGCTTAGCTTTTTGTAAACACAGACTGCATTTAGATTGGTTTGGTGTCATGATGAACCCCCAGATGCCTCAAAACTGATCCCAAAGCCATACCCTCTCTGAAAATGGCTTAAAAATGAACTCTTTCACATTATAAAGGGCAAAAGTCTTCTAGTCTTTCAGACCTCACTCTTAAGTCCTTAATTTTGAAAACCTAGATGTCTTTTCAAAACAAGCATCTAACTCAGGTGTTTCAAATGCTTATTTAACATGTCCAAGTTTTCTGAGCGAGGTGTATGAATGTTTCATAGCTTTCAAAATCAAGCAGATTCCCAACCTTAAAACTTGCAATCACAACTCAATGCAATTCTGAACACCGTTATAATGGGCTTAACATAGTCAGGGAGCAAGTGGACAAAACTGCATTGAGTTTAACAAACCACTGCTCTGTGCTCCTGCGTGTTTATTACATCTTACACTGAAGAAGAGAGCTGTACAAACTCCAGCCTATCCAAAGGGATGATTCTCTAGCACAAGCTCCAGTTGTGTTCTCCTATCTGGTAACCTGTCAACTGTGTGCCACTTACAGAACCCTTGCAAGCTCTCTTAACATAATACCTGCATCGGAGGGGAGTACTGTGAAGGGAACGTTTTTGGTTTCGATCTTTACTGAAGGCTCCAGCAAAGACTGCATTTTAAGCGGCACTTTTTTCACCGGCACTTTCGCCATGTGGAGCAGGCCTGATGGCAGAGGGCCTTGGATCTGGATGTGGGTCCCAGGAGGCAAAGGGTGAAGCACAACCGGGATCTTCACATCTTCAGGGAGGACCCCAAACCCTTCACGCAGCTGCACCTTGCCGTCATTGATGCTGGCATGAACAGGTCCACACAGGGATCCAGCGGGAGCAGGAAGAGGCCTACACAGGGATCCAGTGGGAGCAGCAAGAGGCCCGCATAGGGATCCAGTGGGAGTGGCAAGAGGCCCACACAGGGATCCAGTGGGAGCGGCAAGAGGCCCGCATAGGGATCCAGTGGGAGCAGCAAGAGGCCCGCACAGGGATCCAGCGGGAGCAGCAAGAGGCCTGCACAGGGATCCAGTGGGAGCAGCAAGAGGCCCACATAGGGATCCAGTGGGAACAGGAACAGGCCTGCAGAGGGATCCAGTGGGAGCAGGAACAGGCCTGCACAGGGATCCAGCTGGAGCATGAACAGGCCCACACAGGGATCCAGCTGGAGCATTGGCAGTCCCACAGAGGGATCCAGCCGAAGCATCACCCTTTCCCACCTTCACCCCGGAGGCCTCAAAGGCCACATCAGGCAGCTCCACTTTGACAGCACCTTCTCTGCAGGTCTCCTTTCCACTCCCCCATTTCTCCAGCACCTTCACCTTGCTCTGGCTTTCACCACTGCCCCTTTCACGGTCCCTTTCTCTCTTGACGGCACCGCAAGCCTCTTCACCCACTCCCTGAACTTGGGAGCACCCGAACCCTCTCTCTGACTCCCTGCTATCCCCGCAGTAGCCCGAAGCATTTCCCGGCTGCACCTCGGGCTCCTCCACTTTGACGTGCAGCACCCCGGGGGCAGCCTTGGCGTGCCCCGGTGCCGGGCGGTGGCGGGGCGCCGCCGGCGGCCGCAGGGGGGCGCTGTGGGGGAGCGGGCGCTGCCGCCCGCCCCCCTCCATCCCGCTCCGCCGCCCGCGGCCGTTGACGCCAACGCTCGCCACGCCCTCGCGCCGGCGCCCACCAATGGGCGCGCCCCGCCCGCGCCATCAGGTCCGTTGGCGGAGGCCACGCCCCGGGACGCAGCTGTTAACCATAGAGAGGTCCGCCGAGACGCCTAGAAGGGCTCCACCGAGGGAGGGCGCTCACCTCGCTTCCGGTCTGGTCATGTTCGGTTGCGGGCGGGCCGCCTCGACTGTCGCGGCCCGGAGCGGGTGGTGGGCGCGCTGCTTGCGCTGCCGCGGCCGCCGCTTCCTCCTCTCCATGGCGAAAAGCAAGTTCGAGTATGTGCGGGACTTCGAGGCGGACGATACCTGTCTGCCCAACTGCTGGATAGTGGTGCGGCTGGACGGCCGCAACTTCCACAGGTGAAGGCCGGGCGGGTGGGCAGCCAATGGCCGGGGCGCTTATAGCGCTGTGGTTGCTATGGCGACGCCTCAGCGAGCGGAGGGCCGGGGCCGGGGTGCGGCGGCCTAAAGGCGCTGGGGGTGCGGGCTGGGGGTGCTGGGCCGAGAAAGGGGACCCTGGCTGGTGCCGTGCGGGTGTCCTTGGAATTACTGCCGGTGATTTGTCTCTGAGGGCCGTGGGCTGGTTCAGAACGGTACCTTCAGCAGGGAAATGGTGTACCAGTGCTTTGGGTGTGCTGGGGGAAGGACAGCAGCTGGGGTGCACAGGTGTTTGTTTGTGTCTGGTGTGTGTGTGGCATTCCTTTCTTTGGGATAAATAGAACAGTTCTCTCCAGTGCTGGATGACACATCCTCTTGATGGGGAGTTGTTCTCTGGTTTGGTCATGGGGCGTTCTGGTAAAGCTGTTAAGTTTTAAGAAGTTAATGGTAATGTTGCCTGTATTGGAGAGAGTATAAAAGGCACCCTGGGAGAAAGTGAGTTTATAGAAAGCAGTATTTGTCATTATTTTCCAAGTAAAACACAGAAGCCAGTTGAGAAAGACTGACTAGGGTGAGATACTGCTGGGAAAGAGGATGGGTTATCCAGAGTATATAAAAAAGGTTTTTTGTTCTTGTTTTTCATACTTGGAGTGAATTCTCTGTATTGAGAGGATACTGGAAATCAATATCCATAGAAGGCAAATATGAGCAAAATAAATGGGTTGTCATTTTTAGTAGCTTCTTAAGGGATTCTTATTCAACCATTTTTGCTTTGAAGGTTTTCTGAGCAGCACGAGTTCAAAAAGCCAAATGATGACCGTGCTCTTCATCTGATGACCAAGTGTGCCCAGACAGTGATGGAAGAACTGGAGGATATTGCTATTGCTTATGGACAGAGTGATGAATACAGTTTTGTTTTCAAAAAGAAGAGTAGATGGTTTAAAAGAAGAGCAAGGTAACAGCTGCTTTGATACTACTTCTCTAAACCTGTAATTCTTCTTTAGATTTGCCTTTATCTACAGCCAGAGGTTAAAAGTTGGGTTGTGTTTGGGTGCATATACTACATCTAATTCAGGTCCTTCCTGTGAAGGCTTTGCATGTGATCTTTCAGGAAAATATCCTCAGTGATACAGAGACTTAGAAACAAAATTGATAAAACAAACATTGGAAACAAACATTGTTAGAATAAACATTCTTCTGACAAAATATCACCTTTTCCAAATATTTTTCCTTGATCCTCAGTACTTGCTGTTCTTCAAAAGACTCAGTCATTGCTGATCTGTTAGGCCATTACTTAAGAAATGCTGCTCTCCACCAGAATTATTGGTACTTACACCTCAGATAATCAGAGATACAAATCACATTGATGTATTTCTTTCTTTTTCCTTTTGCTTTGTGTTTGCAAGTAAGTTCATGACTCATGTGGTCTCCCAGTTTGCCTCAAGTTACGTTTTCTATTGGAAGGATTACTTCAAGGACCAGCAACTTCTGTACCCCCCAGGATTTGATGCCCGAATTGTGTTGTATCCCAGCAACCAGAACTTAAAGGACTACCTCAGCTGGAGACAAGCGGATTGTAAGTGTTTCTAGAAAACAGATTTGTGCTGTTGAGTTCTCTTCCTCTCTGAACAGAAATGCCTTTATTGCCAGTGTGTTTGTGTAGGTATCAGTGAAGGAACAGCAGGTAGGGTGGTAGTTTTAAATCAACAATATTAGAATTGTTTTGGGCTTTGTATGGATACAGAAGTACTGGCTGGAATGTTGAGCCTTGAGGCTATAACTGTATTTGTTGCATCTGGGGAGTGAGTTCATCACAAGAAAGATCTGAAATATTAATAGAATTAATTAATTTTTTATGTTCCAAGTTTGCTTAGCCAAGGGAATCTTCTTTAATGAAGAGATGTGGATGTTCAGATTCACACCATGTAGCAATCAGTGCTGTATATTCCATGCTAGAACACATCGTTGGATTTACTTCCTAGGCTTTCTAATCCCTATTGCTCAGATGAAGATAATTTACATTACACAGAAACACTCTTCACCCTCCGCTCTCCAATTCCAGAATTATAGTGAAATCTGTCTTCTAGTCATACTATGATATGCACTACCTTGAAAATTAATCAGAAAGATTGCATCTTCTGTAGTAACTGATATTATTAATTCTCTTGGCTGTTTCTTGGGTACAACTCTTGAACTAAAGCTGTTTTTTCTGAGTAGTCACTGAGATTTGGTAAATTCTCTCACTTTCTTCTCTTTTTCTGTAGGCCATATTAATAACCTTTACAATACAGTGTTTTGGATGCTTGTACAGCGAAGTGGTTTGACACCAGTGCAAGCACAGGATAGGCTGCAGGTAAGAGTCTCTTTAGATCGTGTGTTTTTCCAGCTACAGAGAAAATCATAAGGTTTGTAAAGCTGCAGCTTGCCTACCCAGCAGCCGTGGCTGGATTGTCTGTTCTTATAGTAACAATTTTGTGGGTATAGAGTCAACAACTTCTTCAATGAAACAGATGTTAATATGATTAGAAAACCCTGTATTTTTGGTCAAATATTGGTGGGATTTTAATTTCTTCATTTACAAGTTCACAAACCTTGGGAATGTCATATAAACATCCAGTACACATATGCATGAAGTATTATGGCAGGATTCAGCTACTGTTGATTCCCAGTCCCGTCTGTAGGATTTTCGTCTCAATGTGCAGACCTCAGCAGATCATTTTCTCCTGGAGTCTGACTTTTATCTGTTTGTCTTTAAACTGTAAAAAGAAAAACCCCAATAAAACCTTCTCTGTTTTAATGTCCTCATTTGGCAGTTGGAAATAATTCCTCTGTTGGAAGAGGTAATTAAACCTTGTGGCTTAAAGGTGAAAACCTGTCTAAATGTCAGTCTTGCGTCCAATGTTCACCCATTTTCTACCTTAGAGATTCAGTTTGGTTTCTGTAAGAGTATCTTTTCTAATTTCATTTCTTCTCAGGGGACTTTGGCTGGAGATAAGAATGAAATATTATTTTCTGAATTCAACATCAACTACAACAATGAACCTTTGATGTACAGGAAAGGAACTGTCTTAGTATGGCAAAAGGTAAAAAGCTGTGTTACCACTTGCTTCATGCTCATGGTTTTAGTAGATGCACTGTGGCAGACAAGCTGCACTGTAAGATCACCAGATGTATCCCAAATACATGTCTATGTATTAACTAACCATATATTTACCTTATAATGATGTGTGAGATGTCTAATTATTTTGGAGATGTTTTTGAGAGATCTGTATCTATGAGCATAGTATAAAAACTAGTCTTTGAAGTCTGCCTTAGATACAAATTATGACTATTGAGATAATACATGTACCAATAGGTGAGGGGGGCTGAACTAGATGAGCTCCGGAGGTCCCTTATAACACTGATGATTCTGTGGGTTACACAAGACTGATGTATTTGCTAGATAAATCTCCCTTGTTTAGTGAATTGTACACTTGGTTTCTCAATGTTGCCAGCTTTGAAAATGCAGAAAGTATTCTGCTTCCTGAAAAACTACATTTTAATGACTCTTGTCAGTTTGATATGATAATCGTTGGGGCCTGTGCCAGGCCTTCACAGGACTAGATCCCAAGTATTTCCGCTGCAAAGGAATGATGACCTTTTGGCCTACTTATTTCTATTACTTCATTTGAACTAATTAGAATGGATAGAGGCTTCCACCTGGAAATACATTCCACTTGTTCCTTATGCATATTTATTCTTGGTAATGACTTTTGCATGGTTTCCCATTTGCTTTATGTAGCTCCAAATGAAATCTTGTACTTTATTCCGGAACACTTGCAATCAGGTGACTTTGCAGGTCATTTCTTCAAGCCATGTGATGATGACATGCAGTTTCAACTGCTCACGGGCTAGTCTTTGAATTGAGAAGAGGCATCTCTTTCAGAAGATGCTCTGTAGTGTGCTATAGGGTTGATAGTTGCTTTTGTTGTAGCTTTGTTTCTTGTCCATTTGTGAATCCCCTCTGGAGTCTTTACCAGTCTGCTGATGCATCAACTGTATTTTCAGGTTAATGAAGTCACGACTAAGAAAATCAAACTGCCAAAGGAAGCAGAAGAAAAGGAAGTTGAAGTGACCCGGACTAGGACTAAAGTTGTTCCCCTGCACTGTGACATTATCGGGGACCAGTTCTGGGAGGAATATCCTGAGATTCTGGCTGAGGATAGTTGATATCTCTGATGAGTACAACTGGTCATTTACACTTTACTCTGCTTGGGTTGTTGGCAAGTGAGGAGTATGAATGACGGCTGGCAGTTTAACCTGTAACCCTCTTCAACAACTACCTTTGCTTTAGCACTGTTGTTGCCTGAAAAGACGACACTTGTATGTTGTCTGACATACAAGGATATGCCCGTATGGAAAACTAAATCATAATGTATTTTGAATGTTAAGAAATCGTAAATGAAGACTGCTCCTTCCTTGAACACGCATATTTATAGAAAAGGTTTACAGAAATTCCCTGCATTTCTATAGCATTTAAACCACGAAGTATTTTACTGAACTGCCAAACTATAAAAAGGTTTGTGTATTTGAACAGTTCAAAGCAGAGGAGAAAATAATGTTTGAGTTTTCTTTTGTTTCAACTGCGATGGGCCAGAGTAGGATCATAGGATCATAGAACAGTTTGGGTTGGAAGAGACCTTAAGGATCATTGTCCTGCGTTCAGCAGTAGCAGTCATTTTTCTCCTCCTTAGCTGGTGCACTGCTGTGTTTTCGACTTTAGTCTGGGAGCAGCGCTGATAACACCAATGTCTTTAGTTGTTGCTAAGTAATGCTTACTCTGATCAAAGACTTTCTCAGCCTCATGCTCTGCCAGTGAGGCGGGGCACAGGAAGCCGGGAGGAAGCAGAGACAGGACACCTGACCCAAACTGGCCAAAGGGGTATTCCATACCACAGCATGTCATGCCCAGTATACAAACTGGGGGGAGTTAACCGGGTGGCCCAGATCACTCGGGTCGGGCTGGGTATCTGTCGGCGGGTGGTGAGCAATTGTATCCCCTCCTCTTATCATTATTATTGTTGGTGATAGTAGTAGTGGTTTTGTGTTATACCTTAGTTACTAGGCTGTTCTTATCTCAACCCGTGGGAGTTACATTCTTTCAATTCTCCTCCCCATCCCTATGGGAGCGGGGCGAGGAAGAAGCAGTGTGGGTCAGGTGTCCTGTCCCTTCTTCCTCCTGACTTCCCGTGTTCCTCCTCCCTGGCAGAGCATGAGCCTGAGAACGTCCTTGATCCAAGTAAACATTACTTAGCAACAACTAAAGACATCGGTGTTATCAGCACTGCTCTCAGGCTACAGTTGAAAGCACAGCAGTGCACCAGCTACTAAGCAGGAGAAAAATGACTGCTACAGCTGAACCCAGGACAATCATCCACTTCCAACCCCCTGCTAGAGGCAGGGACACCTTCCACTAGACCAAGTTGCTCAAAAGCCCTGTCCAGCCTGGCCTTGAACACTGCCAGGGATGGGGCAGAATCCTCCAATTGGCATTGACTGTTGAATGTCAAGGCTGGTGTGTTTACTCAGATCAGTGATAAACTCTTCCACTGCCTCATGTCTCTGATGCTTACAGAAAGGGAGTAGCCCAGCAGTTTTCTATGACTGATTTTAAAAGCTTTTGTGAAATGTACAGGATTTTTATACTTCTAAAAAAATAAACATAGTAATTTTTTCTCTGTTATTACTTTGCCTTTATTTTCCTGGGAATTTTACTAGTAATTGGTGAAAGTTCCAAACAGGGAAGTTAATACTAAAGATACTGTAGGGACTTGAATTCTGTTAGGACATAGGGGGTGCACTTTGTGCTCTCCTCTTCTGGGGCCTGCAGAGTTGATCTGTGTCTCCTACTGTGCAGTAGAGTGAAAAGTGGCAACACTGAGCTGTTCCTGGTGCCTGCAGAGAAGCTGCTGATGAGAATTTGTCCTGCTGTCCTCTGCTTTTCCTAGGGATGACACAGACATAGCGCTACTCACAGTACATCTTCGTTAGAGGGAAGAGGGAGTGTGTGTGGCCTGGTCTGTGCAGTTTTGTTCTTGTCTAATGGTCAGTTAAGCCCATATAGAAATACAACTATAATGATGGAATAGGTATTTATAAGGATATTACTGCTAGAACAGCAATCTGGCAAGCTGCTGCTAAGGGAGAGACAGGCAGGAGTTGGGACTGGCCATAAAAATGGAAAGAAAGGATAAGATCTGATTGAAGGTCAGTTCTGAATTAGTTTCCCGTGAATTCACACAGCAGCCTGCTCTCAGTTTCCCCTTTTTCTTCCCATGTATAAGAAAGAACTTACACATTTAAGGCAATGTGCAGTTTGGGTTTTGTTTTGTTTTTTAAAAGCCACTCCCCAGGTGCTGATTTGCAGTTTCTTCCTGAGATTAAGCAATGAGCCAATGTGCTCCTGACAGCGCAGGGCTTCCCCCTCCCTGCTGTGTGGTTTAACACCAAGCAGTGAAGTGCACACAGTGGGAGAATGGGTATTGAATTGACTTTGTAGAATGGGCTGTGTAATTCCCAGGAAGAGGATATGAGGGATTGTGAGAGGATGATTCCAAATGAGTCATTGCATTTGACCCCAGCCATTGACCCCTAAGAACTTCCTGTCTCTATGTTGGATTGGGGTTTACTTGCCTTTGGAATGCTGTGTGTTGGTATCTGTTGCCTGACTTGGGACATTACATATAAAGCAGCTGTTCCAGAGGTGGCAACAGTTGGATTTTGAAGTCTGAGTAAAGGTTTTAGATTAAAAAACTTGGCAAACATGATTCATGCTTGGAAAGTATTATGTAGTTCTTTGATCTTATATGACTACCTCATCCATAAACAGATACACTGTAGAATGTATGTACATTACATGTGTGTATATTAGGTCATCCTTACAATAATACATAAACATACCTGTTTACATGTGGATGCAGACTTCAGAACCAACATACGGATTATCTGTAGAGCCATAGCCTTTGATTTGTATTAATATAAATGCTACAGAAAGAAAATCCCAGTGGTATCCTCATGCATAAACTTACTTCTGTGACTTTATAGCTGTAGGGGGAAATAAATCTTCCCAAGGCTCAAGCCAGGCATTAGCAGCACACATAGCTCCACCTGTGTCCTGTGCCTGTAGGGATTTCTATAGCTGCAGCAGTCCCATACTGTGACCCAGGGAAGAAGAAGGTGTTTCCTCTGACGCTGTCCTGCAGCCTCTGGCTGATGTTGCACTGCGTAACAGGAACCACAAACATACACGACCCGGGTCTGGAGATTAATGGCGGAATCTATTACAGTAAAACTGCTTTGCAGCATTAACCCATGGGGCCTTGCTTTTGTTTGGAGACGTGTTCCTGTGCTGTATACTCTATTATGGATTAAAATGCAAATTATATTGCAAACACGTTTTCCCCAGGTGCTATTTCATGGCCCGGGGCGGTGCCGTTCGGCCCCTGCGCAGGGAAGAACCCCTAAAACGGCTGTAGGGGCTGCAGAGTGAGGACCCGGTGCAGAGATCAACGCCGCGGCCACACCTGGGAGCTACCTGCGCCTGCACGGAGAGGGCAGCCGTAGTAACGCCGCACTACGCGTGACTCCCGACGCGGGCGGAGCCGGCTCAGGCCCGCCCCGGACGCGGGCGGTGCTCCGCGGTCTGCTGTCCCCTCCCCGCGCGGTGCCGCCCGGATCCTGCTCAGCCTGTGCGGCCGCGGGGGCCCGCCGGGCGGCGCGGCAGTGGCCCCTAGCGGCGGCGGGCTGCCCCGGGCGGCTGCCCGCAGCCCGGCATGGAGGAGGACGAGGGTGCCGCGGGCGGCGCGGAGCAGCGGCACCCACCCCCCCGCCGCCGGCCCGGGACCGAGCGCTGCCCCAGCCCCAGCCGCCTGGACGTGAGCTCCAGCCGCTTCGACCCGCTGCTGGCGCTGTACTCGGCCAGCACGCCGCTGCCCTTCCCCGGCGCGCCCTGCTTCAACAACCTCGCCGAGTACGAGAGCTTCCAGCGCGGCCTGCTCCGCCCGCGGGGCCGCCGCTCCGCGCCCTCCCGCCGCGGCCCGCCCGCTTCCCGCTCCGCCCGCCGCGGCCCGCCCGCCGCCGACCCGGAGCGCATCCAGCGCCTCCGCAGCCTCATGGTCAACGCGGGCCACGAGCAGGAGGCGGCCGAGGGCGGTGGGACGGCCCGGCGCCGGCGGGCACCGCGCAACGTCCTCACCAGGATGCCCCGTGAGTACGGGCGGAGGGTGAGGGGTGCTGCGGTGGGGAAGGGCAGCGAGGGGCGGCTGCAGGCAGAGATGGAGGGCGAGGGCGCGGGCCTTTGCCGGGTGGTGGAAGACGAACGCTGTGGGAGCTGAGCCGGGGTCGAGGGATGCGGCGGGGCCCGGGTGTGGCCGGAGGCGTGGAGCTGCGATGGAGTTTGGGGAGTTGGGAGGTTGGGTTTTGGAGGAAACGGTTGGGTGACGGGGGATGTGGGTGATGGGGAAGGGGTAATGATGGAATTCGGGTGGGAAACGGTGCTTGTGTGGTAGGTGAAAGGCTGGGAAAATTGTGTGCGGACATGAGGAGCGGTGAAGTTCACCGAAGTGCTTACTCAGAGCTGACACTCTCTGTGGTGATGTGCTGCTCAGCTGTGTGGTTGATTAAGCCTCTTGATTTTAAGGAAAAAAGAGTGAGATACCGCTGGGCGTTTAAAAGTACAGTTTTTAAACCAGGACTCAGATTTGAGTCCGTGCAGCTTGTGGCTAAATCATAACCACAGCATGAGTCTGTAATGCTCTGCTATATATATCTTAGTTACTAACTGTATATCCTGGGGACATAAATACAGTGCTGGCATTTCTAGTACCATGATGGTAGAACAGTGGTGGGAGGCTGGAGGCAGCCGTGATGCTGATACAAGTTTCTTCCGTAAATCTGGGGGTGCAGTCAGGATGATAGCCCCTGCACATGGAGGGGTGCAACTTGTACACCAACGTAAGAGTCAAATGGCATTGCTATCAAATGAGATGTAACTTTAGTGCACTTAATTAAACACAGTGCGTGGTTTTTTGGAATCCAAGTGTTTCTTCTGATCACCAGCATCACCTTAATGTTGTTTGTATAAAAAACCAAAGCCCAGACTGTTCAGTTCTGAGTGCCCAAAGCAGAACTTTGTCCTTGCTTAGATGCCAAAACATAATGTATTCATTGCTGTAGGCGCTGCATGATGCTAATGTCACATCAAGTTAGCATTCTGCATGAATACAGAGGTTCTGTTGGTGTAGGGTTTCCAGAAGAACTGACCTTAAATACTGATTTAAGATCTTAATATAAAGTATCTGGATGACTGTGATGGAATTGGGAAAAAAAACCCCAACTGTGAAAATCGACTTCAGCGGTGGTGTAACAAATAAATGACATGCTTCCATTAAGAGCACGTATTTAATATCCACACATCTAGGGCTGGGTAGCGTGGACTTTGAAGCAGACTGGCACAGCTGACATAAAAAGTGCTATTCAGCAGTCTGGAGAGTTTTAAGAATAATTTATAGTCAAAATTGTGTGCTTTCCCTGTAAGCAGGGGGTCTCTCTGCACTGCAGATGGGCCTACATTTGAAGCCTGAATTCTAAGGTGGTGGCTGCCTCTGAAAATAGCTGTGATGGGTGGTTTGCTGCATCCCTGTGCTCCCAGGTAGCTGTGATGTGTTCCCTAAATTCAGTGGATCAGAAGCGTAAAACAGAGCTAACATTTTGCCTGTCATGAGAGATGATTTCACATGCAGCCATAGAAGTAAGAAGGAAGCTACTTGAGCAGTGCCTGTGTTGGATCAGTTCAGGAGAAGCTATTTCTAATTACTTTGGGTCTACCAAAGGGGCAGAGAACTCATGTGTAGGCAGTTAATGCACAGCAGTTACAAAGGCCTTTGGTAGTGCTCTGAGTTATTTCAGCTGTTCTGATTTGCTTTGCTCTTGTTGCTTGGGTTTGGTTTTGTTTTTTAATCTTGCCTCTTAAAGTCTGCCCTGAGGACAGGGACTTGAACTTAACCAGAGTTTGGATCTTTATTTTCTCCCTTCTGGTGTACTTGCCCTCTGACTCACAGTACTTTTCAGCTATTCTTCAGAATCCTGATATTAAGCATGTGCCTATTTTATCCAAAGAGGGATTGGATTTTGAGTGCAAAACCAACTAGGTACATCTCTTCCGTGTGGATTGAAAAGCTATTAATACTGGTACATAACAGCATCAGCAGCCGCAGGCGACTCTAGCTGTGTGCAGTCTGGTCACCCCAGGCTTTGATGCTTGCAGAAGAGCAAAAATGAATTCCTTTCATTGTTGGTTTTATTGTTTAGCAAGAAGTGGATGGCAGATTGTTGAAAGGCTTTTGGTGCCCTTTTTGTCAGGTGAAGTTGAAGGTTTGCCCTGCTGAAGCCACAAGGAAAAGTGGGAAGAGTGTGTTTTGTCTAGGTTTGGTAGAGCTGTAGTGTTCTCCACCAGGCCTAATGGGGTGCTGACAATCAAAGGCATAGTTGGAAATACAGATGGTGCGTGGATTTTTATAAGAAGTTGTAGATAAAGTTCCTATATAAAGGGAACACTGGAATTTAAAATCTAAATCCGATATGATGCTGTAAATTCTCAGTGTTGGTTAGAAAAAAATACTGTTCTCTGATTAAAAGCATCAATCTGATGTGGCGATGGTGTCACCTGTGGTTCCTGCAAATTCAGAACATCAGTTCCTCATCAGTTTGGCTGAAGGAAGCAGAGAGACTGGTGAAGAGAGCCCCATAAGCAGCGCTGGGAGGTACTGAGGCAGCTTATGCTCTGTCTGAAGGCAATTTTCTCCAGCTACCCAGCTGGAGAGGGCTGGCAAGACGACAATGGATCTCAAAAGATAAATGTCATTAGGTTAATTCAGAGGCAACTGCTTTAGCTTTCCCTGCTGTGGCTAAGAATTACCATGCAGGCAAACACCGCAGATCAGCTGTCATATAGCAGCACTTTACACTCGCAGGATGTATCTTCTAGTGTGCAAATCAAACCTTGGATGCATGGTCCCTAAAGGACAAGGCGAGAGATCATCTCTGACTCAGATATTTTATTAATATGAAGAACTGTGTGAGATTTCAGAGGAGTGTTTTCCCCTGACTCTCAGAAGGAATTGTACAGCAACCCTGGGGCTGTGTTTGCTTAAGCAAACGGGTAGCTGTAATTTAGCACTGGAATGGCTTTGCCATGGTGTAGGTGGAAGTTGTGAAGTAAATAATATCTACCCCTCTAGATAATTCACACACACAAAGATTTTCTAGTGTGCAGGTAAGGCTTGCGTGTGCCAAGTGAGCTGTATGTTTTACTGAATCCCTTTGGGTTTGCCTTGAGTAAAAGCATTGTGCCTAAAAGAGACCCACAAGAAAGCTAGAGAGGGACTTCTTACAGGGCATGCAGGGACAGGACAAGGGGGAATTGCTTTAAACTGAAAGAGGGGAGATTCAGATTAGATATTGGGGGGGTGGGGGGAATCATGAGGGTGGTGAAATGTTGGCACAGGGTGCCCAGAGAAGCTGTGGCTGCCCCATCCCTGGCAGTGTTCAAGGCCAGGTTGGATGAGGCTTGGAGCAACCTGCTCTAGTGGAAGGTGTCCCTGCTTGTGGCAGGGGGTTGGAACTGGAGGAGCTTTAAGGTCCTTTCCAGCCCAAACCAGGCTGTGATTAGTGTTCTGTGGGTTAGTGTGGTTTCATTGGTGGCTGCTGCTTAGAGTAATTTGATGTCTTTGCCAAATGCTTGTACATCTTTGAAGCATGTTCTGCTGCCTGCTGAAAGTTGAACTGAAACAATGTGTTTTCATCAATTTAGATGGGTCCAATTTAGTTGAAGATCTTCGAGTCATTCATTGTTTCGGAAATCTTACAAAGAAAAGGAACACATCTGATACAATACTTTATTAAGTAATTAAGCTGAGGTAGCCTTAACTAAGTATTTGTCCTTTCTTTGTAACTCACTCTGCCTCTCTGAATGTTCTGTTCCCTCTGAACCACTTTTATTTAAGATTAGCATTGCTTTGTATGTTTCTGAAATGTAGCAGAAAGATTTTCAGGTAAGGCTGTTTTGGCTGCAGGTTATGTAAAGCAAAACCTTCATATTTTCTAACGTCTTTGCTGTCCCCACTGTAAGAAGAGTTTTGGTGGTCTACTAATGACAACTGCAGTGCATTACAGTGCTCCAGGGCTTCTCTTTTCTTTTGCTGTGAAGACAAGTGTTATGCCAAGATCTGCTGTACTTCTACATATATATTCCTACATATATTTTTAGATATATATATATGTGTATTTTGTTGAAAACCTGTGATGTTCTCTTTCTGGTTTAGTCCATGAAGGCAGCCCGCTGGGGGAACTTCATCGCTGTGTCCGAGATGGTGTAAAAATCAATGTCCATGTCCGCACTTTCAAAGGGCTTCGGGGAGTCTGCACAGGGTTTTTGGTTGCATTTGACAAGTTCTGGAATATGGTAATTATTGTTCCGTGTAATTATTGTCTCTTTGATTTATAGCTGCTGTACTGAAACCTTGAAATGTGCAATAGGTTTAAGTAAACTACATTTTGAGAGGATTAATGTATTGTGGTTCATAAAGCTAATTTGCTTTGGCGCAGAGTGCTGGGTGACAGATGAAAGTGGTGCTTGGTGTTGGATTGGTACATCTGAGAGGTGCCTAGCCATCTTACAGAGGTTTTAGGTGAGAGAGGAGCTTTGAGAGTTCCCAACATCTTCAAAGGTTTTGTATAAGAACTCAGGAAGGTGGAATATGAGGAATATAAGAAGCTTCTGAAGCTTTCTCTGCAAAACCCAGTCTTCTTATAGTTGTAGCCATTTCTCTGTTTTCTTTCACTAACATGTCATTGGGATGTCAGTGACAAAAGCTTTTCCTTGTGTTCTACCTCATGAAGATTTTAAAGACAGTGATGGAAAAGCAGCTGTTAAATACTTGTGAACCTGGAGCTGTGAAAAGTTTGGAAATGGGGATTTTGCAGCCTCACAAAGCTTTTGCAAGTAGTGCAGGACAGATGCCAGGCTTTGCTGGTGCTTTTATACCTCACTGCAACTTGGATGATAAAGAAACCAGCTTCAAAGCACAACTTGTTCCTAGGATGGATTTTCTCTCAGATAGAACATAATTTCATAACACTGTGACACAAAGCTGGGCCAAAGCTTCATGTTTGCTTTTATTTTTGACCTTTCTGTTTCTTTTATCTTCTTTTAGGCCCTGACAGATGTGGATGAGACATACAGGAAACCAGTGATGGGCAAAGCTTTCTATGCAGAGCCTCAGCTCACACTCACCCGGGTAGGTAGCCATCTCCAGTTTTCATTGGGTTTTTTTAGTATCTCCTTTTTCAAAGCAGTAAAAGGGGAGCATTGATTGGAAAACTTTATTTATATTTGAAATACTTTGCCTCTTTTATTACAGATGACTGACTGCAAAATGACTTGAATGGTTTTCAAATCAGAACAAAACAGTTTTCTGGCCTTTTTGAAAGTAATTTGGTCATAATTCAGTGTTAGAGAAGTTCCACTTTGGAGTTGCTAATGTCAGATCACAGTTGCTGCCACTGCATAGTGCAATATGCTGACCTTCTATAAGCTCACTCTGTGGCTTTTGATTTGTTCAATGTGTTTTTATGCACCCATGATTGATCTGGTTCACATTTGTCCTATGCACAGTTGGCAGCGCCTAACTTGGATACTCATGTTCATGGAGCAACAGTTTTTTGTCTCCAGCCAACAAAACAGTACGTCTGTGTGGTCACTTGAACTTCTAGTCTAGGTACTGTGAAGCCCAAGATTTGGCACGTTGCTCCAAAGCAAGACACTCTCTAGGATCCAGCTGCACAGAAAGATGTTTATGAAGTTGAGAACTGAAGAGATGATAGATGGAATTCTGAACAATGAAGGGGACAAAAAGATGTGTCAGGGCTGTGTCTGTGAATGGCATTGCTCTGGGCCTTTCGAACATCTGAGAAGTGTCACAAAACCCAACGGTTTCATTATGAGGAATTTGCTTTCAAACTTCTGCCATTTCAGTTTGTTTTCTGATAGATCCCACCCTTTATTTTTTAAAGATTAGTTAAAAATAATCGAGTTGTCATTGTTCCTTCAGCCCGCTCTCACAGGGATTGGTTTTCCATCCTGTTGCTGGGAAAGGGACAGGCTAACCAGAATCTTCTTCATTTGTCTGTATTTCATAGAAGTTTGCCTGCTGCCAGAGTAAAAGCAGTTTCTTTTCCAGTTTTAGCACATGTATCCTTAGATTAATGAGCTCATACAGTGCTCTGGATCTGCTGCTCTAGCTTTTATTATTTTTCTATTGTTTGTGGTCTGCTCACGTCCCAGAATACCCATACAGCATCATTTAGTTTGTTTTGGGGAACACGAAAGGTCCTTCATCTTTTCAGTATGCACTCTTTGCTGAATGAGGCCCCTTACCTTAGGGATTCATGACACAAGAGTGGAAATCTCTGTAATCCTACCTGACAACATTACAAGAGTGTGGGGGAAAGTGAGTTAATGGGGCAGCTTGGTAGCTGTCTGTTGTTCTGGACCA
Source organism: Strigops habroptila (assembly GCF_004027225.2). Classification (NCBI taxonomy): domain Eukaryota; kingdom Metazoa; phylum Chordata; class Aves; order Psittaciformes; family Psittacidae; genus Strigops; species Strigops habroptila. The sequence goes on from NC_044288.2 coordinate 15,257,049, forward strand.
GAGTTAAATGCAAACACATCAGTATTGCTTCCCAAATTAAATTCCTTGGTGCTCACATGAAGGCACTTGTGCATGCGGCAGATGCATTCACCTTATGTCACTGTTGAACTTTGGCAAGAAAACATAGTCTTTATTGCTGGTAAAGATTCCTCCCTAATTATGTATTGTGAGCTCTGATTTGGGATTGTAGATGCAAATACCGCATAGAAATGCTGAACAAGCACCTCGTTTCATGAATGTGGTCACATACACAAATGTTCTTTTACAGCTGTTTAACAGACTCAAACTGCAGGAGTCCTCAGTAAAGAAGGGAGCTGACTCAAAGACTGTCTCAGAGGAGCTAGCCCTGACAAATGACTCTCAGACGCTGGGATCGAAAGCTGGATCAGGACGAGGGAGAGCAGAAGATGAGCGTGAGAGGCAGAAGCGCTTGGGCAGAGCTGGAGAGAAGAAGATGCCAGGTGACAGTTTGCATCTGGCTGCCAGAGGTGAAGCTGATGTGGGCAGCGGGACTGCCCGCACAGAGGGTGCCAGTGCTGGTGGTACCCGTACAAGAAGCCAGTCACGGAGAAAAAGGAGGCCCAAAGTGGATTATCAGCAGGTGTTCACACGTCACATAAACCAGATCTTTATTCGAGGAGAGAATGTCCTGCTTGTCCATTTAGCACACTGACTTGGCTGAGCCTTTGTCAGTGTATTTATTTGATAGCATGAATTGCCGCTGCAGCTCGCATCGCTATTTAGCGTTCTCATTAAGTATGATGGTACTGTGACTGGTTTCCCATTGCCATAACAAGGTAGGGGAAATAATTCTAACTGGAGCATCCTGAGCTTGATGCCAAAGTAGCCTCCTTAGGTCTCTGTTGGGGATCTCTGTTGCTGACAAGATCAGAAGTGCATTTGTTTCTGTGAGATGAGCACAGATCCTACTGCTCCTTAAAAAGAAGCTGAACAGGGAGGGTTGGAAGAGAATATTGGTGTACTCAGTGGTAGGAGCTAATTGTAGCCCACATTTAAGGAGCTTAAGGTTAGAACTCCACCTGAAATGAAACACAAATGCTATTTTGCATGTTCTGAGTAATCTCAAGAGAAGGTTGCTAATGAAACCGATAGTTTATCTGCTGCTGTTACGTGGATGTCCTCTTTTCCAGACATAATTCCGACAGTCATTTTGAAATAGTCTATGAAAAGGTGGAGTGATGTACTACTGATGGCTATTAGCTGCTGCTTCATAGTTAGCTCTCTAATGCCCTGTATAATTGAAAGTCTCTCAATTGAAAACTGCTCTTTTTCTCTGAATTATGGAAGGCCATTCATTTTACAATGTCAAAGCCCGTGCTTCTATTTGTAATGCTGTGCTTTAGCCCTGTGTCACCAGCAAGCAGCTAACGTAGCTGATCCACGGGCCTCCCTGTTTGGAGTTTATCTGTAAATGTTGTGGCTGCAGATGGCAAATTGTACTTTCATACTTCACCCATTTGCTACTTGGTGTAATAGTGAAGTTTGCAAAGATGTCATTTTTCTTCTCAGATGTAAGTGTTTGTGCTGAGCACAACTGTACTGTATCTAAGCGCCTTTCAAGTTCCCTCTATTGAAACTAGAGGTGCTGTGTCTCCAGCAGTTCTCACGGAGCAGAAATCTTCATGGGTCTTTCCTATCCATGTGAATGATGTATCATCTAATTCCAGTTAAACTGAGCTTTGGAGGTGCGCTTACAAATGTTCTGAAGTATAAAAGTCAAAGTCAGCTTACCATATAACTGCTTTCCAAGAGAGCTACATGCAGAAGCTTGAGGGTAAAGGAAGCTGTTACATTATCTAGTCTGTTCCCTTGGTTGTGAAAGGACAGTAGATTTCATACTGCTACTCCAGATGCTACTCATCTCCACTGCCTTACACTTTGTAGCAGCTCCTGTTTAAGATGAAGTTGGGAAGTTGCTTTATGGTAGGGCTTGTATTGCATATAGAGGTCATAAGTCTTCAAACTGGGCGATTATACTCTCAGTGACGTGTATTTCTGTTGCTGTGAATGCAGCACGCTGCTTGCTTGTCATTAGGGGTATGTCTGGGGTTTGGGTGGATGACAGAAATCATTTAGCAGGAGTTCCTGGACACACAAAGCAGCTGGATGCCTCTGGGGGAGCCTGGGAGTTTTATGGCAACATTTCAGGTGACACGGGGCTTGGATGGCTGATCAGCTCAGCCACTGAGCTGCAAACCCAAGTTCAGCCTGGGACAGAAGTGCCTCAGAATAAAAAGTACTGTTGGCAGAACAGTTTCATCAAGGGGAGTAACGAAAGAATATCTAGTTTCTTACTATACATAACTTTATTGGTGTAATCCCTTCCTGCTATGAACTTGAGACTAGGCACTGAAAAGATTCTTCTCTTCAAGGTTCTTTTTTCCTCTCCTTTAGTGCTGTGCTTGTTTGCGTTCGTGTGGTCTGCAGTTCTCCCTACCCCCTTCTCTTATCAGTATTTTGTCTCTTCAGAATGTTCTAAACTCTGGTTTAGGAAGATTGTTCTTGTATTCACCCCCAGTTGTCCTTTCCAGGTTGGCTTTCTGTGTGGTTGCCAACTAATCAGAACCCTCACAACTTATTAGAAATGTGAAGCTAGAACAAGGGGCTTGTTTCTGCTCCTGACTTCTTGGCAGCTTTTATTGCAAGTGAATGTTTGTCTTCATTATGTTTTTGGTTGTGGGTTGCTTTTTCCCCTCTGCTTTCCGACTGGTTTGTTTTTCTTTCAGTTGCTTGGGATGACTTATCTCTGCCTTTTCCATTCATGCCAAAGGCTACTGGTTTTGACCTCTTTCCTTCATACTTGACCAAAGGGTGTCAGATCTCCACTCAGGCCTATGTAGCCTGACTTCTAACTGAATTCTTGCTTTTCTTTACCTCATATTCTTAATCCTCTTGGTTTGCCCAGTTTATACCACCTTGCATTTCCTTTCATCACAGCTTTTTCTCTGAAACCTTGGAGGTGTTTGTTGCTTCACACCTACAAGTTTCTCTTTTTACATTTTATGAAAAGTGCTGGTGCTTGAACTTTTGTTTGTGCCTTGATTTTTATACCATCACTGACATGTTCTTCCAAAATCATCACCTCAGTCAACAAACTTAGTTAAGAACTATACAAAAGTTTGTCTACTTTTTTTGCTCTACCTCAGTATTAAACTATTCCTCCTCTGTTCTCGTTGTTGTCTCATCTGTTAAAATTCTCTCTTCCAGTTTAGATTTAATGGCTTATTTGGTGGTTCTTTGTTTCCTACTTCCTTATCCACCTCTCTTGTTATTTCCAAGCTGCTTCCTAAATACAGCCTCTTCTACAACTTCAGATCTTCCCAATGTCTTCCTTTTCCCTACTTTTTCTGACATTGTATCTTTTTAAAGTCCGTTATCAAAATGCTAGTTTATGAATTTTCTCTTTCAAGCATAATATTTGTGAGTTAGTCTCTTTCAAGCATCATCATTGTGACTAGGGAAGTGATCCTGTATGTGTGTGTCACTTGTGTGTTTAATACTTCAGCTGAAGTTGCTCTTTAAATAAAATCGAATGTGATGTTGTGAAATGAAGTCTTCTACCTCACTGAAGCATGCATGAAAGTCTGTGAAAAGAGAAATCAACCCTTGGAAACAAATGAGCTTTGGTTTTATTTATTTATTTATTGTTCCTGGTTATTTCTTTCCATGTTTTTTCTCTTCCAAACTCAGCATAAAATCCAGGTTCAAAAGCTGTCTGCTTCTAGCAATTCCTCTCTTGCTGCAGTGTCACAGAGATGGTGTGAGTGTACACACCTGAAGTCATTGTGCTAAAGAATGGAGAGTAGGAGCACGGGGCTGTCTTAAGAGCGAGCTGTGTGGGAGTGAAAAAGCTTTGGGCCAAGTATAAAATCCTCAGGAAAGGATCTCCATACTGGTTGCGACCTGTCCAGTATTTTAGGATGTTGTTCAGCCTGGTCATACATGATGTCACAGATACATCTCATGGTGTCATCATGTCTCTTTCCGTTGCCAACACAGTTCAGCAGAGAGCCAAGTCTCATGCATGCTTTAAGAGTTGTGATTTTACTTGTACAGTGATATAATTCTAGGGACTGCAGATAGTGTGAAAGGGGTTTTCATGGAACCACAGCATAAACCCTTGCTGTGCCATGGGGTTGTAGGGAACAGATAGAGAAAATCAGGCTGAGAGCTGCTGTGTTACTCATGGTTATGGGTATCTTGGCTGGGATAATTTCTTGGGAAAACCTTTTGCACAGGTACTTCATTTTTACTGAACACTTCTTAAACAGGGCTGTGGCAGTAGAATAGGTGAGGCCAAAGGAGAAGGAGCTTGTAAAAGGTGTGGGTTTAGTTGTTTCTCTCAACTGACTTCTCCAGCTTATTAATTGCCTGGAAGTTGTTTGGGGGTTTTTCTGCTCTAGAGACAGGTATTTGGCACGTCCTCACCAGGTGATCACCAATCAGCAAGAACTGTTTTCCATCTGCTTCTTGTCCTTCAGTTTCTGGATTTGTTGTTTCTGACGCAGCTTTCCCTTCTGTATCATTTGGAAGCAGGGCAAGGTCTCTCAGCAGGAGTAGGCTTAACTGCACACTGGGTTTTTTTTTCCCTCTATAATAAGAAATATTATACCCTGTCTAGTTTTGCATCCAGATAGCCTTTAGCTATTCTTGATTTTCACACTGTTCTCTGCAGACTTCTGGAATTATTTGTTCAGAAGAATTATTGATCTTGGGGTTTTTAGTAATTTTCTTTACTTACTTTCCTCCCCACAGTGCTAGGTTTGTCTGGATGCTGTTGCACTCACCCACTTGCATTTACAAATCGCTGTGGGTGAAGAAGTGTCCAGAAAAAAAGCAGCAGAGAAAAAAAAAATCTTATTTTTGTTGAATTTGACATCCTGCCCAACATGCTGTCCACACTTACTGTTTCTATTGCTTACCAGAACTGACCTGAGACTGGTGGAAACAATGATTTCATCCAGAACTTGAAAGAAAATGGAAAGGCAGCAGGGACAGCAAACTGAAAACACATTAGCAGTATCCTTCTAGCTAAGGAGCTAGAAATCTAGCAAAGGAGGATAGAGTTTCTGAAGATGTGTATCTCCAGGTAAATTTCTTGCCTTTGATTAAACAGGTTAGAATTATAATGACCAACTGCAAGCTCTGCAGCTGGATAAAGTTGGAAGGCACAGTGCTTCACCCTTTCAGAGGCAGTGCAGCAGCAGTAGCAGTGATGCAGTGATTCCTTCAGCCAGCCAAGCTCTTTCCTTAGAAGCTGTTGATTTCTATGCTAGTGTCTGCCTCAAAGCATAACTGCGAAATAGTGCAAATTAATAAATTAGTGTTTTAAATTAATGTTTTTTCTCCTGCCTGCATTGCAAAGTGTAAAAGATAAATGCTGCATCTTCTGCAGCCCAGAACTCTTTCAGTTCATGTTTTTGCTTCTTGACATTGGCTTTAAAATTTGAAGTTTATACTAAAGCAATCCTATGACAGTCTTTGCTGTAATGTTATGAAAGGCTAAGGCTTACTGGAGATGATACTAAAAAACCTAAGGTATTACAGAATTTATGGAATTCTTACTGTAATTATGGTGTTGCAGACCAAGAATATCTATTATCAAGATGCACAAATGGAAATGAATGAAGCCACAACTGGAAGAAGAGATGATAAATACTTCCCTTCTTCTAGCGAAGGAAGATGATCCTTCATTAGAAGGAGTAATTACTTTTTTACTGAAGAAGTGATTTCAGAGCTAATTCTCCCGGTCTGTAGGTGTGATGGGAGGTGAATTAAGCACGCACAAAGCCTGAGCTGAAAGATGCATGGCTCAATTGCAGACTTGAGTATCAACAGTCTGACTTTACAATGAGAGTTTCTAGAGAAGAAACAGTTTACAGCCCTAACATCTACAGCATTAGCTCCATGCAGAGCTTTCTTGTCGCTATTATCCTTGCCCATAAGAAGATACAGGGGTTTTTGGATTTATTCTTGTATTCTTGTGCTGCCTTCTACAGTCTTTTCCAAGGTGTACCTAGTCGAGAGATCTGACTAGATGGACAGAGGAAGAGAGGGGCGACCACTTGCAATAAGAACTCAAGGGGAGAGAACTATAATCTTAGCAGTATCCTTCTAGCTAATGAGCTAGAAATCTAGCAAAGGAGGATAGAGTCCAAGCTGAGCTTCATTTTTCAGGTTACCAAAAATATCACTACCCTAGTAGGGTATACTTGGACCAAAAGAGAAGAATGCACTCAAGTTTTCATTTAGAGTCTTCAGCTTGGTCAGAGTTTTTTCCAGTAGTGCCTGTCTCGCCTTCAGATAAATATAATGATTATTTTGAAGTACTGTGCTGTTCATGTAGCCAGTAATGTGCATTTCATATTCAAAAGGTGCTTTTTGGAATGGGTGTCATTAAAAGGACACCCATTTTCAGGAGGTTACATGTCGTCTTCTGTTCTGATTCATAACCTGAGATGAATTTGGCAGCAGCTGAATGTAAGTAAAGGAGTTAAAATTTGCTTGGAAATTAAAAAACAATTTTTAGGACATCACAGCTTTTCCTGTCAGGAGTTGTCAGTGTATCAGCAGGACAAACATCAACTGTTATATGGTAGAAATGTGGAGTAAAACCTCACTATTGAAGAGCATCTTTTGCTGCGATTTTTTACCTATTAGCAGCCTGGGCAGAAAAAAACTGAGGCCTCTTGGGAAGAGCTAGGCACATGTGAGGGTCCTCCTCCAGGTGGGCACTGCAGGGTCAGTGTGTTTGAGAGAGACTTTTCTTGATGGAAAAAAATGTGCATAATCTACTGTAAGTGTAACATGTACCTCTGTACATTTCCCCAGCTCTAGGCTTTCATGGCATGCTGAAAGCAGGTGAAGAGAAAGGAGGAGAGAGGAATTAACTTTACTTTGTGATAACTCCTTGGAGTGTGAGGGTGCTTTCCAGCCTGTACCCTCTCGTCATGCTTTGGCCAGCACTGGGCAGTTGTGCTCTGTAGGTGAAGGGGGAGTTGCAGAGACAGTTCTGGAGTGCAGCCTCCGTTACGCTGTGAGTGTTTCACAGTGCAAGGACTGTACCCCAGGAGTCTCTGCCAGACTCCATCCCTAATAACTGACACGTTTGATCCTGCCTCTAAAACTTCGCAGAGGAGGAAACCCAGTGGGAGAAAAAACAAGTAAGCAAATTTCCCCTTTTGAGGCAGGGGCGGTGGAAGGCTTGGTTATCCTTGTTAGCTTCCTGGAGGTGGAGGCAAAAGGCCTATGTTAGTGGAGGAATGTCAGAGATGGCTTGTCTCATGATGTTTACAAGTCCTTTTAGATGTCACTGTAAGTGCTCTTGCTTTTAGCTGGTAGAAGTGAGGGCCTGTCAGGGAAGCAAAATGCCTTCTGATGTTCCTGGGTAACTATTTTATTAGCTGCTAGCTTCATAGTATACACTTGGATGACTTAGCTGAAGAAAATTAGTACACCTGAGACTTTCAGTCAGTCTTGTATTCGTTTAGAATGAAAAGTAGTTTGATCGGCTTGTGTAAAAACATATCCATCCTTTTTCCCTCTCAAAAGATCAGTGCTCTCCCTCAGGAAAGAAATGAAAGCTGCTCCCACTTCTATAGCGATTGCTTCTGATTTCCACAGCTTCAGAGCAAAGTGCAGCTGTGTCATTGTATCTTCAGCGTGACACATCATTCTGAGGTGAGAAAATGAGAGAAGCATTCGGTTTCTTTAAAACTGAAATGGGCATTAGGAGGGGAGCACTTGCGTTGACCCCTTCTTCAAACGGGGCACGCATCCACTGCAGTCGCATGGACTGGGACTTGATAACCAATTAGTCATCTATAAAACTTCCTTAATGAACCACAGAGGAGCAGCATGACCTACCACACTGACGTGGGACAAATTCCCATCTCTCTACTGCCACTTGCTCACTGAACGGCCTTGGCAAGCCACTTCCCTCCCTTTCCCTTGTGTTCCGCAGCTGTAACACATCTGAGAGCAATCCCTGCCTGTCTCACAAGGATTCGGGGAAGCGGCGCGTGCTACACAAGTGCTAAGTATTGTTACTAAAACCATAATATGTCAGGTAACGCAGATACATACATCATCTGCCCTCTTCAGGCACTTGACTGTTAGCCTTAAGTCTTGGCACACTGAAAACGTGCAGGATATCAGGTACAATGACACCCTTCAGTCTTGAAATTACTTGTGTCTTCAAGGTCAGATTTGGTGACTTCAATATCTGTCTCACAGCTGCAATACCATGTTTTGGCCAAATGGTGATAAATGAGAGTGTAACTTGTTTGTAATTCCTTCTCTGTCTTCCTAAATATTTTGTTTCTTGGGAAGCTGATGCTGCTATGAACATCCTGAGTAATACTGAATTTGCAGTATTCTGCTTTCCAGATGTAAATGTTTATATTTAAAATTGCTAAGACTGCAATGCAATAAATATATCCCTGTAACTGTTTGCTTCAAAGCATGTTTTTTTTCTGTGCTCTGTCAATATGCTTGTGTCAGGGATGAAGCTGCTACTGCAGCGGTTAGAACAGATGCTGGGATGTGGAGACTGCCAGGTTTGAATGCTGGCACTGCTGCCTATCCCATGACTTGGGGGCAAACTAGTCACCTGTGTGTTCAAAAGTGTGTTAATCTATAAAATAAGAATATCATTATACCTGTCTTTTAGAGGTGCAGAGGGGAGGTGAACTTCATGTTAAATGTAAGAACTATTGGCCTGATCACTCCGAGGTCTGTTACCTTAAGGTGTTGTCTTCTTCCATGTCATCAGGAGATGGTTTTCCAGGAATTGGGAAGGTCCAGAGCCAGCATCCAAGCATCCCAGCCCAGCGTGTGCTTAGCTAGCAGGGAACTTGACTTCCAGGAACCTCTTCATTCCCATGGTAAATGATGCAGATGTATTTGGATCAGAGATGGATGTAGCTTGCTGAAAATGGTAATATACCTGTGCTCTGGAATTCAGATGTTTGACAAAAGGATTAATTCCTATTGCAGCCTGGGAACTGTTTAAAGAGAGCAAAGTCTGTGGTTTAAAGCCAGGAGGGGCAATATGAGGATGCATGTAATGAGGAGGATCAGACAGAGAACTCGCAGAAGAGGTCTGCAACCCATTGACTTTCATTTGCATTTTAAAGTGGTGTACACTGGGAGTCTGCCCTGTCTTCCATGTGTCTGATGTTTCCCTGGTGTCTTACAAGATGATTCACAGTCAGTGTGGCAGTAGACTCTTGCTCCTTTGGATTGCAGTTGTGTCCATTTAATTTAAAAGTCCAGAGGACATGACTTTCCCTTTGATACTCATGCAGGTGCCTGTGGGTGTGTGCTCAGATACCTCCCTAAACTGGAGTTAAAACTGTTGACTAAACTACAACAGTTGTACTCCCAGGCTGTTAGGGAAACAAGTCCTGTACTGCCACAAAAAAAGCCCCTTTTCTGAGCTTTTCTCATTGTGTCTTAGTGCTCATATATATAAAAACAAACTAACTTTTCTAATGTGGGAAGCCCTGTTAAAACACGGTGCCACCTCAACTAGAAGCTTCTGTGTCCTGTGCTGATGTAGCAGGTTGGAGCATTTGGGCCCTTCCTGTGCTGCCATGGGTGAAGGCTGATGGCCAGGGTAGCTCTGGTGGGTGTGAAGAGCTCACTTGCCCACTCCACCGGGGTGTAGTAATGTCTTACATTGCTCCACCTGCTTGTAACGCAAATACCTCTGCTTTGTCAGGTAACTTCGTATGGGGTTTGATATGGGTTTTCTTTGTATGCAGGTGACATACATCTGAGAGTGTTTAAGCAGGTGTTCTTCTCATAGCCAAGCGTGAGAGTATTGCTCAAATTAAAGAGAGATTTAAATTAAATCTTTCCTTATTAAAATTAAGCTGGAGTGGGAAGGAAGAGTCACAAATTCCAGAGTTGATTTTAGTGCTCTCTTGGAATTTCATAGAGCTTTCACCCTCCTCTTCCTGATGTTGCTTTGCCCCTGTTTTGAGAGGAGAGTTGAAATTTGTAAAGAGGTAAAACTGGGGGAGGAGACATCCCTCCTATCTGCGGGAAGTTACACCTTTTGTAGCAATGCTGAGGGGGGGTTTTAATTATCAAATGCCACCTGAATTCTCTGAACAGTTCATCTCAACTTGGAGCTGTATCTTCTTGCTGTGAATGAATTATTATCCCAAACAGCAGCTTATTCCCTACAGTTTCTTACAAGCCTGGGAGGTCTCTCTCATATTGGCATTTATGAGTCTGTGCAGTCATCCTCCATAACACAGACCATTTCTTAGGTTTGATTGTCAGTTTTCCACAGCCTTGGGGTCAGTCCTCAACAACTTGAATGCAACAAACGGTATGTAAAAAATGAAGTTTTAATAATTCAGCTAAGTATGTTGGTGATTCCCATGTTTGGTTTATGGGTCAGTTTGGGTGATACTGAGCAAGTATTTGAGTATTTAAAATAGGAATCATAGAATAGTTTGGGTTGGAAAGGACCTTAAGATCACCCAGTTCCAACTCCTTGCCATGGGGAGGGATGACTCACCCTAAACCGTGTCACCCAAGGCTCTGTCCAACCTGGCCTTGAACACTGCCAGGGATGGAGCATTTACCACTTCTTTGGGCAACCTGTGCCAGGGCCTCACCACTGGAATCATCACGTCCACTGTCCATTCACTCAGGACCCTAAATTGAACAGTACCTAATGGCAGCGCTACTGCTCATACCAGTTTGCCTCGGATCTGCTGGAACTCGGTGTAGTGCTTGTGAAGCTCTGCCAAGGTAACTGCATCAGTTTCCTTCACAACCCTGGGCTGTGGGAGCAGCTTTCCACAGGAGGAGGTAATAGTTTGGATCCTGATGGCTGCTCTGAGGATCGTGCTCTGCGTGCCCCTGCCAGTGTGCTGCCTCGTGCTTGGGAAGTGGTGGGTGCTGAGGTAAGGCCCTGCGTGTCCCCTCTAACAGCCGCACCAAGCTCTGCGCGGGGTGTACACAGGCCATGCTCTGAGGGAATCCCTCTGAAATACTACTGTTTATGCAGGTCCTTTTTGAGGGTGGGGTTGGGAGAGTGAATGGGTAGATCCTGTATATATGACAAATGATCTGTGCCGATGCCCAAAGGCTTTTACAGCTTCATGTTGGTGCTGTGGCCTCCTCTGGGACAGCTCCAAACCCCTCAGACCCTGTTCTGCCACTGCCAGTCGAGCGGGCTGACAGAGAGGGAGGATCCGGCCCCAGTGCTCTGACTGAGGAAACCCCGGGTAGGAGATGGATGGGCATGGCGGCGTTGAGGTGGCTCCTGTTCTGGCTGGGGGCCCTCTTCTCTGGGAAAGCACTGGGGGAACTTTCAGGGGTCTGGGTACTGGATTTCTCTCTTCCACTAAATGCTCCAAAGCAATTGTCCAAGGAATCCCCTACTTGTTACAGCCCTTCAGGCTGCTCTTTCTTCACCTGTTTTGGCCAGATAATAGAATCACAGATTGGCTTGTGTTGGAAGGGACCTTAAAACTCCTCCAGTTCCAACCCCCTGCCACGGGCAGGGACACCTTCCACTAGAGCAGGTTGCTCCAAGCCCCTGTGTCCAACCTGGCCTTGAACACTGCCAGGGATGGGGCAGCCACAGCTTCTCTAGGCACCCTGTGCCAGCACCTCAGCACCCTCACAGGGAAGAGCTGCTGCCCCAGAGCTCATCTCAATCTCCTCTCTGGCAGGTTAAAGCCATTCCCCTTGTCCTGTCCCTACAGGCCCTTGTCCAAAGCCCCTCTCCAGGTTTCCTGGAGCCCCTTTAGGCACTGGAGCTGGTCTAAGGTCTCCCCTTCAGGAGCCTTCTCTTCTCCAGGCTGCCCCAGCCCAGCTCTCTGAGCCTGGCTCCAGAGCAGAGCTGCTCCAGCCCTTGCAGCAGCTCCGGGGCCTTCTCGAGGGCCCTCCTCGCAGGTTATGGCAGCGCGGTGCTGGAGCTGCCAGGCGGGCTCTGCGGGGCCCTGCGGCTGCTCTGAGGAGCAGAAAACCCGCTGATGGCCGCTCTGGGGAGCGGGCTGATCAGAACGCACCGAGGGGAGCTCAGCCGCGCGGGGCGGAGCGCTGCGGGGCCTGGCTACGGGGTGGCTCCCGCTGCTCGCCCCTTCCCTCCGCGCCCACGAGGTGGCAGTAGAAGGAAGGGAAACGCGGGGCGGGCAGCGGGGCCCTTTCCCAGGTTTGCTTCACAGAACCAGGTTGGAAGGGTCCTCAGGGATCATCCGGTCCAACCTCTCTAGGCAAAGCATGACCCGAACTAGATGTCCCGGCGCCATGCCCGGCTGCATCGTAGAAGTGTCCAGTGTTGGGGAATCCACCTTTTCTCTAGGGAGATTTTTCCAATGGCTGATGATGTGTGAAAAGTTTTCCTCTTGCGTCCAATTGGAATCTTCCCAGGATTAACTTGTACCCACTACCCCTTGTCTTTTCCATGCGACCCCTGTAAAAAGGCAGTCCTCATCTTTGTAGCCACCCTCTGAATACTGAATGTGGTGATAAGGTCACCTCTGAGCCTTCTTTCCTCGAGGCTGAACAAGCCCAGCTCTCTCAGCCTTTCCTCACATGTCTTCCCAGTAGGTGAAGCACCATTGGATCTGCCACAGGGACTATGCAGACACAAGCCTGAAGCAGCCCTTAGCAGAGGGGACCATTGCTGGACCAAGCTACAGGAGCGGCAGTGGGGCTCCCAGGTAACTGCTGTGTGTGTATTAGAGTAGCAGGAGTCCTGTCACCATCCATGTGGATGATGGCCATGGCTGATGGAAATGTTGGTTGTGGGAGGAGAACAGGAGTCGGTGCTGCTTGGTGGAGGGTGTACTAGAGCATGGCTGGAATAGTGACCACTAGTAGATGCTGCCCAGGCTGTAAAACAGTGCTCCGTGGGTACCCACATCTTGCCATGTATTCACAGGCAGAAATCATGTACCATTTATGCATGATGCCGAGGAATAAATCCTTTCAAGTAATATGCTTTGGGTATATGGATGCTGTGCTAGAGCTCTCCGTAAATGCACCAGCACAGGGTTGGAGAAGGAAACAGCCCATTTCTGTCCTGCCCTTCTGGGAGATGAGGCTCAAGCGCAATAAGTTTTACCCATCAGAGTGTGGTCAATGGGACAATCATACGATGTGTTGACCAGGAAAAGGATGTGAGAGTTTGAAGGGAAAAACTGATGCTATCATGCTAATGGCATAGAGCAGCAGGAAGGATGGCAAACAGGATACTGATACTGTGCCGTATGGAATGATGCTGCAGAGGGTGGAATCAGCCGTGATCTGCATTGCCAGCCTGAAACAGGTCCTTGATGTAACTTGCCCTAAAAGCAGCCCAGTGGTGTGACTTGGAATCAGCTCCCGTCTCCTCCAGCTCACCATGAGCAAGCAGGGTGTTGCTTGCATTGCAGTAACGTTTGCATGCACATAGCCTTTGCATACTGCTTTGCATCGGGTTTGCTTACCCTCCTCGTGTGCTGACAGCTTTATACCGGTGAGAGAGTGAGTATTAACTAATTCATTTTAAAAGCGGCCATGTGTTTGTCATTCTTTGTTGGGTCAGAATGCTCTGAAGTAAGTCCCCCATTCCTCAGCTTGCTGTTGTCATTAAAAACAAAGACCCCGAAAAGAGGCTTGTACTGTCTCCAACTATTCAAGACATGGCAAATGTTAGTGCAGCAGAGTGTGAATTGCTTGCTGAAAGCCATCCTCTACCCTGGCCTCACATCTATTACCAAGTGTAAACTAATGAACAAAGAGCTGGTGTTCATACTGGTCACAGTATCCAGTGTAAGCGCTTTCAGAAAGTGCTGCGGGCTGACACAGGAAGATTGCAAGAGGCTGCAGCCCCTGACCTCAATAAAGGCTTCAAAGGAAGCTCCTGAAAAGTTTTTTGCAGCACAAAAAAGAAATTCACCTGGTAAAGTAGCAGCCAGTGCACTTTAATAGCTGAAACTACATCAGGGCTTCTGCTGACTGAGTGGAAACGACATATTTATTTTGCATGTAGATGCTGTTCTGTAATGTCTTTTTTTGCTCCATTAAGAAGAAAAGGACTTGATGCTCATGAGATGAATGTACCTGCTTACACACACAGCCCACCTGCAGCGACAGAGGGAAGGAAGAGCTGGAGAGCAAGAGCCACGTGGGTGCCAGTTCCTGCAGTAGGCCGGGATGTTGAAGCCCCAGCGCCCAAAGAGAAAGGAGACCCCGAGGAACTCATCGCCTGCCCAGGCACCCTCCTCTGTGGTGCCTCTGGCTGGCCCTGCAGTGGGAGCACACAGGCAAGTCAGGGGGGCTGAGGGAGCCCAGGGCTGTGCAGTGCAGGAGGCAGCAGCAATAACATGTGCAGTGCTGCTTGCATGACCCTGGCCACAGCGTTTGGCTGTTTTCCTCCTTCCCACCTCGTGACTGCTCCAACCATTTTGCTGCCCCGTGTCAGGGTTGTGCTCCCTCACACACCAGGTCATTCACTTTGCCTGCAGCACTCCTGTCTCTCTTGTCAAGCTGCAAGCCCTGCAAGAACCTCTGCCTGTGCACGGGATTGTATCCCACTGGACGTCATTCCTGCAGCTGGGAACGGTCACTGCAGAGAGGCTGCTGCTGGTGAGTGGGGAGACCAGGGCAGCTCATCTGGCCTGAGCAATGTCTCTTACCCTGCCTCAGCTCCTGAATGCTGCCAGCTCTGGGCTTCAGACAGGGGCTGTGGGCAGCTGCCCCTCGCTGCGCTCAGTGGCACAGGAAGCTTCCCTCAGTGATGTTTTTCCAATCTTTTTTTGCTCACAGGTACTTAAGGCTTCCCATGAGCCACAAGCCCCAGTGTAGGGAGCGGAAGGTGACAAGCACCTGGTTGGGCTCTTTCCCATAGCCCAAAGGTGACATCCATGGGACAACGATCAAGTCCAACTGCCTCCTGCCAGTATTCACTCTTTGCTCAGTCCACCCAGTGCTGTTGTGGACCCAGAAGCCAGGAGAAGGGAAGTGACAGTGTGATAGTCGTACATATTCGACAAAAATGGAGCACCAGGTAGGCAGATTGATATGCATCAAACTGGGCTGGAAAACCACTGGAGGCAAGGCGGTTTTAGGAACCACCTTTATGTTTAGGACATTTAGGAATCTCAAGATAGAGGCAGATGCTTCCTCTCTCCTTTTTACATCTTGGTGGGACTTGGAAGGATGTGGTTCCCTGAAGGGAAGGGACAAGAGGTAACAGAGGCAAGGGCAGGGAGACCTCTGAAAGAATTGGTTTTCCTGGATTTTAGGAATTTAACCCTTAGTGTTCCCTCATCCAGGATTTTGTTTGCAAATCAAAAATGGGGAAAGATTTTGGTAACACAGTATCACCAACAGTTTGTTAAAAGACTAATTGCCAAGTAGCTTATGCATGTGGGACCATTAGTAATTCTGTAGCTATGCAAATTAAAACAGTGATGTATGATTTATAGCTTTAATAATGTTCTGAAGGCTCTTAAATTTTAATCACTTGCAACATCCTTTTTAATATTCAATTACTTTATTAACTAATTAGGTCACTTGCTGAAAAAGCACATAAGGCTGGTGCTATTTTAATATCAGCTGAACATCACAAAATACCTTTGAAATGGTGTAAATGGTTTATTTATTTTAAATAGATCATTAAGATGCTATAATTAATAAACCAGTTACAGGAAGAAGACAAGAAATTGATAGATGCCAAACCACAATAGCAGCGGCTTCTCTGCTTACTGTATAAATGGTCAGAGGGATGCTGAACTCAGTGAATGTGGCCACTGAAGCACCTTCCTAGATAATTCGTATTCAGCTGAAGGGATAAGGCTCAAGCTATGCGTGCTTTTTGTATGAATTTAGCTTCCTATTGATAAAAGCTCCACAGATGACCTTGAAAAGTTAGTGTTTAAAAGGACAGCCCTCCTTTACTGCCTGCTGTTTTGTCTGTCTCAGAAAAGATAAAACCATCACATCTTAGCCCTGCTAATGCTGGGCTGAAGGCAGAGCTCTTGCAGGAGGGAAGGTGGGTGCCTAATCTGTGACCTGCCTGCTCCACTCAACATGGGTGATGACTTGCTCCTGTCCGGAGACACGGGCTGTGGCTGCACAGGATAGAAAATTATACCCCTGCAAAACCCACAACAGCGCTTAACTGTAGTGTAGAGCTTTACACCAACCCTTGATGTAAAACCTGAAGTTTGAGAAGTTAAATTTGTCACCAGTGTGGCTGAAACAGGCTTCAAATAATCTTCTGGCTTAAAACTTAGTAATTAAGGGCAAGACAAATACTATTCTAGGAATTAAGTCAATCTATTTAACAGATTTTGGTTTAAATTATGTCAATATGATGATACACAGTGCAATAGTTTTCTCTCTTGTGAAGTTGCTAAAAGATATCAGCAGTAATTACAGGGCATCTTCCCATTTTAACTTTCCTTGCTTCCATTTTCTTGTAACAAAACCCTGTAAATCAGGGGCAGAAAGCTTAATGCCACAGTGATCTTTCTGCTAAATGTATGACTGCCCTTTAGAAGTCAGATACAAAGAAAATGATTCCAAATCTCAGTTTACAGAGAGTTTGCTGGGATCTAACACATCTATGGCCCGAGTGGGGCTCTAAAGCAGTGTGCTGGTGTGATACAAGACTGGTACTCCACTTCCCTAGAATTAAAAATAAGAGCTACCCCTACCTCTGTTGCAGTTTACCCAACAGTTGACAGTAACTTCTGCCATTACAGTGGCTTAAGATGAAACCAGAGTTTTTCTCTTTGGAAAATTCTACATCATTAACATTTCTCATCAAAATGATGCTCCCTGCTGCAAGAGGCGGCTGGTCAGCAGGACTATCCCCTGAAAGGAAGAACATAGTGGACTAACCTGGGCTGGGTTAGAGAACTGTGCAGATGGGATGAGGGTGCCTAAAATAATGCTAAATCCAGTTCACGTTTTATGGGAGCTGCCACAGGAAATAAAGGTGCACAACAATACAAATATAGGATACGAAATGCTGCTGCAAGTTGGGACAACATATGATGCTACTACACACCTTGGAACAAGTGCAGGTACAACTCTTCAGGGGTCAAAGATACTTACACAGTCAAAGGAGGTAAGTGTCACTGGTTTTAAGTGTTTATTTCACCCTACACCACTGCTGTTGTACAACATGGCGCCAGGGCTGTTCTGAGTCTCCTTACAAAGCCCCAGGTCTGTCAAATAGGTGCATTTTTATCACATTCCTGTAACTTCTCCCTAGTTATTTATACACAACTGATTCCCCTGTCGCTCAGATCATTTGGGTAGGAAAACCCACACCCTCCTCTGTCAAGCCAAAATAGACAGACTAGCTGGACCTGCAATTAAAGGGTCATCAATGCCTCAAACACAACTGGTACTGGGAGAAATAAGGAGGTAAAACTCAGCAGAAACCACCCTCAGAGGTTTGACTTTATGATCTTAAAGGTCTTTTCCAACCTAGTTGATTCTGTGGTTGTGTTTGGGAGTCCAGCGGCTGCGGCCGCCTCCTCCGCCGCCGGTACCCAGGGGCTGTTAACCTCCCCGGCTCGATTCAATGTGACGGTGACACTTCACAGCACATTGCATCCAATCTCATTTGAGGCTGACAAAGATTGTTTCTGTTTTATATCTATTGGTTTATTAATGGCCTACAGCCTCTTAAGCAGATGCATATTCATTAGATAGCCAGCTGTTAGGAGGTTCCCAGATGTCGAAAGTAGCTCTGTCTTGCAATGCATTCTTTTTTCCCCCTTATCATGAAACAAAGTAATTGTAGCTCTATTAAAGAACCAGTTAATTACTGAACCAGTACCTTATGGCATGCTTAGAAAAAAGTAGGATCTGCACATTTGTGAGGAGTAAAGGCATGTTTGAATATAGAGAGGAGCTGAGCCTTTGCTGTGCTGTACACATGTGGAACTTACATAGATGGAGAGACCTGGATTATACTCCATGTAAAGAACCATCAGCTGCAGCCATCCAGGGATAGACCAAGTTCATTTTCCACATTCTGCAAAATTTCTCTTACCTCTTGTCCTTCCTGATCTGAATAGTGGATGCAGAAGCACATAAAAACTGAAAGTGAGACACATCTCATGTTTAAAGGTCATTTTACACAGAGAAGCAAACTTCCACAGCATCCCAGCTAGATCAAGCTGTAACCAGATCATTGAACAAGCTGTACAGATTGACTTACAGATTGACTTACAGATTCCACAGGCCATCCTCTTCAGTCTCACAACATTAACCAGGCTCACCTAGTTGTCTTTGCAACTTACTATTTTTTCCTTTCATAGAATCATACAATGGTTTGCATTGAAAGGGACCTTGGCACGGGGTTTGGAACCAGATGAGCTTTAAGGTCTCTTCCAGCCCAAACCATTCTATGATTCTGTGTTTAGCTTCCAATTCTCTCCTTCATATTTCTAGTTTTTGCCAGTCCCATCTGTCAGCATGTACCTGGAGCTATACCATAAGCAGTTTTTCACTGTGCTGACAGTTCTGAGTACTAACAAAAAAAGAAAGAAGTTTCCTTTGCAAACCAAGTATTTTTCTTCAAGAGTTTCACTTTGGGCAGTGACAACTTGGGCTAAAACTGGGGAGAAGAAAAAAGGTATTTGAAAAATCCCATCTCCATTAAAAGTTTTAATCCAAACCAAGCGATGCTACTATCAAATGTCATATGCTATAAAAGTGTTTACAGTCACGCACAGAGGAACATGGAGGCAATTTTGTAGAGTAACTCCTGGAGCAAAGGCCTCTGAGAATAAAAGTGTCTTTAGATATTTGTTATCCTGTTATAGCTGGTATCACCTTGAGTATACAATGCCTGCCTGCATTATGTAAACACGTCATTGATAAATCCCTCCCCCACCTCCCCTCAGCTCTGTCAGACCGTTCCTACCTGACAGCTATAGCTGAAACAGATGCTGCTATAAATACCCTTGTTTAGCTGGTTTGAGTATAATTTCTTTTGTAGAACATGGTGGATGCTCTAGTTACCACTGAACTTGCACCTGTGCTGGAATTTATTACTCCTTTGTACACATCAAGATGTATTTTTTGGATGATTATATAAAACACACACACGGGGGTGGGTTCTGATGCCCCTTTCACCTCCTTTTAAGTAGAGACATCCACTACAAAGGATTTCACTAATTTAAGTGAACTATTATTGAATTTAGAAGCTGCAGAATCCAGAAGTAAAATTTACCTCTCATGACCAGTTAATTCCCTCTATTTACTCCCTGTAGGCTCCAAACTCCCCTGACAGTTGCTGCTTTTCAGCTCAGTGTGAAAAGTCCACGCAGCTAAAGCTGGCAATGGTCACAAGGCTTACAGTTGGGCTTCTGAACCTCGTGGACACTACCATCATAACACAGAAGCACACTCAGGCTACTGGGCAGTTCAGTTACAGTCAGATCTGGCTATAAAACTGGAGAAGGAGTTGTACTAACAGAGTAGCATGAGTTGGGTTATGTTCAAGTTATATTAGGCAGCAGCCAATAAATGGTAGATCTGTCTCTATTCACACAGCAGCTCATTTGTATTTTTACCTTAAATGATATAACTTCTATTTTTAATACATTATGTTTCTCGTACATGAAATATTAGATATGGAAACATTTTATGATAACCATATTAAACCAGTTCAATATTGTTTTAAGCAAACACAACCCACTTTATATTTGGTCTTTATCTAAAGATGTAAACCATATTCTGCTAAGCACTGCTGCCTATGATCCATGTCTTATAAGTTGGGGAGAGAGACTGGGATAAAAATTTCTGTGCAACGGGCTCCAGTCGATACAAGCTAAAGATGCACGGGGATGCAGCTGGCCCATGTGCTGAAGGAATCATTCTGGGTTTTCTCATGTTTGTTTGGTTCAAAGGATGTTCTTAGCTCTCATCCACCTGCAGACAGCCTGCCTGGCTGAAAAACCCCTTTTTGCACTCCAAACAACCTCCTTCATAATTAGGACATTGATGCATAAGATAAACAACTATGGTAGGGACAGTGAATCAGTTCAGTACTACAACTGCTCTATGAGCCTGTGTACCTTTGACTGAGATATAATGGACACAACCACAAAGATCCACTCTAAACTGAGCAAGTGTTTTCCACTGGAGTCATTCTAACCCCTGACAAATATGCTTCTATAATTAATCTCTTGATTAGAAGCTAAATCACTGGCTCCTCTGAAGAGACGGGAGCAACCTAAACAAGGATGTGATCTTTCAACACAAAACCAACTATTTAACCAGCTAAACTTACCTTAAAGACAGCATTATGAACAGACTCACCCTTCTCCTCCAAAAACCTTCTAAAGGCTATTGAGAAGCACTGCATATCCCTTCAGCATGGCTAAGACAGCAACAGACTACAGGTTTAGTTTTCCTTGTCACCCATCCACCTTTCCCAGGAACTAGCTTTCTTCCCCCCCCCAATTTTGCATATATTGAACCAGTTTGAGTCTTCCCAGCTGTTAGAATCAGAGGTTTTGAAGATGATTATTCCCAATAAGTTTAAAGGTTTCAGAACAGGAACCAGAGTGATCTCTCCTACTCAGCCGTTAAAGCTTGCCTTGATTACTTTGATGTAACAACACTTGAAAGCTCCTATTCTTTGAAACTAATTTAAACACATTGAATTGTTGAAAGATTAAAAACCGCAGTCAGCTAATTACACTCACTCTCATCTCTTATTCAGCAAATGAATCACTTTTCATTACCACTTAGCTGAAGTACATGAATTTCTGCCTAATTAGAAATGTTGTAGATGGAGCATTAGCAAGGCTGGAGCAGGTCAGGATATCTTGCCTGCTTCATTTTTAATTCCTAACAGTAGAGGCAGATAGGAAAGGCTTCAGATAAGAAGTCATTAAACAATTTTAAATTATTTATAAAAATTACTTTGCCCAAATTATAATTATTTTTTTTCCCCAAATGCTCTCATAAACGTCAAATGGAATGAAAGGAAAAGCAGCCCAACATTGATTTTAATGAACATTTTAATGTTATGTATAACAGAACATTATGAATACAATGGAAACAAAGTTTTATCAATTTAATAATAAAAAAGAAATCCAACATAAGAAAAGGGAGGCAATAAATTTCATACCTATAGTATAGTGCTTATTCTTAACAATGTTCCCGGCTTGTGAATATAACAATGTCTTTGTATTCCGGATTCTAGAATCATGATTCATGTGAACTGAAATGCAGAATTACAGAAGGAAAACCAAAAACCCCCAAAACCTTAATTCATTCTTTTGTTTTCAGTACTTCAGTAAAATCTTTTGACTGCTACAGGTTTCCTTTATTAATATATATATATTTTACTCCTCTATTGGATTCCACAGCTGCTAATGCCATATTTACACAAAAGAATCTGTGCAATAATTGTTGTATAAAAGCCAAGATCCAATGCTGTTGGATTAGGTGGGTTCATAGAATTACATAATTTAAGTGTAATTCACCTTTATTGGTTTTGTCATTATGCAAAAAATACGTATTTTTGCCTTTTGACTGCTGCTGCTGCTGCTCTAAGCCAGTGGCTCCACAGGGATACGGGTGGTACAAACGATGCCAGGTGCCACTGTAAAAGAACTGCAAGAAAGTGCATTTTCTGAAAGGAAACCTTCCAACAGTCTCAGATAAAGCTTTTCCCAGGCTCGCACTGGATATCAGTTATAACATTAGAAGCATGTTAAGACCCCAAAAATCTTGATCACCAAATTGCTGAGAGAGGATTTTTACAATAAAAATTTGGGTATCATAGCAGTGCGGCTGGAACATTAGCAAAAGTATATATACATTCCAGGTCCCTTTGAATTAGCCATAATCACATATGTAAGCCATTTTTTTTGGACAAAAATATATATTCTTATAAAAAACTGATCATAGTACTTGAGTGACTTCAATTGCGGACTCAGTGATAGTAAAAGGAATGATCCAATTATGACAAAGCGATCAGGGAGAGGGGGGAAAGAAAGTCAAGCTCTTCAAGAAAAAAAGAAAGGTATAAAATTAGATTCAAACATTTTTACCCAAACCCCATTTCCAGCCTTCCATCAAGTTCTCAAAGTTAAAATTGGTTCTTCTATGTAGGAAAGGTTTTTTGATGGTCTCAATAGAAATTGGTTTGCAAAATCATCTAACACATTCCTTAGAAGAACCTTTCACCTCTCCAGAATTTGAACACTAGTTATTCAACACTTAGAAAATAGCTTTTGGTTCTTTATGTAGACACTTTAACTGATAAAGGAAAAAAAAAAAGCAGTATTGATCAGTGTTTTCCATCCCTTCCCCAGCTATATTTGTGCAGCTAAAAATCCTTCATTCCGTCTGCCCATTTATTTTCATTTTTCTTTCATTTGCTTTATTTTACAATCTTTATTTGCTAAAATTGGCAAAATTTGCAAAGGCATCTTGCTTGGGTTGTACAGTCCCAGGAGTCAGAGAGGTCATAGCGATATTGGGTATTCCCATTCCTATTGTGCCCGTCAAACCCATTCCTGTAGCTAGCACTCCCATGTTCATGTTCATTCCCATCATTCCCTGGTTCATCATAGGCGTGGGTCCCATGGAGGTCATTCCCATCGTACCTGACATCACACTGGGCATTCCCATCCCCACAGGAATGGGCCCTCCCATCAATGGGTTTGTCTGGGGTCGAACAGGCGTCATGTTCGGCTGAGGACTGAGGTTCACGGCTGCGAAGTTTTGAGTCATGACATTCATAGGTTGTTGTGTATCTGCAAAGAAGGGAGCAGGATGCAAAAATCATTACCCAGAATCTGATGCTGAAAGCGCTCGTGTATTTTAAGAAACTTATGTGGTAACTGCTGTGAAGAAAGATAATGATGGCCAATAATGTGGCTGTTTCACTTGTTTGCCTTGTGTGAAGACTCGGAAAACTTTTATCAGAGCTTTAAGTAGCATTTTATAACAATACATGCTACTGTGCATATTCTAGAGATCAAGAAGCCTGAAATCAAGATGCAGCAATGGTACAAATTCTATAGGAAAAACATGCACAGGTAACAATTTCCTAGCATGTCAGTCTCCATTTAGAAAATAGCATTTGTGTCACAACCATCGCAGCAGTTTAAGAAACATTATGACTAACTGTAGGAAAACAGTAATTGTCAGAACACCCCGTCTCAAGGACAACCTGCCAAACACATACAGGGCTTGGTGTGCATGCAAATCAGTGCAATAATCACTTACTTTGTTGCTGCATCATGGTATTAAGTGATGGCTGCTGGGGTTTGGAAGGCTGCATCCCAGGTACTAAATTGTCCAAACTGATATTTACACTGGGATCTGACCAAGTTGAGGGTAGAGTTTTGCTTGCATTCTTCTGGACCATCTCTGTGCTTGCATTATAAAGAGGGTTAGGCTTCGGCATCATAGTGTCCATGCTCTGCAGAGGCTAAAAAAGAAAAGTTTGTTGGGATTCACTTGAGACAACTTACCAATAGGAATCAGGACTAAACAACAAGTATTAATTTTCCACACAAGACAATAAGATTTTTAGCCATGAAATTGAGCTTTTCCAAAGCAGTGTTGCCATGTGCTGCTATGCCACCAGAGCATAGTATCTTCTAAGCTAGCATCAAGCTCCCATATCAGTATGAGGAATGACAGTGATCATCTGCAGTCAGGTTTTGAACTCAGACATACTGATTTTTTTCCCTCCTAACACCAAATTGACCTGTTCTGTTTCCCAGAAACACTCTCCACTGAAGCAGGCACTTCTGTGTTCTGGAGAACAGACCAGTCCTCGCTTCCATCTACTTAAGACTAGGAACCTGTAACATCTGTGGAGGATGGCTTTAAGGTTTAAAATATAATCTAGTCTTCCCCAACAAAGCAGCAACACTTCATAGAGCAATGAGGACCCCCTCAGAGAAGACCAGCTTAAAAAAGGCTTTTCAATAACATCTGACACCTTTTCTTTCTAGGAGGCTACTCCTAAACATTTTGGGGCGAAACTTTCTTACAAAATGATGACCACAACATCCAAGTGACCAGGTATGGGTTCCAGGAGTGGAATGGATTAATTTTCAATGTTGTGATTAAGGAGAAGGGAAAAGATTAATTGGGAAGGTCAATAGCAAACTGTACAAATAGCAGCATACCTGTGACCTTGACATGGGTAAACTGATGCCTACAGCATTGGAGATCATAGAGAAATTCATGCTCTGAGAAGAGGTCATGGTTGTCTGAGAGGGGCCCATCAAATCAAAAAGATCAGTAGAATTTGAAGCAGTTGGAGGCTGGCTTGAAACTGTCTGTGAGCTACCGAAGAGCTCTAGAGCTGGCTGCTGTGCTGTGCTGCTGAAGAGCTCTCCAGATGAAGCACTGGGACAAGGAGAAGCTTGGTTGAAGGCACTCCAGTCACCAAAGTCTCCATTTCCACTTGTTGCTGTACCTGAAGGAAAGGCCACAGTGTGAGAGGAAGGAAGACAGAGAGAAGAAAGGCAAAAGACTTCAAGAAAGGAACTGAGCAAATGCCATATTCCTTGAACTGAAACAAATGAGAGCCGATCTGTGTCCGTCCAGATTAACATCTGCAGGTAGCACCTCCATCTGGACATCATTCCTTCTCATGAATATTCCAACAGTTTTAACAAGGTAGCAAAGGAAATATGAAACACCCATGCACAGAAAGTAGAACGATGTTTGATAACATGTCACTTGTGGATGCAAGACAAGCAGGGACAGGTTTTCTTTAGTTGAAATACAACTGAAAGGTAACTTAGGGGTAGATTGGAGACCAGCTAAAACAACACCTGGAACTTTGATGATATTTATTTGCTGAGAGTACAGTTATCAGGAATGAGCCACCTGATAAAGCAAATTCCTTCACGATAAAACAAAGACAATGGCTTCAAACTTTGGTGTATACAATTAGTAACTCTGTATAAAACAATGCTGAGGGGAATAAATCCCAGAACTTCAAAAGCAGGTTGCCACGAAATTCTTATTTGAAGTGATAAGGAATAATTTCTTCCCTGTCCCATGAAGTGCTCATGTAAAACACATTAAGTTTTCCAAATTTGATTCATGAACTAAATGCCTTGGCTTGACGCAAAAATGCAATCTTGGATCTAGCAATTCCTTCAGCAGAAGCTTTGCTGAACATTCAGTTCATCACTTAAGCTTTGTTTCATTTCAATATACCAGGGGTTTTGTAGACAAGCATTTAAATCCAAACACAGCAACTTACAGCTCGCTCTGTATCTTACTGCAAAGAGCCTAACAGTATAAGCTGTTTGTAGACAACTCCAAGGGTACCTATTTCAGGATCACAGATGTCCAGAGACACAAACCAGTGAACTGAGAATATGTCATACCCTTTGAGACAAATGGAAGGAGATGTTATCTCCCTTAAAACCACATGTTTTTCTATTAACAAGAAAAGGGTTACGGTGATAGGGGAAGAGAAGCTTGCAAAAACATATACAGGAGATGCTAAAAATAAAGCAACACCATTTACACAGCTCTCATTGCTACACAATGCATCATGTTGCAAGTTCGGGCCATTGTACAGGTCAGCTTTTTGAATATCTCACTGATACACTTTTAGTACTTCAGCTAAGTTACATGCAACATCATTGCTATATGAAATGAAGTTCTAATGAACAGCTAACTCACCCTTTGAATTTCTTTCTATGAGTGAATGAAGACTCAAATGGAAAGCAGGGGTAGATGAATCTAGTGCCAGTTGCTGTTCCTAGCCTATACAATGGCTAGTCCTGTAAGGGGCATCCACAGCAATTTTCTACAACTGTATTTTACCCAGTCGAAAGGTACCTGCAGCAGTCTTTCACACGCCATGTAAATATTCATCGAAATACACCTTCAAGCTTTAGTCATCTTTATCTTTACCAATACATTAGAATTCAAAGAATAGTAGGAGAGTAAATCTGTTCAGGGAATCCAAGTATTGCCAACAACTTCAGTGCACGAAGTGGACTAATATTCATTAGCTTAGGGCCTTACTAGAACATTGCTTTGATCTCCCTCACAAAGAGGGGCTATATTAGAATGTTTCAATTAGTATTACATATTAAAAATTAAAACCTACTTTAAATATTCCTGATAGATAAGTAAATGCTGAGTGTGCTCCTTCTACGTTCAGACCTGTGCACTGAGCACCAATAAAGGAACTGGGGGAAAAGGGATAAGGTTTTGCCCCTTCAGTAGAACTTCAAAGATGATTAATCAAGAAGGAAAAGATTTCTAGAGGGGCTTACGCTGTTCAGGAATGATTAATCATTTCACAAGACTCCTTGTCCCTTGCATAATGGTGATTGGAATAGATTAATCATGTTAATGCAGATAAAGGATTGTATCAATTTAAGACTGTATTCACACAGAAATTATTTGCATAGTAGGCGGCTTTGTGTTTGCAAAACAACTTGGTTTTGACTAGGAAAGCTTGTAAAATAATCAGAGCAGTTTTTTCCTGCCAAGCAAATTAAAGGTGTATTAACTAACCCATGCCTAGTGCAGCTTTCCTAACACAGCAAAGCAATAGAAGAGATATAAGCATGCTGGCTTATATCAAGAGATATAAGCATGCTGGCAGAAGAGATATAAGCATGGCTAGCAGGTAGATTTGCTGATCAATCTCTTTGTTATTCTCTTCTCATTTTGGACTTAATCCTACACCCTGGCTGGGAACCCCCAGCCAAATACCAGTACTGCCCAAATTAACTTCACAAGAGACAGCCAGCCAGCTCCCTCCACCCCATGTGTGTTTGCAGCACTGTCCTGCCTGGGTAGCGCTGCAGGCTCCCAAAAACACTCCACCAAAACCAAAAAGATTACTTTAAAAGTGTCTTCCCAGTATGTATTTTTTTTCCCAGTCCAATTTTAAGGGAAACATGTTTCAGATGGAGGCCATGCCTATGTAATAACTTGTATGTTTGCAGGCAATATGACTGTGCATGCACTGAGCCAACCGTATGGACACTTGACAGCTCTAAACTGCATGCCATGCAGCCAGGCAAGGGCAAAACTTAGTGTTGGCCCAACAAGCATTACTAAAATCTTGCTTTTGTGATTGGCAGGAACTTCTTCATGCCTGACTTAAGATCTAGGTAACTTTTATTTAATAGGCTTCTCCTAAAGGGAAAAGAAGACTGTATCAAATTTCTATTTAGCCAAGCTAATATAAAGGGTTGGTCAGCTTCATCCCACAAATGCATATATACAACTTCAAAGCCATTGGTGAGGTTGTACTGTGTACAGAAGACATAACTAAATTCCCCTCCAACATACCAAGGTTTCCAATAGTAACCCAGACATCATTGGAAGCTTTGGAAATCATCTGTCTCAGGCTCCCCTGGTTATGCCATCTCACATGGCCAGCAAAACTGTGTGTCCAAACAGTGAAAGGTGGGAGCTGAGGACATCTTGTAAGGACCCTTATTTTTCCAGCATGGGTAGGCTGCTATATTCCATTGAACATGATCACATCTTTTTTTTTGTTGTTCAACTTACCCTTTTAATTTACTGTCCTGCCTGTAACATTGAGATTTAAAGCAATGGGCCCTCTGCACATGTCTGGAAACTATAGACGGCAGCACAAAACCATCCCCAGAACTTTGCAGTTCACAGCATTATCCCAAGCAAGCAAACCAGATTACCAAGCACTTTGTGCAAGTCTTTATCCCGCCAGAGCAGCTACCTTTTTAATATAATTAATTCCTACCTGTATCTGAAAAACTTGTAAACTCTGAGTTGAAGTGTTAGAAAAATGGCTGCTTTTAACTGCAAATAAAATAGTTGAATAACCCTGCAGATAACTTTGGGAAGACTATGAGGATTAATAATGTGAATGGTCCCATCACTACAGCCAATTTTCCAATCATTTTTGAAACACGAATCCCATCCTCTTGAAGCATTCATCACTGTAGAACTCCAGTTAATCCAGGTCCTTGCCCACAGCTCAGAAGTGGGATGTGCTAGGCTCTTTCTTAATTGTTTAGTGAGCACGTCAGCCAGCATTTAGACCTACACTTGGACCATTTTAGGTTCTACTTTTCCACTCCAGAAGTCACATCACCTTTCAGTGCATTTCAAAATTAGACTTGGAGCTATGTTTTAAGTCTTATTATACTTACATTAGTAGATAAACAGGGATATATTTGTAACTCCTACTAACATTTTCTGAAATACAGTTAATGAAAAGTTTTAGGTCCAATGTGACACATGCTGTGCCAGACAGGAGATATCTTCCTCACTCAATATAGCACTTGTGGTCCAGTTACATAAACACAGTTTGCCCTGGAAAGGGAAGTGACTTGCAATAATACCATGTGGCATGTCTTTGCCTCTTTCTGCCCTTAAACCACAATTCAACCTGTAAATTAAACCTACCTTGTGACGATGGGAAACTTGCTGAAGCAGCAGCTGAACTAAAATCAGCAAATCCTCCAAATGGGTCAGTTGATACACCTAGAAACAGAAGGAAGCCAAATGCTGTTACAGGATTGTGCAAAGATCCATTGCAACAACTTCATGTGGCATTTATGAAGAAAAGCTCTTCTGTATTTGGCACAATGGATTTATTGATTGTGCTGCCTAAGTCAGTGCTGTTTTTCCTGTTCATCACCATACTATATTTATACAACAATAAACTGGATTATTTCCAACTGCCTTGAAGATCTTGCAATTTTGTTTTCATAGGGAAGGACTAAAATACACAAGTTTTTGCTATCTCTAAAAATAAATTGAGAGAGATTAGCAGGTTTTTAACTAGTGAGGGATGCTACTAGTTTGGCAGTTTGTAAAATTACAACTTTGGAAGCGTAACACATAAAAGCCGAACATTTTTATTGTCGAAAAGAGAATTTATTATGCTTACTATGAAAAATTATGTGTCGCCTTATATTTACTTTTTGTGTTACTTAAAGCATGAATGATTCTGCAGTGATCTTGGGTTGGGACTTCAAGGACAGAGCTTGCATTTGTGTTCATTTTTTTATAAGTTTGCTTCCTTTTACAGCAGGAA
Organism: Strigops habroptila; assembly: GCF_004027225.2. Taxonomy (NCBI): domain Eukaryota; kingdom Metazoa; phylum Chordata; class Aves; order Psittaciformes; family Psittacidae; genus Strigops; species Strigops habroptila. The sequence goes on from NC_044288.2 coordinate 15,286,102, forward strand.
CATTAACTTTTCCAACCAGACGTTTGTACGCAGCGTATAAATTATTAACTTCTGAATACAGCAGAGTAACAATTTTTCACTTAAAAAAATACAGCCAAGGTATAAAACCAGAAGAAAGATCTAAGAACTATATTGGAAAGCTGCTATTAAAAAACCCCACCAAAACCCAAATCATCCAATTATCCCTGATACCTACTTACAAGCAGTATTGCACTGACCTGAGAAAGCTAAGAGAAGTTGACCTTATTAGTTTGTCCTCAAAGATTTCACCTCCAAGCAGTCCCACCCTTAGAAGAAGCTGCAGCAGTTCAATTATTTTGCTTTTAGTGTTATGCGTACATTATATAGGTTACATCACAGCTGCTTAGCCTGCAGTGCTTAGAAACTAGCCAGGTGGGACTGGAACATCTGTGCTGCACTCAAACACCACTAGGGACAGCTTCCAACATCTGGTGCCATTTCTGAATTGTCTTATCGCTGCAAGACATTCTGCCCCATCTGCTACTCTCAACTGGGTTAATTAAACTAGAACCATCTCCTTTTTAATAAACGGCTAGCAGTAATAAAAGGAACCATTCACTTTCTAATACATGTGTACTTGTATTTCTTTTTAATGTTATTTTACTGTAGACATTGCCAGGAAGGCAACTGTTCATCCAAGGGGAAATGTCTTTTCTTGCTGAGCGTGTAGCATATGCTATAAGACATGAGATGGGAACGCAAGGATGGTCTATTTGAATTTTCAGAAACACAGCACTAGTGAAAGCCTTTTACAACTTTTTCAAGAGGGAGAAGATTTCACACAAAGTTAAGAAATTTCTTCAAGACAAATTCTGCAGTGATCTAATAAGCATCTCACATATATTTATATACAAGTTTTATGCTGACTGCAACCTGAGAATGAAAAGGCTAACGCAAGCCAGTGAAACATCAAGCTAAAAACTTGTTCTGATCATGTTTACTCTGCCTACTGCAATGAACATTTTCAAATCTTTCTTTTTGCAACACGGGTCCTTTCAGGGTTCAGAACAGGTTAATGGATTGAGAGTTTCTGTGCAGAATGAGCATCACAGATGGCATATTTTCCACTACATCCTCAAAATATCAACGCTCTCGTGTGCGCCTGTTATCCTGGGCCGTCTGACAAAGTATCTAGGGATTAATTTAACTTTAAAACTGAACTAGGTTCAATCCCAAAATAACCCCTTCACATTTTCAGTCAAGTCAACTTTTTCTGCTCTTCTACTGCCTGTTTTCAAATGATGCCGAGTTCCAGAGAGAGGCGTCAGAGCACAAGCTGAATGCAGTAACACTAAATTGTAACACTATCGCCAGCTATGATTAAAGAACCTCATCTCCAGTAACACCAAAAAGTAACTTCCAGAAGGTCTAGTCACAGATTCTACATCTTCTCAAACAGATTGTTCTTTTATGGCAACCAACCACCCCTCTCATGTACAAATTGTGTTGCTTTAGTAATGTGTAACCCCCCCAAGCCTCACCAACCTTCTTCCACATCTCTGCACCTGAAAATACATAGATGAGCAAATTCCGAGTTCCCTGAATTCACATGACTTCCCTGCCAGTTCCTTCACAGGATAGATCAAAGGCTGCATTTGACCCTTTCCCTGTGTCTTGCCTGACACTGGGAATGTTCCCACACCCTGTGCTGCAAGGAACAGTGGTCATAACAAGTGACCTGCACGTGAAGGACAGTGCTAATCTTCTCAACATGAGCTATCCTCAAAGATTCCCATGCAAGATCTGTCACTACAAATGAACCCTTTCCATCTGCCTTCCCAGGTCAGCAAAGAGGTTATTTAGCAGGACCAGCTGGTAATATGCCTCTTCTCAACACCATTTCCAAATGCTGCTTTGGAAAGAGAAGAAAAAAGGCAAAAAGAAAAAAGGCTTCCTACACCAAAAGAACCAAACTGATGAAAGGCTCAAATACACTATAATATGGAAGCTGCCATAGATCTGTTTGAAATACAGGAAGGTTCACTTTGAAGTGGAAACATCTATTCTCAATGTGATTTAATTTATATACATAAAAATAAAACCATAAACATATGTATATAAATAAGCAAAAAAGGCTCTAATGTATTTCCTGTATTAACTGGATAGGAGAAGTTTCAGTATTGATAATAGGAGGGGTAGTGGTTCTGATCCAAGATATTAAAATTCCATGGAACTGTAGTAACTCCAACATGCAATGAACACCTTTGTATATGAAGCTGATAAAATAGATAATAACGCAAAATAAGTTGTTCCTTAAATCTGGGGGCATTTGTGCATAAAAGCACAGATGCACAAAATCAACTTTATCTCTTAACCATTAGGAATTAAGACATATTTCAGAACAGACATATAAAATGTATCTATTTTTCAAAGAAAATAAGAGTGAACAAAGTTTTTAAGATCTACCAGAAATAAGGAAGAAAATATTTAGATTCCTGATCCTAACTTACCATGACAATTTCCCACCCATCCAACAGAGTTCTGATGTATTTTATATTCTATTAAATACTTTCAGAGGTAGCATTTTGGTAGCCTAGTGATGAAAGGCACTGTATCATGTAAAGTACTCATAATACTAGGGGGTTTTATACATTATAATAAAAATACCTAGCGTGACATACTACAGGGGTTCCACTACAATACACCAAAAAGCACCATAACTTCAGATAGAAGTAAGAGTAGTCTTTGCATACACATGAACACAGGCACATTGCAACACGTGGGCCTCCAGCCACTCTGGATTGTGATTTTCTGGCACAGCCTCTGTGATTTCACATTATCTTTAAAAGAGAAACTGAGGCTGAGTATCTGTCATTCCCAAAATACACACATAACACTTCTACAAACAATGTGAATATGATCCTATATATGACAACTTGCTTACTTGTAATGAAGTTACATGAAACATTTCCATCTATAAAAAGGCACATGCTCATCTTTTATTTGCTATTCAAAGTGATCTTTAAATAAAAATTAACTCTCTCCCAACTGTGCCACTAGACCACAAGTGCATGGAAATCCTTTTTCTATTCTGTGCTAGCCACAATCGAACCTGTCGATACGAAGAACCTGTAAGCACAATAAAGCACTTTAAAGTTTTAGGTTTTGAAAAGCAAACCACCAAAGCTCTGAACACCTCTATCAATCCTGTATGCAGTGCACTGAAATTTAAACACACTCCGGAAAAGAAACTGCATTTTGAGAGCATAAGTCCTTGTGAAGGTTAATGGACTTAAAATTTAACTGAGTGTTTACTAAGTGAAGGGACATGTTTTACAATGAATAATTTTACTTTTAGGTAGCAATTTCTTTTTGGTGTTAGGGTTGGGATCAACCAAGTGCCAAAACAAAGTAAGATAAAGAAACAAGTTTGCCATATACTTTAGATGAAAGCTTATATGAAAATCATCCATCTCCAGCTGCCTAGCCTTTGAATTGCACTAGGAGAAAAGCTTCAATGTGAATGGATTGCATTTGCTTTTAGAGTTAATTATAAATAACTGTATTACAAACACACTTTCTGACAGACTGATCTGGCACTTAATCTTTGTGCTGCTAACATTTAATAGTCCCACGCAATAGCATATACACTACCCCTGCTACAAAAGATTTTAGGCAGCTCTAAATTTGTTTGAGTATTCATTTCTCAATTTATCTACTACTCTATATATCAAACAAGCTTATCCTCAGAGTTGGTTCTAAATATGCATTAAGAAAATAAAACCACGACATGCCTACCTGTTGAAACTGGCTGGCTAGCTCCATCAAACAACAGATCAACCAGGTCATTAGATGACTTGCTGCCAGAGGGTACAGAAGCCTGAAGAAGAAATAACACAACAGATCTCATCTCATGATGTCATCACTCATCTTATATGACTTTAAGAAGTTTTCTGTGGCTTTGGGGTTGGTAGTTTTTGTTTTCAGGAGAGATGGCAGATGTGTCTTCAAAGCCAACAATCACTGAAATGTGGCTTAATTTGAAATCAAATACTGAAAAGCCAGTGACTCAGGGGGTTTTTTACCATAAAGGAAGAACTTGTTAAGTGTGAAGGTTCAGATAATCCTTCAAACTTCAAACCAACATTTTCTCTTTGCTTTCCTGAAGAGAGCACAACATGGTAATGACTAGATTTTTAAAATTCTACATCTTAAAGCAATCAAACAATTTATTATAATTAAACTGTTCCACAGCCTTTGAAAGCCCCAACTGAATACTTTTGATAAAATAGTTCTCTTGAAGGTTGTATAACAAAAATTCTACCCTAAACTAGAAACTGTCTCAGATGTCAGAAGAAAAGAGGTCCCAAAATCATGCTTTATTGTGCTCTCCTGCGGTCTCACCTTTGCTGTAGGCTGTGCAGTATGAGCATCAGCATTCTGTTCTGGACTTGCTTTATCGCCTGTATAATGTGCTGCTGCTCCCAAGTCAATGGTTTTTGAAGGATTTGCTGTGCGTTTGTGTCTGATGGTAGTTTCTGTAGCTTGTGTAATATGAATGTGTTTCGTTGTCACAGTCTCTTCATCTTTAAACTCAGCTTTGGGAGATTTACCTCGTCTTGATTTTTCTTCATCACTGTCACTAGAAAAACAAAAGCGATAGAATATGTCTTCAGCTACAAAACTTTTGTAGTTCCTTGTAGCAATGATTCATAATGAAAATATTGCTTCTTCCTATATTTGAGAAATGCTTTAACCTTACCTAATGCATCAACATACCACAGCATTACACCTATTGTACAAAAGCGATAAAGAAAGTTATTTTGTTAAACATGGACTGCAAGTCCACAGCAAAGGTTAATAGGAAATCAGTGTTTAAATCCAGTACATTTAATTATCTTCTGACAGGAACTCCTCCACACATTATATAACACTTCAGCGACAAGAACCTAAGTCGGCAGGTCTGCTCTGTACTTACACCAAGAGGCAGAAAGCAGTGAACCAAATACAGCTACTATCGTTCAGATTTCAAGAATTCCATTGCACAGAAACAGCTTTTCAGATCCTTTCAAATGTTTGTGGAAAAAGAATGTTTACAGAGTTATGCAATGCAGCGATACTGATCATTTTCTATCAGAGAACACACAGCCTTAAAACATAAAAGAACAAAAGTGTCACCATTTCAGGCGAAAACTTTTTAGATGTCACTGTGTGATATTTGTTCTATCCGTTACATTTTCTACTTCTATATTTTAAGTCTTTCACAAACAAACCAATTGACCCTCACCAAAAGTCATGTTACCATCAAGGTAAGATTTGTGCATAACAGTGAAAATTGCTTTAGAGAAAGCTTCAATTTGTTGAAACGTATTTTGAAATAGTAATTCCCTTAGCAATATAGTTGAAAGTGGAAGGGTTTTTACATTTTAATAATGCATTAGAATACTAAACCTGCAAAATTTAAGAAAGGCTGTCCCTTTGTCAGTGGGAATATGACAGTAACTGCAATATACTCTGGAGGGTAGCCTTTGTTCTCTGTTAACAATAGTGGGTTTTTTGGAATACATTGTGTGTGTCATTTCCTCTATGCATATTACCTACTCACCACTGGGGATGGCTCAATTCATTAACATTAGTGAATATAAATGCTCACTCCCTCTTTTAATCTTTTATTTTTAAATGAAATATATCACAGCTGCTGGCCAACCAAACTACTACGGGCATTTGCTTGAGGCAGCCTTACGTGGACAAGTGAGCTCAAATGGCATCCCTTCACCTTCTCCTTCCAAGGCATTTCAACCCTGACTTGCACAAGTGTTGCCTGCTGTTCCAGTTCTGGATTTCTACACCTAGCCTACCTATGTGCACAAATGCATCAAAGACCTCTAACCCCATTTTCATTTGTGACATCAGGATTTTAACACAAGCCCCAGAGAAGACTGGTCTGCACATTAGCATGGTGTACACGGTACCTCATTCCTAAAGCCTCAGAGGAGTGTAGATGATGTTGCCTTTTAGATGCATGTTGAAAGTACCTAAAACCAGGACAATCACAGCTAAGGCTCAGCCTCTTAAAACCTGCTGCAATGTATTTCTTGTCATCACTCAGAACGAGCCTCGTCCATACACACATTCTGTGGGTTAAGTGATTGACAAGCATCGAAGTCCAATCAATGGACCTATTGCTACAGAAATGGTAGAGATCAATCTCACTAATGTAAGAATGAAAAAAAAAAAAGTAAGTCTTTGGTGATCTACAGCAAAATAAATGTCTAAAAGCTTTTGAGAAAAGAAATTAAATATATATGCCAGAAAGCAGGACAAATATTACAATCCTCAATTTTCTATGACAACCTGTACTGCTTCCAAACTGTCTCAGGAGATCCATTCTTTATTTTTCTTTCATGGTCACATTAACAAAGAAAAAAATTACAGATTAATGTTCTCTTTAAATGTGTTTACTGTGCTCACAGCAGTAAATTGCAGTGCTTCACCTGAGAATTGCAGAGTGAACTTAAAACCAAAAATTATAGCTGGCGTTGTACCAAATAATTAAAAAGACTTCTGAAAGGAAGTACATGGTTGCAACTTCCAGAAGTTAAAACTATGGATACATGCTTTCTTCTTTGCCTTAAGGTTTTTGTGGTGTGCATTTTGAGTTTTGGGCTGGTTTTTTTTAACATTCTTTAAGGCAATAAAAATAGTTACTGACCCTGTAACCCTTTACATGGAATTTGCCTTTAAACACGGGTGTTGCATCCTTTTTCAGATGTACTAAAAGCTTTGCTTCCTTTCTATTCCATTACCTGCATCAACCTTTCTGAATACTGCAGAAACAAGGATTGAGAGAGTTTTAAGAATTCTTATGAAGAAAAGTGTAGTGTTTCAGAAGATCCTCTGTATACCTGCAGGTATTTTAGAAAACAACTTCAGCACACAAGGCTTGACTCAGGGCAGCAATTGGTTTATTCACCTGAGAACTAACAAGCACTATGAAAGAAAAATTGGGGTTTTCCCACCCCATGGGGTATTGTTTCTGGTCTTTGCTTCCAAGGGGATATATCTCTGGAGAAAAGAATCCAATTGCCCCACAGCAGTACTAACACTTTTCAAGAGAAAAAGCAGACTAGGCTTCTCTCCAGAGTTAGCTGTGTGAGCTGCAGGTCCACTGAAGTCTACTGTAAACTCAAGCCCAGGTTAAGCTCTTGGTTACTTCAAGCATTTTTTATTCTCTTCCATGCAAACTACTAGCTTTGAAAGCAGAGTCAGAAATCCAGAAGTTTGGCCAAGTTCGCCTGGTGTGTATATTGGAGGTAAGGATTGTGTCATCCAAATTCCATTAACCCCTGTGAGGATATGCAAGTCATTTATTCTTTGTGCTTCAAGACCTTTATTGGCTTTACAGTACTAAAGTAATAATGATTTATAAAGCTATTAAGATAGAAACAATAGAACATACAACAGCAGATTTGCCAGCTGAGCGACTATCACCATTTAGCCTTTTCCAAGGAAAACGGCAACTTAATTCAATGTTGTTATATAGCAGCAGGCTACAAAGAAACTAGTACATTTCTGGAAGCTTCTTTTGGTTTTTAAGAAGAAGAATTGCTGAAGTGTGAAAACACAGAAATGCATGGATTCCATGATGCATTTACAAGAGAAAGTTATGTTGTTGTGACCTTAAGTCACATGATAATTAAAATTCCATGTTTCTTTCTGTTTCAATATGTGAATATAATATTCTGTTAATACATCAATGAGGTTTATATTTACAGTATCTTTAAGCATAAATAGACGTTCTATAACTTCACGATCTTCTTAGATCCTTTGATGCCTTCTGTAGAAAGAAACCCCTTCATTTCAACACTGAGAAAATACCTTCCATGTTGTCTAATCACCATGCTAAGAGAAGCCGAAAGGAAATTTCAGGCTGGTAGCCAAAGCAATGCTGGAGAAGCCACATTGCTGGATTCCTTCTTATAGCAGGATAACCTGCAACTACTCAATTGGTTTTGCTAATGTATGTGCAAAAAAATTTCCTCCTTTTATTTCAAGTTCTGAGTTTATTACTTCCATAAATTTCTAGACAAATAGCACACCTGATGGTTACAAAAAAACCAGAAGAAAAAATTAAAAGGGACAAAGGGTTACAAGAGCAAGACAAAAATGAAAGATGTAATATTAGCCAGAGAAAAACATCAGTGTAGAGATGTACAGGGGAGAGTCCTCAAAATAAGCTGGTTTTGGTAATGATAAGACTGCAGAAAGGACTGTCTAAAACACTGGAAGGTGCAAGACTTTATACCAGCACAAGTAAGAGACCAACGCTGTTCAGAAATAAAGCGAAGGAAGTAAGATAAAAATTGGTCACTGGACATCCTCTACGTGAAATGTGGATAGTGAGCTTTCCAGATGTCATGTGACAAGTTGCTTTTCAAAGGTAAGTACAGAATAGCACACAGCAATATACCATTGTTAAAATTGAAATTGTTTACTTTCCTTCTGATCCCTTCTCTTTGTAGTCTACTGATAGTACGTTCTAAGAGGGAACCCTCATGTCTGCAAAGAATACCAGTTTTATGATTTATTAATGCCCTAGCAAGGGCACCACACTCTTTTTCTCAGAAATACTACCATTATATTTTGTTTCTGTGCAAAATGGCTTGTAATGCATACACATCTGTGTGTGTATATGGGTATTTTTATATACACATATATAAAAATGTGTGTAATTGCCATCTGAAGATATTCCTGTAAAAAATATTAATCAAATCTCAGTGCAATTTTGAATTTTAAGTTGTTTCCCAAAAAGGGAATTATTGAGCAATTTCAGATTCTGTTAAGTATGGATTTGATCTCCTGATAGTAAAATTCAATGCACCTGTTGAACTGTAATGTGCAGTTCTTTCCGCAGGCAAAGCAGGGTAGGTTTTCTTCCTTACTGAAGAAATTTAATGGCCAGATGTAAAACACAAATTTCTTGAGGAGGTTCAACTGAAATTGACTTTTTTAAAATGGTTTTAAATAAGTCACCTGCAGTCTGTCTTCCCGAGATCAGCTCAGGGAAAAAGCACTGTGTCAATGTAGGTGTGAGCAATTTTACATCTCTTTCCTCTTTGGCACTTCAGCATTCAGAGTAACTGTATCAGCCTCCGATATACTGGTGCAAGGAAGACCACTGAATTGCTGAGACAAGGAAAAGCTTAGGAAATTTCAGCCAAATTCCCTGCTTTGCCAGCAGCTATCTAAGCGAGGGGCAGTAATGGATGACAGCCAAGAGCAGTTAACTGACAGAACTGCATTATTCCCCAAGACCAGTAAGGGCTGTATCTGAAGTCCAGGAAGCAGATACTGAACCCAAACATGCTTCCATACAGACAAGAAGAATGACAGAGTATTATCACTAACAATCAGCAGTGTTGAAGAGCTTTATAATAGCAATTTCATAGAATAAATGAATGTTAAAATAACTGTAGTACCTGCACCTTTCTGGAGAGTCTTCTCTATCTTTCCTTTGGAACTTGCGGATGGTATCATCAATCGTGCTTCCAATTTTGTCGCTCAGCTCGCCTAACTTATCACTGAATGGAAAAGCTGTTTTCTTATCCCATTCTTCATCCCATTTTGACTTGGGCTCAGGATCATATCTTTCACCTGTGTAAGGCATTAAGATAAGACATATTAAAGATAACAGGAAAGAAAAAATGCCTGTGGTCTTTCTGGAACCACTCTCAAGCCCCCCTGCCCTACATACATAAACCTTACAAGTTTTCAAAGCAAACTGAAAGCTCCCACAGTGCTGAATCAACACTATTATAGCAAGGCACAGCATGTAATGCCAAACATTAAGTGGCAGGAATGCAGATTCAAAGACTTTTGTTTATGACAACGATACAATCTGAATGCACTGCACAGCACAGCACATCAAGATACTGTTGGACTCTGCTGGAGAAACACAAGAGGCACAATCAACCCTGGCTGCATAAGCAGCTTATCAGAAATGGGACGTGCCAGCTCTGTAACAGGCACTTAATACATCACATCCCATTCTTGGCCAAGCTGTGTGCTCAGAAGTAAATCAATGGGGTTTTTTATATGTTGACATTCATGAGCACATAGAAGTGTAGTACCAAAATATCAAAAGACATAAGTGTGCAATACATAACTTTCTGCTCTTTCTTCTCCACACTCGGCGAGTGAAAAAACCTTCTAAAGAGATAAAAAGAGGCGGCAATAAGGCAACTCACCATTTCAGCAGCCACTGAGTACCCTGAGCATCTTTACTAAACACTGTCACCAAGAAATCAAAATCACTCCTTCTCCCCCCCCACAATGAAGTATTCAAGACATCCATACTGTTAGCTTAGCTTACCAACCAAGTTTTACTTGAAATAAGTATATTTGCAGTACAATCTCATTAAGAAAGCTTAAAAAACTTAACCTGGCTTTATTCATACACATTCAGCCAACTTAAGATTAATTTAAAAGAAAACCCACAACATTTACACTTTAACAAAGACTTAACTATCAGAAACACAGCACACATTACTAACTTGTATTGTGATCTTATATCAGAAAATATAGGTATATAAACCAACCCAATATATGTTTACTTAAGCTGAGTAACACTGAGCAGCAGAAAGGAAGAATGGTGAAAAATTCATTATTTCAAGTTACATACAAATTATATTGTAGCTCAAGTAATGTTCAAGATGCATTCAATTAAGCCACTTTTAATTAAAAGTAAATGATAGATTCTAGCACTACAAGGTGCAAAATTTGAGTTATATCTGTCCAATAATACCGCATAGCAGAGGATGCATTTTCTTACTGAAGATGTAAGTGCAAGTCTCCAGTGGTGTTTGTTTAGATCCATAAAGGATAGGCAAACTTTTACAAAGCAGAGAACCTGTTGCAAATCAGTGTGAGTCAGTGAGACCTTTATCATTGAAAAAGGAGAAATTGCTAAGAAATGTACTGCTGTTAAATGTTGCAGAAGAATAAAACGGCCTTATTTCAGTTTATGTCAGGCTTTCAAGCATTTTAACATAAAATCCAGTAGAAGGTTTCCTTGTGCGTCAGGAATCAAAGTAAATTAAAAAACACCCCAAGAGCCTGGTGCTTTCGGGACAAAAAGAGCTAAGGAACACTCTGAAAACACAAGCATTTCATATTTAAATAACTAGAATCTTTTAGATGACAAGTCTGACCTGGGAAAAAGTTTGTTTTGTGCTGCTAGAGATTATTTTTTTTAACCTTACTCAATGAAAGGATAATTAAAAATCCTTTACCATAAAAACTAAGTACAAGACAAAGGAGATATTCCTTTAAATTAAAAAATTTGAATGATAACTAAAGAGCATATGGACAAAGAGTTCTACCCAGCGTACAGGGATAGATCACGACTGTACAGAGCTAGTCAAAAGATAAGCTCAGTGAAAGAACAGAAGGACATGTGCTTAAAGTACAAATGCAGTGACTCATAAGTATTTCTTAGAAGAGAATCACCAGAATTCCAAGCAGGTAGCAAAAGCCTAAAAGAATATAATAAAACTAGACATATCCTGCCACAGAGATACAGATTTTCAATGACTGCATATGAGGAAAAGGGAGAACAGAGGAACAAAGAGAAGTAACCTGTCAAAACCAGAAGAGAGCAAATCTAAATTTAAGGCTTACAGTGAAGAATAAAAAACATACATAGCACCAGAGAGGGACAGATGAGGTTTACTCATCTGACAGATGACTTACTACTCAGATCTTATACCGACCCCTTCTCTCGAAGAAGCCACTGACTAGCAAACCAGAGCCATGTACCATTGTGACTCTGGGATTCATCCCTTAATAAAAGCAGCCAAGGATTTACTCAGGCCAAAGAAAATACAGCTAAACATCTCAAGACTGGCAGCTGGATCATGGACGACATGCTGGGATACATCAGGCATAAAAACCAGTTCAGATCCCTGCTACACATTATGGCAGGGGCCGGGGAGCAAGAAGGAAGCTGCACACTTGTACTTGATAAGCAAAACAGTGCTGGTTGTGTGCCTTTATCTAACCAAGGCTATCAGGGAAACCTGTGTCCTCTCCAAACAAAGTCAAGCTGATGGCATTACATCCTCCAAGACCAAGATCCTACAAACACATTATGCTGAAGATGCAAATAGTCTGACAGAACTCAATGCACACGTGAAGCACATCGGGCACCTCAGCAAAATGGGTGAATTTGTTTCCAAAGCAAAGGGACATCAGGCTACCTGTCAACAGCATTCAGATGGTGGTTTGGTTTTTATTTTCCACTTCGTGCTTGAATGTTTTTAAATAAAGGATCTTAGATTTTAAAAACACACAAACTGAGACACTAACAGCTGTATTGGTAAATTCCTGAAATATAAACTCCACCACTTACAACATACTTAGTGCATACATCTGAAGTCAGATCTGGCAGACATCAGAATCCATACAGTTAATACTTGAATATCTTTCAAGTGTCCAAACACTATTACTTGGGAAACCAAAAAGTCTAATGCTATATAATATCTATATTGTTTTACCCAAACAGTATTACTGCCCTAAAAGCCCTAACCCAAATTAACCAATGGTTCTAAAGGAGGTTGTCAGGAAGGAGTAGGTGAAGTCATTCTTATGCTGTAGTGGGTGGAAAGTACCATCATGTTTTAAGACTGACTAAGAAACCCTTACTTACGAGGGCATTTATTTATCTACTTCTGCTACAGCAGCATTCATTTCACAAGGAGACTCTGCCTATGAATAAAAAAAGAGACAGCTAAGTTTTGGCTAAGCCAATGCATTAATGTCATTTGTATAAGTTGCTAGTTTGTTTTTAATCTAAAAAGAAAAAAAAAAAACTAACTTACAAATTTAAATGAATTACTGTAAAAATCCTTACGTGGGAGAAAATGTGCAAGAACTCTTTGATAACAGCAACACTGACAGTTAAAGAAATATAAAGAAAAAGCACCTAAAGGAGCATCTTAGAAATTCCTTATGTTATCTGTGCTATCCAAGCCAAGTTAAAAGATGGTCAATCCTTGACCAAGAAAGCCTAGTACTCACTGTATCTGAACCCTCCAACACTGTCCGAGGAAACCCCAATGTATTTGTCTTTGTTCTTCTTTGCTTTCTTTCTCTCTTCCCGAAGTCGATCATCATCTTGAGCAAATTCAACCATTTCTTTTACCTTCTGGCGTATGTTTATACCCTGGTCTTTGCCATTTTCATCTATATAGGTAAAGCAGGATAGAGGCGATGGGTGGAAGGGGGGGAGGAAAGAAAGAATTAATCAGAGGCAGTAATATTGAACATCAAGCTGATCAATCTGAATTACAGACACAGCAGTCAGAGAAAGATCTTATGGCTATTAAGGTCCACTGCATGTGTTTAAAAGGGATGAAATATTTTGCTTCAACACAAATTTTCCCCCTTAGATAAATGAATTTTCACTGAATGGTGTATTTAGAAACATCTCACTGCTGCCAAAACATTGAAAAGATTAACAAAAGATTGAGGCAGAGATTATATTCTCCAATGGAACAATTTTAGCCCTTCCAAATACAACCCCTCTTCCTCAGTCTTTTTAGCACAGTTTTGCAAGTTTAACTGCAAGAACTCAGCCTTATTGTACAACTGAATTCTTGAAAAATAGCTTTCAGTTGGGATGTACTACTAACTAAACGTGCTCCTTTCCCAGCCTTTTTCACATTCAAAACACACACTGGCCTTGCTGCCTTTGCACTGTAAATATTATTTGGTGGGAGGAAAAAAAACCCAGCTTCAAACAGATGTGTGTGTTTTGGAGCTCTAACCTTTTCTTCCCATATGATTAAAGCTATTCCTTTACGGACACCACAGGGGACCAGTCTCTAGTGCATATTTTAATATAAACCCGAACACTCATGTTGTGTTGGTTCTGTTGTTATTAGCCAGTCTTTTCTGCAAGTTCTTGTCTTCACTAATTAATACTCTAGGGTCCCACGTCTTGGATTCTGCACTCTTCACACAACTGGCAACAGTCACATTCTAATTAGACTGGGGAAGCTTCTAAGCTGGTTCAGGTGACTGACAACTCCAACTACTGTTTTAATTTGCTTATAAGATTTTTCTATTGCTCACCTACAAAGTGGTAATTTTCCAGGGATCGCAAATCATAAATGTGTTCTCTGGCACTTGTAACAACACGCTCTGATCCATTCCTTATGAGGTAAGCTAGGAGCAGCAAAGACTATAAAAATACAAAGCACCTTATGATTGCATGAACAAAAGCTCTATCTTTTTTTAAAGGAAAAAAAGAAAAAGCTGCAATAGAAAACCAAACCTATCCCCCTCCCCAAATTAGTGAGTAATAAGACTTTCCCCTTTTAAATAAATGCTTATCATACGGGTTCACACAGAAAAAAGACGTTTTCCCCACATGCACCTTTTGCTCTTTGGAAGATCAAAACTGTATTTGTCAAACTAATTTGTTGTTACTAAATCACGAGTAGTTACCTTCATTAGCTACTGCTGATTTTAAAATGCAGCAGTAGCAACGTAAGAGGAAAAGTTAACCCTGGTAAATGAAGCATTCTCTTTTGCCTCTTTTGTACACAATTTTCCAATGGTTTTCATTGAAAAGTAACTCCTACAGAAATTTGAGAAGCCTTCTGTAGGACGCAATGGATGCAAAAAACTGCACTTCAAGACAATTTTAAGCAAGCAACAAAGTAAATGAAGTTTTAGTAGTACTTTAATTATAATTTTACGTTGAGGATTTCTATCTAGAAAGAAACCCACACATGCACTTTCACCAAAGTAGTGCCTTTATCAGCTAAAACTATCATTATATTTCAACCTATCCAAACCTGATAAGCAATTCCAAGCAGTCTTTATAACATTAAGTAGCTATGTGTGGTAGCATTAAATATTAATTTATATCGTACTTCAGGGAAAACAATTACTATGAATACAAAACATCAAGCACCTGTGAAAAGCACAAGCCATGCCTTAGAATTAATTCTGTCTTGCTACAATCCTGGCATCAAGAAAATCAGAAATATAAGCTAGTCTAATACACCACATCTGAAAAATGAGGTTATATTTGCATAATTCAGTGAACACTGAACACCACTT
The DNA here is from genome assembly GCF_004027225.2 of Strigops habroptila. Lineage (NCBI taxonomy): Eukaryota > Metazoa > Chordata > Aves > Psittaciformes > Psittacidae > Strigops > Strigops habroptila. The sequence goes on from NC_044288.2 coordinate 15,301,192, forward strand.
TACGTGCAGCATGATATAATCTTAAGCAAAAAGTTTCTCTACCATGTTAATTAGCCAAAGACAGGAAAAATGCAAATGATTCACTCTTTTTTCCAAACCACAAGTAGGACATAAAAACCTCCTATAAGATCTGCAAGAAAAGTTGGTCCATTCAAAGCTAAAGTACTATTTTCAGAGAATTCTGAATTGAAATAAAATTAAGATTAGTTTCCACTTTATTTCAGGTATTCTTGAGTTCCTTCCAAAACATTTTCCCGATAGCACAATAACTTCTCATGGAGCACTGTAACAACTCCTTTGGGTGGATTCAAAATGTGAATGCTACTCCAATACTTGAATATCAGCAAAATGTAATTGCTCTATTCTGTTCACTAGGTAGCAACTTAAGACACAATTGTAAACCCAGAATTTTGTTTCTTTCATATACAGCATTAGAAAGACATCTTTTGACTTCAGTAACAGCTAGGAAAAGAAATTACAGGTTCCTAGTGGAGTGCTACAGCAGTATCTAAACAAGAAACTACATCAGCACATTGTACTAGCAACAAGAATTATGTCCTTCGTAGACCAACAGAGAATCTTGAATATTTCCAGCTCATATACATACACACCTTATAAACTCTCCTCCAGTTCTTTTTATTGTCTTTCAGCATTCGAGTCCAAAGCATGTTCATAAGTTCTGGAAACTGTTCATACATAAACGTTGCCCTAAAGGATTAAATAAAAGGAGTAAAGAAATTTTAGCCGCCGTGGTTTGGCACCATGGCTTGTTAAGACTCAGGGCTGACAGTAGATGGCAGGCTTGATCCAAGCCCATTCGCATTTGATGACATTACAAGAGAAAAAGCTATCCCTCTTTCTTACTCATGCAGAAGTAATTTACATACCAGCACTACAAAAGAAATCAGTAATTCTAAAAATCTGAGGCTGTAAAAGAACCTTCACTAATTTATAACGAAGGTAATGCTTAACATGAATTCCCTAATAACCACTGCAACTGGTTAAGCACGCAACTTCCATACTCATTTTTAACAGGAAAAAAAAGTTCAAGGAAGAATTTGACATGTTTTCCTCTATTTAGGAAAGTCACATGAAAGCAGCTTGAAAATAAGCACTCCAAAAAAAGTCATATATATTGAAAGAATTATGAGGCTCTATAAATAAAAACAAGACCTTAAAAAAGACTTTTACTTCATTCTTGTTTGACAGTTTTCAATATATTATAAGATTATGCATTAAGACTTGATTTACAGCAACTTTTCAGCATTATCAGTCAGCATACCGCAGAGTTGATTTAGCAGCAAATGTCACATTCCCGTATAAAATGCACCCTTCTTTTCTTCATCACTGAACCAAATTATCACTTACTTGGCAATCTCTCCCATGAGTTGCCCTGAAGGTCCCCATGGATCATCATTGGTTGCTTCTCGAACCTTAGACTCTATTTCTGAATAATTCATAACCACATTGGTGCTGCAAAGGAAAAAAAAAATTCACACATGAAGATTAGCATCAAAACTGAGAAACACATGAAAACTTAATAATGACACTAGTGCCTATCTCACTTAATGAGATACCTCTACAGGGTGGGAAAGAAAACATCTTTAGTGCAGAAGTTACCCTGAGGACACTATACAACCCATTTAAGTCATCTTTAAGAAGGTTTTACTATTCTATTAGTCTTCAAGAATAGAGATGAGAAGCTAGGGATTACATTACAGCTGGATTCGGTCCAGTAAAAATGGCTCCTGGTCAAATTAAAATCCAGACCAAACCACTAGAGTCAAAGCTGATAGCATCCCCAAATATTTGCTTACAGGTTTGTATGGTGTACAGCTATTTGCAAGAGGCTTTATAACTCAATCAGAAGCAGATTTTTTTTGTTAATGATGAGTGCTACAAGAGAAACTCAAGAATATCAGTACCAGACTGAAGTAAGGGAGATGAGATTCACTAGAAAGTCTGTTTTCTAGCTTGAATTTATTTAATTAAGGGAAAACAGCAAAAGAAGAAAAGCTGCAGTGCGCTCTCTTTCACCATTAAAGAAATGCAAATACTATATGGAGCTCAGACTGCCTCTATGAGAGTTCACAGAAAAACATCACTTGGAAAAAGGAAGCAATTTTTCCATATTGGTTATATTAAAATAGTCAGTATGTGATTATGTTTTAAAGAAAAAAAATCTCTCAAACTGGTGACCTTCAACTACAAGCCCCTTTGTGGCCCTAAAAGCACCCAGATACATTTGATAACAATGATTTTCCTTATATTTTAATGTGAGTCAGCAGGCCCAAAACATCATTCGTATAGAGAATGTTTGAAAAACAGCTCTATAGTTATGGAGCACTATAGCATTCAATAGGAATGAAAACATTACTATTACTAAAAGGAAGCCTAGTGGCCTCAGCTTTCCCCACATACCTTGCAGTGTATTTGAATTAACATGCTTACATCTATTGTAGCAAAAGTTTGAAAGTTCACTTAACTGTTAAAAGCACATCATACAAGCTAAAAGAACCCTGTAAGATGACTGTGTTCAACACAAACCGTCCCATAAAGTCAAATTCATTACACTGCAAGAACAATCTAGTGATCTTATAATGCAATGTGGAGAAGGCATTTGCTGCTTAAAAACCTCCTCTGATCCTGAAGGTCTAGAAGAGGGGAAAAGAATAAAAATAAAGATTCTTAATAAGTCATCCTTCTGCTCATGTAGGAGTTGGCACAAAGCAGCATCCAAGCAATACCCGTTCAATTTTACTGGCATAAGGATAGCAAAGATCTTGTAACTGGGAGTTATAAACAGCAGAATCAAGAATAAGATCCCCTTAAGTCTGAAAGGGAACACAGAAGGTAATTGTTAAAGTAGAATAAAATTCCTGGACTTAATCTTGGATTCTCAGCATGAGAATCCTGCTGTCAGATTCCGATGTATGATTTTATTCAACTTTGTGTCTAAAGAGAGTGGAAGCTACACGACTGAATAAATAATCAGTGAGCTAACAGAACCTATCTATATAAAAAAAGCCATGTAGGAACACAGCAGTAATTACGAACAACAGCAATTAACGTTTCACAAACTCATTTCTGCTAAACGCACCTCAAGCTTCTGCTGCTGACATTTTCTTTACCATACAAATGTAAACTAATACCATCTTTATTTCCCATATGCATGGAATGTTAAAAAAACCCCCACAACTCCAAAGCTACAGGCTTCAGGGCTTTGCAGCTTCCAGCACACTAGTTCCCTTGTCCCATGGAGGAAAGGCAGGGAGTTGCATGGAAAGGTTCTGTTTGTTTTTCTAACCCCTCCTTAAGCGCTTGTTTGAGAGACTTGATGGAGAGTTGGGGGTGGGGGGGGAAGCATAAAATAAAGCATTTCCTTAATTTCTTAGAGGAAAGAATTTAAGAATGGAAAAAAAGCTTGAAAAGATGCAAACTTATTGTAAAAAACTAGCAATCCAGCATTAAGGAAGAGCTCAAAGCGCATGGCTGAAACAGCACTGGGGTCGAAAGGGGGAAACGGAAGGAAAACGAGGGAAATTAAGTAATGCCAAAAGAAAGGAGGTGTAGTTAAACCCCCCTAAGTACAGAAGCATGCTCTGTGTCTATAACACTCCTGCAGTTATTGTCCTCTTTTATAAGCGCCAAGATGAGCTCTAATGGCACAAAGCGTTCCAAAACAAAGTATCTTTAAGCCACATTTAATTCAGCAACAAATGTAAACTTCAAGGAGGAAAAAAAAAAAAAAACCCAACTGTTGTATAGTTTGGCTTTATTCCAGGTCACTTAAAAATAACCATTTCTAAGAAGGTGGAAATACAGTTTTATTCTTCCTTTCCCATGTTTTCTATGGCCCTCATTCCATGCCCTACCCATGATTCCTGTGACCTCTGCAACAAAAAAATAATTTACGTCCAGATGTGAAGGGAAAAAGTGACTAGTTTGATTGCCAAGACTTCCTGGGATTGATATAAATTTAATATCCGAGGACACTTGCAGACACCAGGGGGGGCTCTCTGATTAGTTTATACTGGGCAGCTTCCAGGGAATCGTGCTGGATCGCATGGACACAGCCCGCTCGGCAAACAGACATACAACAGTCAAGACTGTCAGAAAGTATCTTTGAGACAGTGTTTCAAACACCCTGTTATCTGCGAGATCACATTTGGATCTACCCCAAATCGTTAAGTAAAACCCTGCACAAATGGAATCTTGTGAAAAGCACGTTTACAGAAGCTTCTGACATGGCCAGACATTAAACACAAGAAGTGTATTCTGAAAGTTACATCCAAAACAAAGGCACGGCACAGAAATGGGTTGACATTAACATTACAAACTGGTGCATTCTTTGCTGTTTGTGTCTTACATTTGTTTTAAGCCTGCTTAATCAGACTAATGTCAACAGATGATTTTTACTCTTTATTGTACACATTAAAGTATTTCAGTATTGTTTCTCTAAAAAACCCCCAAAACTGTTCAGAAGAGCCAAGAGAGGGCACTGTCACATCTCTCAAACAGCAGCACGGTGACACTGAGCAAAATGATCACTTTCAATTTCTTGCACGAGAACACTCAACTTTAAATGTTTGCATCTCCAATTAATAGCAATGTTGAACAGGTAGCTCAGGTCTGAGACTAAATACTTCCACATGAATAAATGGACATTGCTAGTGAAATAGCGGGTAATAGCTCTGACTATCTCTGCATCAGGCAACAAGACACACTCCCTCTTAAAAATCTCTGAAACTCAATAGATGTGCCACGGATGAAACACCCCAAAAATTCTCTGTCCACCAATTTGTCTGCATTTTTCAAAGAAAAAAATCTTTCAAAGAATTCAACCAATTGTAAATCGCTTCAAATGTTGTTCTAAAGTTACGTTTTCAGATTTGTAAATATGAGATAAAGCTGCCATCTGGATCCAGGTGCCATATCCTACAGTGTGCTAAAAAAAAAAAAACCCACCCCAAAACCCAAAACAACCCCAGAAAATAAGCAGGAGGGGGAAAGGAGAGGGATGGGCAGGGTGAAAGGAAGTATTGCACATACCTCAATTGTATAATTCGAGGTAAAAATACATGTTTAGTTGTTGTTAGGGAGAACAAGACAAGCAAGAAGGGACAAGAAGTTCTGTTCCTACCCATATGGAACTAAGGGGATCAGAGAAACTGCCAATAAGTTTACCAAGTATCTGCCACTTCAACCTTTACAGCTGCAACCATCTGAAAACCACTTTAGTTTTCAGGCACAAGAGAATAAAAATCCCACAGGTCTGAGATTATACTCTGAGCACTATTCTTTGAAACAGGGAAATTGAAGACAGCTTGTGGATGGCCTGCAAAAAAATAAAGCCTTACAGAGTGAAGGAACACTTCACAGGATGACATACAGAAAAGGCACAGTTTAAGAGGGGTTCTGTCTTCCACCTCCCTTACCAGCAGATACTGAATGTAACCCACAACATGGACATAAATACACACAAACACTAGTGAGTGATGAATATAACTGCAGAAAACTTCTATTATTTTCATTATTTATTTCAACATACTGCAGTATAAGGCTGACATATATTCTGGCTACTCTGCTCAGGCTTCTGACCTCACATAGTAATACATGACTTGAGCTACTGATGCTCAGAAGGACACTATTAGTGAGGGTGAGCTATACTCTGCGCTCAGTAACGTATCAGCACTTCTTCAATGTTGGGTTGTTTTTTGTTTTTTTTTCCATAAAATAGCCACAAAATTAATTCCAAAAAAGAAAGCTTTTCTCTTTCAGACTAAGGAAAAAAAAAAGAATTTAAAAAAATCACTTTTCTGCCAGGAAAGCAAACCCATTGTATTTCCACCCAGCATTTTATTAAAAAATTAAACAATCACAACATCATGAATTGAAATGTTGTTTCGGAGTGAAGATTTCTCATTGTTCAGGACCACAGGGATCTCAACAGATTCATCTGCTGTAACCAAAGTCAGCTCAATTATCTGTTAGGAAATTATCATCACTTACAAAATATTACACAACTGTAACTATGCAGCTTCTAGTAATAGCTTCCAATTGGTAACATTACAAGTAGCTTTGTTGTGTCTGAACTAATTATCCCACATCAATCACTGCTGGTTCCACACTGGAAAAAACTCACCCCTAGATCTCTCTGTATCATATCCCCTGAACCAGGAACACTCTGGAAACAGGCATGTGGGAACATGAGGCTCTGATCACAGTCAGCAACAGAAATGGAAGTAGGCTGGTTTTTCAGCTAATGTCTGCTCTATAAATCAGCCCCCAAACTCTAATGTTACCCCTCAAACAACATTTCATAATCATGATTTACATACACTACCAGCAAATGTGCTAAAGAAAAAGGTGCAACAATTTTTGTCTTTATTCTCATGATTCAACACTTTGATTAGAACCCTGGATGCAGCACATAGCACTAGCAAGAGTAAACAGTTCAGTGTCCATGGTCTTCACAAAAGGATGCCACAGAGTGAGGTATTTCCACTTCATGCTCCCCTGCATCTCCTATATCTTCCAGACTTTTTCCATGGTCAGTGGTGTTCCGTACCCTCATCACCCTGACAATACAGTCAAAGTGCACGAAATCATAAAGGAAGCTTACAGTTCACTAGTAGATTTTGGGAACAATGTTCGTTTGAAGGAAGTATTCCTAAGATAAGCATTCATTAGGAAAGGAGTATCTCACAAAGTTTCAGCTCTTCAAATGACATGTAAACTTAGCATTTCACATTAACAGTCAAATAGCAGCAGTCTTAAATATACAGAAACCTTTAAACAGCACATGCATAGGAAACCTGCCATAGTGAAAATAAGCACCATGAGAAAAGCAAGTACTTATACATTAAAGGTAATGGAAGAATAAGAAATATCCATCCATCCAGAGTAGAACTTACTTTAAAACATATTAAGGAATTGGAAAGCCTAACAGATCTTAGTCAATGATTCTGCACAAACTTGAAAGCCTTGAATATGCCCTGGGGCAAGAGTCAGACCACTCCATTAAAAGCACCATTAGGATTAGAGTTGCTATTGATGTGGGTGGTGTCACTGAGGACACAAGCACAATTCTAGACATTAGATCCACAGAAGATTTGTGAAATGCCATGTCTAATCTTGTGAAAACTAAAATAACCAGAAGTCACAGAGAGGGTGCATGACAACAGTTTCTTTATAGTGATGATAAAGGTATTGGCTTGGACAGGGTAAGCCTAATTAGAAACACTTCTCAAACCTCTGGGAAGCTGCCCACTGTGCTGAGGGACTGAGCAGCAGGAACAAGAAACCTGGTTACACAGTTAAAATTTTCAATGTATATTTCAAACCAATTACAATATCATGTATACATGGGACTCCTATGTGCATAATATTATGCCTTTAACTATTACTCCAAGGACATCACTGGATTATGCACCTTCTGGTTTCCTTTTTTTAATTTTACAACTGGGAACACTAAAATACTAAAAGCTGAGATGAGAAACTTTCTACATTTTACCACCATTAACAGTTTCCAACGAGACATCGTTCTGCAAATACCCGTTTAAAGACTAAAGTGCAGAAGAAAACACCAAACTCGAGTGTTACACACGTGTGTGCCTATCATATGTCCAGTCTGAACATTGATGCCATCCCAACAAACAGCAACACTAAAGAAATTCTAATTTTAAAAGAAAAAATAAATAGTCTGTTAGAGGAGGAGGGGTCTGGATGAACAGAGGACAACAGAAGCTCTGTTCCTGTACCGCACTATGCAGTGTGGTACCAAAGTCTTGCAAGAAACAAGTATTTTAACCTTTTGTTATTTGAGGTGCCAGAACAGGCACAACATAATTTTATCTTTTACATAACTGTGCTTAGCATTATCCTTTCAATATGCAGTGTCATAGACTAATACTTTAGCCTCATTCTCTCTGCAATTTGTTAGCAGCTTCTTTATTTTTAGAAAGTCTTCACCACGTTGCCTATGAGTTTCACAGTGAATCAAAGCAAAGCACAGTGAGTTTGGTCCGTGACAGAACAGATGTTACCGACTCAGAATAAAATCTTGCCACCTCACTTGGTGACATAGCAAAGGAGATTGTTACTGTAACAGTCTCTCAAGTCCACATGGACAAAACCCAGTAAGAATACACTTGCACAGCTCTAGGTTGAAAAATTAATAGATTGCATCGTCCAAACAGAAAGGACCATAAATGGCATCTGAAAAATAAATAGATTAAAAAAACATTAAATTACAGCATGAGGAAAGTTTGCTTTAACTCTAACTGAAGAAGGAAGGATCGGAATCTGGTTAATTTATTCATCTTGCATATCTCCATTTAAACATCACTACAATTTTTACGGAAAGACACACGGCACTGCTGTTACCTTTCTCATATGGATGGTTTATTACCAGCATGGTGGTAACTTCAACGTAAACCTCTGAACAAAGGCAGCAGTAACTTACATCTGGAGGCTGAGCTAATGCTCTGCTCCTACAGTAAATCGCTGGCTTTGTCTTCCAGCAGCTTATTTTCTCCTAACAGTTAGGCTGTCTGCTCCCTTTCAGTCGAGAAGCTAGCAGTCTCCCACTATACCACCAGATAAGGACCCACTAGCTATTGTTCATCTGGTCCATGGTGCATGTTCCAGGAATAATATATAAACACAACAGCAGTGATTTTTTTTTTCAGATTTCCCCCAAATCAGTATAGCGGCTGACAACTTAAGGCAAAAAAATGAAAACCAAAGTATAATGTAGCTTTGCTTTTAGACCTTTGAGACTGCATCCATATTTGCTTTTTTAAAAGAAATGAACAAACACACCACAAAGTAAGACGAGCAAAGTGAATGTTCAACATCTGGAGAAGAGATAAGGCGGACCCCAGCAACATTTTCACGATATGGTTATCTAAAAGACCCCCAGCCACAGACACACATACATCTAAGATGAAGCCTTTGGAGGGAAGGGAGCCATCTTATCCCCACCGCTCAACTTCTGAGTCATGCATCTAAACTATTTTTAGTCTCTAGATTAAAAAGTTCCTGTAAAGCAGGACTGGAAATAGACGGAAAGCTTTCTGAGAATGCTAAAAAGTTATTTTATTATTAAATGATCCATTTTTAAACTGTGTGCAGAACTTAGTCTCACCTACTGAGAGTATGTGGTAAATAAAAAAGCTACACAACTTGTCTGAGCACAGGCTATGCCTCTCCCACTCCCAGGTGTGGGAATCTTGGCATCTATTAAATTGTTAATTAGTTTCCAGGAACATTTTTGCCAATTAAAAAAAGCATTTAATACTTATCCATCTGGGCATGAAACACTTTCAACAGAGCGTTTGAATTGGTGAGCTAAAAAAGAAACTGTCCCGATCCGCACAGCACCACCTCCCAAACCACACAGGGCCAGCACACCATGCAAGAAGCACCTCCTAAAAAGGTGCATCATATTAACTCCACTTATTTAGCCTTCTTTCCTTCAGGCTCTGAGGGATTAAAGCTGATCATTGGTCCAAACTTGTGTCTCAAGAATCTGAAAGGATTTAAGGCAAAGTCGAACTGAAAGACGCATATCAGCACCAGATTTCACTGCCCTGTGGCAGTCTGTCACTACCTTAGAAAGCTCACCATGCAGACTGGCTCACAGTGAGGACAGAAAAGATAAGACATAATTTATCCACCTGTTATCCCAAACAATATAATGGACATTCAGGAATGTATGTACCCAATGTTACTAATTATTCAGAGAAAAAGATAGCAATCGCCTTCAAAATAAAGATGGGCTCACCACTGGGAGGGTGGAGAGACACTGGCACAGCTTGCCCAGAGAAGTTGTGGCAGTGTTCAAGGCCAGGTTGGATGGGGCTTGGAGCAACCTTATCTAGTGGAAGGTGTCCCTGCCCATGGCAGGGGGAATGGAACTGGACAAGCTTTAAGTTCCCTTCCCACTCAAACCATTCTGTGATACTATGGTGCTGCTCTTCCCCTCGGTGAATTTGTATATTCAGCCAGCATCTCTCTCCTTGCTTAGTGAAGACAAACTAACTAAAACACATTCAACAAACTTACTGCATTTTCATTTTGCTCCTGTCAGTAATGTCACTTTTGTTATAAAACACGCAGCTTAGATTTAGAGCCTTGCAGATGAAACATATGGATACCAAATATGAAGCCAGCAGTTCACATTCAGGGAAGAAACAGATGGGTACCCATCTGCCAAAATGCCTGGTGAAATACCTCAGGTTACACAGAGGTAACAGCACAACATTAGCTGATACTTGACCATTTGAAGTTCCTTATTTTGAAGCCACTCCTCAGAAGCATTACAAATACGACACCAGTCAATTTAGGACAGGAATACCAGGTATTATCACAGATCTTCTATGCAAGTTGCAATTATGCTCTTTCTGACCAATGATACCATCTTCATTATGGTACAGTAGGATCTGAAATACATTTTCAGCTTTTCAAGTTAACAGTTCCATAATTTATGTGGCAGATGTGCAAGGCAAACTGCACAGAAAGAGATAAGCCAAGAAAAACATCCTGATGGCCACAAATGAATTACGACTTGTGGGAGGAAGGAACTATAAAGCTATTTCCTGTGCCTTACAACTTCTAATCACAAAAGACTACCAAGTAAATAAGATAACCCAAAGTCTACCACACACACACACTTTCAAAAAGAACAGTGACTTTCAGAATTAAATTGAAACCTGTTAGAGAATTTGGAAGATCTGTCAGTTACAGAAACCACTCACTGCGCATTACTGAAGTCTTCTCTTTCAAAGTCTCCCTCCCTCACTCACAAGTTACCCATTTGCAGCTTGCTACATTCTTCATGTTCTTATAATTGTTATGCTACAGCTGAAGTAGTTTTTACAGATGTTGGGAACATGAGGCAACTAATTACAAGGCAGTTTTAAAACATATTTGTGCAAGGAACCAACACTTCTCCCCCTGAGTTGATTTAAGGCTGATTTCATCTCTTCTATTGCAGATTCCCTGCAGTATGTAAGTGTTAATACTTTCATATTCTTACATAAAACAATCCCTTGTGGTTTAAACCAACAGGTACATGGCTGCTTAAATCTATTAATTTGTCAACAATTGTTGAGTGGCAATATGTGCTGGTAAATAACTTCTCAAACTCGCTGAGGATTTTGCCACATTACTACTATCGATTGTGGTTTTGTACCATCTCTATGTGAAGTATTTCTTCATCTAAAGCCCAGACCCATTTCTTTGTTTCCCCATTCTTTACGGATGTTTTGGTTCTAAACACCCACCTTAACATTCTTCAGCTAGCATCCTCTAATCTTCAACAATTATACTATCTTCACTTCAAATACACATTTCCACGGTTCCACTTTAAAGCCTTAGTAAGTGTTGTCATTTTGCTTACTGTACTTCATCCAAAAAACCTTCTTTTAAAGGTGACTTGCCAAAATAAATGTTGTACTCCAGCAAGTAGAATGAATCAAAATACTTCCTTTTAACGCACACTGCAACACCACCATGACAGTATTTTCCACTGCTTAGCAGTATTAGTTTTTAGGTCCTTTTTTTTAGTTCGAGTTTTTCTTAAAATTAGAGTCCAATTACACCTAAGCCATTCTTGTGACAAATCTGGTTAATCTTAAGCATAAAAACCAATTTCATGAACAAGTGGGGAAAAAGCTGCCTTTCAAGCAACATTTGACACTTTGGTGGGATAGTTACATGCTACAACAGCAACTCTGGTTTTGATTCAGACAAAAAGGCGACACTGTTACTGCCCTTCGCAAGTTCTCACTCTCCGTACACTCATGTGAGCCTACATCTGGCATATCACATTGAAGCCGCTGCTTCATAGCTCCTATGCCTGTGGATTTAATTGCTTTCAAAGTTCAATACATTATGTTTAAACAATAGCAGCCATATAGTCAAAAAAGATGAGGAATTACAAAACTTGGATAGCCTTTTGTAACTGCGGAACTGAAGAGATTTCCATGTGTATGCCGTAATCCCATGATTATTTGTGCTCAGTCTTCAGACTTACTTTGCTACTCTGCTCCTCACACTTCAGATTTTTTTCTTCTGTAACAATCAGGCTGCAGCAGTTGTAAAACTATTTTTTAGACTTAACTCCATGTCTGTACAGAATTCAGTCAGATTGTGCTTCCTCCTTTAAGAGTCAGCAAGAGCCGCTGTGTACTTTCCGTCAAGAGCTGTATCTTAATTTTTCCATATTTGTGATGCAATCAGGTAACATGACTTATACCGAAAACAAATGTTTAACCAAGCAGAGCAAAGAACTAGAGAAATCTAATTAAACCCACACTTTCTGTAGAGTGCTTTTTATACAAATAAAATACCAGCACAAATAAGTGAATCCCAATAAACACTGCTAGACAATTGTAAGGTAAAACTAAAACACCTCCATTTGGGACAGAGAGACTGAAACACTCTTCACCACAGCTTACATCCTTCAATCAACTGTTTCTTTGTACTTTGTTGCACTCATGTAACTTCAAGAGTAACTTCCCCAGAAAATAAAAAGCTTGTGTCAGGTGTTCATAATGGGTTGCATAAGCCGCCTTCTAAATTAAGTACTAGTGCTACTCCCCTTTGTATGCACATGCTACTAAGACACCACACTCAAGCCAACAGCTGAAGTATTTTAAGTGTGTACTGAAACCTTCAACGTATAAAGAGACTTCACAAGTACTTCCAGTCAGCCAGCTTTCAGGATTGGGGCACAACATTTTAATGTTGAGAGAGAAGTATTTGAAGGAACAATGAGGTCTTACCCTTCTTTCAAAACAAGAAATAAAAGGGGTAAGTTTTCAGTGAAGCAAGCTGTAGCTTTGAAGTTGTGTGACTTCAACCCACCGGTGTACCTCAGACTTCCTGTATTTGACCATAAAAAAATGAGAGTGACCTTTGATTGAGGAGGAAGATGGGGGGGGAGAAACCAAAAACCAACCTCACAGTAAAATGAATCCTTGAACAGCAGCTATGACACTCCAAACCCTCCAGAAGCTTAAACAATGATCTCTGTACTTAAAACAACCTGTCTCCTGGTCCCAAGACAAAACTGTAGTTTTCAGAGTGCCAAGGTGTGTCATTAGTGCTTTAACACCATCCCCAAAAGATACTACTCTGTTGACAAGCCCCCTCACACTAAAGCTTCTGAAATTCTGCACTCTTTGTAACTGTTGACTCACCAAAAAAATGTCATATGAGGATTTTTCAACACCACGAAGAGCATGTATCAGTTGTAAGCTTACAGTACTGCACCAACTGGTCAAGGAAACCTCCTGATGCTACACATGCTCTAAGTATATCAGCTGAATAGTTACAGATAGTAGATTTTACTCCAAAAAGCAGCAGCACTGCCTGATAGTTACTACACCTGTGAATTGTGCAGACCTTTCAGTGTTACTAATCACACTGAAAAGTAATCCAAACTTCCCTTACTCAAAGAATCGTTTCAAATATTTGTCAACTGACAAAGTATTTAGTGCAGACAGAAGAATGCACACACAATAATATGGAGTTTAACACTGTCAAAACCCACACACCCCCAACATTAATGGATCGTGTTTAATGATCTTGTAGTTTCAGCTATCCCTTCACTGCAAGCTGAGTACCAAGAAAACACTGCCCTAATTCCAAATTTATTACAAATTAAGCATTACTCTAAACACTAGCTGTTCCACTAGGCAGGGCTGATTAAAGTTTAAACAATGCAAGCTCTGAAGCTTTTAACCCACAAACTGATCACTCTCTGCTACTATATAATCACTGTGGCTCCGCGACATGCCACGAACCCCTATACTTTGCAATATCAGTCTTCTGCAAGCATTTTGAGAGGAATGAACCTGAGTACAGATAGCTCCTCTAAGTCAACAGTAAGCACCAGTTACAAGCTCTTCTCTCATCAGAGCCACAGGCAAGGCACAGGTAAGGTTACCAGGTCTGTCTGGAGCCCTGCTCTCAAAGTGCTGCCTGTTCTCTCCAGCCTGTCCAAGGGCTCCAATTCCTGCCGGCTCTTCTCCTTGCCCCTCCAGGCTCAACACAACCAGGGAGACAGCAGCATCCCACCTGCATTTAAACCATACAAGTCAAATGAACACACACACACACCTTTTACAACACAAGTTACACTCTATCCCTGGCATCCAGGCTTGCTTTGAAAGGCTTGCAGCTCCCTTTTACCTTCGACTAGAGCTATAACTCTACAGCTTCACATTTCACCTGTGATATAGCAAAGGATTAACCTTATATGACCTAAGAAAACCTGAGATGTGTATCTCATCAACAACAGAATCTAGAAGTATGGTACATATAGCAGGTGAAGCAACTAAACACGAAAACCTTCAACCGCTGTTTTAACGCAGCCTCGCGTCCTGGAAAATGTCTTAAGACCAAGGCAGAAGCTGCACTGCACTTTTCAGAGCAGGAGAAAGGAAGAGGAAGGAACAGTTTACACAAAGTTATCAAATTGCAGGCTCATAACCAGTTATTTCCCTTCATTTATTCAAGTGTCTTTCAGTGGAATTGCTCCGCAGGAGGTATTCAGTAGGAAAGAAAGACACTTGAGACTACTATCCTCACCTTTGTTTTTGTGAAGCGAACTACATTATCATTTACTGATCTTATTCTAAGCACACTGGAATTAATTCTATAGTTGCTCTTTGCAAACAAACCCCACACAACCTCAACACTGGATTTCAGGCCTTTTATTTCTGGAAAATAATTAAAATAAAATCAGAAAATGAATAGTGCTGTCACTACAGAGAAGTTGATAGGCTTCTCAAAATCGGTTCCTTACAGTCTGCTTGCCTGCTATGTGAAGCAGAAAGCAAGGACTATTCCACTGTTCCATGCAGCGCTACAACACGTGCTACACTCAATAGCAATAATGCACCTGCAGTGTTTTCTTTCACATCCAATACTGAAATCCAATCCAGAAAAGACCATTACATCTGTCACACAATTTAAGAAGATGCTTAAGACTACATAGAGTATGTCTGGATGCAAGAACCTTATTTCTTGAGGCCACTACACACAGCCTTAAGAGGAACATAACCAAAGCCCTTTCAACTTGTGTTTCAGTGTCTCAGTACATCTTATTTTTCCAGGGAAGGAAGCTATTAAAAAACTAAGCCTTTCCTTTTACCTCACCTTGCTAACAAGAAATTCAACATCTTATAAATTAAAGTGCAATTAAGACTTTGCAGTCTCCCAGTGAGCACTTTGCACTTCAGCATAAGCAGGGCTGTGCAAGGGGAAACCTGTTTGCTCAGTATCGTAATCTCTGATGGTGTCAAAAGATGCCTGTTATGTCACATAACAAACAAGTACAGGCAAGCATGCAGTGATAATTGTGCAGAATAAGCTACGAGGATCCAACATTTTACAGCTAGGGGCAAAGAATTCAGGGGGATTTCCAGCTATGCCTTCACCTTTTGCCAGTGTTTCTTCAGTATCTAGCGGCCCCAAAGGCACTCCTTCACTTCTTGCTTCCAGTTTGTTTTGAACTAAGTTGGAAGCCTTTCACAAGTTGTTCTTCAAACTGCCTCATCTGTCTCATTGTTTTTACATAAGAATAACCAGCAACTCTAAACTTAGCATTTTCTTCAAATAGACATTTCAGCTGTTTGAAACACATGGGTTTGCTTTGAATTATTTCCTTAACCCTCCTCTTCACCAATGACTTTTCTGCTGCATCACTGTCTTTGAGAAGCAGTAACAGTTTTGTTAGGAGCCCCAGTAAATATAACATTGGCATTATCTCCACATCCCTGCAAGGATTCCATTCTTCAGCATGCCCTTGGAAGTCTGGAGGTTTTCAATAAACTCCTGATTTTTACATGAGCAACCTTTTTGAAAAATGCACCCAAAAGTATTTATTATTTATGCTCTCTTTGCTCACAACACAAGTTTTAATCCAAGTGCTTTACTCACTATTACGGAGTGGCTCTGAAAGTCATGTCCTGAACCAGAATCAGCACACAGCTCAGGATCAAGTCAAGGCTTACAACATCTGTCTTCTTCACTAGCTCTTTGGTGAGCCAACCACCGATCACCTAAATGTGTACTGGGAACAGTGGAAGATGCTGATGCAATGTCTATCTAACCTAGAGAGGATACATGAAGTCACTCACTGCTGTCACATTTCCCGCCCACATCGCCTCTCTGCCATCCACATGGGGTGGGAAGACATGGAGCAATACAGTCCTCGTCCTGCTCTTGCTCTGCCCTCACGCTTTTAGACCTCAATTTTCAGTTCATAAGGACTGACTGGATGACACAGTTTGCTTGTTAATTTGATCTGAAAACGTTTTCTTCAGCATGTTCCTTACCCGTTCAGCTGTGCCTGTGTTATTTTGTGCCTGCCCTATTACAGAGTCCTACTAACCACACTGTTCTAAAATGGGACACTGATAGAACTCATTTATCCAAAATTTGCTGAAGTATTCCAGGTTCTACCTTATTCTTCAGTCTTCTAAAATTTGTCTTATCCCAGGACAGATGCCCTTTGTAATATATGTGTACCTCCTACAATACACCTAAGACCTATTTTTCCCTTCACCAACTGGCGGCCTCCGTCCCATTAAAATTAGTTGTCACCTCCTGGTCAAGTTAATTTAGTGTAACCATAATAAAGTTGTGCTGACTGCCAGTTCTGACAATCAACCATTTCTCCACTATTTCTTCATTTGCATCTTATTACATGGGATAAAGACAGTGTGTATAACCAAAACCACATCAAAATAGTTCAACTGATAAAAGGGTCACAGATGAGGCTCATGGCACATGAAACAATAATGAAATACTATAAAAGGGCAGCACAATGCACTTTATGTCACTCATGGAGTTTCTGCTGGCAGAAATAGTGGGGTTTTTTCCCCAGAACTGAGTGTTAGGAAATACAGGGCTGTGGTTCCTACTCAGTCCACCTTTGTTTGATACGTTCTAGCTGATACTTGTTTCAGTATTCTGTAAAGAGCCCTTACGGTTCCGGAGAGCTGGGTCAGAGTCAGAGAAGGGCTGAGGCTGGGAGGGAGCCCCTGTGACCGCCCAGCCCAGCCACTGCGCTCACACAGGCTCAGCAGGAGGAGGTTGCTCAGGCCCGTGTCTAGGCAGGTTCTGAACATCACCAAGGATGAAGCCCCCACAGCGGTTCTGGGCAACCAGCTCTGGTGTTTGTCCCCCACACCGCAAAAAAAAACCAACCTGTGTTTTCTTCTGTTCAGATGCAACCTCATGTGCTCCAATTTGCACCCACTGCCTCTTGTCCCATGAAGTTTTATTACTATTTACTGTGTCTTCTAGGACTAGTACAGGGCTACGATGTTTACCATAACTAACTCTTTGATTTCTGATGGTTCTTTAGAAAGACAAAACTGAAATTTCTCACTAAACCACGTCAGAATAATTATAAGGAGAAGGAAAAAAGTGCATGAGGAAAGCAAACATCGCTGTTCCAAGAACACACACTTGCACAGGATTTAAAGAAATGCAAATGCAGTTCTTAGGAATGGCACAATTCCACAGTTTTCAGCTGATTATAATGCAGCCAGTATATTAACCCCACAAAAAGTTAAAAAAAAAAATCTCATCTTCTTTCCTACATCAGATTGTTCATCCTTTAATCAATCTGAATTACTGTGTTTCTTTCCTGCTACGAGTGTATCTAAGAATAAAAAGCACTTGCCACAATCCTAAATAAACTAAATTAGCTTAATACCCATTTTCTTTTGTTATTCAATTTTCTATGAAGGCAGGTCACAACCTAGAAATCCTTCTACTACTGTATTAAGCAGTTAGACGAAGTGTCTTTAGCTAATGGCAGTGTCCTTCTGCAGCTATTCACAGCAGAGTATCCAAAAATGGGCACAAGCAGTAAGAACACACCATTCCAAGTAACTATTATGACATCAACGTTATATTAACATTCATTATTTCATTAGAAGTTTCAGATTGGGATCGCACATGAAATAAGAAGGGCAGCTTGGCAAACTGAAACCCCGCAGGTCCACAAACATGCATTTTTACTCAAAGCAAGCTTGCTTTTGTGGAATGAGTCTGGCAAATTACATACAAATTAACTTTCAAAACGCCAGGCCATGTTTATTTGTGGAGGATAATGACGTTTCCTCTCCTTTCATAGGTATCATTTGTTAAACTGGTTCCTCCAGGAGATCAAGTAACTCTTCTGTCCTAAAAAGGTAACAAGAGCTGTTTCATTTGCCTTGGAGCCCCAGTTTCTAGTTCCTGCCACAAAGATGATAATTTCAAATTACACTGCGTGTTTACAACAAGCCAATTTCCCTATGGTTCAATACACCAACTATTTATTTATTTACACACTAATGGGGAGATGACTGGATTTTGATGGTCTAATGTCTGCAGCCACAGAGGTTACAGTTACCAGGTAATCAACAAACCCCTGGCACTGGTAGTTTAAAGGCTGAGACTCCACGTCCAATTAGGACTCTATTAGCACTAAGTTCTCAAGCTGGCTCAAGAAATGCAACCGTCTGCTTGGTAGCAGGGAGAGAGAAACCACTGTGATAGAAGTTAACTCATTTAGACAACGAACACCTTTGAATGAAGGGCTTTTCCCCCCACCTCTCTTTGCATGATCATATGTTGGAATAGTTAAAATGAAAGAGTTATGTCTTAGAGGAAGCACTCAACAGTGTGTAATGTATATTATGATGATTCTAATCAGCTCGATAGGATGGGAAGAGCAACCAACAAGAAAAACATTTATTGTTATGATTCAGAATGGAGCAGAGGAAAAAAAAAAATGTATTCCCTAACTCCCAACAGGTCTCATTATTATTACAACAGATTGAAAGAAATGCAGGTCAGTCTCATTAAGCAAACTGAATATACACTAATATTCCTAATTGTATCCCAAATGCACCAGTTAATATCTATTAAGCATGCAGTCAATATTTATCTGGTTACGATATGACGATTTGGATGAGAGGAGGGAGGAGTACGACAGCTTTGAAGTAGTTTCCTTAAAACACATAAATACACACTAACAATATTGGTGTTGTCACATTAGTTTCATGTTTAGTGGCAAACCAAGCACATCCAAGCAGATTTAATCTATTTAAAATAACAGTCTACACAGAATACCACTCTTGCCACTCTGTAATAACTGAAATATACACCAGCAGGATTTCTAATATAATTAGCTGCACTTTTAAATTGAATTGAAAGCATCTCATACAAAGATGTGTCAGATCCCACAATCACTCCCAGCCTGAATTATTCAGAATAGCACCATACAAGACACAAAACTATATTTTACTCTATATCCTCTCTCCCAGATCTGGGACCTGAGCGTGGAACCAGAAATACAGATGCTATTCCCCAACACAACAGTGATACAAACATAGCAAGGTTATCTCAGGAGCTTGAAGTAGTAATATACAAAGTAGAAGATAGTTAAATTTGTGATCTTTTAGAGCAGTTTTGCAGCTAATAAACCACTTTGTTCCAAATAAAGTTATGTAAAAATGTACTACCGTCAAAAAGGGTCCCAGCCTATCTTTCTGTCCTTTCCCCTATCAACACAAGTGCTTGTGGTGCTGTAAGCAGCTGCTAATGCAGCATGCTGCCAAATCAGTTATGAACCCTAAAAGCTTGGGGTTTTTTTAGCTTTATCAGCAAGATAGCACATGCAAATACTGAACTACGTAACAGCAGCATAAGGCAGGTAAAGACAGTGAATGGCCAGGTATAAAAGTGTGACATTCTCTTTTAGCGGAAGAATAATCTCAAAGCTCCTCAACCTGCTTGTGAAACCACACGCTAAGGGAGTACTTCAAGCAGTAAACCTGCACCTTGCCCTCTTTTGCCCCCAGCCACTTAGTCCTACCCAAATACCTTCCTTTATGCCAGTACAAATATTTGTGTGACCATGGAGTTAACTATACCAAGGAATTAAACCAGTGGAGGATTAAACTGGCAAAACCAACTGGTTAGTCAGAAAGAGATTCTCTCATCAAGCAGAAAGTAAGCAACTGCCAGCAAAAGGGAGAGAGAAGTGTGCAGTCTGTGGCAGACGGAAGGCTGTGAAACCTCTTTTACCATCAGCCTACGCTTATACTGACTGTGAAACTACAACCTTCATGGCTTAGGTTATGTTTTCATAATTGTGATAGTGCTTGCTGGTAGTGTTTGAGACCTCAGGGCAACTACAAGGGGAGCCTCAGCCATGTGTTCCACTTACACCAGCTTTAATGAATGGTCCCTCTCCTTTCTCTTCGCTCCCATCTCAGTAGTGCTTCCTCAGATGCGCGACACAAACACTTGTGCAGTTTCACGGCAAACAAGTCTAGGGAATTAATCTAACTTGACTCGCTTTTGGGAGAGAGACAAAGGAAGAGGGAAAGCTTCCAGTTGGATCTGTTCATCTCTCTGGTTCACTGCTCAGCAACCCAAACCACCATACTTACACAGCACACGACGCAAGAATGAATAAGTAATGAATACTTTTCCTAACACTGTTACTGAACAAATACTCCTGGAACCACAGCCTACACAGCGTTCTGGAATGAAGTGAATTCCCAACTCATAACAATTTCACATGAGGTCATCTTAACGGACACTTGCACCTCAAAAAAATAAAGTGCATCCCAGTTAGAATCAGATCTTATTTTTTGGAGAGGGAGAACATGTTTTGGCATGAAAGAGTTATGCTCTCCTATACAACTGCTCTTTCTAAAGAGACTACCAGGGACCCTTACAAGAAAGTTTTAGCTATACTACAGCTGTTTATTCCAACTGCAACAGGTAAGTAAAGCTCATGCTCCAAACTGAACTATGTCAGCAGCTGGCAATCTTTGTAACTGGGCCCACATCTGACCTGTGTCAATAAGGTCCAGCACACTATAAGGAGCTATAGGAAAAAGACCTATCACAGAACTTTACGTACTTGGTATATTTGCTACTAATTCAGTTTTTCATTTTCTTGCCCTATATTAGTTTTGCCTTATGAATTAGCAAAATTGAAATAAGCATTTAAATAAGCCTGTATAACAGTCAACTTTAAACAGAAATTTATGCCATTGTAGATCTTTGTTTTAGTAAAAAAGCATTAACGGGATTAGCGCAGAGCTGAGTTAAACAGCCTGATCCTTTTGACCACAGTCGCACACAGTGGTTTAGGTAAGGCTCTTATCTTTGACCAGCTTCACTTCCTTCTCAAGCAGAAGCCTGGTCTTATTTCTGGCAAGACAATGCAAAGCTGTATTTTAAAAACACCTCAAGGACGTAGAAGTTGTCACACATACACACATCATTTGGCTTTCCTGAAAATACAAAAGGCCTTACCTAGCCTTATGTAACATAAGACAAGCTATTGTTAGCTTCCATATGGCATAAAACGGCAACCATACATTTGGAAGGCCATTAACAAAATCCACATGTGAAGAAGTGTGTTAATGAAATTTGCGTATTTGGCCACAACTACCTTATGTTAACTCTTAATATATACTTCAGCTTATAGTGTTGGCCTACTTTTGATTACTCGACCAGTAGAATATTCAAACAGGAGAATGACATGTCTATGTGCATGAGATAACAGTGCGTAATGCTTTCGAAGATGCTTATTACCAATACTAAATTACATGGCCCAAAGACTGCAACCATTTCTATTCCTTATTAAAACCAGCAACTTTCTGGAAGTTTTTTAAAGAAAGGAGGAAAACCCCAAGAAATAAGTGCTGTGACAAGTGCTTGGCAGACACAGCCACACGCTGCTGCAGAGCCAAATGACTTGCTCATATATGGTCTTCCTTTGCATTCCCAAGACTATTTCTTCTCTCTCTCAGTGTCTGGGAACCAGGCAGAAGACAAGTCCTTATAGGGCTGGAGATAACAATCATCACCTTGCTTGTAATAATGATACAAAATGCTGTTCTTAAAGCAGTTACCAGCAGGACATCTCTTAAGCAGCAATAGGAGGATAACTCATGCAGTGAGGGTTAACTGTCCCTTACATAAAACGATGGAAGTGTTCACTGCTCTGAAGATCTTGCTTATGCAAACTGGAATAAATCTTCAATATAAAGAAAACTAAATGATCCTGGAAGTGGAGCAAGGGAGTTTATGGGAAGGTCAGATCGCAAAGGACTAGTGTTAGACAGTTATTTACCCTTTTACTGGATCTATCATATGATGGATCATTTACCATAATACCTGCTATTACTAAACTAGCAAACAGCACTTCATTGCAGAAGAGGTCAATTGTCTGGGTTGACAAATCCATGAACCATAAGAAAATCACCTGTAAACAAGAACAATCACAGGCACATTAGAAAAAGAAAATAATTAGGCAAGAGGATTTCAAACCCCCAGCTGAGTACACATAGGAACCTGCTTATATTTGGTCAAACGTGAGCATACTACAGGCAATAAGCAACTGAAAGCTGACTGTAAGCCATGTAATTGTAGGGTAAATGACTGGTATGCATTTACCATATGAATATGTATAATGCATAGCATGAGTTAGCAGACAACATGAGACTGGAAGTCAGCAAATCCAGAGTTTTATCTGTGATCACTGTGACTTGGGTGACTTGACACAATTATCTTTGTAGTCTTCCTCATGTGTGCAGTGGGGTTAGTCCAGAAAACTCTGCTCCTCAGCTGAAGTGCAAAGTCTAATTTACACGCCACGCTTGAGGCTACAGCAGCTAGGAACTGCGATGACAATCAAAGCAGTAACTCATTCTATTTTACCAACAATTTATGCCTCTCTTTACAGCTGGTACAATTAGAAGTACTAAAGAAAACATGCTGTTTATTAACTAAAAGAATTTCTCCCCTACCTAGTTGTATCACAGCCAAGGACAGCAGCTCCTTTAATCCTTCATTTTCCACTTTAATCCTTCCTTTTCCACTGAAAATCCTTCCTCCTTGCATAGATGCAACATCAGAACGAATAATAGAGGACTCTAGTGCCTAACTCTACAAGTAAATTTTCAAGTGTTATAAATGCTTCCAGCATTTAGTGTCTGTACCAGCACTACCATCCGTTCTAAACAAGTCGATTTGCTCTGCAGTTAAAAACAGCTTAAAATATTACATTCTGCAGCAATTCACCAAGCTTGAAAATTGTATGGAAACAGCACTGTAACACTTCAACTCCCACTCTACAACATGAGGGAGTGCAAATACATTATTGCTGGGACACTAGAAATGTGTGGCTAAGAGCAGTACTAGCAAAGCAGGACTCAGCGAGGTAGGCAAAGAACTGAACTGGAAGGGGCATGGGAAAAAA
The DNA here is from genome assembly GCF_004027225.2 of Strigops habroptila. NCBI lineage: Eukaryota > Metazoa > Chordata > Aves > Psittaciformes > Psittacidae > Strigops > Strigops habroptila. Next base: position 15,324,494 of record NC_044288.2, read on the forward strand.
AGGAGGATGGTGGTTGTCATGTTCCTTAAAGTGGCAAAAAATTTACAGGCTCTCTTCTTTACATCAAAGCAGCTCAAAATCTAGTGACAGCTATCTCACCCACCTTAACTAATTCAAATGAACACCTGGATAATACTGTCCTTACTACGTACAGATCCTTTTAGCACCTAAAGGGGCCTACAAGAAATCTGGAGAGGATAAGACAAGGGAGAACTGCTTTAAACTGAAAGAGGGTAGATTCAGATTAGGTATAAGGAAGAAGCTCTTTACCATGAGGCTGGAATGGGTTGCCTGAAGCAGTTGTAGATGTCCCATCCCTGGCAGTGTTCAAGGCAAGGCTGGACAGGGCTTTGAGCAGCCTGGTTTGGTGGAAGGTGTCCCTGCCTGTGGCAGGGGGTTGGAACTGGATGATCTTTAAGATCCTTTCCAACCCAAACCATTCCATGATTCTGTGGTCTGCTACCTTCACCGAATTTTTAAATAGACTGTTTCTTACCCTTTGATGTGTGAAAGGTGCTTAAAGTGAACTCACATTCTGGTCATGCATGTACAAGACCACAAAAGTAAAGAATGGTAATGAAACTTTAAAGAAAGTGCCCGTAAAGTCTCATCACATTGCGACACAGGCAACAATCTCAGTGGGTCCAAAGGTCTCCCATCCTGCTTCCTGCACACACTACATGTCTGTGACAGAAACCAGTCAGCAAAAATGTTAAGTTAGCCTGACTTATTAAGAGAGGAAATATTGCTATGAGGAGTCCAACTAGCCCTGCAAACTCTATATGCACAAATGCTGTCTTCTGCTTTAAGCAGAATTACCCTGTGCTAGGTTAACATACAGCAACACTTAGTAAAAGAACCAAACCAGCAGATGCTTCAAGAAAAGAGAATTCAACAAAACTAGAGAGAGATACAATGCCTTGGCTTTTGAATTTGACCACAAGGCCAAGCTAATACCTTCGTGCTTTTGCTAAGCTAAAAACTGTTTTAACAGGGTTTTTTTTATCCCTTGTTTCCTTTTGAAAAAGCATGGGGTTTTCTTTGTAGAATTTCCCTAGAAATTTCATGGGGAACAAAAAGGACAACACATACTCTGCCTAGCAAGATAAAAAAAGGAAGTTACCAAGTTGTGTAATACTCTAGATTTCCGTAGCCAGGACTCCAGAACTCTATCTCCAGGACTACAACACCTTTTGCCAGTTCTGCTATCACACAGTAGGGACATACTTGGTTGGGGCTTTTGATGGTTTGATTATCAAAGTTCAGGTGCACCTATACCAATACAAATACAACATTTCATGTAGCAGTATAAACTGCTACTACACAGTACTGGCCAGCCTGCAGATCCTTAGTCTCATGCAGCCACAAGCAGTTCAAACACAATGCTTACCCTCAAGTTTCACCACAACTACAGAGCTGTTTTGGTGTGGGCATGGGGTAACCTGAACCCCACTATGGGAGCTGCAGAACGTCCGGGACTGCAGGCACCAGGTCATCCAGAGACAAAGCTGCAAAACCCATGGTGCAGCAGAGCAGTGGGACAGCTGGTGACCACCATGCTTCCCACCTCCCAAACGTTCCTGAAGCTCACACTCCCACCAGCTATGTGAAGTATGCACTGCATGCCTCTGCACTCGCTCATGTTAACATGTTGGTATGCAGCTCCTTAGGTTAGAAAAATTGGCCACCTCTTGTCTATAATGCTTAGGCTACATATTTCTACTGCAGACCTAATCTAAGTCTATGGCAAAACAGAATTTAACAAGAAGTCTACTACATTACTTCAGGAGTGACTCAGAACTGCCACCTGACTCACTAACTCTGCAGCAAGCACCACTCTGGACTTGAGCCATCAGAAACCTCTGCCAGTTAAAGTGAGTTTACTGTTATAGAGCAAACAAGTTGAGCACAGAGGACTGCATTTATTATCCAATTCTTTTGTTTGCTTTCCAATTCAGTTTTGACCAACTGGGGAAAAAGAACTCATACAGGTGAACACCTAAGGAAAAAAAAAAAGTGCAAAGCCACCTTCTGAATCTACTAACACAATGTGAAATGGAATTTATTCCAGAAGAAATAAGAAAATGCAGATGTACACCTTCTAAACTACAAGCTAACCAGAAATGCAATACAATTCCACACATTTGAAGAACTCTGACACACACTGCAATACCTGGGAAAAAACTGGAGAGTAGAACTAGTTTAACATCTATTTAGGAACTGCAAGAATAAAGCCTAGGACAAGCAAATTTTACCAGGCACAGAGAGGCTTTATTAGTTACTTGGTTTACGCCCGACACTTACTCACAGCGCCCAGTTAGAAACAAGGTATTACTGTTCGGTTGCAACTATTCGAGGCACTTAAAATAAGGGGGCAGGGGGAAGTTACATTAGCAACTAAGAGCAGGGAGGTTAACAAAAAGGGAGAACAAGACACAAAGTATCTTGTCACACCTTAGAACAGTCTAATAACGCTATCACACAGACTTCCCAACTTTCACATATAATAGGATCACCCTTCAGTATAAAAAATAACTTTCTTATGCACAAAACATGCAGATCCATACTTTTGAGTTACTAGAAAATGCTATGATATAAATAGAGGTGATTCTATGATTCTAGTGTGCAAAGAATTATGAAGCAGAATTGAGCTAATGAACTTTATTGCTCAATTTCTACCACGCTGCAGAAAACATAAATACCAAACACTTCAGTAATACTAAATACAAACTGTGTATTTTGCAGTTGTTAACTTATTAAGCTCTAAAACTCTGAAGACTTTTAATAGGTTACCATTTTTACTTAAAGTAAAAGTAACCCACAAACACTGAAAAAAATAAATAGTAGCTTAACTATGTACCATTGCTTACTGAACTTTCACACACCACAAAAACCTGCAAACTGTTGAACAGAACTTCACCTTGACACGTCTCTGACCTAACCAAGCTCTCAGCTACCTGAGGCCCAAATAAGGATAAAAAACCCAGCTGAATTAGTTCAAATTCTAAGATGATAAGTATCAGCTGAATATGGAACTCAGATGCAGAGATAACGACCACTACGAAGCTATCAAAGTTCAAGCTAGCAAAATTTCAAGCTACTTGCACATTTCCAAAATCCCCATATAATCATATTCCTTTCTTAAGGAAAGAGAGCTTCTAGTTAAAGTTCAGTATGTTCCTGCCACAGCATCAGCAGTTATTTATGAGGCAGATAATATCGCTTAGCCTCTTCTGTGAAGGATATTGTCAGTCATGGCCTTAAGACAGAAGACATTATGACAAATCTGCACCACGCACAATGGGACTATTGATTTTGATGTCTCTAAATACTATTTACTCTGCAAGCTCCACTTTGCCCTTATTCCCCCCCTTTTTTTAAATACACAATCTGCTTTATTTGGATAATGCTACTCTCAGAAACTAAAGTTTATTCAAAAAACATTTTATATTATTTGAAATGTCCACTTCTTGCACCTGTTTTGGAAAGAAAATGTTTTTTCCAAACCAGATTTTGATGTACTGTTTGGCTTAACAACATACGAAATATCCTTAAAAGTAAAATCCTTTTTTTTTTTAAAATCCTTTTAAAATCCTTTTAAAAACCAGTGGCAGTGTTATAAATCTATAGTGATCATTAATCCTACACAAATGAAAGTACACAAGCAAAGCTTATTAAAATCTGATATCCCTAAAAGTGCCCTTTTAGGTCCTGGAACTCAAGACAGGTTTATTTGGGTTGTTCTACTATGTACTTCATATGTCACATTATTAAACCTACTTCAGCAAGGGCTGACTTTGCATGCAAGAAGCTGCAAAAAATAAGCAACCTCCTCAGGAGAAGTCTAATTGACAGTGGTTTTTAAATGTCACCTGATTCTTGACCTCGAAAAGTCTCAGTGTCATGGTTTAAGCTCGGTCTGGTATATAGCACCATACGTAAAATCACTTACTATCATAAATAAGCTGCCATTACTCTTCAGTTTGCTGTCTTTAAGCATATATATAAAGGAAGTCAGTTTACGAACTGCTTGGGGAAACAAAACTAAAGAATATTCAAAATGGAACCTCGAGTTTGCAAGACTCGCCCTTTGACTTCCAAGGCTATTACTTCATGTCATCTCATTTGGTATATACCAATCAACAGACTTCCAGACAGATATTCCTCTAAGTAGAGCACAATTCATGAAAAAGCGCTCCAAGTTTGCCCCTGAAGATTTGTTATTTAAGGAGACAAAAGAATCTTTGTTAAGTTCTCCACCATATCAAGTTTTTCTCATGCCAAAAATAAAGGAGTGGCCGAGAAACGCAACAGTAACGTCACGTTCTCAAGCTGCAACACGGTGATCACGATAACCAAGACTGAAACCAAGTCTGAGGTGGGAGGAGGTTCTAGTCAAGGAAATAAACTTGCAAATATCTCAGCTATTTCAACATCTAAGGGGTGGGATAGAGCATTTCAGTCTTCTACCATGAAGGCCCAGGGGTGTCAATGGCAATAGGGACCTGTCCTTAGAGAGAAGGAAAGCACTTAAGAAAGCACGTGGTGACTTTGGAAGCATTCTGAAAATTTACTGCTGTACAGGTGGTTCTCTTCTCCCGCCCTTCGAGAGGCTTGTGCTTCTTCCTAAGGGGCCTATGGGCCGTGGCAGCAGCCAGCCCAGTACAGTTAGATTTTAAGGGCTCATGTAACCAAAAGGACACACTCTCCCCGGGACCCTGCCAAAGAAGGGGGTACCCAAAGAAGAACCACAGATCGCCAAGAGCTGGAAGGGCCCAGATGAGCCCAGGATGGGCGGGAAAGCTGCCAGCCATAATGGAAAGGCCACAGACTGCCTATAGAACAGCCCCTGTCTGTTCGGAGGGGCCAAAACCGCGCCGGGAGGACGAGCCGGGGGCCCCGCCGGGCAGAGCCCCGGGGAGCGGGGCCAGGGCGCGGGGGTCAGCTGGGCACGGAGCGGTGTGAAGCGGCCACCTCAGCAGGGGGAGGGGCAGCGGCCATGTTGTGAATGGGGCGGGGGGAGCACGGGCCCGGCTGAGGGACCACGACCGAGCCGCCCCCCGGCCCCCCGCCGCTCCCGCCCGCCTGCGCCCCGCCGTACTCACGCCTTGTCCACCAACTCCCGCACTTTCCACATATTCAGCATGGCGCCGACCGCCTGGAGACCTCCCCGGCCTCGCCGCCCTCCGCCGCCGCCGGCCCCAGCAGGCCCCGCTCGCCACGCTCCGGGCAGCCGCCGCCGCGCCGCCGCCGAGCCAGGCCCGCTCCGGGCAGCCGCCGCCTCCGCCAACCGAGGGACGCGGCGCCGCTCCCGGAAATGGAGGGTGCCGTAGCCGCAGGGCCTGCCGGGAGATGTAGTCTTCCCGCCTGGGAGGCCGGGCCGCCTCGCAAAGTCTGATGGGAGGCGGGCGCGGAGCCTGCTGGGAATATTAGTCTCCGGTGGAGGACACCTCCTCTGCGCGCAATGGCTGCTGGGAGTTGTAGTGCGGTCGCCTTCCCTGAAGGGAGGGAGGAAGGGCGGCGGGATGGGCTTCGTGGGGTCTGATCTGGTCTGATCTGATCTGCTGTGGTCTTGTCTGACTGCGCCGTGAGGGCTCCGTACACATCATCACAAAGCAGTGGAACCAGGGATTTGAGTCCTTCTCAGTTTGGGGTGCTGGTGCAGCCTGGCTCTGACCCACCCTCACACCACGGCAGCGCCTAGCTCATGGTGAACTTCCTGACCCACAGACACGCAAGGCGCAGGAGGGAGGAAAGGCCATGCAAATACCTGGTTAAAGTACAAAACACAGGTGTAAAGCTGATGTCTGACTGGAATATGGTTTTATACCATGCTTTTATCGGGTGAGCTCATTTAAGAGCAGCATTCTGTCTGTATGACTGCCTGTTTGCACACGCCTGATCAAGGTGTATGGACTACAGTGAACTTTGAGTGGAATTTCCAGATTCCTCCTGCAAGCCAAGACTGGGATTTCAGCAAGAAATGTCATACGTGAAAGCGGATGAAAGGGTGCAGCCTGTGGGCTAAGGTAGCACAATCCATCCAGGCAGAGCACATGCAGGAACCTTGCCTCCACTTCTCAAGAAAGACCAAGTCTATTGACAAAAAGCCAAGGAACAATCACATACATTAAAGCTGCCTCTGGAGAATATTAACTGTTTTAACATACTTGTCAACAAGCATTGCAAGACCATCTTTAAATATTGCCTATGCAGGGTATTGAACAAGCACCACAGCTCCCTGGGTATAATAAAACCAATGAAGTCAGTGAAGTGATTGTCTAATCAGGATTGACAGATAGTTTCATTAAGTACATTTGCTTTTGTTCTCTATCAATTTGTTTTTGATGTGAGTTTTGAATGACCAGTCATGATGGGGGGATTTTCTTCTCCAGAGAAGTGGCAGTCTGTTGGCTATCTCTGTGCATGTGACAGGATGTGAACAGAATACTGGTTAGTCCATAATTTGTTCTTGATGTATATTTCTTGTTTGTGTGCTTGTGTCGTAAATAAACATATGCTGACCAAAGACAACACCCATCTGTAAACTTTTACTCAAAGGCAACATATATTTGTACAACTTTGCCTTTTATTTGTTTAGTCAGAGCAAGCAAAAAAAGGCTTGAGAAAGGCAGATTGCAACTGCACTCGCTGCTCAAATAACAGTCACCTCTTTTAAAAGTTGGTGGTTCTCTGAATTATCAGGAAAGCTAAACAGCTGACCACCTGCCTAGTTTCTGACATCCCCTTATATCATTTTACATAGGTACTTCCATGGTTTCTGTCTCCTGAACATCCCAGTGAAATCTACTTAAGTATAAGAACATCCTGAACAGATCATCAAATCCAGCATCCTCTCATTAGCGGTAGGAAGTATTAGATGTTCGTGTAAAGAACATAAGAACTGGTGAATGTGGATGGATCAATACCCAGGTACATCTTTCCCATTTGTATTCTTCTGTGGTTTAGAGACTTGGTTCTGGAGCACTGTTACTAAAGCTTTCTGCTTAGGAGCACTGGATGGACTTTTGTTTTAGGAATATAACTGACTGCTTTTTGAATCCCTTTAGATTAGCTTATACAACACCTTTGGTGTGGCAATGAATTCAATGTTAGAACTGTTGTGTGAAAAAATAGTTTCTTTTGTATGTTTTAAATCATCTGCTTAATAGCATTACTGGTTCCAGTATTATGAGAATTGGTATATAACAACTCCCTATTGCTCCTTTCCTTGTCAGTTGCACATTTGGAAATCTGTAGATTTCTTACTATACTGTTCTCTTCAGTGTGCCTATCACTTGCCTCATACTTAGTGTCTCCTTGTTCAGAAGTTGTGTCATACCCCTTCAATTCTACTGTAGGGTTTTTGAAACTGAAGGGGAAGAACCAGCACTGTGCTGTAGTGAAGGCACTCAACAGCTTAGTGATGTTTAATGGTGTTTTTTATTCAGCTCCCTTCATTAGAGTTCTTAACATGGTTTTTCTTTTTGAATACTACTGAACACTGAGATGATACTTTAATCTGCAGCACGACATCTGTGGTGACTGGTTGGTGTTCAACTGAACTCAGCACCAGTTTTGCAGCCCCCACAAGTGTGGGTCACACTGACATTTTTCTTTCCATTATGGGCTGGGAGGAGGGAGATCCTTAATTTCATATCATAACACCAGCAAAGCAAGCTGGGTGAGGCCTCTTGGTCTTTGATATCTGTCCTTTGTTTTTCTCTGTGAAAAACTGAGGACATCGGCCTTCAGGAGTAGAAGACAATGTTTATAATCTCTGTTTAAAGAAGAAATAATATTAAGTATAATAATTGGAGCTTGCAGAAACACAACGTCTTTCATTTGCTAGAAGTGTTGTTATTTTTAAATTTGGCTTCAGTCCATATTGGATCAAAATCAAATTCCTGATGAACTGCAAGTTCCCCAGATTCTGCTGTGGTGCAATGAAATTGATGTTCTTGCTAGTGCTGGTTTCCTTGAGCAGCTGCAACTAGCTCCCAGAGCTCGGAGTGCTGGAACAGACCTGCCACCTCACGATGGGCTGCAAGAAGCAGTTTCCAGAGCCAAGGCTCTAGACACACCTCAAGGTACACACACCCCCGAAGTCAGATCCACCCATTCCTTCCTATTTTCCCATCAGGGATGACATTTGAACTGAAACAGTCAGAGGGCAATAAGCCATCAGGATTTGGTTGATTTGTTTGTTTATTGTTTACAAATTGTTATTTCTATGTGAAAAAAAGAAATAGGAGTCACTGTAATCATACACTTCAGAAGAAGAATAGTAAAGAGAGAATATTTTAGATGTAGGCATAGGAGAAGAAAGAGGATGAAGCTGGAATTTAAAAGCAGTTAGGATTAAGGTGCATATCTTCTAAGCATTACTAGCTATGTCTGGATGCAGTAATGGGGCAAGGAGAGATGTCTGGCATTTATTGTCAATTTTAAGGTATAGTAAAAAGCAGGTCTTTATGTGACATTGAATGCAGCATGACTGACAGTAATTTTGCCATCCCCATTCTGTCAGCCACTGATAAAGTGCATGAGCATATGTATAATTTCTGAATGATGTGAAGACACTTTCTGGTTCATAAGTAGTTCCTTTAAAAGAAAGATCTGATCAGAGTAGGTAGAGGGTAATGCAGTTGCAAAGCAATGTAATATTCAACATAACAGGTAGTAGTTATAACGTATATCATGCAGAGGAACTGTACTTTATTATAATTTGAGTCATCAATTACAGGAGAAGCAGTTAGAGAAATTGAACTAATTTGAACACTGCAATAGAGTTTGCACCTGGCTATTCCAGAAGTTAATACGGGCCATTTGGTGCACAAAAAGTCTTGCACATTCCAAATGCCTGGAGAGCAATATTGTTGTTAATATCAACCATATTAATGCACAGTAGAGAGATGTCCCAGTCAGTGATTAATCTACAATTAAAGCGTAGGTAGGGGAAAAGAGGAATGTCAAGGAAAATCACATTGCGGCAGGGGAGGGAGGCAGTGGCACAGACTGAGACAAAATTTAAAGCAGGATTTGTTTTCATGATTTCATAAAGCTCCACTTTTTACCCACTTACACAGCTGAGGTCTGAATTTCGTAAAGCCTGTTTGTTCTAAGAATTAGTCAATAGGGCAGAAGTAACATTGAAATAACGTTGTCTGCTGGTAGGCTGGTTAGCATCCCAGGCTTTTCTGAACAATTGCAGCTTCTCCAAGTCCAAATCTGTCTTTCTGAAACAGATCCTATCCACACAATCATGTCATGTTACAAACAGAAGGGCACTAGGTGGGCTGTTTCAAAAACTGGCTTCCTGCTCTGCCACAGATACTGATACACAGATACTCTGCCTCTGGTAAAAGTGGTAAAATCCTCCTGTCACTTACATACTCTATAACTGCCTACAAAGCTTCCACCACTCAGCACCTGAGCCCATATCAAGCTCATATCAGAAGGAGAGCATCTTGGGGGCCAGGAAGTAAGAGGGAATATTGGCATCGAATACACCGTGTGGAAAATGTGGGGAGAGTGAAAAGGGGGAGAGTGAAAAGGAGGCTCTGCAGTGATTTATGCTGTTCCAGCTTTATCCCTCCTAACACTGCCCTCTTTCCCCTTGCACTGAGCTGTTACACCCATTTCCTAACATCCTTTGCATATCCAGGACCTGTCTGATTCAGTCTAAAGGAATGTAGGTAGCAAATGTCTTCAAAGTTTTTTAAGAAGTGAAAATGATCATATTTTAAGCATTTAGAGACTACAACCGCCCATGTTATGCTCATGGAAGACTGGGAGTGCCAAGCAGAGGTGACGACTTCTCTCAGAAGCTGGGAGGACAACTCTGCCACTCAGACAGCTTCTTCTGCCAGGATAACACTAGCAGTGTCTCACAGGAAGTCCCTGCAGGGAGGCTGTGTTGAATGTTAACTTCAGCCTGCATTCAGCCCTAGTGCTGCTTTCTTTTCTAGCCTGAAGAAATGTTGATACCATACTATGGGCATACTGTGGATTTTACACTGTCTCCTCACAATCTTGTGAAATACTTGAACCATTTCACTTGGATGAGGCAGAGGTGGTTAGTTCTCAAAGTGAATTACAAATGTATGCAAAATTCTTACAAGTTTCCTGAAAATAAACGACAGAATACGAGAGACCTTATTGTTTCTGGTCCTGAAAAAGTAGTGCAAGCTGAGTTCAGCCTTTAATGGAAAGCATTTAAGGTCAAGGTTCTCTTCTCAGGGTTCTCC